>NC_091455.1:176600697-177230697 GCF_027789765.1 Dendropsophus ebraccatus
TAAAAAAAACTCTGCAATTATATACAGACACAACAAATCTCCATAGTATTAACACTCACCCATATTCACTATGTGGGTCACAACCGTCCCTACGATCGTTTCGCCAACACAGGCTTCTTCAGGGAAGAGTTCTTTGAGTTCCTTGAAGAAGCCTGTGTTGGCGAAACGATCATAGGGACAGTTGTGACCCACATAGTGAATATCGGTGAGTGTTAATACTATGGAGATTTGTTGTGTCTGTATATAATTGCCGAGGTTTTTTTTACCAATATTGAGGCTATGTTTACATATCTTTGCCACTTTATTAGACACTCTTCAACACTTGCTAGCTGCTAGATTATTCGTTCTATGTGGGTCGTTGTAACATAGGTAATTTTATTAGTGAATAATTATTTTTAAATATATATTTTTATCAAATTGTGATTTTTTATCATGTTGTACAATGTATCATGGTAAATAAAAATGTTGTCATTATTCAGACTCTATGCCCATAGTTGTTGTTCTGTATCTAAAACAAAGATCAAACTGGGCCTCTCTTCCTATTACATTGCTGGGTTTTTCCATCCAGGAAAGAAGGTTTGTTTCCACCTCCACGTGATTGGCATGAAAGGTACAGGAGTTTCCCAGCTTGTTGCTGTTCAATAACAAAGGGGATTGTGTCATTCTCCAAGGGGAGCTGTGTCTATGGTTAACATGCCCTAAGTGGTTGATCAACAGCTATTATTACCTGACTTCTCCATAAGCATGAACGATTGGATCAGACGATCATGTATGTTTACTGCCATAGGGAGAGTTGGATAAGCTCCTACTAGCAGTGATTTTCAGTAAGAAACTTAATTGTCAGCACTCATTCCATACCTTACCTGAGGGTGAAGACCTGTTATATTTCTGGGCACGTGTTGAATAAAGACATTATTCTGCACTCACTAGGCTGTGTTGTCTTGCATTCTACCAACCCAATTACACAGCCCAGGGATCACCTGTGAAGGCCATTGTAGTAGTGGTCATCACACCAATCTATCTATCTATCTATCTATCTATCTATCTATCTATCTATCACACTCTGTTGTTTTCGTGGCTAAACGGGGTAGTTTTATACATAACCAAGAAGTCATATGCACCTGTCCTGGTCCTTCATAGCCACTATGCTATGCTGCTCTCGGCCCCCCTTGGTCTCTTCTCTCAACCGATTGCTGTAATGTCAAGCCACCACAAGAGTTGCCTGCTAAACCATTCGGGGACTGCAGTGGTGTTCCAGCTCCCTGATTGGCTGATCAGGCAGTTCTTGTGGGCATGTGGTGTCACAGGAACCGTGAGATAGAAGAGACCATCAGGGGACCAAGAGTGGCAGCACAGTGGCTGTAGAGGAATGGAACAGGTGTGTATAACTTGTTTGTTATGCCTAAACCACCCACTGCTGCCTTGCCAGTTTTGATCTTGCCCAGACAACCCCTTTAAGGGCCCTATTACACGGGATAATTATCGTGCGAAAAAATCGTTATACCGTTCAAATTTAAACAATAATCGTTCTGTGTAATTGCAGGAAACGATTGAAAAATCGTTTGTGTGTAGTTGATCGTTGATTTAGATCTGAACCTAAAATTATCGTTAATCGTTCGCTGTAATTCCACATTCGTTCCGCATTTTTTCACTAATCGTTCAGTGTAATTGCACATTGTCCATTGTTTTGCTGGGATCAGAAGGAATAAACAATCATAGTAACGATCGCAATAACGATCGTAGTAACGATTGTAACTAACGACCATCGTTCTGTGTAATATGGTGAACAATTTCAGGTTAACGATAAACAATCTCGTTTGCAATCGTTTATCGTTAGTCGTTACAAGGCGCTCCGTGTAATAGGACCCTGATGGTCCTTTTACATGGAGCAATTATCGTTTGAATTTTTACGATAACTTTCGCATTTGAGTGATAATCGGCTTGTGTAAACAAAGCGAACGATCGAGGGACAAATGATAAATTGTTCATCTTGATCTTTCAACAAGTTCTCAAATCATTGTTGGTCGTTCACTGAAAATGCGCAGATCGCTTTGTGTAAACAGTCTTTCAATGATTCAACCTATGTGTGAGATAGGCTTAAAACTATAGCAATAACGATCTTTCAAACAAAATATATCACACATCGTTACTTCGAAATTGTTAATCGTTCAATTGGGCGAATTATCGCTCTGTGTAAAAGGACCATTAGTAAGTCTGAACTGCTTACACAACGTTATGGTGGAGGCAGGAGTGGCTATAGAGAGACAGAAGATGGCCACATGGCTCCAGCAGCTTTTACTGCTCTTTGCTGCCACCTCAGGAACTGTCCAGACCAGGAGAGGTTTTCTCTGTGGATTCTCTACTGCTCTGGACAGTTCCTGGGATGGACAGAGGTGGCAGCAAGGAGAAATTTGTCAGACTGGAAAGAAAACTTTCTTCAAACTTGAGTTTTATTTATTTATTTTAAGTAATTTACAAATCTGTATAACTTTCTGGCACCAGCTGATCTGAAAACTGGTTTTGTTTCTGGAGTACCTCTTCAACAACTATACAAAGGTGTCTGCAGCTTGTTACATGACCTTGAAGTGACAGATTCCCTTTCAGCTGGCCTTATCACCAATCATTTCCTACTGACGAATAAACATGTACGCTTGGCTCCGGTCAGTAGATATGTTGATTGCTATGGGGAGAGGATAAGTGAGTGCCAGACACTATTGGCAGCGGCTTACCTCCTGGGGGAACCAAGGATCAGACATGTTTAAATCCAACATACCTTATCCTTGGTTGTCCTGATATCTGCTGCTGGGATATTAGAAAATTATTAGCACTTAGCGAGCAGGGGTAGTGGTAGTGGTGGAGTCTTATTAAAGGGGTTATCCAGCGCTACAAAAACATGGCCACTTTCCCCCTACTGTTGTCTCCAGTTTGGGTGGGGTTTTGAAACTCAGTTCCATTAAAGTAAATGGAGCTTAATTGCAAACCACACCTGAACTGGAGACAACAGTAGGGGGAAAAATGGCAATGTCTTTGTAGCGCTGGAAACCCCATTAAGTTGTTTTGATGTTAATATGTGTAATCGGTTACTTTTGATAATAGTTGCAGAAGGCTATAACCACACAGATTTATAGAAAAAGAAGATATTTAATACAGAAAACATTACTTAGCTGCAGTTACAGATGGTACAGATGCATAGCAGTTTCATCCACAATGAAATGGGGAGCCCCTTATGGTCTAATATACGCCCATTTCCCTCGATGATCTCCAGGGTGCTGGGCACCTTCCTTCCATGGACCCAGCTGAGGCTGACTAGAAGCTACATACCCCTGACCTTTATAGTAAATTTGAGGGGGGGGGGGGGGGGGGTGATGTGCTTCTATGTCTATGTAGGCCACTGATGATGGAAGTTATCTGATGTTTCCCCGGCCTTGTACATATTTACCAAGCGCAATGGGTACCCAGTTTTACAACTACAGCTACAAGGTTCTTTCAGCCATAGAACAATAGCAATAAACAACTGTATCCTTCAATGTTTACACTATTGTGAAGGTATATGGCTGGACAGTTGACATAGGGTTTGCAGACCGGAGCCCCACTCCAGAGCCCTGGGTGATATGTGACTATACTGCTATTGATTCAACCTTGACTCTCTATTGAATTTCTTTATTAATTATTTATATTTCACATGTGATTGCTTATTTATCTATTTATCTATGTATTCTTTGTGAGCGCGTGCACTTTAGGAGGAATGTATTTGGAGCAGTCAGGTTTGAGATCCATCTGATTAGATGGTATACAGGGCCTGGTAGTTATTTGTTTTATGGGGCTGCAGTGGGAGGGACATATATATTGTTATGTGTACTCCCTGTGATGGTTTACCCGTATTGGGTTTTTAGGTGTTTTTAAGTGTATGTCCATTTGCTGTTTTTTTATATGTTTTGAAAATAAAGATATTGCATTTATTGATTATATGATTGTGGGTGCGCCATTCATTGTCATTCTGTGTTGTTTTGTATATGTTCTGTAATCAGGACATGGGCAGCATCCCATCTATAGATTTACAGTAGCTCCCACCCTTTTTTTGTATAGAAGTAGTTGACATAGGTGTGACAGTATACATACACACAGCTACAATGACTTTTACACACATAGCTATATATATATATATATATATATATATATATACACAACCATTAAAATAATACATTCCCTCTCATCACATCAATGAGACACTTTAATTTTCTGAAATAAACCCATCTGGTTACAATATGTCTGATATAATTGTTATCTGCTGTAAGCAGTTTGATGAACCTTTGATGTATGATCATCTAAATGACTATGTACATATGTCTTGCAACTGTACTTTTTATTTAAAGAAAATAAAAAGAAGTTTGAAAAAAATGAAAAGAAAATTATTATTATTTTAATTACATTTTTATGATAAACATAGTTTTAAGCATTTTTTGGTGGTGATGATTTTCCCCCCATTTTAGATAATATTCCTGATATGTTGCAGTTTTCATTCTGGCTACTAAGCCTAAAAACAAGCTGACACTTCTCAAGAAATCACTTTTTAGCAGTGTTCTCCTTATCACAGACAGGATTATAGTGAAAGATGACAACAGTATATAGATGAGATAGGAGCTGGCTATTCACTATAGGAGACAGACACAGCTACCCTCTTCCCTTGCCTGCACAATGATCTCTGCACTGGTAATAGAACATGCCTAGAAAACCATTCCATAGATGTTAATAGGACCCCCTCCTGTCTATTGTTCCTATGTCTATGGGACTTGCTGTAAAGCATATCTCTATTAAAATCAGCTGAGACAAAACCAGGGCTGTGGAGTCGGAAAGCCGCAGCTCCGACTCCGACTCCTGAATTTTATCAGGACCGACTCCAACTCCGACTCCTGAATTTTATCAGGACCGACTCCCAACTTTGACTCCATCTCCTGCTCCTTTATAAATGGCCAGTCATATACCAGTTATTTATCACACTGGCTCAGCAGCTTCTCCCTTAATGTCCTACATGATCCTGGGGAGACTTCTGAGGGAATAAGGAAACATATAAAGCAGCTTCTCCTGTGTGTGCAGTGGATGCAGCCAGTCTCCAGCCTCCATGTCCTGAACAACTCAGAACTATACTAGATGGAGCAGGTGGTCTTTTCCTGCTGACAGTCTTCTATGTTTCTAACTTAATATTCACCATACACACAGAAACACTGCTAACAATGCCAGATACCTGTAATATAGAGGTCAGCCATAGTGATATAGAGAGGGATCACACATAGTGATATAGAGAGGGGTCAAACATAGTTATATAGAGGTCACACAGTGACATAGAAGGTCACTGTGGGGGCACGCAATAGCACGCACACACACACACACACACACACAGCCTGCTGCAGCTATAGCACACATACACACAGCCTGCTGCAGCCATAGCAAACACACACACAGCTTGCTGCAGCCATAGCGCACACCTCTCACACACACACACACAGCCTGCTGCAGCCATAGCACACACACACAGCCTGCTGCAGCCATAGTGTGCACACACACACACAGCTTGCTGCAGCCATAGCGCACACCTCTCACACACACACAGCCTGCTGCAGCCATAGCACACACACACAGCCTGCTGCAGCCATAGTGTGTGCACACACACACACACACAGCTTGCTGCATCCATAGCACACATACACACAGCCTGCTGCAGCCATAGCACACACACACAACCTGCTGCAGCCATAGCACACATACACACAGCTTGCTGCAGCCATAGCACACATACACACAGCTTGCTGCAGCCATAGCACACACACAGCCTACTGCAGCCATAGCACACACACACAGCCTGCTGCAGCCATAGCGCACACCACACACACACACACACACACACATACACATACACACAGCTGCAGCCATTGAACACTGAAGAAAACACACAATCTTCTCCCAGAGAGAAAACCCCACACTGAGGACAGAGGTTCCTGCTACACTACTTATGTCTTCTCCTCCTCCTCTATTTTACACAGGAAATCTTCCTATTACACTGCTGCTCTTATACAGTTATCCAGCATCCAGGAAGAGAACAGCACAGATCTCCCCCCACACAATGGACTCTTCCAGCTCAGAAACAAACTGCCAAATAGTGACCGACAACTTTTCCATGACCACCCTTATGTAATAGGGCCAGTGTCCTATTACTGATATATTCCCCAACCACCCTTATGTAATAGGGCCAGTGTACTATTACTGATATATTCCCCGACCACCCTTATGTAATAGGACCAGTGTACTATTACTGATATATTCCCCGACCACCCTTATGAAATAGGGTCAGTGTCCTATTAGAATGTTGCTTATAATATATATTCAAGAGCAAAACTTGTAAAATTCATATCAAGATTCAATTCTACATTTTTTTAAAGATTTTTTTAAAGCTGGAGTTGGAGTCGGTACATTTTTTTCCGACTCCGACTCCAGCCAAAACTAGCTCCGACTCAGACTCCGGCCAAAACTAGCTTCAACTCAGACTCCAGCCAAAACTAGCTCCGACTCCACAGCCCTGCCCTCTAGGCCAGTTTCACACGTAACAGATCTGCAGCAGATTTCTCACTGCGAATTCGCAGCGAAATCCACTGTGGATCCCTTTGCTGTCAATTTCAATGAGAATCCCGTTGCGAGTATGTAAGATTTTTTTTTAAAGCTGGAGTCGGTACATTTTTTTCTGACTCCAACTCCGACTCCGACTCCAGCCAAAACTAGCTCCGACTCTGACTCCGTGACTCCGACTCCACAGCCCTGGACAAAACAGCTTCCCCATAATAACGTACTAAAAAAAAAATAATAATTTAGGCGACATATTTTCTGTAACTTTTAGCTCTACCTAATGTGACCTGCAATGTTTTTCCACTGTGTGCTCTGTATTATAAATTCCAATACTGTAATAAGAACGTAGCATGGGAGCTTCCACCAATCCATCTGGTCGCAAATGGCCAGCATTGTGAGCAGGGATTTAGAACAAAGCTTTTTTTTTCACATTTACTAAGCTGTCTTTCAACTAACCATCTCAATGTTTTGCCTTAAATTATATGATGGGTGTCAACTAGCATGATGCAAATTCAAGGTTCAGACATGAGTGAATCAGAGTATGAGTCAGTGGTCTGAGGTTGCTAACAGGCAGAATCCAAAAGAGGAAGTGTGCAGGGAATCATGAAGAAAAAGCAGAACATGGTATCCGCTGTATATAAATATCATTTTAGTCTGATATAAAGATTTGAAATTTAGGCCATACATTGATTTGCATGTAGAAATTGATTATCTATTGAAATGAGATAAAATTTAAAGAGGTTACCCTATACAGGGAGACTAAATATTCAATGTATGTAACCTAAAAGTGAAAATGGACATGAAGGTTATATGGTTTTGCTTTAGAAACAGAAGACTAAAAATGATTATGCAAGTACTTTATATTAACTCTTTAATATCTATGACTTTTATCTCACTTCATTGAGCTGTTAAAGGTACAGTATATAGAGTGAGCTATTAATTTATTATAATTGATTAATAAAAAAATGCTCTAAATGCTGTCTCATAGTTTTATGGTGTCTTTTGACTCTCCCACAGGACGGCCACTTAGTGTGTCCCGTGCCAGTGGTCACACACACTCAATAGCTCAGTCCCACTGTCTGGATCCACTTGCACATGGGTAAAAAACTACCACTGAGCAGTCCAGGCATTCGGCTATGTTAATATCCAGATTGATTTTCATATATTATCTAACTTACAGGTGTGAAACAGCTGCCTTCCATCTGTTGCAAAACTACAGTTCCCATTATGCCTGGACAGCCAAAGCTTTGGGAATTGTAGTTATGCAACAACAGGAGGGTCATTAGTTTAAAGCGATTTGGTACCCACAATCTAACCCCCCAAATCACTTGTACCTTCAGATAGCTGCTTTTAATCCAAGATCTGTCCTGGGGTCCGTTTAGCAGGTGATGCAGTCATTGTCCTAAAAAATACTTTTAAACTGGCAGCCCCATGCCCAACCGGCGTGGCATAGATTGTGTATGCATTAGGCTGGCACAAACCTCTCTGTCCCTCCTCCCCACCCTCCTCATCATTAGGAATGCTCGAGGCAGATTGCCTCCTATTCGTCAGCTGTGTGAATACTGAACATGGGCTGGATCTTAATTACCTGCGCAATGTTCAGACAGGAGTAAATGTTTCAGTGGCATTCCTAATGAAGAAGAGGGTGGGGAGGAGGGACGGAGGGGTGGTGCAAAGTTAGGGCACAGATACTCCCGTTTAACACGGGCTGCAAGTTTAAAGGCTGTTTTTTATGACAATAACTGCATCACCTGCCGAACGGACCCCGGGACAGATCTTGGATTAAAAGCAGCTATCCGAAGGTACAAGTGGTTTGGGGGGTCAGATTGTGGGTACAGAGTCGCTTTAAAGGAAAAGCCCCATGAAAACCGAAATTACTCACCGGTAATGATGTTTCCCGGAGTACATGACAGCACCAACCAGAGAGAGGGACTCCGCCCCCACAGGGACAGGAAACCTAGATAAAAGAGCAGGCCCTCCTCTTCCTCCTCAGTGAATTTCCGAGACCAAAGAGAGCCTGAATCATTAGTACAATATAATCATAGAAACATAACTATTCCGTCACCAACAAACAACTGCCCTTTTTAAACCACCACGTGATCACACCAGTGCCAAAGAAAATACTAACAGAAGGGTGGGTTATACCATGGTGCTGTCATGTACTCCAGGAAACATCATTACCGGTGAGTAATTTCCGTTTTCCCCCTCGACATGACAGCACCAACCAGAGAGGATAACAGAGCTGGAAATTAGGGAGGGACCACCGCTTGCAAGACTTTTCTCCCAAAAGCCACCTCAGATGTAGAAGAGAGATCTAAATGGTAGTGCTCCTTACATCTAGTAGGTGATACTCTCTCTCTTTACATTGTCTACGGGCTTCCTGCAGGGACAGGAAAACCACTGAGGAGGAAGAGGAGGGCCTGCTCTTTTATCTCTCTAGGTTTCCTGTCCCTGTGGGGGCGGAGTCCCTCTCTCTGGTTGGTGCTGTCATGTCAAGGGGGAAAATTTAAAAAAAAGCTATGTGGAGCATATTAATTAAAGTATACTTACCTATCCTCATGCCCCATAGAACTGCCCCTGGGTCTGATTGACAGCCTCTGGCCTCCTCCAGCTAAACCAGCTGCATCATCATGTATCGATTGTCCACTCAGCCAATCAGTGACTGGGACAGGGAAAATACTGCTTGTGACAACCAAGTTAAACTGGTTCGACATCTTTTTAAGCCACTTCTTATAAATAAAGCTGTTCTTCATGAAATTAAAGAAGTTACTATGCAATATAAACTGAGAGTCTATTTTGTATTGTTTTTCACTCTGGTTGT
This sequence comes from Dendropsophus ebraccatus, assembly GCF_027789765.1. Taxonomy (NCBI): domain Eukaryota; kingdom Metazoa; phylum Chordata; class Amphibia; order Anura; family Hylidae; genus Dendropsophus; species Dendropsophus ebraccatus. The sequence continues at coordinate 176,610,134 of NC_091455.1, forward strand.
CATAGCTCAGTCCAGGGACATGTATTAATCATTATTGTAAGCATGTTACTTGCATTGCTGAAAAGGTTAATGTTAGATATGACAGAAAGATGTCAGATCACATCATCACATCAGAATTAGATTATGGAGAAACAGAAAAAGGTGTTCTGGTCTGTAGAATCACATTTTTGTTTACAGCATGTGGACTTCCAGGTGTTTGTGTAAACGTAAATGCTGTCAGGATGCACTATACGATCCATGTTTTACCTAATTAATTTAGACTTAGGTACCTGTTCTTGAGATTGAGGGTGGGCAGTGGTCGGACCCCCATTTAAAGACAGTAGGCAGGAGTTTATAGAAGTAGGCCAGAAGTATATTAGAATAGTTTATAATGTTTCATCATACAATAAATACATTGTCTTTGCTGTACCATAAAACCTCCTATAATGTATGTACAGTGCAGTGGTGTAGCTACAATGCAGGCAGACTAGGCAACTGCTATGGGGCCCGGGCTCCAAGGGGGCCTGTAAATCTACTGAAAGATCTCACTTCTGATAATAGCCAATGCAGACACTGAGAGCAGTATATAACAGCACAGCCCTTACTGGCTGTTCTCATTACCAGACAGGAGGCCTAAGTGTTCTGCTCCCGCTCTGTGTGTAGATGACCTTGTGACCTCTTCTCTCTCCCTATACTGTCCCCTGCCCCATACTGACCTCAGACAGATAATGCTGTAGGCTTGAATTCTCAGGCTCCCTTACATATCTTGAGATAAGAAGTAGCGAGTTTCCTGATTTTTCAAGAGCCCTGCTGCTCCATGCTGTCAGTATTACTGGGCTGAATCAGTGGAGGAGAGTCAGGCAGGAATTATGGACACATGCGCTATCCACATCTTCTGATTTACGAATTGAAACGATTGCGGACGTAATATACGGTCCTAAAAAAAATACTGAATGCGAGAATTATTATTAAGCTCAAATAGGTGGTAAATTAAATTCTCACCCTAAAAACCACAACATGCATGATCCCCAAGGGAAAAAGTATGTACAAAGAAAATAATGTGGTATAATAATATGGAGTTCACCATGTGTGACGAGTGGTAGAGGGTCAGGGGGGATAGAAGCACCCCAAGCATTCCCCCATGCCCTGTGTGAGTTGTATACGGCATTATTTTCTTTGTACATATTTTTTACCATTGGAAATCATGCATGATTGACCCATGTTGTGGTTTTCAGGAATCTATGGGTATCCTTGCTTGCACGTAAACATGTATGTGATATTTTAATAGTTTTTAATGTTTGGTAGTTTAAGGGGCTTGTGTCCCTCTCAACTGCTCCTGGTTAGTATTTTTTTGTGATAGGATTTTTCATAATAAAGTACAGGGGTGCTTTGGATAACGAGCATTATTTGTCCTGGGATTGTGCTTGTAATCCAAATCACTCTTAAACCAAAACAAATTTTACCATAAGAAAATTATTGAAATGCAGACAATTGGTGCAACACCCCAAAATAATGATTTTTAAAATTCTGAATAACATGTTAAGTAAATGAAACAAACATTTAAAAACAGCTGTGATAATGTGATATTATCAGTTACTGTACAGTATAGCCATCAGCATGTGGTGTATAATGTATAGTAAATGCATAAACCTAAAAATACAGCTGCAGTTGGTAGGTACAGGATGGAACTGCAGATACCCACAATGCAGTAGTGTAGTACAACAGGCTAGAATAGAGAAGCAGGGCTGCTGTAAGAGGTCTGTGAGATCACATGACAGCAATGGGAAAGGGGTGTGTTCAGCATGGACCAATCAGGAAGTGAGAATCACAGAGCTGCAAGAGGACAGTGATAGAAACTTTTCTATACAGCAGTGTGACCGGCTGAGTGTAAGTGCAGGCACATTATAGCAGCAGTGTGTATAGCTGAGTGTGAGTGCAGGCACATTATAGCAGCAGTGTGTATAGCTGAGTGTAAGTGCAGGCACATTATAGCAGTGTGTATGGGTGACATACAGTGCACATTATAGCAGGAATGGAGAGGATGGGAAACTGAGCTGAGCAGATGTGGGCACATAGAGGAGTTACAGCTAAAAAGAGATTACCCCCCACAGTCCTGTCCCCTGATGTAAGCCCCAGCCTGAAGTGGATCCACTATGATTTGGAAGGTGGGGGAGACTTCCTGGGACAGAGTTCAGTGCTGGAGACCCCACTATGTAGACCATCCCCCTCCCCTACTCCCCGTCACACCCAGTACAGGGAGCTCTTAAACCAAGTTACAATTCTGAAAAACTGTCAGCTCTTCTTGCAAAACGCTCTTAATGCAAAATACTCTTAAACCGAGGTACCACTGTATATTGATATGCTACCTCTTTGTGCATATGCTTTTATTTTAGAAATTTTCTAGTGTTTTATAAGCATAGGTTTAGCCTTCATTATAGACATTAGTGTTGCCCACTTGTTTAGTTATTGTATGTCTCTCTGACATATCACAAGATGTTTATAACAACAGTGACACTTTAAGGCCCCCTTCACACGTCCGGAAAATCTGTCCGGATTTCCTATCAGGAAATCCGGACGGATTTCCGGACTCATAGGCTAACATTGGACACGGACACCCTTCCGGATTTTTCCGGAAGGGTGTCCGTTCCGGAAAATAGGACCGGATTTTTTAGATCCTGTCCTATTTTCGTCCGGAAATCCGGCACGGACGCCCCCATAGAAGTCTATGGGAGCGCCGGAATCACGGGCATTTTCCTGATGTATATCAGGAAAGTGCCCGTGATTCCGGAATGGTAGAGAGCCAGGACCTCACCACGGGGCCGACCGCCCGCCCGCTCCGCTCGCCCGCAAGCTCCGCTCCGCTCCGATCGCCCGCAAGCTCCGCTCTCCCGCCCGCCCGCCCGCAAGCTCCGCTCTCCCGCAAGCTCCGCTCTCCCGCCCGCCCGCAAGCTCCGCTCTCCCGCCCGCCCGCAAGCTCCGCTCCGCTCCGATCGCCCGCCCGCCCCGCTCGCTCGCCCGCCCGCCCCGCTCGCCTGCACCCCCCCCGCTCGCCTGCACCCCCCCCCCCCCTCCCGGAAACTCACCACCGGCCCGCCGCATGCTCCGGACCTCCGTCCGCTGCCGCCGCCCGGATCTCTGCACTGCACTCTGCCCGGACCTCAACCTCGCTCCCCGGACAGAGCAGGATCCAGGACAGGTGAGATTACCCCTTTAGGACTACTACTCCCACCATGCTCTGATGGAGTTGCCAGGCCATGATGGGAGTTGTAGTTCTGCAGCCTGTGGCCATCCAGGTTGCAGAAGTACAACTCCCATCATGGCTCTGCTGACAGGCCATGATGGGAGTTGTAGTTCTGCAGCCTGTGGCCATCCAGGTTGCAGAAGTACAACTCCCATCATGGCTCTGCTGGCAGGCCATGATGGGAGTTGTAGTTCTGCAGACTGTGGCTATCCAGGTTGCAGAAGTACAACTCCCATCATGGCTCTGCTGGCAGGCCATGATGGGAGTTGTAGTTCTGCAGACTGTGGCTATCCAGGTTGCAGAAGTACAACTCCCATCATGGCTCTGCTGGCAGGCCATGATGGGAGTTGTAGTTCTGCAGCCTGTGGCCATCCAGGTTGCAGAAGTACAACTCCCATCATGGCTCTGCTGGCAGGCCATGATGGGAGTTGTAGTTCTGCAGACTGTGGCTATCCAGGTTGCAGAAGTACAACTCCCATCATGGCTCTGCTGGCAGGCCATGATGGGAGTTGTAGTTCTGCAGCCTGTGGCCATCCAGGTTGCAGAAGTACAACTCCCATCATGGCTCTTCTGGCAGGCCATGATGGGAGTTGTAGTTCTGCAGCCTGTGGCCATCCAGGTACACTAGGGGCTGTGTGGGTACCTGTGATTTATGTTGGCATACTAGACCATCTCATCAGGAAATCCTGAAGGTTTTTCCTGATGGTTTCCTGATGGTTTCCTGATGGTAAAAACGGATTACTGTCAGGAAATCCTGATACTATCCTGATGACATTTGAGGTCTCCTGATCAGGATTTCCTGACAGTAAAAACTGACACGGACGTGTGAATGGGGCCTAAGATAGTGGTGTTGGAGTGTCTGACAAAATGCTAGGAATTAAAACGACTCTGTACTGGAATGTAGCAGCCCCAAACCCCCCGGGGGTCAGCCTTTCTCCCAGGGCCGGTATTTTGAAGAGAAACTACTTTTATTGCTGCAGGCAGGGAGTCAATCTGGTGTGGCCTAGAGCATGCGTGCCCTAGACCTGTGGTGCCTCCATCCAGCCCAGGGGTGTGCTGAAAGTGAAGAGAGGCGCCACAGGCCTAGGGCACATATGATCTAGGCCACGCCACATTTTCTTCAAAATGCCGGCATCGGGAGAAAGACCGGACACTGTGTGAGGACCTCTACAACGCAGTTCTGGTGGTTTAGGGGCGGCTACATTCTGGTACAGAGTCGCTTTAACAAATTGGAACACTGCAGGACCATGGTTGTTTTCTGCTAGCAATAGCGCCACAATTGTTGGGTATTGCAGTATGCCCCAGAGATGTAAATAAGACTAAGCTTCAATACAACACCCAACCTGTGGTCAACTGCATTACTCTGTTTGTAATCCTGACTGCAGACCTTTACTTCCTCCCTGCTAATAATAGCAGCACAACAGATAGATGGAGCATGAGAGCGGTTAAATGAGAGTTAGATATGCCAAGAGATCTATAGCTATAGTAACTTTAATTTCTTACCCAACTGGAATTACAAGATGTTTGTGTGTTTGTAGAGAGAAAACACTTACTAGTAAACTCCTGCGATTACTGTGACATCAGCAGTGATTCAGGACTGTACTAGCAGGAGGGATTGTGGTAAGTGTGAAGTGAGTTTGCTGGCTTCCACGTGTCATTGTACATACCGGCATATGGCTCCGCCATACTCTACAACTAAAGCCACAGATTATTTTTATAAAGATGATTTTTTAAGAAGGTTGCGAAAAAGCAGTAATTGCTGGGCAATTTTCCTTATCCACATTTTTGTAAAGTTTTTGAGAATTTTTTAAAGGGGACATTTCTATTATAGCTGGCTTTCTCTATGTCAATATTAGCAAACAGTAACATACTGATGCCAGGTATGAAACGATTCCCATACAGACTCTAGACAGCAGACCTATACAATACAGGACTATTTATTCTGCACTTTCTATGCACGCCAGCTCTCTAGGCTTTGTTCTCACCTATTTCTCACACATTCTGTTGTCTTGTTAAAGAATTCATAACAAATGAGGAAAATGCTGGATGAAAAAATTGATGTTCCACAATGACAACTTTATCATCTATGCACCATTTTTCCATTGATCGTTCCTCTGACACCAAGATTAAAAATACTGGACGAAAGCCATCCATTTTGAGCGCTAGTGTCAATGGAGCAATGTCAATTTTTCCACAATATTTTACACTGAAATCAATGAGGAAAGAAGTGTGACAAGGTCATGTGCCTTTCCCACTGACTTAAAGGGTTTTTCCAGGATCAGAAATACATATCTGCTTTCTTCTAGAAAAAGCAACTCTCCTGTCTTCAGTTTGGATGTGGGTTTTGCAGCTGTTTCATTAGTGAATGGAGCTGAATTGTAATGCCACACACAACCTGCAGACAGGGGTGGTGCTGTTTTTTCAAGAAAGTAGCTGTGCTTTTTCTAGTCCTGGATAATCCCTTTAAATGTAAAAGATGCATTTGGACACAAAGAGATTTCATGTTTTTTGGTCAAGGAAGGCATGTAAAAAGGATGCACAAATTGCTTGTAGGCGCTCCTAGAGCTTTCTGCAAGGGTAGGTTCACACTGAGAAATAGGTAAGGAATTAGGCGAGGAATTAAAGGGGAATCTGCTCTTATTTCAGCTTGAAATTACTCCTGAAATATATGTACAGAGCATTGTCCCATTGTGGATTTCTGCTCTGTTGTTTACACTGCAGAAATTCCGAGCAGAACTAATCAGCTTTCTGCCCAAAGGGTAGGTTCACACTACGGCAGCCCGGCACATGGGCTGGATCGTTAAGGACCTGTGCAATGTTCAGCATGAAGAAAATGTTTCAGTGGCATTCCTAATGATGAAGAGGGTGGGGAGGAGGGACGGAGGGGAGGTGCCAAGTTAGGGCACAGATACTCCAGTTTGGCACGGGCTGCAAGTTTAAAAGTAATTTTTAGGCCAATAACTGCATCACCTGCCGAATGGACCCCAGGACAGATTATGGATTAAAAGCAGCTATCTGAAGGTACAAGTGGTTTTGGGGGGGCGGGAGGTCAGATTGTGGGTACAGAGTCACTTTAAATTCTGCTTGAATTCCGCTTCTATTCTGACAGAGCTAAAAAGGCAAGGAATTTCAAGCGGAAAGCTTTCCTCTACAATTCCTCAGTGTGAACCTACCCTAACATTGCTCACTTTTTTCTGATTTCAGTCCAGGCTGCTCCTGGTGTGCCCAACCTATTGTGCTCACGTTGGCACTCTTATTTTTTTCGTCTGGCTCATCAATTACAAGGATAATAAACACAGTGGGCACATCTATAATAAATACACATACACTCACCGGCCACTTTATTAGGTACACCTGTCCAACTCCACGTTACCACTTAATTTCTAATCAGCCAATCACATGGCGGCAACTCAGTGCATTTAGGCATGTAGACATAATAATAATAATAATAATAATAAATTTATTTGTATAGCGCCAACAGATTCCGCAATCTCCTGCAGTTCAAACCAAGCATCAGTATGGGGAAGAAAGGTGATTTGAGGGCCTTTGAACGTGGCATGGTTGTTGGTGCCAGAAGGGCTGGTCTGAGTATTTCAGAAACTGATGATCTACTGGGATTTTCACGCACAACCATCTCTAGGGTTTACAGAAAATGGTCCGAAAAAGAAAAAACATCCAGTGAGCGGCAGTTCTGTGGGCGGAAATGCCTTGTTGATGCCAGAGGTCAGAGGAGAATGGGCAGACTGGTTCGAGCTGATAGAAAGGCAACAGTGACTCAAATAGCCAACCGTTACAACCAAGGTAGGCAGAAGAGCATCTCTGAACACACAGTACCTCCAACTTTGAGGCAGATGGGCTACAGCAGCAGAAGACCACACCGGGTGCCACTCCTTTCAGCTAAGAACAGGAAACTGAGGCTACAATTTGCACAAGCTCATCGAAATTGGACAGTAGAAGTTTGGAAAAACGTTGCCTGGTCTGATGAGTCTCGATTTCTGCTGCGACATTCGGATGGTAGGGTCAGAATTTGGCGTCAACAACATGATAGCGTGGATCCATCCTGCCTTGTATCAACAGTTCAGGCTGGTGGTGGTGGTGTCATGGTGTGGGGAATATTTTCTTGGCACTCTTTGGGCCCCTTGGTACCAATTGAGCATCGTTGCAACGCCACAGCCTACCTGAGTATTGTTGCTGACCATGTCCATCCCTTTATGACCACAATGTACCCAACATCTGATGGCTACTTTCAGCAGGATAATGCGCCATATCATAAAGCTAGAATCATCTGACTGGTTTCTTGAACATGACCATGAGTTCACTGTACTCAAATGGCCTCCACAGTCACCAGATCTCAATCCAATAGAGCATCTTTGGGATGTGGTGGAACGGGAGATTCGCATCATGGATGTGCAGCCGACAAATCTGCGGCAACTGTGTGATGCCATCATGTCAATATGGACCAAAATCTCTGAGGAAGCTTCCAGCACCTTGTTGAATCTATGCCACGAAGAATTGAGGCAGTTCTGAAGGCAAAAGGGGGTCCAACCCGTTACTAGCATGGTGTACCTAATAAAGTGGCCGGTGAGTGTATATCTCTGCACAGGGATCTTACAGACAGTGATCTCCCGGCCGATGGGGAGTAATCAATGTGAAATAATAGCGCAGGAATAATAGCTACAGGGTCCTCACTGTTTAGAAATAATAAAGTGATGTCAAACTGCAGACACAGGAATACAACAGTGATATCCCTGCACAATCCCTGTATAAATATTGTGATGTCACAGAATATAGAAATAAAGTGACAGCACAAAAGTAATAGGAACAGGGAAAATGCACAGTGATGTCATAGAGCAGGGAAGGAGGATGCAGGGGTCATACAGTGATGTCATAGAGCAGGGAAGGAGGATGCAGGGGTCATACAGCGATGTCATAGAGCAGGGAAGGAGGATGCAGGGATAATACAGTGATGCCACAGTGCAGGAATACAGGGATAATACAGTGATGTCACAGTGCAGGGAGGGAGGATACAGGGATAATACAGTGATGTCACAGTGCAGGGATACAGGCAGGGACGTATTTACCACTAGGCACCTTGCAGGGGGGCAGCACCAGGGAGAAGGGGAAAGGAAACAACTTTTTTTTTTTTTTTTTAAGTCTCCCACCTCCCATTTAGACTTGCAAGTAAATCTGGTGTCTTTTTGATGGTGGGGGAGTGTGTGGTATGGTGGTATTGGTCAGGTGTGGTGTAAAGGTGTTATCCAGTCGCAGTATGGCGGTGTTATCCAGTCACAGTATGGCGGTATTGGTCTGGTCTGGTATGGCGGTGTTATCCAGTCACAGTATGGCGGTATTGGTCTGGTCTGGTATGGCGGTGTTATCCAGTCACAGTATGGAGGTATTGGTCTGGTCTGGTATGGCGGTGTTATCCAGTCACAGTATGGAGGTATTGGTCTGGTCTGGTATGGCGGTGTTATCCAGCACAGTATGGAGGTATTGGTCTGGTCTGGTATGGCGGTGTTATCCAGTCACAGTATGGAGGTATTGGTCTGGTCTGGTCTGGTATGGCGGTGTTAAATGTGATGCCTGGAGCTATTACCTATCAATCCTGAGGTTAAAATGGGTTATACAGCATTAGAAAAACATGCCCACTTTCTTCCAGACACCGCACCACTCTTGTCTCCAGTTTGGGTGGAGTTTAACATCTAATGGTGCTATTAGACGGAACGATTATCGTTCGAATTTGCGCAATAACGATCGGATTGGAACAATAATCGTACGTGTAAACGCTGCGAACGATCAAGCGACGAGCGAGAAATCGTTCATTTTGAACTTTCAGCATGTTCTTAAACTGTCGTTCGTAAAAAATTTGCAGATCGTTCCGTCTAAACAGTCGTTCACCGATTTAACCTATGTGCGAGATAGGCTTAAGCGATCGCAAAACGATTTTTCCGTATGATGTATTGTTCCGTCTAAACGCTGATCGTTATATAAAACACATCGTTCATTCAAAATCGTTAATCGTGCGAATTATCGCTCCGTCTAAAAGCACCATTAGTCCCATTAAAGTGAATGGACTCAATTGCAAACCACACCTGAACTGAAGACACAAGTGGTGTTGTCTTTGGAAGGAAGCGGACGTGTTTTTCTAATGCTGAATAACCACTTTAAAGCTCCTGGACCCCAGTGCAGCATCTGAATGTGAGCCCCCAGCTGCCATTTGTAGTTGTTCTTCTGGAGTAGTCATGCACCCTGCCCAGGACATGACAGCTACAACTGCACCACTGAGACAGGGAAAGTGGGCAGCACTACAGCTCTGTGGTTAGTGTCGCCCTGCAGCACTGGTGTCCTGGACTCACCCCCCCCCCCCCCTTCTGTAATAGTGCACATGAAGACAATTCCTTTAAGCCATTGGTCACAACATCAGCTTCTATTGTATATACCTTATAATAGTGTTCTACAACATTGTAGCTCACTGGCTGATGCACAGTTACACCCCCTACAGCTGTCAGGGCATGATGGGAGTTGTAGTTCTGCAGCACTGCTTTATGTGGCTCATGTGCTGCTTATAGTCAGGGAATAAACCATATATGCATATTAGCAGGGTAGTCAGGTGCTTCTTGATACCAGTGCGAACCATATTGAAGACTATACGGGGACTGTCATTACAAAACCGCCTCCACCTTGGGTGACAGTACAGACGGTGCGCTTCTTACCGCTGTAACAATGAAGAGACGGAGCCCAGAACACTACACACACTCACAGCGTCTTCACAGCTTGGGGGCGTGTCTGCGTGACGTCACCGCATTGCCCAACTCGCTCATCGGAACTCGTGGTTTGGTAAGTGCCCAGAGTCACGTGGTGCTCCTTGATTGACAGCTCCGAGACAGGAGGGGAGACAGCAGCTTGGGTGCGGGAGGCAGCAGTGTCTTTGGCTGCAGCCCGGTGCGCTTTTCATCCTCCTCCTCGCAGCGGATCCCCCCTCTTCTTCAGCCTCCCATGGTTTCTTCTTGTCAGTGAGAGCACTTCTTGGGGTGAGAGCACTTATCGGGGAGGGGACACTTCCCTTCAAATGTCTGCAAAGTTTGTTGTGCAAATCCGGACCGGCCTGTCCAGTGAGGGAGCCGCTCGGCTGGGATCGCACCGTGAGTACTTGGCTCTGTACTGGCAGATACATGGAGTTTCCTATGGACGATCCCACCCAGCTCCAGCCATCCCCCGGCTCGCTCCGGCATCCCGGCCAGGCTTTGTCTGCTGCCTGTGCTAAGGATGCCGGCTGCTGGGGGATCGGAGGACGCTGCGGATCCGTGCTGGTGTGTACGGGGAGCGTGCGGTTTGTCTGTCTATTAAAGAAGTTGTGCATGAGCGGCAGCAATGTGTGTAGTGTCAGTGATGTCCTGGAATCCGCAGCCGCATCGTCCTATTGTTCTGCTGTTTTTATGCTCATTGGACTAAGGACTTGTTGCGGATTTGATGCGGATTTGAATCATTCAATGACACTGATATAATGCCACAGCATCAAAATCTGCAGCCTTTCCACCATGTGTGAACACTCCCTGATTAGCAAGTGTTCATGTTGCATTATACCAGCCAGTATATGATGTAGCCTTCTGTACTGTATCCAGGGAAAAGGTGGGAACCCTCATCCAGGGAGAGAACACATTCTGATGGATGACACATGGCACTAGTGTGAATGGAGCCACAAGCTGGGGCTACACCTAACTTTTTGTAACAGCACTGATTAATTTTTAAAGGGAACCTGTCACATAGAGAATGTAATCCTTCCTGTGGACAGCGTGGTCTAGAACAGGAGGAGCGGAGAATGTATGTATGTATGTATGTATGTATATGTGTATATAAATATATATTATATATATATTATTCTCCGCTCCTCTTGTTCTAGACCACGCTGTCCATATATCTCCTGTGTGTGTATAATATATATTTTATTTTGATCCATTTTTTACCAGGGTAGGGAACCTTGGCTCTCCAGCTGTTGCTAAACTACAACTCCCATCATGCCTGGACAGCCAAAGCTTTAGCTTTAGCTGTCCAGGCATGATGGGAGTTGTAGTTTTGCAACAGCTGGAGAGCCAAGGTTCCCTACCCCTGAGTTTTTATATCCGCGTTGACAAAACAAATGTCATTGACAGCATTTTGGCCGCAGAAAGCTTCATAGACTGGGGAGAAGCCGAGAATATTGATACATGTATTTGTGGGAATGGAGCCAATATAAGTAGTTGTTTATTTATCTAAACCTCTGCTTGTTCTAGGTTTAGGAGCCAAGTGGGTGGTCCTACTTGGCACATAGTAGGACCGCCCACTGGACTCCTAAATCCAGAATGAGCAGAATTTTGTGTTAACTATTAATAACTTAATCTACCGTGTCTATTGCTATTAACGTATAAGACAGTCTTATCAGCTGGCATTGCTCTAAAACATGGCGCCTTCAGATTGGACTGACTTTTCAGCAAAGCAGGTTTTCTTTACAGCAGCAATCCACAATCTTACAGACAACACTGTATTGCTCCGAGCTGTAACGCAGTAGAGAGTATGCTATGTTTTCCCTAGACCAGGGCATGATGGGAGTTGTAGTTTTGCCACAGGTTGGGGGACACTGATGTCAGCCATATAGAAGTCATGTTATCTTTGTGATATTGGAACCATGTGCAGTAGCCTCGGTGTGATAGATAGGAGACCCTCTTGCAAGGACAAGAAACCCGTAAGAGCTGTAGTGGTATATGTTAGGATGTGTTTACATAGAGATTTATCTGACAGATTGTTGAAGCCAAATGGAATGGATTTGGTATTTGAGAAATCTCAGTCTTTCCTTTATGACCTGTCCTCTGTTTATAGTCTGTTCCTAGCTTTGGCTGCAAAAATCTGTCAGATATCTGTGTGTAAAGGCACCCTAAGGGTCCTATTACACCAACAGATTATCTGACTGTTTTTTTTTTAAGCAAAAGCCAGGAATGGATTTGAAGAGAAGAGAAATCTCAGTCTTTACTTTGACCTGTTCTCTGTTTCTAGTCCATTCCTGGCTTTGGCTTTAAAAAATCTGTCAGATAATGTTGGTGTAATAGGGCGCTAATGGTCCTTTTACACGGAGCGATGATTTGCCCAATCGAACGATTAACGATTTCGAAGCAACTGTGTTTTTTATAACCATCAGCGTTTAGACGGAACGATATATCATTTAAAGAATCGTTATTGCGATCGTTTTAAGATCACTTAAAGTGACTGCACCACCAGGCCCAGGCTGAAGCACTGGAGGCGGGCCGTCCCACCCTTAGTGGGAGGAAACCCTAGCCCCTCTATGATAGGGTTCCATTGATTCTAATGGAGTCACATCATGGAGGGGCTGGGGTTTCTTCCCACTAAGGGGGGGTCGGCCGCCTCCAGTGCTTCAGCCTGGGCCTGGTGGTACAGTCACTTTAAGCCTTTTTCACACACACAGGTTGAATCGTTGAAAGACTGTTTACACGAAGCGAACTGCGCATTTTCGGTGAACGACCAACGATTATTTGAGAACCTGTTGAAAGATCAGGATGAACGTTTATTTGCTCGTCGCTTGATTGCTTGCTGTGTTTACACGGGCCGATTATTGATCAAATGCGTTCGTTATCGTTAAAAATCAAACAATAATCGATTTTCCCTATTAATATTGATTGGGAAAACTAATTGACAATCTAATTATTAACCTTTTTGTAAAGAAGGAGTTAATAAAGCCAGGATTGCAGTCAATAGCTGTATATCCGATCAGGCTGTACCTAGCAGCCATTACAAAGTACAATTTTGCTCTTTGAATGGAGGCCAAGACTTGGTGGAAAAAGAGGTGGGGGAAGGCTCTGGCCGGGCGTCCGACTTTATAACTCAAATTAATTTCTTAACACAACTATGGAGTAGCCAGGAGGCCGAGCCGCATGTGTCCTGATAGTCCTTTATTGACTTCTGAAGTCTCTGGTCTCGGAGGAGCCTCTTGGGGATGCCGGGTTCATTTCCCAGTCATTTGTGGGCTTGGAAACTAAATTGATGACAATAAGATTTGTAGCCGCAGCAGCCGACCCTATATCCTATTGGTATTTGTCACTTATAGCCCATCGGATTCTGCGGATCCTGTCCGCAGATGATTAGTCACAAATAAGCAATAGCAATGGAACTGGTTTAGCAGAGTCGTCCTGGTTCCACCCACACAGATGTGCAGAAGATGTGAGCTGCTTCATTGTGTACCATCTGAATCCGGGCATTGTGCAAGAGCTCAGGTTACACGTGGTAAATAGCAGAAGCCAATGGCTCAATCCACCAAGGAATTAATAGTTCCAATTCTGTTTTGGCCATGTGTTCAGTCATTTCACGGTATAGACAGCTTGTGCCTAATGTACATGAGGCTGAATATATAGGAATTTACTGATCATACAGGCATTGCTAGAATGGGGCCACAGCACCCCTTTCTTATAGGGGTGTCCTATGGAGGGAACCCCTTTTTTATACAATGTATCCTGGCTGTTATAGCAGAGTCTGGCTGGCTATGTGATACAAGGATAGCGCTGTCTGACAAAACTCATTGGGGGAGATTTATCAAACTGGGGTAAAGTAGAATTGTCTTAGTCGCCCCTAGCAACCAATCAGATTCCACCTTTCATTTTTCAAAAAAATCTGTGAGGAATGAAAAGTGGAATCTGATTGGTTGCTGGGGGCAACTAAGACAATTCTACTTTACACCAGTTTGATAAATCCTCCCCCATTGCTTTTTGCAGGGGTTTTAATCCCTAGGCGACCCTGGGCGTATCTGTACGTCCTGGGCCGCCTAGGGATGTTCAGAGCGGTGCCGCGCGGCGGTCCCGGATGCCGCTCGTAGCCAGGGACCGCGACTATTAGCAGGCACTGTCCAATCGCCGTGCCCGCTAAATAAGGGATGGGCTGCAGTAAGTAATCGAATGCCGCTGTCAACTTTGACAGCTGCATCCGATTACTTACTGCAGCCATCCCTGGTGTCTAGTGGGGTAAATCGTCCCGGAGGAGCGATCCACACATCCGGCTCGGGGCAGGGTCTGCGCCGTAATGGCGCTGATCCCGGCTCGGCACTCAACACAGCATAGATCTCAATGAGAGATCAGTGTGCTTATACTAGAAGTCCCCCAGGGGGGCTTCTGGTATAAGTGTAAAAAAAAAATAAACCCTCTACTAATAAAAGTTTGAATCACCCCCCTTCCCCCATGTTATAAATAAATAAACATGTTTGCTATCGCCGCGTGTGTTATCACCCAAACTTATAATTTATCACATTCCTGATCTCGCACGGTAAATGGCGTAAGCGCAAAAAATCCCAAAGTGCAAAATTGGGCATTTTTGGTCGCATCAAATCCAGAAAATTGTAATAAAAAACGATCAAAAAGTCGTATCATGGTACCAATAGAAAGAACACCTAATGGCGCAAACAATGACACCTGACACAGCCCCATTGACCAAAGGATAAAAGCGTTATAAGCCTGGGAATATAGCGATTTTAAGGAACATATATTTAAAGAGTCACTGTCGTATTTTTTTTTTTTTGCAGAAATCAATAGTCCAGGCGATTTTAAGAAACTTTGTAATTGGGTTTATTAGCCAAATCTGCCATTATCTGCATGTAAAAAGCCTTTTCCCAGGTCCCCCCCTCCTTCCTCTTTTTCATCCACTCCAAAAAATCTGAAAATTGTGACTTGTTGCAGAAGACGTACCCTGTCTGTTCTAGGGAGAGGGGAGGGGGGAGGAGGAAGGAGGGAGTTAGCCGGCAGCAGAAAGCAGATAACAGAGGATTACAGGCATGGAGCTGGGTGACAGCTGTAATCCGAGCTCAGACAGGTCACTGGTGATGGTCCCAAGAGATATCAGGTGAGGGATTTGTAGATTAACTCTTTGTTGTCCTGTTTTGGTCTTTTCTTTAGCTCTCTCCATAGGAGAACAATGAAGACAGGGGGGAGAGCTTCAAACTGCTTTTTAATGATAAAAATGCATTTTTCGCATAATAAACCCAATTACAAAGTTTCTTAAAATCGCATGGACTATTGATTTCTGCAAAAAAAAATTTCACGACAGTGACACTTTAAGAATGGTTTGAATTTTTTACAAGCAATCACATAATATAAAAGTTATACATGTTATATATTGTTGTAATCGTAACAACTTGAGGAACATATATAGCAAGACAGTTTTACCCCAGGGCGAGCGGCGTAAAAACAAAACCCCTCCAAATAAAAGGTTTGGTTTTGCAGTGTACTTTATGCAAAAAATTCAGCCTGTCATTGCGAAGTACAATTAGTGGCGCAAAAAATAAGGGCTCATGTGGGTCTCTGAAAAAATGCAACTGTTATGGCCTTTTAAGCACAAGGAGGAAAAAACGAAAACGCAGAAAATGAAATTGGTCCGGTCCTCTAAGGGTTAAACTCAGGCCTTCCAGCTGTTGCAAAACTACAATTCCCATCATGCCTAGACAGCCAAAGCTAAAGCTTTGGCTGTCTAGGCATGATGGGAATTGCAGTTTTGTAACAGCTGGAGGGCCTGAGTTTGACACTCCTGTTCTAGAGGGTGTCAGGATCCGGACCCCCCAACCTTATTACTTGCGCAGGTCCTACTTTAGAAAAAGATAAATGCTGCTAAAAGGCAATGAGTGATATGATTGGTAACCGGCTCCGTCTGCCCCTGATTTCTAGTATAGCTGCAGTTCCTGAATAACGTTATTACAGCCAATCCGACACGTGCACAATATCTTTAGTAAGGTTTAACATTAATGTATGTCTCCAAGGAGACTCCGCTGTAGGCTTCAGGAAACATCAGTGTGAAGTTCACAAATGTGATTAAATATCCTAATCTTTCGCTTTCATTTGCCTGCAATTCGTAAAGCGGTTTGAGCTTTAAAAAGCAATTTTATTTCATGGTACAGTGAATATTTTTTGCCTTTTTTTTTTTTTCATTTTTGTATTACCTACATTTACTTTTTGGTGGTGTACAAATTTAAAATTTAACCTGTCATCACTTTTTATGCTGCCCAAACCATGAGTTATTGGGGAGGATCCTAGTGGCTTCTTCTCACCCCACCAGCCTTCATTGATGGATCTCTCCTGTTTGGATATCGGGAGATCTATCCACCTATCTATCTTGCTGGGCAAGACAACCAGGTACCACCCTGACAACACTTGGTTAAAGGTGGCCATACACCTGGCCCCTGTCCACCCCATGCACAGAAAAGTACCCCATCACATCCGACCACATTTACACCGACCTCATTGGTGGACGGTTGGGACACCCCCCATACACCCTAGACTGACAGTCGAGGCGCGTGGGTACGTTGGTCGTTTAATCGTTGTCTCCTATTACACTAAATGATTATCGTTCAAATCCGAACGATTTAACAATTTTTCGACCGATAATCGTTCCATGTAATTCCATGTAATTTGAAGCCAAAGTCAGAATGGATTTGAAAAGAGGATAAATCTCAGTCTTCCTTTATGACCTGTTCCCTGTTTAGTCTGTCTCTGGATTTGGCTTAAAAAAATCTGGCAGATAAATCTGTCTGTGTATGGGGACTTTAAGGGTACGTACACATGTACCAGATCCGCAGCGGATTTCTCGCTACAAGACCCGCTGCGGATCCCTGCCCAGTAAACTCTATGGGCAGACAAACTCGCAGCAGGATGCACATCCAGCTGAAAGTTTGTCCGCAGCCCGCCCCGTTAACCTGCCGTAGGCTACACTTCACCTGGACCCCGCTCCGGCTTGCTTCGGGGGTTCCAGACATGTCTCGCTTGGCCAATCAGTGCACTGCCCCAATGCAGCGCACTGACTAAGTGGGACGTGAAGACACTGGGACCCCGAAGCAAGCTGGAGCGAGGACCAGGTAAAATATAGGCTCCGGGGGTTAACAGGGCAGGCTGTGGACAAACTTGTAGCGGGATTTTGTCTGCCAATACAGTTTACTGGGCAGGGATCAGTGGCGGGTCTCGAATACGCAGCTAGAAATCCGCTGCAGATCCGGTATGTGTGAACGTACCCTAAGGGAGAATAAAAGTAATGACAGCTTCCATTTAAAGGAGCACTCCAGGAATTAATCCATTTCCTTACTGACCACTTTATTTTTGCGTCATGAGATTTGTGTTTCTGAGACTCTGAGTATGAGTAGAGCTACAGTATGGGTGCTGCCATATCATAGGTTTTATATTATGTGGTTTGAGGCCACACATTGGTGCCATACCTTTTTTTTTTTTTTTTTTTTTTTAGCCGTTTTACCTGAAGTGAAAAGTAGAGCTTGCCACTTGTGATAGGAATTCTAAGGATTTTTAAGGTCAGAGGTTGGCCTCCTTCAATTGACCCTATGAATGCCTTGAATTTTCACAAACATAATGGTTGAAATATATGTGACATGGCAGATATCCCAGCGTACTTGAATGCTTGTTTAAAAAACATATCCTACAGTTGACAACTATTCCCAATGAAAATAGTTGGGTGTTCGTTAAAGTTATTTTTGGAGTCGTTTTGCATAAACGGTGTGATCCCGGCCTAAGGGTGGTATTACACAGGCCGAGGAGGGCCTGATAATACCTGTAAACGAGCGCCAATCTGCTAGATCGTCGCTCGTTTACTGAACCTATTACACAGCCCGATAATCGTTTAGCAAGAGCTGCAAGGACATCATTACCGATGTCCTTGCAGCCCTTGCTAAACTGGCATACATTACCCATCCACGTTCCAGGGCTGCTCCTGCCGTCCGCTTCTCCCGGTGTCCCGCGCGCGCTCTAGCTTCACATCGGCCTGTCAGCTGATAGGCCGCTCAGCCAATCACAGGCCGGGACCGCCGCGGCCTGTGATTGGCTGAGCGGCCTATCAGCTGACAGTCCGATGTGAAGTTAGAGCGCGCGGGACACCGAGAGAAGCGGACGGCAGGAGCAGCCCTGGAACGTGGATGGGTAATGTATATCGTTAGTCGCCGCCCGTGCACCGCTATTACACGCAGCGGTGGGCGGTCGGCGCCCGACAAAAATAGGTTCTAACCTATATCAACGATCAGCCGATGATCATTGTCATCGGCTGATCGTTGCATTTATTACACGGAGCGATAATCGTCCGAATCGGGCAAATTCGGGCAATTATCGTTCCGTGTAATAGGGCCGTAAGGGTATTATTACACCAAGCAATTTTCCGACGACTAACAATTAACGATAAACGATCTTAAACGACCGCTAAGGCAAACGACCCGAAATCGTTCACCCGAGTACACGAAACGATGATCGTTATTTATGATCGTTCTTGCGGTCGTTTAGTCGTCGCTATTGCGTACGTTTCAGCTGTGAATTTTTATTCCACCAAACGATGTGCGAACGATCAAACGATAAAAATAGGTCCGGATCCTATTAAACGATCAACGATTTCTCGTTGGTCGTTTAATCGTTGCCTGCTATTACACGAAATGATTATCGTTCAAATCCGAACAATTTTTCGAACGATAATCGTTCCGTGTGATACCACCCTAAGGCTGCATTCACACGTTCTGTGAAATTGTCTGTGATCGCAGATCCGATACCATAGAGAATTGTAGAGGCCATTGAATCCTATGAGTCTATCCGCGCTGAGATCAGTACAGGGAAAAAAATAGGACATGTCATAACTCGGATGTGATCACAACATGAATTGGATCCCATAGACTTCTATTTGCTGTGTTTTTCATGGATGTCTGTGAAAAAACGCAATTACATCAAAGCAAACTAGTAAAAAAAAATTTTTTTTTCTTCAACATTTTTGGGAAGATTTATGAAAGGGTGTAAATATACACCTGGTGTAAACTGCCCACAGCAACCAATCACAGCTCAGCTTTTATATTTTAACAGAGGTAAAAACTGAGCTGTGATTGGTTGCTGTGGGCAGTTTACACCTTTTCATAAATCTCCCCTTTTATGCACATGTGGATACGGATGCACCATGATGCAGTTACAGACTAAATTGCACGGATCATGGAGTAAACATAGCGGACCTTTATGTCGACGGGGAAAAACACTGAATGCGTGAATGAGGCCTTAGAGCAGGGGTAGGGAACCTTAGCTCTCCAGCTGTTGCAAAACTACAACTCCCATCCTGCCTGATTTGGCTGTCCATGCATCATGGGAGTTTCGCAACAGCTGAAGAGCCAAGGTTCTCGACCCCTGCCTTAGGGTGCGTTCATACTATGGAATTCTGTGGATTCCGACGCTTGCTCCCACTTGAATCTCCCCCCCCCCCCCATTGCATAGGCACCATTCTATGCTCAGGCGAATTCCGCCATCTGCCCAAATGCCAATTTGTGGGGCAGACGGCGGAATCTGCCTAAGCATAAAATTGAGTCCATCCAAACCGGATCGTTCGGATTAGCAGTGGCTGCTGAAGTTGAATAAAGCCCTAAGGCTATGTGGAAACCATGGATATAGTCATTGGCTGTATCCATGTTTCCAGACAACCTTAGAGCTTTATCCAAGTTCAGTAGCCCCCGCTAATCAAATGCCGAACGACCGGGCTCGGGTGGACTCTAGCATTGTCGAGGTTCGCTCATCTCTAGTGTGGTGTAAAATGGTTAGCACAAATTTAAAATGCTTTGCTACTCCTAAACGTGGCCGTACACCTCCAATTACTGTCAGCTGAACAATTGTTCACTTATCTCTCCTGTCCTCCCTATACACGTAAGTTTGGCATGTCTACGAGAACAAGGAGGTCGGCAGTGGTTTTCCATTATGTCTGACCTCTGACATTTGTTGGTGTAGTCTCAGGAGACCCCTATACACTTTTAGGCTGGGTTCACACTACGTATATTTGAGGCTGTATGTTTGAGGCTGTATAGCAACCAAAACCAGGAGTGGATTAAAAACACAGAAAGGCTCTGTTCACATAATGTTGTAATTGAGTGGATGGCCGTCATTTAATTGCAAATATTTGCTGTTATTTTAAAACAACGGCTGTTATATTGAAATAATGGAAGTTATTTACCGTTATATGGCGGCCATCCACTCAATTTCAACATTGTGTGAACAGATCCTTTCTGTGTTTTTAATCCACTCCTGGTTTTGGTTGCTATGAGGACCTGACATGAGGACCAAATACTGCCTTAAATATACATAGTGTGAACCCAGCATTATACTGACTGCCGAACCCGCTGTGATTGGTGGATTTGGCCACCATGAGTATAAAATGTTTAGGGACTTTACATTAAAATCTCTTTACAAACTCCATGTTTGCACAGAGCTTTCTGGGAAGTCCGGTTACCGTAAAAGATGTGTAATATAAACTAATTTAGTAAATAACATACTGTACTCTGTCACTTCTTGATAGCAGCCCAGCCAGGCTTGGGTGTGTCTGGTGACAAGACGTTTAAAAGCTTCTATAGCAACTCGGTAGACACCAAAAAAAAGTATTAATCTTTATTAATGTCATTAAAATACACCAGATGTAAAAAGAGATACCACAAGAACCAGCGATGCCAGTCTGAAATAAACCAATATACAGCATAAATGTCCAAACTCCACAATAATATACAGGGTCACATATAAAGGAACAAGGTCCTATATTAAGTGTGGGCAACATGATCACTCTATTTCACGTGTACACAGTATCAGAGAGCATTCACATGTTCCGTGATTAAAGTCCTTGCACGGAAGATGCGCTACAGACCTCCCGGCATCATGTATCATTATGATTTCCCTGTAAATGATTGTAGCCATACATCTATAACATTATAATATGGTTTACAATAGTGATGTCACGATACCAGAATTTTGAGTTCGATACCAATACCAACTTTTTTTTTTTTCAATGCTCGATGCCAATTCGATACTTATTAAATTATATATTTTTTTAAAAAACACAAGAGTAGAGATCCCCCCCCGACTGTCAGGTCTGTACGAACCATATTACTTTATAAATAAAGTTTCCATTTTTTTTAAATAAATGTTCTTAAAAAATAGCCATATTCTGATTCTTAACATGGCTATGGGGCAATCTGTAGTTTTATTTAGTACCACGTTTTTATGTGGTACTGAATTTGGTGGTTTCTCCGCTTGCACCATTTACTGTGCGTCATCAGGAAGGTGATAATCTTATAATATGCACAATAACACTTCAGCTATCAGGGGGGATGATGGGAACTGTAGTCATGTGATACACTTCAGCTATCAGGGGGATGATGGGAACTGTAGTCATGTAACACACACTTCAGCTATCAGGGGGGATGATGGGAACTGTAGTTATGTAATACACTTCAGCTATCAGGGGGATGATGGGAACTGTAGTCATGTAACACACTTCAGCTATCAGGGCGATGGTGGGGGTTGTAGTCATGTAACACACACTTCAGCTATCAGGGATGATGGGGGTTGTTGTCATGTAACACACACTTCAGCTATCAGGGCGATGGTGGGGGTTGTAGTCATGTAACACACACTTCAGCTATCACGGATGATGGGGGTTGTTGTCATGTAACACACACTTCAGCTATCAGGGGGATGATGGGAACTGTAGTCATGTAACACACTTCAGCTATCAGGGGGGATGATGGGGGTTGTAATTGCACTATTCCAGCTGGATTCGGGCGGCAGAGTAATGTGCAGGCTACCGCCCCCCTCCCACTTCCCTTCACAGTCGCAGCCAGGCCGACCTTTTGTTCACCCCCCACATTGCTGATGCCGGCCCCGGGGATGTCCTGACGGCCAGGCCTCACAGCTACCTCCTGTCAGATCTCCTCCTCGCCTCCCCCACCTCCAGCCTTCTCCTGCGTTCTCCTCTCCCGGACCGTGCAGCTCTCAGCCGCTCTCCTCTCCCGGACCGTGCAGCTCTCAGCCGCTCTCCTCTCCCGGACCGTGCAGCTCTCAGCCGCTCTCCTCCCTCTCCTGCCACCGACCCTGTGCTGCCCCTCTGCCCTTGTCAGACACTCACCGGCCCAGCTGTGTCTCATGCTCGGTGCCTGTGGAGGGGGGGGGAGGTCCTCATCTTAGCCCATAGGACCCACAGTGACACACACGTGTCCCGGGGCTGGCGATGTCAGAGGCAGGAGCGGCGACCTAAAATTTCCCGGCGGCAGCTGCATGGTAGGTGGATGATCTGGGCCCGAGTGAGCGCGCAGGGTCCCGGGTCTGTGTTCGCAGGGGTGGCACAGAGAGAACATGACAGGCGCTCAGGTAGCCGCCTGTCATGTTCTCGGCACTATATGTTAAACTACGCTATTTTGTAGTTTTTGTAGGGGCGTAGCTAAAGGCTGATGGGCCCGATGAAGTTTGAACTTCTGCAACCTGGATAAGTCACCTGATGTCACCTGCAGTCCTATGTAACAGCACAGATAACAGTGATATCCCTCTGAGTACAGATAATGTAGTAGATGTGTCCTGCAGTCCTATGTAACAGCACAGATAACACAGTGATATCTCTGAGTACAGATAATGTAGTAGATGTCACCTGCAGTCCTATGTAACAGCACAGATAACAGTGATATCCCTCTGAGTACAGATAATGTAGTAGATGTGTCCTGCAGTCCTATGTAACAGCACAGATAACACAGTGATATCTCTGAGTACAGATAATGTAGTAGATGTCACCTGCAGTCCTATGTAACAGCACAGATAACACAGTGATATCCCTCTGAGTACAGATAATGTAGTAGTCACCTGCAGTGATATCTCTGAGTACAGATAATGTAGTAGATGTCACCTGCAGTCCTATGTAACAGCACAGATAACACAGTGATATCCCTCTGAGTACAGATAATGTAGTAGTCACCTGCAGTCCTATGTAACAGCACAGATAACACAGTGATATCTCTGAGTATAGATAATCTAGTAGATGTCACCTGCAGTCCTATGTAACACCACAGATAGCACAGTGATATCCCTCTGAGTACAGATAATGTAGTAGTCACCTGCAGTCCTATGTAACACCACAGATAACAGTGATTTCTCTGAGTACAAATAATGTAGATGTCACCTGCAGTCCTATGTAACACAACAGATAACACAGTGATATCTCTGAGTACAGATAATGTAGATATAGACCCCCTATGTAGCCCCCTCCCACAGTATAGACCCCCTGTGTAGCCCCCCACAGTATAGACCCTCTGTGTAGCCCCCCACAGTATAGACCCCCTGTGTAGATCCCCCACAGTACAGACCCCCTGTGTAACCCCCTCATAGTATAGACCCCCTTTGTAGCCCCCCTCATAGTATAGACCCCCTGTGCAGCCCCCCTCATAGTATAGACCCCCTGTGCAGCCCCCCTCATAGTATAGACCCCCTGTGCAGCCGCCCCCCATTGTATAGACCCCTTGTGCAGCCCCCGCTCATAGTATAGACACCCTGTACAGCCCCCCCTCATAGTATAGACCCCCTGTGCAGCCACCCCTCATAGTAAAAACCCCTTGTGCAGCCCCCCCCCCCCCCCTGTATAGACCCCTTGTGCAGCCCCCCACATTACAACATTTATGTAAAAAATGAAAATAAATAAATAAACTCACCTCACCTGGATCCTTGATCTCCCTCAGGCCTGGCAGCTTCTCTTTTAAGTTCAGTGAGCTTCCGGGACGCCGGCCCCAGCCGGAAGCTCACTGATGCAGGACCGCGGCGCCCGGACTTCTCCTCTCTACTGTACGCAGCTGACATGTGACGTGATGACGTCACATGTCAGCTGCCGAGGAGGAGCGAGGAGAAGTCCGGGCGCCGCAGTCCTGCATCAGTGAGCTTCCGGCTGGGGCCGGCGTCCCGGAAGCTCACTGAATTTACAAGAGGTCCAGAAGTGGCAAGGGGGGGCCGTGCGGGCCCCCCTAGCGTAGGGGACCGGTCGCCATGGCGACCCCTGCGACCCCTATAGCTACGCCACTGAGTTTAACATAAAGTATCGATACCAGGAAATCCTGGTATCGAACCGTTTTTTTTACCCCGAAAATCGATAGTAGTATTGATTTTTCGGTGCATCGTGCATCCCTAGTTTACAATAATAAGAGTAATAGCTGGAAAGGGAACTCATGGACCATTAAAGGCTATGGAATATTTAAACCCCCCCCCCCCCCCCCCCCCACACACACAAGGTACAATATTGTGGTAAAATAACATTCAATCAATACGTTACTTTTGTTAAGAATACTGGATTTAGAAGTGATGGAATTATGGATTGTTTGAAAATGTGATCTGATCTCTACACAGCCATTTGATGTTACGTCTTCTGCAAGTATAGGTTTTTTCTGATGCAAATTTTCTATGCATTTTACACTCAAGTAGGTCAAATACATAAATTAGAATGGGGATTGTGGTATTAGAGCATATTATGGATTTATATACATTATGGCTTGCTGTATGGCACTGCTCATCCATGTAATAGTTAAGCCTTTGCCTGACAGATGCTCAGGTAGTATGGGTGTCTGCACAAGTGTATGTGTGTGTGTGCGTGTATATATAATATAATATATATATATAAAAAAAATCTGCCGCAAGGGTTTGTAAGCAAGCCACACTCTTTTTTTCAGTAACCCTCTTACCCTTGTTAATTGAGACGCCAAATGCATGTAGATTACAGACCTTGTAACTACATGTCCTATACCTTGTCCATTCTTTTGATGGGGTAATAAGGCCAGATCACATGTAGCAAAAGCTATAGTATTTAGCAGGTTGCTGGACACAACCACAAATGAAAATGCAACACACAGGGGAAGTTACAGGCTAGCTTTGGGTGTCCAGTAGAGCAAACTTAAAGGGGTTATCCAGCGCTACAAAAACATGGCCACTTTCTTCCAAAATATGCAAAAGAAGAGCCCGTGGAGCCTCATCAAAGAGTCTCAAAGCACAGGACTAGCCAGATATCCCTCCGGGAAGGACCCAGCCGAGGGGTGGCTCCTGTAAGGATACCACCATAACCACCTTATTAAAGGGGTAGTGCAGCGTTTCAAAATTATTCACTAAATAATACAACTTTGTAATGTATGTTATGTTAGTGAATGTCCCCCTTCCCGTGCCCCCCCCCACGCTAGACCCGGAAGTGTGATGCATCATACTCACCTGATTCGTGTTGACCCCTGTCCGCCATCTTGGGACAATGATGTTATCTTCGGGAGGCCGGACGGACCGCTCGAGCCGTCCCTCATGCCGGCCCCCCTCTGCCGCGTCATCATCTGCTCAGACGCGGTTTCTCTTACTTTCTTCCAGAGACAGCCCCACTTTTGTCTCCAGCTTGGTCAGGAATTTGCTGCTCAGTTCTATTGAAGTGAATGGAGCTTAAAGGGGTTGTCCAGTGAAAATCTTTTTCTTTCAGATCAACTGCTGTCGGAAAGTTATAAAGATTTGTAAATTACTTCTAATAAAAAAAATCTCAAGTCTTTCCATAATTAGCTACTATATGTCCTGCAGGAAATGTTTTATTTTCAGTCTGACACAGTGCTCTTTGCTGACATCTCGGTCCGAGACAGGAACTGTCCAGAGAAGGAGAGGTTTTCTATGGGAATCCCTAAAGAAAACCTCTCCTGCCCTGGACAGTTCCTGTCTCGGACAGAGATGTCAGCAAAGAGCACTATGTCAGACTGGGGTGCGGACGCGGATGATTAGGTTACAGCGGGGGGGTGCTAGTGAGGGGGCGGCAGAGACCCAGAATCGGCCCTGATAGTAGCTAATAATTATGGAAAGACTTGAGATTTTTTTATTGAAGTAATTTACAAATCTATATAACTTTCTGACGGCAGTTGATTTGAAAGAAAAAGATTTTCGCAGGACAACCCCTTTAATTGCAAACCGCACCTGAACTGGAGACAAGAGTCGTGTTGTCTCTGAAAGAAAGTGCCCATGTTTTTGTAGCGCTGGATAACCCCTTTTAAATAAGTTTGGGTTTTCGTGAATCTGAATGCTCTGCATTTGAATTCTGTTGCCTGGAGAAAATATATGCAGCACTAGGGCTGCATTCATCTTCTCCAGGCAGTTGGATTCAAATGCTGAGCATTTGGGTTCACATTAACCTGAAGGTTCCCCATCCCTGACCTGCTAACCGCCAAAGCCTCACACCAGTACCCTGTGCTCTTTCTCCATGACCTATCTTCTACCTTTGACATAGTTGACCATTCCCTCCTCCTACAAACGCTTTCATCCCTTGGTGTCACCGGCTCAGCCCTCTTCTGGATTGCCTCTCCTACCGCACTTTTAGTGTCTCCCACACCATCTCCTCTCCTCGTCCCCTCACTGTTTGTGTCCCTATACATTTGGCCTGGGAGACATCATAGAAACCTGCAGCTTCAGGTACCACCTCTATGCTGATGAAACTCAAATCTACCTCTCTGGTCCGGATGTCAGCTCTCTGTTATTCAGGATTCCAGAGTGTCTATCGGCCATATCTTCCTTCTTCCCTCCCACTTTCTAAAATGCAACATGGACAAAACACAACTTATCATCTTTTCCACCATCTCGCTCCACCCTGACGTCTAATCTCTCAATCACAATCAATGGCTACTCTGTCCCCTGTCCCCCAACTCTGCTGCCTTGGGGTCACCTTTGACTCTACAATTTCTTTTAAACCACACATTCAAATCTGACCACCTCCTGCCGCCTTTACCACAAAAACATTTCCTGAATCTGCTCTTTTCTCACCTCTGACTCAACAAAACTGCTGGTCCATGCTCTCATCATCTCCTGTTTGGCTTACGGTAATATCCTCCTCTCTGGCCTTCCATCTATCTCCCTTGCTCCCCTCCAGTCTATCCTTAACTCTGTTGCCTGACTAATCCACCTTTCCCCTCGCTTTGCCTTTGCCTCTGCCAATCCCTCCACTGGTTCCCCATTGCCCAACAAATCCATTTTAAATTGTTGACCATGACATACAAGGCCATCCACAACCCGTCCCCTCCGTACATCTGACCTGATATCCCACTCCTTTCCCTCACATAACCTCCAATCCTCCAGTGACCTCCTTCTGCGCCCCCCCCCCTCCCCCCTTGTTCGTACCTCACACAATCGCATCCAAGACTTTGCCTAAGCCTCCCCCATACTCTGGAACTTGCTACCCCGACACATTTGCCTCTCATCCAGCATCAAGACCCTCCAAAGTAACCTGAAAACCCATCTCTTTAAACTAGGCTACAACCTACAGTAATTTTGCACCACACTGTGACTGGCTGCACTTTCTGCCTCTCTCCCCTTACCTTATAGATTGTAAGCCCTCGTGGGCAGGGTCCTCCATCCCTATGTACCAGTCTGCCATTTACCTTATTCATGTAACGTGTTCTGACTTTGTAATGTTCTGTTTGTCACCCCCTATCCCTTGTTCCGAAATGGCACTGTAATTTATCAGGTCCACACACAAACTGCTTCAGAACAGGAAAGACTCTGACTACAGGTTACATCATATTGGACACAAACGCCATTTATATTCATACAAAAGCTCTCCTGTACTAATAAAGGAGATAAAAGCGTGAAGCTGAAAGCATGCCTTTTTCTCTCGTGACAATGTTTTATTCATTCTCTGTTTTTCTTTCCCCATAATTTATTATTGATTTTTATTGAAGAGCTTTTTTATGACTATAAAAGCATTTAATTAAGGGTGGACCTGATGAAGAAGTGAGTGCAATTTAGGCAATGTGTCATCCGAAATAGTCTCGCGCTTCTAATACCCTTTCTTGTAGCTCTATTTTTTACAGTGACTTTCTAAAGTATTTTTGTCTCATTCGATAATTTAAGATGTTTTCTGGTGAGAATTCATGTGGGAAAATAAACTTTGAATTTTGTTACTTCAAAAAAAAAAAAAAAAAAACTTCTGAGATGTTAAGATCGGTGGAGATCAGGTCCCCTCCACCACCACCAGTTACTAGAATAGGGGTGAGAAGCACATGGCTGAGTGCTTCTCTCCCTGCTCTCTGTGCGTGCAACAGATGACTCTCCCGTAGACTTTCTATTGAAGTCATTCTTGGTTGTATATGTCTATATGGCAAAGAATATGCTTGGCACACAAATCTGTCCATAGCTAGTGGTTGGTGGGTTTATATCCCTTGAGATCCGGAACAATCAAAACTTTAGACATGTTAATTTATTTTTTTTTTTTTGTGACAGTTCCCATTTATGGGGGGGGGGACACTATTGTGGTTTGAGCTACACATGCCCCCCTCCCTTTTTTCTTCTATTTCCTTATTTGCTTATTTTTGATGGAATAAAAAGACATGATTAAAATGTTTTTGTTGTTGGTGTTATTGATATAGTATTGATTAAGTATGGCTACATGGCTGTTCTTGAATAGTGTCTCGTATCTTTCTGTATTACTATGCACATTCTATTGCTGCATTAGAAAACGACTTAAGTTGTAGAAGATTCCTGATTCCTGACCCATCAACCATCAATTTTTTTAAATGGTTTTAATATCATTTGAATTATGTAGTGTTGTGCGAGCACTAAAATGCTCAAGTGCCTCTTACTGAAGCATTTTCTACGAACGAACCCCTTTGAAATCAATGGGAGACTTAAGTATTTAACAGGTGCCCCCTGTTTGGTAGAGCGTAGGGTATCTGGTTAACCAATTTTTTAGTTTTATTTTTTTTAATATATGTATTTATATATTATTATATTATATTTTATTATTATTATATATTTTATATTATATATTTAAATAAAATATACAAAAATTCAATGCAGTAGGTGTCTGCAAGACTCAGTAAAACTCAGTCAGGAGATGTAACTAATCGTTTGGCCGTCAGCTATTGGCCACCTTTACCCGAGCACCACAAGGTCGATCAAGCAGCCTGCTTCTTGATAGAGCACTATGCTTGACCGAGCATGCTCGCTCAACACTAATATATCTACACGTTAAAAAAAAGTAATAGCATGGTGGCATGGGGTGGTCTGGTAACAATTGTGTGAGAAGCTGAACTTAAGAGGATGATCATTTCTAACCACTCATCACTTTTACTACAAGCTACATTTATCATGCAGTCACGGTCCACTGTGAAATCTCACACTATGCACTTCTCCTCTTCAGAGCACATTCATCAAATAGAAAAGCTCTGCTACCATCAGCGGGACAGAGGTGAAGCCTTGTTATCAAACCCAGTATCAGCCAATCAGTCATTAAAGTTATTATTATTATTATTTTTTACCCCATTGGATGCATTCCCACTCAGATGTACCAAATAGCAGAAATCTGCCTTTTTGTCTCTTAAAAAAGTGTGGAGGTTTTACATGACCCCCCCCCCCCCATCCTTGGTATAATGGCTGTAATTCCTGCACATGCATGGAACTTTAATATTGCACAAATCGGAGTAGTATTTGGCTTGGATGAATTGCGGATAGTCAGATATGACGCTGGTCTTGGAACACATTGGAACATAAGGGGCCTATTGGCTGCCTGAATTACCCCCGCCGGCCAGAGCATGCTTTACCTGCTCCACGCTCCGGCTTTCTTTTGCTTTGATTGGCTGAGCGGGATGTCGGGAAGCCGGGAACCCCCTAAGCAAGCCAGAGAGTGGAGCGGGTAAAGTATGCTCCGGCGGGGGGTTAAGGGGGCTGTCACTTACATACTCTTAACGGGATTCTCATTGAAATTGACAAAAAAGGGATCCACTGTGGAATTCTCAGTGAGAAATCTGCTGCGAATACGTTGCATGTGAATCTGGCCTTAAGGGGTAGTTCACCAAAAGATATTTCCTTTCAAATGAACTGGGGCCAGAGAGGGCCAGAGATTTGTAATTTACTTCTATTAAAAATATTCAAGTCCTTCAGTACTTTCAGCTACAGAAAGTGATGTGTTCTTTCCAGTCTGGAGAGCAGGAGAGGTTTTCTATGAGGATTTGCTACGGCTCTGGGCAGTTCATGTGAAGGACAAGATGTGGCAGCAGAAAGCACTGTGTCAGACTGGAGAGAATACCACCACTTCCTGCAGGACATGCAGCAGCTGATAAGTACTGGAAGACTTGATAGAAAGTGCCAGAGATTTGTAATTTACTTCTGTTAAAAAAATCTCACCAGTTGATTTGAAAGAAAAAAAATTTGGTCAACAGCCCCTTTAATGGCACACGGAATGCTAAGGATGAAGGTAAATTTCTAAAAATGCATTTTATCAATAGTGTAAAAAAAATGGAAGTTTTTTTTTTTTTGTACTTCCCCTCCTGAATTGCACCTGCAGAAATATCACCAATATGTTACTGCTTAATATTCTCTTTCCCCATGCACTGGTGCAGGTAGATCTGCATACAAATGATCTGACTTCATTGGTTATACATGAAACCTTATGTGAATAAAAATGTTCTGATATATTATGTAAATTATTATTTTCCACTTACCACTACTGCACCTCAGCATTTTTATGAAGTAAGCGAGTGATACAGACAGTGCGGATGGAACATCTTGAGCAGCCTCTCATACATACCGGTATGCCTCGCTGACTCATTACTATTATCAGAAATTAGTAATAGAATAATTAATGCGACGCTCCCTGTGTCTCTCTGCTAATCTTGGCCGGCAAAGCTTGCAGCGCATTTTTTTGCTGCGAGACGTCCTGATCCGCTCCTTGCAGTGACAGCCGCACTATCTTCCCTCGAAATGTGTAGCATTATATTTATGCGAGGCTTTGTGTTGTAATAACAGGCGGGGTTGTATGATAGAAAAAAAATACTGACAGGTTCCATCACAACAGATGTGTATACTGTTTAATTGTATTTTTTTTTCTAATTGCTTGAACTATTGGTTGAGTGTTTGATAGAAAGTAAATGGGCCTTAAAAGGGTACTCCGGCGGGAAAATTTTTTTCCCCCTTCAAATCGACTGGTTTCGGAAACTTAAACAGATTTGTACTTTATATATTTGTATGTTCTGCCGGAAGTGATGTATTCTTTCCAGTCTGACACAGTGCAGTATCAAATCCCCATAGAATACCTCTGCTGCTATGGATAGTTGCTGGCATGGACAGAGGTGGCAGCAGAGAGCCCTGTGTCAAACTGGAAAAAATACACCACTTCCTGCAAGACATACAGCAGCTGATTAGTATTGGTGTTTGTGTGTTACTCTGTAACGTTTAATGCTGTGATTAAATGGAGAAGTCTCTCGGGTGACCCAGTCTGTGATCTCCAGCAGCAGCAGAAGGAATGCTCCTCGGAGGTGTCTGGAAGAGGTTACAGTTTCGGCTGTCGGCTGGATGGAAGTGAAGAAAGCTCTGTTATTCTTCACGTTTTCTATGGAAATCTGTTATGTAAAGCAAATTACTTATGTCTGTGGTTTGGCACGGTTTTACTACCTGAAAGTCAAAGCCCTTAAAGGGGGATCACTGAGATGTGAAAAAAAAAAAATTAATATTAAGTCTAGGTTCACATTATGTTTTTGCAACTTTTTTTTTTTATTTCAAAAACTGATGGAAAAAACAGATTCATTTGTGTGCATCCGTTTTAATCAGTTTTTCTATTGACTTCCATTATAAAAAAAAAAAAAGGATCAAAACGCATCCGTTTTTTTTAACGTACACAAAAACTAAGCTGACCCTACTTTTGTGTACATAAAAAAACAGACGTGTTTTGATCTGTTTTTTTTTATAATGCAAATCAATGGAAAACTGATCAAACCAGATGCACACAAGTGCATCCTTTTTCGATCTGTTTGGTTTGCAAAAACGAAAAAAAAAAAAAAAAAAAAGAAATTTACTGAAATATTTCATAAGGTTTGGGTATGTTAACCTGCTGGTTTCATGTAAATTCAGCCATGGCCTGAACGCAGTGAACTAGTGAATAGGTTTGGGTAATTTCCCAAATGTTTACTTGACTCATAAACTGACCGTGCTGAACCTATTGAGTCAAAACACATAGTTTACTATGTTTTGGCCATTAAAGTCACTGAGGCCTGTCTCGTGTATATGCCGACATCCTTTTTGACAGTTTGATGACCTACACGTGCCATGAACTACACAATCCTGATGTAAGCACATCCCAACTTTTTTTTTTTGTCATAGCAGCCATGTTTTACAAGTGGAAACTATTGAGTGTTACATGAACGTGTTATTTTATATACTTTTTCCTTTGATTTTTGAGCCCAGCTTGAAGCCACAGCAATTGGTTACTGATGCAGAACATTCTTTGAAAAGTTGTAGCTTTGCTGACAAGACTGGGAAAAAAGGTTATTTAAAGCAGATCTGCTCCTCTGTTAGTTTTGGTATCTGTTCTGCTTTATTGCTGCTGTTCTTCATAGCCTGGAACGTGTCTGTACACCACTATTAGTTTCTGTTCATTGAGCTGTTTTCAAGTTGTCATTGGGATATGGTGCTTTTAATCCATTGTGACTACTGCACTAAATGTGTTTGCAGTAACATTTATGTTGGGATTTTAGGGAAGGTGATGATTTTTTTTTTCTCTTAAATTCATTCAGCGCATTTCATCTGCTTCCTGATGGTTTTCCATTTTAAAGTTATTTAAAGGAAATGGGTGAAGCTGGTGCCGGATATAAATGTTCTGTTTCCTACTCACCGGAATCTGGTAATGTCTGTACATTTTGCTGATAGACGGCTCTAAAAGTTAAGCCCCTATTCCATGGGCCGACTCTGAGGAGCAAACGAGCGCTGTCAGTGCTCGTTTGCTCCTGGTTCCCCGCTCGCTGCTGCCACCATTCCACTGGTCGGCAGCGAGCAGGTGAGTACAGGAGGGGCCGCAGGGAGGTGCGGGGGGGCTGCCCGCGTGATCACTAGGTCGTCTAGGCAGCCCATAGAGGATAGTTGCAATCTGCTGCCGCCACTCCTATTCCACGGAGCGACGGCAGCAGATTGCTATCACAGCCACTTGTTTTTTAACATGTTTGAAAAACAAGCGACACAATGATCAGACGACATGAACAATGTCGGCCGATCGTTGCCCTCTATTCCACGGGACGATTATCGGCCGAATACGGCCAATAATTGTTCCGTGGAATAGGGCCTTTAGTCCAGTTTCAGGCTATGCTCCCACACAGTATTTTTGCCCCCAAACCAGAAGTGCGTTGAAAACGCAGGCTATGTTCACACACTATTGAAGTTTAGTAAATGGCGGTCATTTAAAGGCAAATAACGGCCGTTATTTCTAAACAACGGCAATTCAAAATGACAGCAATTATTTGCCATTAAATGGCGGCCATTCACTAAATTTCAACAGTGTGTGAACATAGTGTTTGTGCTTTCAACCCACTCCTGGTTTCAGTTGAAAAATACTGACCAAATGTTCCCACACAGTATTTTTGCTCAGTATTTTTGGTTAGCATGATAACAAAGAGGCTTTCCCAAGCTCCTGAGCAGCTGCAAGCTGCAATGTCTCTGCTTTCTCCCCCTCCCTGCTTGATTGGCTCCTGGAAGTTGAATCCCCAGCAGGGTCAGTTATGGGAGGGGATAGTAAGGAGGTGTTACAGCTTGCTGCACTTAAAGTGTACCTGTCATTAAAGAAAACTTTTGACATGTCATAGAGACATCTCAAAGGTTTTAATCGGTCTGGGTCACAGTGTTTAGACCCGTACTGATTGGGAGATAGAGTGGGGAGAGGACTGCAGCGGGTCCTCTCCCTGCTCCTGAGTTTAAAAAAGAAAAAAGTTGCGTTACATAGGAACCCATTATAAGTGCAACTTTTTTTTTTTTTTTATTCAGAGCAAACCCCGACCGATCAAAACTTTTTTGACAGTTTGGGATGAACAGTTCGTGTCCCATGGAGAACTGAACAGTTCCATCAAGGAGCCTGTCACCACTGCTCAGTTCTCTGTGGGCTGTGCGAGCCTTTCCCCATTGGGAACTCAGTGGTGGTCACCACCCCATTGACAGTCTACAACCCTAAGTAGCATATCTATATCTACTGATATATCTGATAGCTGAGGTAGGTTTAAAGCGACTCTGTACCCACAATCTAACCCCCCCCCCCCAAACCGCTTGTACCATCAGATAGCTGCTTTTAATCCAAGATCTGTCCTGGGGTCCGTTCGGCAGGTGATGCAGTTATTGTCATAAAAACAACTTCTAATCCGGCAGCGCTGTGTCTATCAGCCGGGGCTTACATTTGTATATGCATTAGGCTGGCACACCCTCTCTGTCCTTCCTCCCGCCCTCCTCATCATTAGGAAAGCTCGAGGCAGGTTGCTTCCTATTCGTCAGCTGTGTGAGCCCAACACATGGGCTGGATCGTTAATACACCTGTGCAAAGCTCAAACAGCAGTAAATGTTCCTGGATCATTCCTAAAGATGGGGAGGAAGGACGGAGGGGTGGTGCCAGCCTAATGCATATACAAATGTAAGCCCCGGCCGTTAGACACAGCGCTGCCGGATTAAAAGTTGTTTTTATGACAATAACTGCATCCCCTGCCGAACGGACCCCAGGACAGATCTTGGATTAAAAGCAGCTATCCGAAGGTACAAGTGGTTTGGGGGGACAGATTGTGGTTACAGAGTCGCTTTAAAGGAGGAAGAAAGTCAGTGAAGCTGTGGCTAGAAGTGGATGGTGACAGGTGAACTTCTCAGATGTCACTAGTCTTCCTTTCATATTGAATATCCACTTAAGTATTATCATATTGGTGATGGGGGATATGTAGTGGATCAGCTCACACCCTTCTCTATTCCAAAAAAGCAGAAATACAACCGAAATGAATGGAGCACACTACACACACTCGGCCAGCACACTCATTCTCTGGGGCTATAGTGAGCCTGACTACAGAGGCTTCTCATCTGTCTGTATTTCTTATCTATATTTTCTCCCAATGCCATTGGTAATGCTGTAAATGCTATGCTATTCTATTGCTGAGTTCCCAGAATAGGCTGTAAACCTATAATGCACAATCAATGCTTAAATTCTTGCTGGCCTATTTATGGCACGGGCCGTCGTTAGACAACGGGCAGCATAACAGACTCCTCTGTCCCCCGCGGGACATAGGAAGTAACAGAAGCCGACCCATTGCCGGCCGTGGCAGTTGTTGACCTTTAGTCGTGTCCAACTCTGCATGTAAGAATCTTGGCTTTAAGACACGTAGGACAAGGTTCACATCTGTGTATTAATTGGTGAAGATGGTGTAATAGAGGTTATAGCAGGATGGGGTCAGAATACACTAGAATTAAGAGCTATTGGTTTTAATATAAAAGTCATCAGGCACAAATCATTTTCTGACCCTAAACTTGAACGTTCCTTTGGCTGCTTTCACACAATTTTAATAATTAGATCCATATAATCTAGTGGTGATGTTGATTCTTGGGACTAATTACTGTATTCGTGGTTTTAAAACACTATGGTGGAGATTTATCAAACATGGTGTAAAGTAGAATTGGCTCAGTTGCCCCTAGCAACCAATCAGATTCCACCTTTCATTTTCCAAGGAGTCTGTGAGGAATGAAAAGTGGAATCCGATTGGTTGCTAGGGGCAACAGAGCCAGTTGCACTTTACACCATGTTTGATAAATCTTCCCCATTGTGTAAAGTGCAACTGGCTCATTTGCCCCTAGCAACCAATCAGATTCCACTTTTCATTCCTCACAGACTCTTTGGAAAACGAAAGATGGAATCTGGTTGGTTGCTACAGGCAACTGAGTCAGTTTCACTTTACACCATGTTTGCTCTGTACAGTTCCTGACGTGGACAGAAGTGGCAGCAGAGACTGGAAAGAATACACTACTTCCTGCAGGACATGCAACAGATGAGAAGTATTGGAAGGCTTTAAATAGAAGTAATTCTGTAACCGGTTAATTTGAAAACAATATATTTTTTTTTTCTCTGGGGTGCGTTCACACGTACAGGATCTGCTGCAGATTCAAAGCAAATCAATTTTGGGCCATCAAATCTGCTGTGGATCTGCTGCAGATCCTGTACGTGTAAACGCACCCTTAATAGTAAGTAAAATATCATCTTTCTCTCTCATTCTGTGGCTCGTCTGAATTTGCTCCCGGGAGGCATGTGCTGAACATGCACCATTCATAGGTACATTGTGTAGATCTTGTCAGCCCAGCTGCGTCTATGCCAGCCGTGTGAAGAGGGAGAATACATATTAGAACACTGAGATGCAGCTTCTTACATCAGGGAAGCGCTAATTCCCCCCAACCCCCCCCCCCCCACCTTGTCTGTCCCTTGTGGAAGATCCAGGTGCGTGAGGTGGAGAATACTCTGGAGTCTCAGAATCTGCTGCTAATGATTATAAACAGGATGCATCTGGAATAGAGACATATGTTCTGACTTCATGTCCCTCTGAAAGTTCTCTAGTGCTTTTTTGGCTTGGTTCTTTATACAGACATTGTTCTGTATACTCTGCAGTAGGTATGATTTATTTTAGGAGGTCCACTTTAGGATGTCTGTAGATACCCCTGCTTGGGGGCTGGGGTGCTAACAGTCTCTTCAGGAGACACTATAGTTCTGTGTGGAAAGTTCTCACTGGGTTCACACTGCGTTTTTGCAGTCCGTTTGAAGTATACGTTTTTGAAAAATAATGTGCAATGCGTTTTTGTGGTGACTTGCATTATAAAAGTAAGGATCGAAACACATGCATGTTGTTGGTTTTTTTTAAAGTACAAAAAAACGTGGCAGTGTAAAGCCAGCCTAATTTATTCATAGAAATATCTGCTCATTAGGGGATTAATAGTCAAGTGGGCTGACCTACTTAGTGATTGACAGCTATCTTTATGCACAGTTGTATACAGATAGCTGTCACTCACTGAGCAAGACCACCCACTTGACTGCTTAGATTTACATTTATCAGTGACAAGTTATCTTTGAACTTTACCTACAAAACTCTGTATTGGTATCTAATTTGGGACCTATTTTTGGGTGTAAAGATCTAAACCTCCCAATTGATAATATAAAGGGAGGGGTCTGTAAGCCCAGAAATGTCTTAAAGGGAACCTGTCACCTGGCATTCTGACGCTGAGCCCGGCTACAGGAGCAGGACTTGCAGCAAAGGGCAAGTATCCGTGGCTGGGCGGGCGGGCGGGCTCAGCGGCGGAATGCCGGGTGACAGGTTCCTTTTAATATACGGCAAAAAGTGGAAAAAAAGCCAAACAACTGCTTAAATGCAAAACCTTTTTTTTTTTTTTTTTGCCCATTTTATGAGCCTCGGAAAATGGTGTGTGAACATAGCCTTAGATGCTAAATCTAAAAACTATAACCAGAGATATAACCCTAGTGCTAATAATGGAAGATGGGGGGTACAGCTGCAATAACCAGGCCCCTCCTAATAGATCTCTGAGCATAATGGATCCATTTCATGTATTGTCATACCTTCCATCCTATATACAGGTCATTGTACTGTACATAAAGGGCCACAGCTTCCCCATCCCTGTTAGAGGAACATTTTCTATGGGAGCGCTTCTTTCAGATGTAATCATGAAAGTGCTTCTGTAGTCATGGTGTGATGACTGCTATATGTCAGCTTCTGAATAACACTGTATACAGACTCTCACCGTCTTGAAGCGTACAAATATATATATATATATTTATTTATTTGTATGGGTGCAGTGCCTGTAATTCCAATAAGTTACACGTATGGTTTGTATAAATGTTTCCAGATCACAGGCCATCGCTTTCATCCTCCGCTACGTTATGTCTGCTGCGTGGCAACATATCCCACAGGACAAGCATTTAAAGAAATGTGCCAGTATCCCGGCTGAACTAGACCTTTTGCATTTCCATAGATAGCACAGCATCATTTACATTTAATTTGTATGGAGTCCCCCCCCTCCTTTTACTTGTAAATTTGGGCCTTTTTTTAGGAAGCAGTCTGCCAAGAATGGCAAAGCATGGCAGATTTATTTTTTTTTTTTGTTGCTATTCAACACAAATGAAGGCCTGGATTCAGCTCCACGAGGTAGCTGAAACATTAGAACATACCCTAAAGCACAAGACTAATTGATGTAATTGATTTTTTTTTTTATGTTTTGATTGAATTTTTGAGAAATTGACAACATTGCTGAGCCTCCTCCATAGAGCTATAGTCATGCACACAGAATGTTCCTAGGTAACCTTATGGTCACATGCTCCTCCATATGCTGCTACCGTATGGATGGGAACACCGTCAGAACGCGATAGAAATGTGGGGGGTGGAGCTTCCTCCTATATATAACTGAGCGCAACTGTATTATTGAGCATTCAGTAAGTACCTGTTTTGCTTATTGTGTAGATCAGGCATGACAAACTCTGGCCTGGGGCCCATGGTACAGTCAATCTGCCACTGGCGTCCACGTCTCTGAAGTATGTACCCACCATGATGCTGGTTGCTTCCTGTCACAGAGGAGCCAGCATACTAGGCCGCAACCCAGCCATCCCCATAGGATGGGCGCCCATGTGTCATGGGTGTTACGTGTAGCAGTGAGGTGGACACTCCTCTACCTAAACTTTGCTATTCTATACTTGCTGTGTACCATCCTATCCTGTACTTCTCTATCATAGCAATTTATGATATAATTTATCATAGTTCACAGCAGCAGGAGATGCACACTGCTCTGACAGTGCCAGGAATGCCTCTCGGGACAGTGCCAGGAATGCCACAAGCACGCTTCAGTCAATATTAAGGTTGGCCTGCGACTTTTTCCACTTTTTTCATTTTTGCCCACTGTCTATTAGTTTAAAACTCCTGGTGTAGATCATTAAGACTTAAAAGACGTAGCCAACTCCTTTAAATTTGACAAGGACGCCATACCGCTATAGGGTAGGACCCGAAGATATCAAGGATGAAGACTTCTGTCTCCTATCAGAATGGAACGACATTGCAACGTTGTGCAAATAACCTAATGCTGTAGGTGTCTATCTTTCACACCTTTCATAGGGATTGAATGGAGCAGCAAAGTCTGTCCTGTCTATAGGGGATAACTTCAAGCTGTTATTACCCCTTTAAGTCCACTTATAATATTGCCAACAATAAAGTAGCATCCCATGTTATAATAGCGCAGTTATAATATTGGATACACCTGGACAAATTATTGTTTGGCTTACAGATTGAGCCACTTGGTCCTCCTTCTGATTAAGAGACTTGGATAACATCAAATTTATTATAAAATAAGCAGGTTGTGGGGTTCCAGATGAGCGGTCCTGAACTCCAGGGGATAACAAAGATCCCAGCTCCAGAATAGCTTCAGACAAGAAAGATCTACCATGTTGATTGAAATCCCATGTGAAATTCTCCTTAGGGTCTGGGATCTATCCACATTTGTCAAAACTTTTAATTTGTAAATATCGTGTGTAAGGCCCTGAATGATAGAGCCCTTACTGTACACAGTCGACTGGGTTATTGATGGATCACTTTACGCAGTAATGTATGTGTGGCCCAGGGCTGGCTCCAGGTTTTTGTGGGCCCTTGGGTAACAGAGCCTCAGCGAACCCCTCTTCCATTCATCTATCCACTATACACCCATCATTCACGCAGTATGCACAATCACTTGAGACACCACTACCATACACAAACACACATTACTGACAAGAGACTTACACAATTACTGACTGACTCTTTAAACAAGTGCTAAACTATGAGAGTAGCTCCTAGTTACTGCATACATCAGCTCTTATAGCGACTCTGTACCCACAATCTGACCCCCCCAAACCACTTGTACCTTCGGATAGCTGCTTTTAATCCAAAATCTGTCCTGGGTTCCGTTCGGCAGGTGATGCAGTTATTGTCCTAAACAACTTAGTTGTTTCTGAACCCTGACATTGATCTGGTTATTGGTGCCTCAACTAAGGACAACGAAGAATCGTGTGGTGTAACGGGGTCCTGCTTAAACAGATGCCCGTCAGTCAGCTCCCTTTGTGCCATAACCGTGACATAATGCCTGGCCATTGACTAACTGGGCTAAATCTACTATCAGTAACTACTACTCCCAACAAGCTGCTCCGGCTCACCACATATGCATTAGGCTGGCACCACCCCTCCGTCCCTCCTCCCCACCCTCTTCATTATTAGGAATGCCACTGGAACATTTTCTCCTGTCTGAACATTGCACAGGTGTCTTAACGATCCAGTCCATGTTCAGTATTCACACAGCTGATGAATAGAAGACAATCTGCCTGGAGCATTCCTAATGATGAGGAGGGCGGGGAGGAGGGACAGAGAGGTTGTGCCAGCCTAATGCATAGAAATTCTAAGCCCCGGCCGTTGGGCATGGGGCTTCCAGTTTGAGGCTGGGTTCACACTACGTATATTTCAGTCAGTATTGTGGTCCACATATTGCAACCAAAACCAGGAGTGGATTAAAAACAGAAAGGATCTGTCCACACAATGTTGAAATTGAGTGGATGGCCGCCATATAACAGTAAATAACTGCCATTATTTCAATACAACAGCCGTTGTTTAAAATAACAGCAAATATTTGCCATTAAATGGCGGCCATCCACTCAATTTCAACATTGTGTGGACAGATCCTTTCTGTGTTTTTAATCCAC
Source organism: Dendropsophus ebraccatus (assembly GCF_027789765.1). Taxonomy (NCBI): domain Eukaryota; kingdom Metazoa; phylum Chordata; class Amphibia; order Anura; family Hylidae; genus Dendropsophus; species Dendropsophus ebraccatus. The sequence goes on from NC_091455.1 coordinate 176,650,677, forward strand.
TCCTGGTTTTGGTTGCAATATGAGGACCACAATACTGACTGAAATATACGTAGTGTGAACCCAGCCTAAAAGTTGTTTTTTAGGACAATAACCGCATCACCTGCCGAACGGACCCCAGGACAGATCTTGGGTTAAAAGCAGCTATCTGAAGGTACAAGCGGTTTGGGGGGGTCAGATTGTGGGTACAGAGTCGCTTTAGTGGTGTTGTCCAGGGGAGCAGAACATGCCTGAAGCCTTCTGTTCCTCAGCACTAATGTTCAGAGATTCCACGTTTTGGAAATAAGCTTTTCAAGATGTTCCAAGTTGCGATTATTGTGAGGGCAAAACTATGCCCCAGTGAACATCTTTCAGCACATTATTATGTCTCCTTTGCCTCTATGGATTCTGAATAGTTTAGAGACAAGTTTTTTTATTTCTGTAATATCAGAGGACACGCATGCTAAAATGGGTATCCAAGAAATTCTATATTAATTGGCAGCCTTGCTTTCATGATTAAATGTCACAGCCTGGATGAAGAGATCATACACGTTATATAATACTACGGAGTAAGTGGTGGAATATGAAACTATAAAATCTACCCTACAGGGATAAAGATGACCTCATGTCTCCTTTGCCCTTGGTTTTTCTTTCCTAAATGAGTCTGACCATGCTGGTCATTAGGACAGAAGTGTTTCACATGAACTGCCAGAATCTAGTTTTTTTTTTTTGTTTTTTTTTTTCTCCTTTATAAGATCAGTGCTGTTCTGATCTGTTTTGTATTGAGAGAACAATCTGTATTCTTGCAACTATTGGTCCATTTACACGGAGCGATAATTTGCCCATCAGTGGTTTATTGATTTTTAAAGCAACAATTAGATTTTTATAACGATCAGCATTAAGACAAAGTGAAAAATCGTTTTAAGATCGCTTAAGCCCATCTCACACACAGGGTGAATCTGTGAAAGACTGTTTACACGAAGCGCTCGGCGAATTTTTAGCAAACGGCCAGCAACATTTGAGAACATGTTGAAAGATCACAATGAACAATTTCTCACTCGTCGCTTGATTGTTCGCTGTGTTTACACAAGACGATTATCGCTCAAATGCAATCGTTATGGCTACAATTCGAATGATAATCGTTCTGTGTAAACGCACCATATCATGATTACATATAGATAGTTAATAACCTTAAACTATTAGAAATAACATTCAGTAATTCTGTGTTTTTTTTTTTTTTTTTTCATATGGGAGCAGATTACTCCGGGTCCAGATCATTTACATCAGCCCCCTCTAATGTAGTAGTGCATGGCGGCCATTGTAAATACTCCTTCTACACTGGCCTCCCAACTCAAAGTGATTTTTTTTGTTCTCGCTAGGTTCTGGTTCCTGAGTGGTAGGACTTTATATTAGTCATATGGACAGGGCAATTGTCTTAATAAAACAACCCATTTTTGAAAAGCTTTTTACCCTTGTAACAGGGCCTGGTGATCTGTGGGGGTCCAAGCATTCCCTAACCTTGCCATCAGTTGCATAGGTGCAATAACCCCTTTTAAAGAAACAACAATCAATACAGTAATCAATGATCTTTAAAGGGATACTGCAGGCAAATGTAAAAAAAAATAAAAAAAATCAGAGGGCAAGGGGTTTTGGAAACATAACAATCAAGAGATACTTACCCGTCCCTGTAGCGCCACTTCTTATGGTCCCCCGCCAATCTCCTGTGATGTCATGACCTGGCTCAGAAATGCCCGCTCAGCCAGCCAGTGACTGAGGTGGGACAACTCTGCAGTCACTGACTGGCTGAGTGGGTAGTCATTCCCACCAGATTATTATGTCCCCTACATATAATGTTAAATTCTAAATGTTAGGCTGCAGAGGGTGTGGTTTATCGGTGACATACATGTTCCAGAATCTCTAAAAATGTTGGTCAGTAAAATTGGTGTTGCTGTACCCCAGCCATGAAGTAACGTATAAAAAAAGAAGAGAGTCTAACATGCCTAGCTAGTTGACTACTGATGATCATGATTTTGACTGTGATCTTTATGTAGCGCCAACATATTCTGCTGCACTTTACGAATCTGGCAGTGGCTACAGCAATGAGACTGAGCTGAAACTCCAGTGAAGAACAATTTGTGGAAATCCTGTAGTAAAGCAAATAATGTCGATGGTTGAGAGCTTGTCTGATTTTCCTAAAGACTGGATCAAATCCTGTCCTTGTCAATAAAGACTGGATCAAATCCTGTCCTTGTCAATAAATATATGTTCATGTGGAGCCTTAACATAGAAATGATGTAACACTTTCAAATTCTATTGTTTGTGCAATATCTTTGTGGTGACCCCAATTGTGCCATACTTGTGGTTGAGTTAATTTCACCACATTGATCCTCTAATGAATCATATAAAATGTGGAAACCTGTTGGGATGTGGAAACCTGTTGGGATGAGGATAAGTTTTGACTCGTTCGTGTCTGGTATATGACTGTCTTCCTGCTACATATGTAGACACCTAGCCATCCTTTGTGTTCTATTGTTAAGATACATTTGTAATATTGCTGCTTCTGGTCATATAGCAGTGACTGGTGTGTGTGTGTGTGTGTGTGTGTGTGTGTGTGTGTGTGTGTGTGTAATATACACTCATTCTGAATATATTGTAGGGGTGAATTATTGTAAGGGTGCGTTCACACCTACAGGATCTGCAGCAGATCTGCAGCAGATTTGATGCGGTGTTCAGTTTTTTAAATGAAATCTGCTGCAGAAAATCAGCTGCAGATCCTGTAGGTGTGAACGCACCATTATAGGGTGTATTTTGTATCTATGATCTACAGTACACTGTTATTATCTCATAGGATGCTGAATCATTCTTGGATCTTATGGTGTTTTTATTTCTTTTAATGACCTATTCAATAAAGGTTAAAGGAGAAGTCTGGCGAAAATTTTTATTAAAGTATTGTATTGCCTGCCAAAAGTTATGCAATTTACCAATATACAGGGAAATGCTTATAAAGTGCCTTTTCTCCTGTACTTACTACTGCATCAAGGCTTCACTTCCTGGATAACATGGTGATGTCACTTCCTGGATAACATGGTGATGTCATGACCCAACTCCCAGAGCTGTGCGGGCTGTGGCTGCTGGAGAGGATAATGGCAGGGGGATGCTCAGTGTCCCTCCAGTGCCCTGTGTCCCTCAGTGTCCCTCTGCCATCATCCTCTCCAGCAGCCACAGCCCGCACAGCTCTGGGAGTCGGGTTGTGACATCACCATGTTATCCAGGAAGTGGCATCACTATGTTATCCAGGTAGTGAAGCCTTGATGCAGTAAGTGCAGGGAAAAAAAGCATTTTGTGTGCTTTTCTCGTAATAAGTGTATATTGGTGATTTGTATAACTTTTGGGGTGCAATACAATATTTTAATAAAATTTTTTGCCGGACTTCTCCTTTTAAGATTTCATAGGGACATGTCAGTGATAGAGGATGTTCTGAGTGTGTCCAGGTCCATTTTAAATGACCCACACAGACCATGGAGCAGTAACAGGGATCCAAGTAATAAAAAAAAAATAAAAATAATGAATGTTAATTGCAAACTTACTTTATACCGCATCTACTGTTGATTTTAGATTTTAAAAGTTATAACGACCAATACACTTTAAGGCTGCGTTCACACTACGTATATTTCAGTCAGTATATTTATATTTCAGTCAGTATATTTCAGTCAGTATTGTGGTCCTCATATTGCAACCAAAACCAGGAGTGGATTAAAAACACAGAAAGGATCTGTTCACACAATGTTGTAATTGAGTGGATGGCCGCCATTTAATGGCAAATATTTGCTGTTATTTTAGAACAACGGCTGTTATATTGAAATAATGGCTGTTATTTACTGTTATATGGCGGCCATCCACTCAATTTCACCATTGTGTGAACAGAGCCTTTCTGTGATTTTAATCCACTCCTGGTTTTGGTTGCAATACTGACTGAAATATACGTAGTGTGAACGCAGCCCCCAGCTCTTTTAAAAGTTATGTACTGTTTATGAATTCTAGCTGTGAGTGCAGTGTAATAGTTCTAAATGGAGAAAACATTTTAAACTTGAATGAACGGCTGCAATGTACTATAAACTTCCACAAAACTTTCAATTTTTTTTTTTTTCTGCCTGTGATAATAAACAGGTACAAGCTGGTTTTCTCCTTGACTGTTCCTTGAGTCCTTCCTTCTTCTTCAGTGTTGATCTTTTACACGTAAGCAAATACCTGGACATTTTAAATGCCAAATCTTGCTCCGACAAAGGTGTCAACTTGGAATAGATTTGATGTGATACAGTAGGCTAATAATCCTCTTTGCAGTACAGTGGTGCCTTGGATTACGAGCATAATTCTTTCTGGGACCGTGCTTTTAATCCAAATCCACTCTTAAAGCAAAGCAAATTCTCCCATAAGAAATAATTGAAATGCAGACAATTAATTCCACACCCCAAAAAAAAAGTTTTTTTTTTAATTTTGATGTAAAACAAATGAAAAGAAACATTTAGAAACAACTGAATATATTATTAGAAGTTACTGTACAGTAATGGAAAGAAAGGGAAACACAAGGGCTGACAGAGACTGCAGGGAGCATGAAGTAATGAGCCGGACATATGTTGGCACATACATGCAGCACTCTCTGTAGGGGAGACAGGGATTACAGCTATGAAGAGATTACCTCCACAGTCCTGTCCCCTGATGCAAGCCCCAGCCTGAAGTGGATCTGGTATGATTTGGAAGGTGAGGGAGACTTCTTGGGTCAGAGTACAGTGCTGTAGACCACGCTATGCAGAATGTGATATGTACCCAGAAATCTTGAATGCTAGACTGTGATTGGAACATTGGGTGCAGGGTAATCCACTCCAGTTCCACATCTCCAGATGTGTGCTCTTGACAGTACATAGTACCAATGGTCCAGAAGCTTGTAGCTCCCCTGGATATTTATTGCAGATGGAATATTTATATGTGTAGGTCATTGCCTGGATGGTAGCAATTTAGAGTGCATGTTTTTCTGTGAAAATGACCCATTTGTGTATTGCTGTGATATAGGATATAGCGTGCCCATTACTGCTAACCTTTATTGCAGTATTCTATCAAATAAATGGCTCAGCAAGAATGATAGGCAGATGTGAACATTTTGTTCAGACAGACCTTCCAGGGTAAACTACAGAGTACATTTATTTGGTGCATAATACATGGCTCTTGTCTCACACACTGACAGCTAGTCACAATGTGCAATATTTCACCCTTTAGCAGAAACACTTTTTACAGCATATATTGCACAATAGCGAAGTCTATACATTTGTAGATAATCTAACCTGAAATTCATGCATTAAACCACTGTTAAGCAATATTTTTTTTTTAAGATATATTAGGGGTTGTAGAGAAAATAGTCATTAGCCTATTCTCACCTACCATACTCCCCAGGAGTCCTGTCACGTCTTCGGATCCTCCACAGAACACTCTGGCCACTACTTCAGAGAGAGAATCTTCTCCGCAGTAGCGGCCTGCTCAGCCAGTCACTAGCCACGGCACTGTCACTCTTCAGTCAGTGGTTTGGTGAGCGGGTTGTCACTGCCTGGAAGAGTCTGTGTCTGAAATAGCAGCCAGAGCATAAAGCAGGGGATCCAAAGATTTAATAGAATAATGTTAGGGGTAGAGTCATAGGTGAGTATAGGCTGTTGTTTTCTCTGCAATCCCAGCAATATCTAAATAAATAAATTATTCATATATATTATGTGTATGTATGCTTGGAGTTCCCCTTTAAGTTTATCACTTTGTGGACAGTTATTCTCTAAAATACAAATGATACCACTTAGCTGGGGGTTGTTTTATAAAGTTAAAAAATCATGTTTCCCTTCAAAGCCCTGAAGTCAGAGTCTCCAGGCTAAGCTGCATCATGGAAATCTCTGCCCTGCCTGCATGAATGATGTACAAGGATCAAAACCTGTACATTAATCATTCAGGGAAGAGGGAGGCATGCATGATGCAACTTCTGTGACACTTAAGCTTGGAAATAAAACATGATTTTATGGGTTTGCAAACAGCCATCAGCTATGAGGTATCATTTGTTCTCTCTCTCTATCGGTGCTTTGAGCATGATATAGACCTTACGGATTACTTTAACGTTTTCTATCTGTCTGTTTACGCTGTTACAATTCCATCCACCAACTAAATAGACTCCCAGGCAGAAACCACTATAAAGGCCACAGTGACTCTTGCCATAGGTTGATTGATTCGGGTCTAATGCATATGTTTGCCGTATGTATCAAAAGGTTTCCTGACTCATACAGTGATCATGGTGTGAAGCTAGCCTTAGTGAGCTGTTAACTTCCTGATGAACATACGTAGGATAACTTCTTTTAGTAAAAAAAGAAGTGATCGTTTCAATTGAGATGACAGCTCGGCAGCACATAGAGGGCTGAAAACACTGTGAGGGATGAATACACTGAGTGGGCGTGTAGTGGGCTACAGTGTTCTACCATGTTTGTCACGGTGGATGACATTTCAGGCTTATTACAAAATGGAAAATCAGTTCTACAGCTGCGGCTGTCATTCTTCACAAGGTGCTTGTGCCTGTCAATATCCTTAGGTGAACCTCATTGAATTTCCTTTTTGCCCTGCTATACCGTACGCCTGTTGATTCTTCTCAGGAACTATTAAACAGATGTCAGAATGCTGCAGACTCACAGCTTCCCTTTACTTTGATAGCAAATAGCTTAATAGTGTGGGCTTGTTTGCTTGGATTGATGTCTGAGGTAAATCACGCAGAGGGAAACAGTATAATTAATGGCACGTGTTATCATATCAGACGCGCCTTCTCCTTGTGTGATCGGAGTTGTTGTACTCGAATCTTCTGATTTTCTCCTGGTCTCGAAGAGTTAACTAGTAAAAATTTTAATAAAAGATAAGAATGAGCAACAGAGAAAATTACATTTTACCTAATGGTGTCCTCTAGGGATGAGTGCAACTGGAGCATGTGCTTGAGTCCGATCATTCGGCATTTGAATACCGGTGGCTGAAGAAGTTGGATGCAGGGAGTTCTGGATGCATTCCACTTTCTCTGACAGAAAGTCACGTGGTTACCTTTAGTCCACATGACCTTGGCCTGCTTGACCATTAATTATCCGTGCTGACAGTTTCCCATTGCAGATCACGTGAACAGTGCATACTTACCTTCTGCCCTGCCCTGCTCTGCAATCCAACCTGTTCCTAAAAAAATAACTATCTTCATCTCTGGGCTGACAGAGGCATGTCTGTGACACTATGGGTACCTGCCCCATTCAGCCTCTACCAGCCTCCTCTCACTGTCAATTCTAGAGGAGGGTGGTGGATTGATGGTACAGTATAAACCGGAGAGTGGGGCAGACAAGGGCTGACCTCTGTGAACTGTCAACTAGAGATGAGTGAACCTCGAGCATGCTTGAGTCGATCCGAACCCGAACTTTCGGCATTTGATTAGCGGTGGCTGCTGAACTTGGATAAAGCACTAAGGCTATGTGGAAAACATGGATATAGTCATTGGCTGTATCCATGTTTTCCAGACAACCTTAGAGCTTTATCCAAGTTCAGCAGCCCCAGCTAATCAAATACCGAACGTTCGGGTTCGGATCGACTTGAACCCGAACCCGGTTCGCTCATTTCTGCTGTCAACCTAGGAATAAAGATTTTTTTTAGTAAGAAGCCAGATCACAGAGCAGCATGGAAGGCAAGTATGCACTGCTTGTATGAGTGTGAATGGGAAACTAGTATTGTGGATATATGAATATCTGTGCTGTCCGTTTCCCCTTTTATTTGTGTATAAATTACAATTACCAACTTTAAATTTCTGACCATTTTCACTAGACCCCTGTTTGCTGAGAAGTCAATAAATTGTTTAAATGTAGGCAATACTTTGTAAGCTAAATCCCTAAGGTGAATCACAAATCTCTCTGATGGTTTACTCCAGTGTATAAGTCCGTAGTCCATGCAGTTTAGTTTACAGAAAGTTGTCTAGATGATGTACCTTTTTTTGTTTTGTTTTGTTTTCAGCAATTCTAGGTCTCTTAGGTGAAAGTAAGAGCCCTATTACACGGCCCAATACTGATGAGGAAGTACTCGCTTCCTCCTCTTTCCCCACTCCCTGTCCGTGGGATTACACACACACACACACACACACACACACACACACACACACACACACACACACACACACACACACACACACACACACATCGTGGGCTGCTGTGCGGGGGGTGGGGGGCTGGGGGGAGAGAAGACTAGTGGTCTGCTGCCACTGCTCCTATTACATGGACGTGTAGCAAACAGCAAACAATCGCTGTCGTGAAAGGGATTTTAGAACATGCTGAAAGGCTTGTGAATTTTTTATTTATTTTTTTCGGCCACTCAAAAGCAATATGGCTGGCTTTGTACACTTCCTCTTTTTTACCTTTTTAAAGCCAGGAGTATATTTTTAGTGAAAACCTCTGTAAGCTTTATTTATCTGAAGCAGGGACACCCCTTTAAACATGCATTAAGATATTTTCCTGAAAAATAACCTAAATACATTAATGGTTCCTTATTTCAATGCAATACACGTATTTTTTTTTTTTTTTTTACCTAATTATATTCTGTGTCTTCCGTTATACTATGCCCTAAATCCAGAAAATCATGCCAAGCTTCTCTGCTGCCAGATACCAAGCTGCAGATGTTAGTTATCCATCTGAAGACATTCCTTCATTGTTTCTGTGGAGCCTGAAGCTTCATTTGGTCTTGTGTACACAGGAATTCTTGATGTGCATCGGTATGAAAGGACAGAAATGTAAAGGCAAAATTGTGAAGAATAGGGCATGCTATAGTTTCACTGAATAGCAGTACCACCTAACATTTCCCTTACACATCTTAAAACAGTGCAGAAATATTCTAGGTGTGGGAATGTCCTCAGGGTCTGCTGGTATTGCACATTTTTCTTCATGCAGTGTTTTTGAAATGGTGAATTTTATTTTTTTTTTCCTCCCCAAGCAATACTGCATTTGACTACTTTTGAAGAAAGATCTATCATAAGTGAGCAGGTGCCCAAAGCAACCTATCGGATACCAGCTCCCATTTCTTAGCGTCCCCTTCGATAGCCAGACACTGGATCGACATTACCGAGCCTTTTACAGTGTTAGTTTTGTTCAGCCCTTTGCTGCATTTATTTGCCGGCTGCATACACGATATTACCATAGACTTGTAAATAAGTCATATGGCTACTGTATACTGTATATGGCTACCAGTATACTGCTATTGACCAAATCCTGTATACCAGTATAAAATAGGCATATATTCCAAAGCCAAACTAGCTCTGCCACCATACTGTTACTGATGAAAAAGAGAATATCAAGACCAACATTACCAATAATACCAGTATACAAGAAACAAATAGTACAGCCAGACCCATGACCATATAGCATAACATAGTATCCGAATATTATGGGCATAATGTTACTGCACTGAACACCCTATAAACAGAGCGATATTACTCTCATCCATGATGGATACAGACTTTACAGACGTACAAGTGATTTTATCCAGTGAGGGGGCGTCTTCCGACTGTAGACTTTCTTTTTTCCTTTTGTTCTCCATTTGGACCAGATCGCCATGACAACTTATTCTGCTCTTGACTCATATCTGCAGAATCTGTCAAACTGTTTAGGTTCTGCACTTTTTCCAAGATATTCACTGTGTCCCTATCGGTGGGGGTCCCCGTGACATATTAAAAATAGTGTTTTTCTTTTTTTTTCCATCACCGTGCCAATTTAAAGTTCTCCATTAAAAAAGTTTGACAGGACCAGACCCCAACTGATCAAAAAACCTTTGTCATGTCTATAGATCTAGTACGACATTAGTATTTATGAAGGCTGCATTCACACGTTCCGTGTTCTGCACGGAACACGGACATGGAATGCATGTAACAGACTACCCAACCCCCCCTCCAACCAACCCCACCCAGGCAGCATCTGTGATAAGATGCTGGGAGCGGGGGTACTGTATGCATATGCGCCGTGCTGTAATGACAGCGCCGCGTAGCTGATTGATTACAGCGCGGTGCATGTGAAGTCCGTGACATGCATTCCACATGCGTGTTCCGTGCAGAACATGGAACGTGTGAATGCGGCCTAAGTATTTACTGAGACCAAAAGAAAAAAGAGAAATTTTAAACGTGTGCTAGATTTGGATATACAGGTCCTCCTCAAAAAAATTAGCATATAGTGCTAAAGTTCATTATTTTCCATAATGCAATGATAAAAATTAAACTTACATATAGTTTAGAATCATTGCACACCAACTGAAATATTTCAGGTCTTTTATTGTTTTAATACTGATGATTTTGGCATACAGCTCATGAAAACTCTAAAATCCTATCTCAAAAAATTTGCATATTTCATCCGACAAATAAAAGAAAAGTGTTTTTAATAAAAAAAAAGTCAACCTTCAAATAATTATGTTCAGTTATGCACTCAATACTTGGTCGGGAATCCTTTTGCAGAAATGACTGCTTCAATGCGGCAATGTGGCATGGAGGCAATCAGCCTGTGGCACTGCTCAGGTGTTATGGAGGCCCAGGATGCTTTGATAGCGGCCTTAAGCTCATCCAGAGTGTTGGGTCTTGCGTCTCTCAACTTTCTCTTCACAATATCCCACAGATTCTCTATGGGGTCCAGGTCAGGAGAGTTGGCAGGCCAATTGAGCACACTAACACTATGGTCAGTAAACCATTTACCAGTGGTTTTGGCACTGTGAGCAGGTGCCAGGTCATGCTGAAAAATGAAATCTTCATCTCCATAAAGTTTTTCAGCCAATGGAAGCATGAAGTGCTCCAAAATCTCCTGATAGCTAGCTGCATTGACCCTGCCCTTGATAAAACACAGTGGACCAACACCTGCAGCTGACATGGCACCCCAGACCATCACTGACTGTGGGTACTTGAGACTGGACTTCAGGCATTTTGGCATTTCCTTCTCCCCAGTCTTCCTCCAGACTCTGGCACCTTGATTTCCGAATGAAATGCAAAATTTGCTTTCATCAGAAAAAAGTACTTGGGACCGCTGAGCAACAGTCCAGTGCTGCTTCTCTGTAGTCCAGGTCAGGTGCTTCTGTCGCTGTTTCTGGTTCAAAAGTGGCTTGACCTGGGGAATGCGGCACCTGTAGCCCATTTCCTGCACACGCCTGTGCACAGTGGCTCTGGATGTTTCTACTCCAGACTCAGTCCACTGCTTCCGCAGGTCCATCAAGGTCTGGAATCGGTCCTTCTCCACAATCTTTCTCAGGGTCCAGTCACCTCTTCTCGTTGTGCAGCGTTTTCTGCCACATTTTTTCCTTCCCACAGACTTCCCATTGAGGTGCCTTGATACAGCACTCTGGGAACAGCCTATTTGTTCAGAAATTTCTTTCTGGGTCTTACCCTCTTGCTTGAGGGTGTCAATGATGGCCTTCTGGAAAGCAGTCAGGTTGGCAGTCTTACCCATGATGGCTGTTTGGAGTAATGAACCAGGCTGGTAGTTTTTAAAAGCCTCAGGTATCTTTTGCAGGTGTTTAGAGTTAATTAGGTGATTCAGATGATTATGTTAATAGCTCGTTTAGGGAACCTTTTCATGATATGCTCATTTTTTGAGATGGGATTTTTGGGTTTTCATGAGCTGTATGTCAAAATCATCAGGATTAAAACAATAAAAGACCTGAAATATTTCAGTTGGTGTGCAATGATTCTAAAATATATGAAAGTTTAATTTTTATCATTACTACATTATGGAAAATAATGAACTTTAGCACTATATGCACATTTTTTGAGAAGGACCTGTATCTGGATTTTTATATGGATAATCCATAGTAGTAAACTTGCTAAATAGATTTCCTCATGTTTTTTTCCCTTGATCATTACTCAGCTGCTTATTTAATTTCTTTCTATTATCCTTCATTAGGCAACAAGCTGTAAGCTGCTAGATGCAGGAAGATGCTGACCACAGAGAGAGGAGTTGTGGAGGAATGGTTATCAGAGTTTAAGGTATTTAATATGTAAAATATCATTCTCTATGTGTCACTGTGAATCATAGACTAATATATATATATATATATATATATATATATATATATATATATATATATATATTATATATAATATAATATATAATTTATATTGCTTCTCTCACCACTCCTCCTGAGGATCCCAGCCCCGGGAACCTAGGCAACCGCTGTCAACAGTACAGCGAGAAAAAAGGGGCCAAACTTCAAAAGAAAGCAATTTGTTTCTAATGCAAAGCATTAGGGAATACAAAAAAAACCATACGAAAGGTTTAGGTCATGGGGAAATAATTCCCTTTAATTAAAGAAGTCCGGCAATTTTTTTAAATAAAGTATTGTATTGCCCCCCAAAAGTTATACAAATCCACAATATACACTTATTACGAGAAATGCATATAAAGTGCTTTTTTTACCTGCACTTACTACTGCATCAAGGCTTCACTTCCTGGATAACATGGTGATGTCACGACCCGACTCCCAGAGCTGTGCTGCTGGAGAGGATGATGGCAGGGGGACACTGAGGGACACAGGGCACTGGAGGGACACTGAGCATCCCTTCTGCCATCATCCTCTCCAGCAGCTACAGCCTGCACAGCTCTGGGAGTCGGGTCGTGACATCATAATTTTATTTAGGAAGTGACATCACCATGTCATCCAGGAAGTGAAGTCTTGATGCAGTAGTAAGTGCAGGGGAAAAACACTTTATAAGCATTTCCCGTAATAAGTGTATATTGGGGAATTGTATAACTTTTGGGGGGCATTACAATACTTTAATAACATTTCACCGGACTTCTCCTTTAAAACATCACATTGATAATAAAGAGCAGAAAATAATTCATGCCAGTGCAGGGAAACTCATTACATTTTTGGTGCTAGCTGCACATTTTGTCGAGGGGTTCTGACAAAGTGTTCTGGATAGCACCGGAAACGTGTTGCCTTTTAGGTTTCCCCACATTGTTACTTGATACTCTTAGCTGTCATAATGATGTTTTAATTAAAGTTTTACACTAGACCACTGGATGGATTTTCTGGATCCTGGCAGATTTACCATTGAAATAGTGCCAGAATTCAGCATACATGACTTGTCCTACAACTATTCGTGAGTTTTACATACTTCTTGATAAAAGGGGGTGGCCTTGATAAAAGGGACACTGGTTAAATAAAAGGGGCATTGCCTAAAGGGCACTCTGACATCAGGTAAAAAATAAATAAAAATAAAGATGCTGCAGAAGCATATAGTATTGTTATCTATCTGCCCAGTTCTGAAACCACCAAAACCCATTTGTTTGGTACTTCATTTTGATCAATACTACAATTCCCAGACAGGAATGCCTCCCAAGGCACTACTGCCAGTTCCATGCAGACTATCTCATTTCACAGCAGACTATTGCAGTAAGATTGCACCATCTGCTGCTGTTATTCCCTGTCAGCTTTTTTGGGGGCATCATTTACTGCTGTGAACACTTTTCATTTTCCTCAAAAGCCCCAATGAAGCTAAATAGAAGAGAAAGATGATGATGTATTCTGTAGAGTCTGGCCAAAGATAGTGACATTACTTGGGGGAACAGACAGAGCACTCAGAGACAAGATCCAGCCTTATAATGTGTTGTCTCAGTAGAAGGAGGAGCTGGAGACAACACCGTAGTTGTTCTACTTTTAACTTCCTGTCTGGAGTGAATCATACTGAATCCAGTACATTTTGTTATAACACTTTACTAGTAAGTAATATATCTTGGAAGTTATAGCTACATACAATTTTCTGATACCAGAGTACACCTTTTAAAATTCAACACTGTGCACCAAAAACCATGCAAAAATTTTAGCGTAATCTAATTTTCAAGTGCTTATTAATTTAATAATGGGGACAGTCTTAGACTGTCTAGGAATAGGTTTAGTAAGTCTGAGATAGATAGATAGATAGATAGATAGACATATGTGAAATATGTGTGTGTGTGTATGTATATATATATATATATATATATATATATATATATATATATATATATATATATATATATATACAAAAAAAAAATTCTTATTTAGTCTTCTGAAAGTATTCGCATTATCTCAAGTACACAGTCTGTTTGATTCATGGTTTTCATTCTATCATTTTACAATAAAAGAAAAAAGGTTCAAAGGCAATATTTTTATTTTCTTACTTCATATACTTGGTCCTTCACCTCAATATCCACCAATATTACAAACATCAATTCCTTTAACTATGTTTATTTTATGGGTTATATTTCTGTAAGGAAAAGACCAGCATTTGGCAGTGTTACAATGGGCTTACTGTTGGCACCAGGCTTTTTTGAGAAGGTCCAAGCCCTTTCCAGTAGTGGAAGTCTTTCTTGTGCAGTAGGCTACTTCCAGTGTGTAGTTCTCCTTGTACGTCTAGAGGAAGAAAGGAAGGATGTGGGGTCTGGGGTGTAGATTATATAACTTGATAGAAAATTACCTGCATGTAATGTAATGCAGTAAAAACCAGCGTTGGTATCTGTTAGTAACGTTTTAATGGCGGTATCTATGGTTGCTAAAATAAAGTGATTATCCTGACGTTTTCTGATGCATTTAGGTACATGCAAAGCCACATTCAAATTGCCTGGCAATTTGCTTAAGGAGGATAAAAAGCACTTTTCTGTTTCACCTGTGGGGATCTCGAGCATATAAAACCTTTTTGTACATGAGCGAATAGCAAGAGTATGTTGACTCACAGAAGATGCATTGTCTTTAGATTCTGCCTGAAGCATCTATTACAAGCTATGCTGTAAGCCTGAAGGAGAAGACCACTTTGGTTTCTGCACTTTATGAAGTCATTCAGGAGCCTCAGAGTGAGGTAAGTGGCATGGAAAATACAGTAGACATATTGCAGTGGATGAAAATGAATGTTAAAATTCTAGCACTTATAGTAAATGAATACAGATATGAAGTAATTATTATTATAATTGTCTAAGATATATTACAGGGAAACCCTTGGGGGAAGTTATACAAATGTGTAATTTACTTCTATTTAAAAAGCTCAGATAAGCTGCTGTATGTCCTGCAGGAAGTGGTGTATTCTCTACAGTCTGACATAGTGCTCTCTGCTGCCACCTCTGTCTGTGACAGGAACTGTTCAGAGCAGGAGAGGTTTTCTATGGGGATTTGCTGCTGCTCTGGACAGTTCCTGTCATGGTTAGAGATGGCAGCAGAGAGCACTGTGTCAGACTGACAAGAATAGAAGTAAATTACAAATCTCTGGCACCAGTTGACTTAAAAATTGTTTGTGAACTACCCCTTTAAAATCCTCTGTAGCTGTCTGCCATCTTCCCATGTAAACATGAATGTGGCTGACTATGATGAAGTTAAAGGGGTGTCCTCATCTCACCTGTAGCTAAAAATACATTCATTTAGCTAACTTGCCTACTCTTAGGGCCCGTTCACACTGAGCTGTATATTATATAATATATACAGTATGTGTGTGTGTGTGTGTGTGTGTATATGTGTATATATATATATATATATATATATATATATATATATATATATATATATATATATATATATATATAAAATAATTATGGTATACATACACAATATCTCCATACACCTACATTATGGTTATTTACACCAGCCAGAGCACTGCTTTTAGAGCAGACTTGTGGTTGGTAACCTAGACAATGAGCTGTCTGCAATGGAAGGGAAAGGCAATTTTGCGAAATAAATTTATTTAGTTACACTGCTTAGTTGGACACATGTAGTTACAAATATACTGTACATATTCGATATTTTATAGTAACCTCTAATCATGTTTTAGCAGAATAAAGAATTGCATAAACATAAGCTAATGAACCATTACAAAGATCAAATGGGAAAATGTGTTTCTTGATTTTTCCGGTCATTGCTGTACAAGTGTTATGATCCATCTAATAGTCATTAGGAAAATAAAGGATTCTAATGGAGAGCAGTCCTTAGCATGTAATGAGCTGTCACATTCTATAGCAAGTTATCGCCATATACGCACAGTGCACTTATGTTGGGATAGCCTTGTAACACTTCATAATTCTAAAGCTGACAGCTGTTATGGAGCTTTATAGGAGTTATTAGTGGTAAAAAAAAATTCTTGGCTAAAATGTAGACGCCAGTTAAAGGGGTTGTCTGGTTTAGAAATATTCCAGAGTCCTAATTGTGGAACCTCAACTATATGCTATGGGGAGTGTTTATCTATCACCTTTGAGCATGTTATGGACCGCTCAATGATATTGATTAGAGAATCTGCTGAAAGTTTGGGTTCGTGTGAATTTTAACGATCGCCATTTAAATACTTCTGTCTGGAGAGGAACTTTCGGCAAGTTCGTTAATCTCTAAAGTGATGGAAATAGTGTCATGCTTTAGTTCCCCTTTCCATTACTGCTGACTGCTGGTGGTCCTAGCTGAAGGTACTTTTTTCTAGCTTTTTTGCAGGTTATTCAAACAAAAAAGGTTCTTTGGAATTTTCAATTCACTTTCAATAATTTTGTCAACTTGGCAAATAGTAGAGACATAATTATAGCTCGCAAGTCAAGTCAGTTTTTTTGTTTTGCTTTTTTAACTGACAGGCATCCATTGTTTAAAGGACAACTCCGGCACTGATGAAAAAAAAAAACCCTGAACTGCAGCTCCAGTTGGTGTCTTAATTTTTTCTTTACTTCCTGGTTTGGGCTTTCTCATGATGCACTTTGTCTCCTGTGATGTCTGACTCTGTAAAACTGTTACATGGCTTACATCTTGCTCAGCCAATCAGTCATCTGACAAAGGGAGGCTGGCCTAACAGGGCTTAGACCAGTTTCCCTCTTGATATTGTCATTGTCACAAAATGGCTTCCACAGAGCAGCCTGGGGTCCACAGTCATTGGGTAAGAATGAGTTTACTTCACTTCCTGGGGGGGGGGGGGGGTTGAGGGGCAGGGGCGTACCCCTGACCTCTGCACATTTTCCTTTCCTTCTTAATTGCCAGCTGGAGAGCGGAAGTCAGAGGTTATCATTGCAGTGAAGCAGAGATCTCTGCCTTCTGCTTGTTAACCCTTTTTTGTGTTGCAGCATGTAAGTAAACATTGGGTCACTTACACACTGCAGTACATAAGGGGTTAAGCAGAAGGACACATGCTCTTACCTTCTCCCCCGGGCCCCCCTCCTTCACGGGCCCCATAGCAACTGCCTACCCTGCCTCTATGGTAGCTACGCCACTGTTGAGGGGGTAAAGATAGGGAAGGGGGAAGATAGGTGATTGAAGCATATTACAAAGTTATATAACTTTTAGGGATGGTCCGAACCCGCCGAGGTTCGGATGAACCCGAACGCTTGGCATCGGATTCCCGCTGTCTGCCCGCTCCGTGCAGTGGGCGGATACAGCGGGAGGAATGCCTGGAAAAATGGGATTCAGCCGATGGCTATGGCTGTATCCCATTTTTCCAGGCGGTTCTCCCGCTGGATCCGCCCGCTGCACGGAGCGGGCAGACAGAGGGAATCATTACCGAGGGTTCGGGTTCGTACGAAACCGAACTCTGTTCGTACCATCCCTAATAACTTTGTAATGTGTTTTAATTACTGGAAAAAAGATTTTCACCAGAGTATCCCTTTGAATTGTTTAAACTGACAGGCGTCCGTTGTCTTAATAGATGTAAAATATACTTGAATCAAGTAAAATCACTAATCTGTGATTAGTCGCCCTATCTATAAATCAAAATAAAGCGATATTCTATACAAAAGCCAAATATTCTTAAACCTTCACACCACCGATGTAAATTATCGGGTCAGTCGAGCGTTCTTTATGCATTTAGCCGGTTAATTTACTTTTTCATTCTATTGCCGCTTTTCACATGTGAAGCGTGCAGACTACGTCATAGTCTTCTCCCCTACAGGACCTAAAAATGGTGTCTTGTGGACCCTAAGATGGTGATGAGAGTTCTGTGTAACCTAATGATAACAATTTTCTATGAGGTTTGATGCTGTGATTGAGGCCGAGAAATAAAGACAAGCCATGGTGATTCATCAAATGTTTATTTTCTTGAAAGAAGTGTAGGTGGTAGAGGTACTTTAAATGTCTGCCGCAGCTTAGCAACCCACCCGGCCAGCTCTTATTGAGAAGTGTTTATATTGAAAAGCCTGCTTTCCCAGTAATATATTGGATTTTAGCACATTGTCTTACTGAATGGTAAAAAATAATTCTGTAAATTGTGTTAACAGCGTTCTATGAAGAACACATTGAATGGGGCCTAAAATCTCTCCTATACACTACTTATCGCTGCATAAATCACAAAAAAGCTTTGCTTCAGTGACTTACATTGTTCATCAGAGTTCTGAACCGTGAGGAGCCACCACTGAACGTGTTTCTTTTACGGGGTTATCTAAGCTTAGAAATACATTGGCCTCTTTCTTCCAGAAACAGCATCACACTTGTCCTCACCTTATTCGTGTCGACCGCCGTCCGCCATCTTGGGACTATGATGTCATCTTTGGGCGGGCAGGCGGCCGAACCGCTCCATCCGTCCCTCGTGCCGGCCCCCCTCTGCTGCGTCATCAGCTGCTCAGCCGCGATTGGCTTAGCATAACTGTGCTAAGCCAATCGCGGCTGAGCACAGTTATGACGCGACAGAGGGGGGCCAGCACGTGGGATGGATGGAGCAGTTCGGCCGCCTGCCCGCCCGAAGATGACATCATTGTCCCAAGATGGCGGACGGGGGTCGACACGAATCAGGTGAGTATAGTGCATCACACTTCCGGGTCTAGCGTGGGTGGGGGGGAAACACGGGGAAAGGAGCCATTCACATACGTAACATACATTACAAAGTTGTATAACTTTGTGAATAATTGTTTAGCGCCGCACTACCCCTTTAAGCCTTTCTAGTAGCTGTGTTTTTTAAAGTCCTGGATAACCCTTTTTATGCCCTTTTCTATATGTTTTATTTAAAAATAAATAAATAAATAAATAAACAATAAGTGCTATGTAATACTTTTTTCTTCTTTTGAGTTTTGCGAAACATGTTTTAGTTCACTTTCTGAACTACAGGTGTTTAATGTTTTGTTTTTTTTTTCCTCTGTTGAAGTCATTGGGACTTCGCACCAAAAATATGCACCAGATTTTGTCAATATTTAAAAGAAAGTTGTTTAAAATGTTACAAAAATCTTTTGACCTGTCAGAGACATAAAACCTAGACATGTCAAAAGTTTTGATCGGTGTGCGTTTGAGTGTTCAGACCTGTACTAATCAGGAGAATGAGCGGGGAGAGGACCGCAGCTGCAGCGTGTCCTTTCCCCGATCTGAGTAAGAAAAAAAAGAGTCAGACTTATAATGGAGCTCTATGGAGTCCGACTATTTTTTTTTTTCTAGCTCTGTAGTGCATCTTCTCCACACAGGTTTTCCCATTCGCTACGGGTCTGAACACTCAGGCCGGGATCGATCAAACTTTTTCTCTATTTCTCTGATATGTCAAAAGCTTTCTGTAATGACAGTGACACTTTAAAATCTGAGAGTTTCCACCAGAATTTAGAGATGGATTTTCTTCCCAAAAGACCTCAAATTTTACTATTTAAAAAGGCAATTTATAATCCTGACACTTAAAAGCGTTTCTTGCCTTTCCCAATAATTGTTTAATAAGCTTTGTTTGATCCCCTTTGGTAATCCTTATGGATTTTGACATTAGGATTCCCTTTCATCTGCCCGGTCATACCTGTAGTATTCCTTTCGTATTACTTTGTTACAGGTTTAAGTTTATGCTGTGCTTTATCTGATCTACATATGTGATTTCTTTTTTTCTCTTTGCAGTTACTAGAACCTGTCTGCCACCAACTTTTTGAATTCTATCGAAGCAAAGAGAAGAATCTAAGGACATTTACGCTTCAGTTCCTCCCAGAGCTAATATGGTGTTACTTGTCCGTGTCCACCAGCCGGGACCTACAAAGCAGCGGATGCATCGAGGCTCTTCTCCTAAGTATCTACAATTTGGTTAGTATCTTTTAATGTAGTAATTTTCTTATATTATGGGAACATTTTGAGCAGAAACGGAGCTGTAATTTAGACATGTTGCCATTGTTCATCACCTCTTGCATACACAGTTTTAAAAATTATTTAAAAAAATCCTAATGGGTAAAGTTTCACGCAGTGGAAGGGGGTTGTATGGCGGAAAGGGGTTGCATAGCCTCCTCTCACCCCAATTTGTCATGGTTTATGCCTGCAAACAGCCGTAAACCATGCAAAAATTTACACCTGCTGCGGTCGCAAGTCCCACTGGCAAATATACCAGCCTGGCCACTTTTTTTTAAAGTGGTGGATGGTAGCCTCGACAACGAGCTGTCAACAAGAAGAGGATAAGAGCGGGCATATCAAGAGAATAAAAGGATGTATTTGTAAAAAATTATACCTTGAAGAGTGCTACAAGTTTAACTAAAAGTAGTCCGCTTCAGAAGAGGCCCTCTGACATAAGTTGAACTTAGGACGTCCTGCCTTCAAAAACACCAGTGTTAGCTGTAGTTTGCAAGGATAACCTGGTAGCAAGTAAACATTTCCCCTACAGTGCCACCACAAGGAAAATTGCATATTACAAGTTGTATACCAAAATCCATGGTCTGTGAAATGGATAAATGCGCAGGGTCCTTCTGAGACAGAGTCTTTGTAGCTACTGTCTGGTCCGGTTACATAGTATTCTACTTTTTTACATATGCATTAATGTTGTCTAAGGGCTCTATTACATAGAGCTATAATCTGTCAAATCGGGCAGATATTGTTCCACATAATACCAATCGGCAGAAGAAACGATCATCAGCTTATCGTTAGCTTTTGACATGTTTAAACAAGGGCTGCGTGGACAAGGGTAATGATGTCTGCCCGCCGCCTGATTATCAAGCTGTGTATAGGCTCTGTAAGTGAGCGCCGATCTAGCAGATCGATGCTCACTTACAGTGTGGGTCGAGCAATGTAATACAGCCCTTAGTATGTTGTGAAGCCCTCCTGCTTTCTTGCTTTGTGGCTCCTAAGGTGACTGCTCCAGAGCTTCACAGTTCTCATGGTAAAGAAGACCTGTCTCTGGAGATTGAACCCACTTGTCTTTTGAGCGGGTTTTTGCCTGGTTCATTGTTAAAGAATCCCAATGCTCTCATAGGGGATTTTATAGAGGAAACTGCTTTGAAATCTAGAAACTGGATATGAAGAATAAGCGTGTTGCTTCCCAAGGTCATTAAGACGAGCTCTGTTAACATTTTCATGCGGAGTGCATTGTCACTGCAGGGGAACAATGAGAACATTTATAACACTTTACTATTTTAAGGCACAGTTGTAAAGTAGGCTAAAAAAAGGAAGAACTACTAATGATAAGTTCTCTTCACTAAATGGTGGAGCCCATGGATCTGTGAAGAGTTAAATAAGCTTTATTAAAATGAGAGCAACAGAAGGGCTGGGAATAAACTGCTTTCCTTGATATGTCTTTTATGTAAGTAAATGTGACAATACTTATGTCCTTCCTTGGAGGACATTTATTCCATTTCTGCTGCCTAGGGGTGATGTCCCTACGTTTCACTGGAGATGTGATGTCTACCACAGAGAGCAGCTTCGAGATGCAAAGCATGCTGGACATAGGATGAGGACTCGTTTAGAGAAGGTGCCTACGGACTTAATTTACGCTATTGTCTACACCGGCAGCTGTTGCACCGATAAGCCATGAGACGTTTCCCTTCTCTTATCAGGAGTAACGTGAAGCAGAGCCGTGTGCAGACTGCAGTTAAAGCTCATACATAGAAACAGGAAGTTTATTCAATTATTTTTATTACTTTATTCGTCTTAAAGCAGATCCGTCAAGGGCGGCTAGGCATTAGAAACCATAAGACGCCAAGTACCAGCAATGACCAACAACCACTTTGACCATGGTTAAAGGTTTAATATGAAGCCAAAGAAGACGTTAAAAAGTTCTCCTGTTCACAAGGGTATTGAGATCTGGCATTAAGATCACTTATTTTAGCAAGAAGGAGGGAAGACATTCTTGGTTTACTCTCACTAGTAGTGTTCATGTGTACACTTATACCAGCTCATAGATGAACATGTTGGACACCGGATACCCTGATGGTGAGTATGTATTCTAGATGGACACATTGGGCTCTACGTCACCTTCTTGTTTTGACAGCTTACCAAATGGAAGACAGAAACGTTCTGTAAACCATAGACAACATCAAATCCTGGCAGGCAGTCATTAAAAGCCAAGTTTTACTCTGGGAAAACATGGTTTATAACCCAATCTGAGGGGGTGGGTTAGGGGAGGTTTCTAGGAGGCAGTCTCCTTGGGTTCTCCTATCTGACTCTGCATGATTCATGGGTCTCCTATTATTATTAGGTAGAAACTTGTCAATCAGGCAGAGTTGAGCAGGGAGACCACCTCCCAGGCACTTTCCCGGTTACCATGGATCAGGTTTTAGGCTATGTTCACACGACGTGAACAACCAGCCGTTCCGTGACCCCGGCTGGGTCGCGGAACAGCCAGTCTCTGCCCGGATGATCTTTCCGGCCGCAACGCTTGAGAGCTTCGCATAGCACACAGTGAAGCTTTACTGTGTGAACTGACAGGGTTTCCTATGGCCGCAATTCGTTGAAAACTGACGTCAGTTCTTTGCGGCGCCGCACGGGATCCCGGCCAGAGCAAATACGATGTGTATGCGCTCCGGCCAGGATCCCATTGAAGTAGAGGCAGTGTCCCCCGATGGCAACAAGGGCCGTACTTTTACGTAGTGTGAACATAACCTTAAACTGTGATTTGCTCCAGTATTTTAGAGTAACAAGGAGCCTGTCAGGATTTTATGTTGCCCAGTGTTCATAGTAACATAGCTAATAAGGTTGAAAGAAGACAAGAGTCCATTAGGTTCAACCTAAGGAAACCCTACTGTGTTGATCCAGGGGAAGACAAAACCCCCCATGAGGCAGATCACCATTGCCCCATCACAGGGAGAAAAATTCCTTCCCGTCTGGTAATGGCAATAAGAATAATCCCTGGATCAACGCAATATAAATCTACTTCCTTGTGAGTCACTCTAGATCAGTTATATAGCATTTACCATAGGACCAGCTGGGAGCTAAAGCACCTGAGGTTGGAGACCACTACCCAACCCAAACTTTAGATTGATGTTTTTCCAGATTAACTTGATTATGTTAAGGTAGAAAAATCGACAGAAATTCTGCAAATCTAATAAGCATTTACAGATGGTAACAACCGGTATGTGAACACCTATATACTGATCATGGTATGTGAATCCCAGAACTGCTCCACAGATGACACTAACAGATACTTGGGAGAGAATACCATGAATTCTTCCTTACTCGTGACTCATTAATACATTGGAGCAATAAGAAATATAACTTTTCCTGCCCTCCTTGGTTTCATGTCATCAGTTCAGTGTCAGGAATTGCGGCTTAGATCTTCTTCATCGCTTTCGTGCCTCTCTCCTTCCTAGGAATCTTGTCGGCACGTCTGACTTCTTTGTCCCCTGAGGGTGCTCTGCTTACATTAGAATTGCTAATAATCACACTTCCAAGCTGGGGATCATGATTTGTGACTTAATATACAGGACATTCTCTGTTAGCAGCTGTGGACATATAGACTCCCAGCTGAGCGTGTGAATTGAGCTTAATCTTCCCGTACATTGTATCATAGTAGAGCTGCACCTGCTAGCAATGTACCAGTGGCTGCAAACTGTTGTCTCATATCGTGAGTATAATACAAGTAGTTATATAGTAATACGAGTTATGATACAATCCTCTAGTGGGGAATATTACAGACTATAGAGTGTGTATATATATATTTTTTTTTTTAAAGGTACGGAGAAGGGTGAAGTAGGGCCACTAAGCACTTGGGGGGGGGGGGGGGGGGGGGGGTGAGGGGAGGGTAGACTCCAAAGTATAAGAGGAGGTTATAGTTTTGCAACAGGTTGATGACCACTGATGTAAGACGTGCCATAACAAGTCCTATCACAGGATACCTTGGGGGGTTTTGACAGGTCTCTATTTACCCTCCAGACCAGCCTCAGGCCAGAAGTTTCAGCCATTGTCACAGTCCAGTGGCTGGAAGTCACCGCAGCTGTGCCCATGTGATCGCAGTGCTAGAATAAAGGTGTTTTTTGGCGAAAGGATGGATGGTACATATAATCTCTCGGACCATTGGGTCTGTTTTTATTCAGCCTCCTATTCACTTTGTAAATTTTATCAAAGAAATCCAAAACTCTTTTTGTTGGGTTATAAAATAACAAGGGAGAAACCTGATCTAATTGACCTGCTAAATAAAACCTTGTTAAGATGCAGATTGAAGCCAGTAATGAAGGTAATTATGGCTGCCATTGTTGGATCATGTACTGGAAGGAGTTACTTGTGGGGGAGGTGTAGGATTCGTGGGTTAATAAGTATGGTGTGACTGTGAATCATTGGGGTTCCCTGCAGAGCTATATTTGATGTCTTCAGCTTCATGTTATTGTCATCACAAATATAGCCTGTACTAGAAGGAAGATTATAGTAAGGGTCTGTTCACTTTAGAGTCATGGCCTCATTTATAATAGAGCCATTACAGCTTTGTCAGGTCTGGTTTCAGACTGAGGCTATTTGTCAGTCAGTTTTTCATGTTTAAAACAAGTTTAACAACTAAAAAAAGCAAAGCAAAGCAAATGGCCAAAAATAAATAAATATTATATATATATATATATATATATATATATATATAATTCATTATGGCAGTAAAAGTATAAAGTACATAAAAGTTTTTGCAACTTCTTTGCAAGTTCTTGGGCCATTTGTGGCTGGTTTCCAATTGTATTATCTTTGTAATAGCTTTTAAAAATAAAATAAATATATATATATATATATATAATTTTTATTTTATTTTATTTTTAAAAGCTTTTACAAAGATAATACAATTGGAAACCAGCCACAAATGGCCCAAGAACTTTCAAAGAAGTTGCAAAAACTTTTATGTACTTTTACTGCCATAATGAATGTGAATTACCAGCCATTTTTTAAGGGCTCAAAAGAAACTCTTTTTTTTTTTTTTTTTTTTTTTCTTTTTTAGCAGCACAGCGGAAATACTGTATGTTAATCATGCCTGATTTTGACAAACATGATGGACCTCATTGACGTTAATGGGTTTTATTGTTTTGGATGCGGTGATATATTAAAAAGCTCAAAGATAAAGCAACACCTTCTTTTTTTTTTTTTTTTTTAATTTCAAGCTCTGGAATTTTTTTCACAGTAAACCTTAACACAAGACGTACTTACAGATGTAACCGATACAGTATGAATTAATTATTGAATAGCATTGAAATGCATGTGCGCAAGATCTGATCTACGACTGGTGTTATTTAGATGTGTTGTGTAACCTTCCTTTTTAAGGATGGGTTACAATTTTTCATAGCATAACAAGTTTACACTTGCCAGAGAGGTCAGGATAATGTTAGGGCCAATATAACTTTTACTACTTCACCATTATCTCTGCACAGACTGAAGTTATGACTGTTCCTTGGACGGGGTTATAGTAGAGCGTTACAATAACATTGTAACTACCTGTCTATGTAAAGTCATTTAAAGGAACAACCCTTCAAAACAAGAATGTTATGACTAGCGGGGGGCATGACGCAGCTATTAAAATAAAAACAAAACTACAGTTTGGTAATGGTTCTTTCCACAGCATGCTCCTTCATGACAGCACCATGATTGGGGATTGGAGGATGCTCCGGTCGTCTCTATAGGGACAGGAACACAGACAAGTTTAAAAGGCCCCTCCCTAGGCACACCCCCAGTGCTTCCTGTCCCTACAGAGAGGACAGCAACTTCGTTTCTACAGAAGTCTTACCAAGGCGGTCTGCGGCGGCGGGGTCCCTTTAAGCCTCCTGGTGAGCGGGTCGATCGGGGTCTGTGGGGCCTCCTTCCTCCCTTGCCATCCGGTGCTCGGTGCCCCTCTGGCAGAGGCCTCCCGAGTATCCATGCCTCTGCTACTCCGGAGAGGCAGGAGTCTCCACGCAAGATCGCGCGCGTTCCGGTGGGGGCGGCCATCTTGGTGACGTCACTGGAAGTGACGCCGCGGCTTCCCCGCGACACTTCCGGAATCGGCGTTCGGCGCGGTGGCACGCGCAGGAGAACTCCATAAAAGTTCAGCTGCAAGGTCTGCTCTGTCTCTCCCCCTGCAGCTATGGAGCAAGTCCGCAATCTGGAGTCCGGGATACCGGCAGTGAGTAGGGTACTTACCCACAAAATGTGACTTGTGTGGACTTAGCCTGGGGGTAATTAGGTCTCCTCCTCTGGTTTTTTTTAGGGAGAGCTGGAGACCCCAAGGAGAGAGTCAGCCAGAAAAAGATGTGTTATGTGCAGTATCGCATTAGAGCTATCTTATAACAAACAACTGTGTCCTTCCTGTATCTCTAATGTATTAAGAGATGAGAAACAGTCCCTTATGGAGGACATCAGATCTATTGTAAAGGAGGAGATGGGGGGGGGTTAATCCCTCTAGTTCTGGCTCTAAACCTAAAAGAGATCCTGTTCCTAGGAAGAGGATTAGACAGATCTCTACTTCCTCGTCCAGCTCTGATGACGCTGTACATGTGACCTCTGATATAGAGCTGGAGGAGGGAGAGAGGCCTGATAATGATGAAGAGGAGGTTGAGAACATTTTTCATACTCCTGTGGCCGTTAAAAAATACTTCTTTGACTCCTCTGACATGGAAACCCTAATTAAAGCGGTTAGAGAGACCATGAACTTGGAAGAGACTACTCAGGAAAGTTCAGTAGTGGATGAAATGTTTGGGGGCCTGAAGGCGAAAAAACAGACGGTTTTTCCCATTAATGCAAACCTGAAGGATTTGGTGTTGGAGGAATGGGAACAAACTGAGAAAAGGTTTTCTGTCTCTAAAGAGATTAAGAATCGCCTTATGTTTGATAAAACAGAAACAAATATCTGGGATGAGATCCCTAAGATAGACGTCCAAGTAGCTAAAGTAGCCAAAAGGACCTCTATCCCCTTTGAGGACTCCAGTCAGTTGAGAGACCCAATGGATAGGAAGGGTGACTCCTTACTTAAAAAAATCTGGGAAGCCACCTCCTATATAACTAAAACAAATATTGCAGCCACATCAATAGCTAGGGCCATGTCAGTCTGGTTAAACCAGCTTGAGGTCCTATTATCCAACAAAACCCCTAGAGAAAAAATTGTGGGCACTCTGCCTTTATTAAAAATGGCCACCGGGTTTTTGGCCGACGCCTCGGCCGAGTCTATTCGGTCTGGTGCGAAGATAGCTACCTTATCAAATTCAGTCCGTAGGACCCTCTGGTTAAGATCATGGTCTGGTGACACATGGTCCAAAAACAAGCTATGCTCTATTCCCTTTAAGGGAGAGTATGTATTTGGTGCAGAATTAGACAAAATCCTGGATAAGGCAGCAGATAAAAAGAAGGATTTACCAGACGAGTCCAAAGGGAAGAAACAACCCTTTCGGAAAACCCGTTTTTCCCCTAAAGACTATAGGGGGAAGGGAAAAACGGGAAGGTGGAGTTACCCCAAAGGGGGAGGTAGAGGGAGAGGATTCCTTCTCAACCCCAACACAAATCAGTCCACCTCCACAAAACAATGACGGATCCCTGGTCGGGGGAAGGCTCCTCCAGTTTGCCCAGGACTGGCAGAACATCACCTCAAACCCCTGGGCCCTGAGCATTGTTCAGGTTGGCTACAAGATAGAATTCAGCAGCCTCCCTCCGACCAGGTTTCTCATTACAGATGCGGGATCTATAAACCAAAACAATCTAATCCTCAAGGGGGTAGAGGATATGATTGCCCTAGGGGCGGTGGTGCCAGTTCCAGTTCCAGAGGAGAGGCAGGGTTATTACTCCAGCCTCTTCTTAGTAAAAAAACCGAACGGAACGTACAGAACAATAATCAATTTAAAGTTTCTGAACCAATGGATTGTCTACCGCCGTTTCAAGATGGAAACGATAAAGACGATCATTTCCCTGATCCCGTCGGGCTCCTTCATGGTCTCAATAGACCTGAAGGATGCCTACTACCACGTCCCAATACACCCCAGATATCACAAATATCTCAGATTTGCGGTTCTCTGGCAGGGAGTGGTACGCCACTTCCAATTTTGTTGTCTCCCCTTCGGGATATCCTCAGCTCCGAGGATATTTACGAAGCTGGTGATAGAGATGGTAGCCCATCTCAGGAAAGAAGGAATTTGTCTATTTCCTTATTTAGACGACTTCCTTCTGGTAGCCCAGTCAAAAGAAAACCTCCTGTGTCAACTCAGCTCAGTAATGAAGCTAATTACTCAGCTGGGTTGGATAATAAATTTTCCGAAGTCAGAACTAGTTCCAACCAGACAGAAGGTATTTTTAGGGGTGTTACTAGATTCTCAGCTACAGACCTCTTTTCTACCTGTGGAGAAACAGACTCGCATCCTACAGGAATTCTCCGAATTCAGAGCCAAAGACAGGGCTTCCCTCAGACAGTGCATGAGGATACTGGGCCTCATGACCTCCTCCATAACCTGCGTAGCCTGGAGTCAGGCCCACTCGAGAATACTCCAAAATCGGATTCTATCATCCTGGGACAGGAATCCCAGGTCATTAGACAATAAAGTTCTGGTAGGGCAGAAGGTAAAGGAGTCCCTTTCCTGGTGGCTCTGTCCCAAAAATTTACAGGCAGGAGTTCTATGGGTTCAGGAACCCGTGGTGGCAGTCACAGTAGACGCCAGTGGCTCAGGCTGGGGAGCTCAGTGTCTAGGACTTTATGCCCAGGGCGAGTGGTCACAGGAGATTTCAGTTTGCTCCTCAAACCTAAGAGAGCTTCTAGGGGCCTGGCTAGCACTCCAACACTTCCAAGACTCTCTAAAGGGTCAGCACGTCAAGATACTCTCGGACAATATGACAACCATAGCTTATCTACGTCACCAGGGGGGGACAAAGTCCCTTCACCTTCAGAGAGTAGCAGACAACATCTTCGCCTGGGCGGAAAACAATGTCTTATCTATTACAGCAGTCCATCTAAGAGGCATATACAATGTAAAGGCAGACTATTTAAGTCGCCAGCAAATACTACCAGGGGAATGGTCCCTGAATCAGGAAGTATTTCAGATGCTAGTTCAGAAATGGGGGTTACCTCAGGTGGACCTTTTCGCATCTCAAAAAAACAGGAAAGTAGAGGTCTTTTGTTCTCTCAGCCGGGTAGACAGTCCTTGGAGGCTGGACTCTCTGTCGGTTCCATGGAACATGAATCTAGCTTATGCCTTCCCTCCCTTCCCGATAATTCCTCTAGTACTGAGAAAAATCAGGGAAAGTCGGACCACGGTGATCCTAGTAGCCCCTCTTTGGTCAAAGAGAAGTTGGTTCCCAATGGAGGAAATGGCAGTAGAGGGTCCTCTGTCTCTTCCAGTGAGGAAGGATCTCCTACTCCAGGGCCCAGTAGTCTATCCAGGGGTAGAAAAACTAAAGTTAGCTGCATGGCTCCTGAAAGGGAGATACTAGTACGTAAGGGCCTGTCTGATAAAGTAATATCTACCCTTCTACTTAGTAGAAAAGGTTCTACCTCAGCTATATACAAAAGATATTGGATAACTTTCTTGAACTGGTATAGCCCGAAAATTCCTGACTTGGAGAGTCCGGATGTACCAGCTATTCTAGACTTTCTTCAAGAAGGCCTAGATAAGGGTCTCAGTCTTAGTACATTAAAAGTACAAGTTTCGGCTTTATCTAGTTTTTTTGAGACTTCCTTGATGGAGAACAAACTGATTAGCAGATTCGTCAAGGCAGTATCTCGGATTAGACCTGCCCCTAGGAAACAGTTTCCTTCCTGGGATCTCAACACGGTCTTAGTAGCTCTGACAGAAGATCCTTTTGAGCCCTTAGAGGAAATATCCATAAAGTTGCTCTCCATCAAGGCTGCCTTCTTAGTCGCTATCACTACAGCTAGAAGGGTCGGAGAAATCCAGGCTCTATCCTCTAGAGAACCATTCCTAAAAATTTTAGAGGACAGGATAGTACTAAGACATGACTACACATTTACTCCCAAGGTAAATACTGATTTTCACAGAAATCAGGATATTATACTCCCGTCTTTTTGTAGCACTCCAGCTAATCACAAGGAAAGGAAATTTCACTGTTTAGACGTGAGAAGGGTCATAATACACTACCTCAATACAACCAAATCATGGAGAATTGATGATAATCTATTTGTGCAATACCAGGATAAGAATAGGGGGAAGAAGGTATCCAAGGATACAATAGCCAGGTGGATAAAACAGGCAATAGCAGAGGGCTATAGAGCACAAAATAAACCTGCTCCACCTGGCATCAAAGCTCACTCAACACGTGGGGTCTCCTCTTCCTGGGCAGAAAAAGCGGACGCATCACCTGACCAGATATGCAAAGCAGCTACGTGGTCAAGCATAAATACGTTCATTAAACCTTACCGACTGAACGTCGCAGCAAATCAGGACTGTGCATTCGGCAGAAAAGTCCTACAAGCAGTTGTCCCTCCCTGAGACTACTAATATGGTAGGTCTCCAATCATGGTGCTGTCATGAAGGAGCATGCTGTGGAAATACAAAATTACTCTCACCGGTAATTCACTTTCCACGAATCCTTCATGACAGCACCACATTAATTCCCGCCCGATGGATGGGTTGAAGGAAATTGGGTGCACCTCTACTTATAATTTAGAATCACTGGGGGTGTGCCTAGGGAGGGGCCTTTTAAACTTGTCTGTGTTCCTGTCCCTATAGAGACGACCGGAGCATCCTCCAATCCCCAATCATGGTGCTGTCATGAAGGATTCGTGGAAAGTGAATTACCGGTGAGAGTAATTTTGTATGTTTCTGCACTAGGCATAATGCAATTTTTTTAAATATTTTAGCTATTCTAATATTTTTTTATATTATAATATTTTTGCTGATTTTCTTTGGCTTTACTATGGCCCGTGGTGTCTATTGTTGGTTGGCAGCTACAAAGGGTGCTTCCAGATCTTAATGATTTGCATGCCCAAGTGTATTTAGCATGGCATAACTTTCCTCCGACAATCATTAAAGTGGTTGGCAACCTTTTTATTAACTAGACATTAAACCATAGTAATTTATTAAATAAGGGACTTACTCATACAGAGTGCTGTGACAGCGGGCCCGTTCTGACAGTACGTATATTATGAAGATGTTATGTTACATAGTAATATAATTTTATTAAAGCAATTTATTAGAAAAACCAGTTCCTAAATATTCAAGCAGAGCATAAAGTACAGTACAGCTGAAAAGCAAACATTTAGATCACTAAAAATGGTGACACATCTGTAAAACACTTTTTTGCTTAAGGGGGTTGTTCTCTTTATTATATATTTATACATTTTTGTAATATACTGTATATTATACCCGGACAAGCCCTTTTAAAGGGAAACTATCAGCAAGTTAGATAAATTGAACCTGCTGATAGCACACAGGGCGCTGAGGATGAAGGTATAATGTCCCTTAGGTGTTGCGGGGTGATATGCTAAGGGGTTGTGTTGCTGGGTGGTGTAGTTCAACCTTAGGGTTCATCTTCTGAAACCTTCCTGTCACGGTGGGGTCCGAAGGTGCTGGGGCCCTTGTCTTCTTCAGCATACACACAGGGACATATAATTTTTAATAAAAGTCTTCACACAATAGCAGAGAAAGTATATTAAGACTTTACTTGAAGGATAACTATGTACAATCCAATACAGGGGCATCTGATGACGGTAAATTGTTGGCTTGATCAGAGTCCTTAGCTTCAGGGGGAGGGTTACCTTGGTTACTATAGCTTAGACTTGGCAGATAAATAGGATTTCAAAGAGACAGACCTGTTCCAGGGATTTTGCGGTTTTTCAGCCTTTATAAGGTACATGTGAATAGGTACTTGAAGTTACTGAAGAGACTTGACGCTGTCAACGCTCACTATCATGTAGGAGGAAGACGCATGGACACACTGACTTGGAAGCCAGGAAGATGTGGACGGTGAATGGGAGACCCTCTATCACTTCACCAATCCGACAGCAGGCACTAATAAATGCAGAGGATGTCCTGCTGAGACTTCAAAGACACGTATTAGTCCTTATGGCTGACTGGAAACCGGTTAGGCTAGGTTCACACTGCGTTTTCAGCATCCGTTTAACGGATCCGTTTTTTTTAACGTCCAGAAAAATAGGGTCAGCAAAGTTTTTTGGTCCGCCAAAAAAAACGGATCGTTTTTTTTTTTATAATGGAAGTCAATGGAAAAACGGATGCACACAAATGAATCCGTTTTTTGCAATCCGTTTTTCATGCGTTTTTTCAAAAAAACGGATGCGTTAAACGGATGCTGAAAACGCCTTAGGGGGTTAAAGATGGAGGCTGACAGGATTACTGAGGTAACGTAGGGAGGTTAGATGTGACTTTGGCAATGCCAGACTGCCAACTGTCACTGACAAGACCGCACAGCCCTACTGGGTAGAAGGTGGGCGGAGCTAGCTTCCCCTGGCCAATCACTAGAGTGTGATAGGTTGCAGGGGAGGAGCACTGATCAAGCTCAACACTTGTATCATTAGCGATTAATACATCACAACACATTGAATAAATATATGACAGAAAACACTATCTCCATAAGAGAGTTAGGAAAAAGCAGCAAATACATAGGTCCCTATACAGACTGTCTAAGGTGGCCAATAGCAACAATACATCTCCAGATGCCTGCCAATAAATACCTTTTCTGGGCCATTACAAAGGTATGTCTCTTACATTAATAACTACACAGGAACAGTGCCAAGGATGAAGGTAATTGTGTCTATGGGAGCACTGGGGGTGTGGCTATCGCCCGCAGAGCACTGATCCAGTTGGCAAGCTCCATTGATAATCATTAAAGGTGACGGTGCGGAGGATGAAGGTAAGAGACATACCTTCCTCTTCAGCGCCTCGTGCACAATAGAGACATAGCAGCAGGTTAGATTTGTCTAACCTGCTTATAGTACCCCTTTAAACCTGTGTGTATATTATGTATTCCTTCCAATTGCATGTTACAGTCCTAAAAACATGGTGATAATACATAAAAAATAGTTCGATTTAAAGACCAGTGCCGCAGTGTTAATATTTATGCCTCATATAATTGTACATATGCAGTCCAACTCCATGCTCCTAGGAATGGCACAATACCTTTTCATGCCAGGGGTATGGACGGATATTTGTGAAGTTGCAAGTGAAATAAATATTATTCTTGTTTTTGCAGGAAATTATGGATGAACAAGGACACAGCAGGGTCTTATCTTTCACAATCCCATCCGTTTCGAAGCCCTCAGTATTCCATGAGGTAGGAAGTGAATGTTTCATCTGTGATTTCCACAGAGGCTGCAGCTTTGTGTTTTTTGTTACGCTCAATCTCCTTTAAAGTCGGAAGAGGACGGCCCAGAGGAAGAGATCAGCTTCCTAATGTATTGTTGATGTCTACTTAAAGTGTTATAAGCATCCCATAATACTGTACATAGTACAGTTACGTGGTTGGTTAATCTATATTTTTGCTGAATTATCAGAGCACTTTGAGTAGCGAACATAGAGAATTTGTCTTTGGAAAGTGTCCTACTATTTAAATTACACTTTTTATGTTAAACATATTTTTAAGATTTTTTTTATTTAGCAACTTTCCTTCTGGCTACTTGGCTTAAAGAGTACCTGTCATAAAAAAAATTCCCTTGACATATTACAGGGCATAATAATGATAATAATAATAATAATAATTACAAGAACAGCCACAAAATTCCAATTAAAATTGCTGTAGTTAGAATGTAGATGCATGCCAGTCAACCCCCAGTCCCTAATAGGGGCCTAGTAACATAAAGAAGTAACACAAAGAAGTATTCCAGCATCTAGTAGTGAAAATATTTAATGACGTTTATTCATAAAGCCAAATCCTTAAACGCAACATTTTGATCAAGGGTGCAGCATGTTCGAAAAAGATCCTGCCTGAGTTGAAATGTTGCGCTTGTTTATTTGGCTTCATGAATAACTTTACCTGAAGATTTTCACTACTTAATGCTGTCAGAATTCCTTTTTTGTTATGTTGACCAAACAAAACTTGTGTTTTTTTAAAACTAAGTTGAGGCTTCCTTTTCTGTATAGGTAATTTCCCAGCAGTGCCCTCCTCAATTATTATTATTATTATTATTATTATTATTATTATTATTATTATTTATAAAGCCCCCTTTATTCCAGAGCGCTATATAGGCGATAGGGGGTGGCAAACAGGAACATCATAAGATAAAAAAAACACATTACATAAAGGTAAATGGCCGACTGGTACATAGGGAAAGAGGAACCTGCCCGCGACAGCTTACAATCTACAAGGTAAGGGTAGAGAGACAGAAGGTAAAGTGCAGCCAGTCAAAGTGTGATGCAGAATGTTTTGTAGGTTGCAGCCTAGTTTGAAGAGATGGGTTTTCAGCTTACTTTTTAAGGTCTTGATGATGGATGAGAGCCGAATGTGTCGGGGTAGTGAGTTCTAGAGTATGGGGGAGGCTCGGGCAAAGTCTTGGAGGTGATTGTGTGAGGTAAAAACAAGGGGAGAAGCACAAAAGGAGGTCATTGAAGGATCGTAGATTGCGTGAGGGACGGTAGCGGGATATCAGGTCAGAGATGTACTAAGGGGACGGGTTGTGGATGGCCTTGTACGTCATGGTCAACAATTTAAAATGAATCCGTCGGACAATCGGCAGAGGCAAAGCGAGGGGAAAGGTGGATTATTCAGGCAGCAGAGTTAAGGATAGACTGAAGGGGAGCAAGGGAGTTAGATGGAAGGCCAGAAGGAGGATGTTACAGTAGTCCAAGCGGGAGATAATGAGAGTATGTACCAGAAGTTTTGTGGAGTCAGGGGTGAGAAAAGAGCAGATTCGGGAAATGTTTTTGAGGTAAAGGGGGCAGGTAGTGGTCAGGGTCTGATTGTGTGGTTTAAAAGGCAGGGCAGAGTCAAAGGTGACCCCAAGGCAGCAGACTTGGGGGACAGGGGACAGAGTGCAGCCATCGAAAGTGATTGACAGATTAGATGGCATGGTGGAGCGAGATGGGGGAAAGTTGATTAGTTCTGTTTTGTCCATGTTAAGCTTTAGAAAGCTGAAGGAGAAGAAGCAAGATATGGCCGATAGACACTCTGTAATCCTGGATAGAAAGGAGGATACATCAAGACCGGAGAAAGAGATCTGAGTGTCGTCTGCATAGAAGTGATACCTGAAACTGTGGGATTCTATGATGGGTCCCAAGCCAAAGGTATAGATAGAGAAGGGGCCTGAGTACCGAGCCTTGGGGGGCACTAACAGTGGGTGTACGAGGAGAGGAGGTGGTGTGGGAGTGGGAGACACTAAAAGTGCAGTTGGAGAGGTAAGAGGAGATCCAGGAGAGGGCTGAGCTAGTGACGCCAATACAGACTGGTGATGCCAATATATAGATAAGAGGTACACACAATAGCTTAAACTCTTTCCTGTAGAATAAACTCTATAACGGTCACTGAGCATGCTCAATAGTCTTTCTCATTTATCTGAATGGGACAGGTTCTGCCTATCGTGTCCATTGGGCCATGGAGCTTGCTGTAAAGCATATAGTTAAATGCTATTAGAATAGCTCAGGCACAATGCCACCCACATTTTCAAAACTTTTAAAAAGTTTTATAGTGTTATAGATGAGGAGCTGCATTCTAAGGCTACCTTCAGGCATCTGTAGGGCTGTCTGCCCTACTAATGTGCATCCTTAGCTGTCCACGATGCATAGACCCATTTATTAGAAATCATGGCCCTGCAACACACAAACGGATGTGTCAGCAGGCCCATTCAAATTAATGGGTCTGTAGTCCGTCCGCAATTGCATACAGATTCTTTGGACACGTAAATGCAGCCTAACCTTGAATAGGACAAAATATATTCATGAGTACATGTAACACACCGTAAGTTTCCCATCAAGAGTGTCGATCTATGTGTCCGGTTGTCCTTGGGATACTTTTTTCTCCCCCTCTATAGAATAAGACTGTTTTAGGTCATATCTGTCCATTCTTGGTTTTTGTTTTTCTTCATTGAAGAAAGTAAAATATACAAATCTACATATATGAATGGAGTTATTCACTAATAAAATGTGTATACATTATGATAAAATATTACTGTCTAGGAGCAATGGGACAGTTTAATGGAAATATGAGCTGATCCTTATATTCTTGTCCTTTATTTTTAATCTATTACAAATGGACACAGTATGAATATTCACATTTCTACGTTTGCTTCTTTGCACCAGTCGGTACGGTGCCAATACAAGCTACAATGTAGACAAACAGGTGTTGTATCTGAAATGTCAGGGGGAAATGGGTCCTGCTGTTTATATTTGCACTCATGTATGTGATAGTTTAGGACAATGATCTGTAATATTCCTTAGCTAATTCTGTTCTGTGTTCGCTCAGGATTCATCATAGTTTAAATGAAATCGGTCATTACTTTCATGCTGCTTGAACAATAAGTCATCAGGGCGGTCCCCAGGGGCTTGTCCCTGCCCCGTCAGCCTTGATTGGTCGATTGATGGATCTCTTCCTGTTTGGTTATAAGGACAGATCTATCAATTAAGGCTAGTGAGGAGGGGAGATATGATGACACTTGGTTAAGGCAGCATGAAAATGATAAGATGACAAGTTACCTTTAAAGTATTTTTTCTATTCAAAATGTACTAGTTAAAATTTTTTAAGGGAACTAATCACGTTTAAAATGCCTTTTAAGCTAGGGAAATGTGCTGATAAATCACATACATGTCCCTATATCCTCTGTCCTTGCAAAGTAATACTTTTAAACTTACGGCGCGTCAATTTGTAAAAGTATGTTAATGACCCCCAAGTAGTCAGCTGGGCAGTGGGCTGTTTGAAGGTAGTCACAGTCCCCTGGGCGGTTCTGGCGATTTAATCACACCTCTTTTGGCGTGAGGGGGTTATTCCATCTCCAGTGAAGCCGCAATGTCATCCAGAGGCGCACGGTGGTGCGCCAACATTCCCATCATGCTGCCTACAGCACAGAACGTGACTTGCTGTACTGCGCATGTACAACGTGATGAGAACATTGACGTGCCGCTGTGCACTATGGCATGCCTCTGGATGACTTCACAGCTTTGCTGGAGATTGAATAATGCCCCTCACGCCCACAGGGGCATGCCAATTTGTAACGTACGGTGCGCCAATTTGTATAAATTTTACTTTGCAGGGATGAAGGATATAGGGACATGTATGGGAAGTTTGCTGAGTGATTTATCAGCACATTTTCCCTAGCTTAATAGGTATTTTTAATGTGGTTGGTTCCCTTTAAGCAGCTTATCTGGTCATATCAGGCAAACAGCATAACACATAGACCAGATTGCTGGGGATATCAGAGTTGGGATTGCAGTCACTAGACTGTAAATTATTACCTTATTATACTTATGCTGAATGTAGTGGCAGCAATAACATACTAACGATGTGAGATATACTGTATGAATTCACCTGGTAATAACACCTTTAAACTATGTTTTGTCTTTAGCCCTCCAGTATAGGCTCCATGGCTCTGACTGAAGGAGCGTTATCCCAGCACGGTCTAACCAGAGTGGTGTACAGTGGGCCTCATCCACAAAGGGAAATGTTAACTGCTCAGAACAGGTAAAGTTCTCACTTAGATGTATATGAAATTTTGTGGAATCATGCAACAGGTTGCCATATAATATGCTTGGGGCTCTGTTCAGACCTAGTAATGTAGATGACACAAAGTTGCTCTAAGAAGGAATACTCAGTTATCCTGCATAATACTTGTTCCACATTGCACCTACTGCCCATAGCTTGTAAATAAGGTGAGGTGTATATAGAAAAATTCTTATAACAGAGCAATACTGAGCATTTGAAATACATTACAAAAAATATATATATGGGTACTAACTGTACTCAAGTCGCTATTTAGCAGTCACTTAAAGTGGACCTGTCACCATTTCTGTCCTGTCTTGTTTTAGCAAATGCATATACTGCCCATGAAATAACAATTCAGTATACTTACGAGTTTAAAGTGATACTGTCACCCCGCTTACTCTTGTTTAATTTTCGCGGTGGACAGTGTCGCCTAGACTGTGTAGCCCAGCCTAGGGGACACTGTGTTACACGAGGCAGCCTTTGCTTGTGTGCACTGGTCAATGCTGACGCTTCTAGTCTGGTCTCTTCAGTGACAGGCTGCTCGGCCAGTCACTGGCCGAGACTGGACAGCACCACAGCCAGTGATTGGCTGAGCACCCTATTTTGACATGTAGTGATGCATAGCCAGTGGCCAATTATTTTTGAACATATTTGAAAGACAGCGATCAGCCAATGATCAGCTCTTTGGCTTATCATTGTTTTTATTACATAGAGCGATAATCTGCCATAAAGGGGGGGAAGGGTGACAGTATTACTTTAAACTCCTAAGTATAAAAGTGTTTAAGTTGTATTGATATACATGTACTGTATGAATGAATACATTAGTAGATCTTATAAATCTTTTTTCCCCATCTAAACCTTTGCTCATTCTGGGCTTAGAACCCCAGTGGGCGGTCCTACCCTGTGGTTTCTCGGTTATTTTACACATATTAACCCAGTCACTGATTAGTACCATCCACTAAACTAAGTTGCCATCTTGTGGCCTTGTAGTGGCAACTTTGGTGTATACTGTTTTGTCCATAGTTTATCTAGTTACTGTTCACAGAACATTGATGTGGAGAAGTGTCCTGTGATTGCCATGGCAAATACATCTTTTTCCGCTTGCAGACCATTAATAGACTTGCTAAAGTGGTATATATTTAGCAAAAAAAAAAAATCTCCCCCCTAGTTCGTTGCTAAATACCATTACGCAAATAGAAATACAAAGCTTTTGTTTACCATGCCTATATTGCAGAGTTATCTGCTCTGCTCCAGTCTCTGGCCATACCACGTGATCGCCAAAGAAGCTTACTGACTCAGTGCCTTGTCTGTGCACAGGAAGTCAGTTTCTCTATTCATTCTTCTGGGAGGATCATAGATCCTTGTTTACTGAAATGGGCAGAAGTGCTCGGCTCCTAGCTTTTTTTTTTTATAAATCTGTATACAGCTTGCCCTGCTCCTTGTGGGGGGCCAAATAGAAATAGGCAGGCACAATGTTTAGCTGACGCTTCTACCAGTTCTTTTTAGTGATCGATAGCACCCAGGCCACCAACCATTAAAATTTGTGATATCACTATGATGTCAAACGTTTGTTGAAAGTCATAGTTACCAAGAAACGGCCCAGTATGTTTTTAGTAACTGGCTATAGATTTCAATTGAACTTTTGGCACTGCTCAGATATTGGGTGCTAAACAAATCTTTTTATTTGACTTTATCACAATAGGAGACGTTACAACACTTGGAATAAAGTAGGCGCTACAACACAGAGGCCCCCACATGTAAATGACAATTTTCTGCCCAAGGCGGGGGTCACGGCTCACAGGCCTAAGCAAGGATGTAGATCAGTAACATTTTTAAAAATCAGCTCACCCTTCTGCAATTAGTAGACACAATGGTGTGCAGTTCTCTGGAGTAGGAACACCAGTTTCACAGGTTCTGTGCCTGCACAGGAGAATAACGTCAGAACTGTATATAGATTCCTGTATATAGGGTGTTGGTGAGGTTTTTTTACCTGTTTTTAAAACACGTGTTTGTCACTTTATTTTTTTCCCTGCATCTAGTGGCTAGGGAGGGACCGGCAGCGTGGTTGGGGCCACCCTATGAGCAGGTGGGCACCCCAAGAGGCAGGGTGAGTGTTTACATCTGGTTTAGCTGTGAGAGAGCACATCCCTCCCCCTGGCCCTATATCCTGAGTTCCTCCATATCTGTACGTTGCACGTTGTTCACAAAGATTTTGTTGTTAATGGTTAATTTTTTAGCAATAACTTTATTAAAATATGCTTTATCGCCTTAGGGTGTGAATCTCTGTCCGTCAGTGGTAGTGCCTTTACATAAAACATAATAAACATCCTATTCTTACCTCACCATGCTCTTGCGGTGTCTCTAGGCCCCCTGCTGACCACAGCCACCATCATTTGTGAGACTAAAGGCCGTATTACACGGAACGATTATCGGCCGTATTCGGCCGTTACGGCCGATAATCGTCCCATGAAATAAAAGACAAAGATCAGCCGACATCGTTCATGTCGGCTGATCGTTGCGTCATTTGTCTTTCAAACATGTTGAAAGACAAACAACCAGGATAGCAGTGATCTGCTGCCGTCTTCCCGTGGAGCAGGCCGCCACTATCCCCTGTGGGTTGCCCGGACGATCTAGTGATCACCCAGGCAGCCCCCCGCA
The DNA here is from genome assembly GCF_027789765.1 of Dendropsophus ebraccatus. Taxonomy (NCBI): domain Eukaryota; kingdom Metazoa; phylum Chordata; class Amphibia; order Anura; family Hylidae; genus Dendropsophus; species Dendropsophus ebraccatus. The sequence continues at coordinate 176,691,021 of NC_091455.1, forward strand.
GCTCCCCACGGCGCCCCGGACTCACCCGCTCGCTGCAGCCGCGTGGAATAGTGGCGGCAGCGAGCGGGGAACGAGGGCCCGTGGAATAGGGCCTTAACCTGTCTTGGCAGTGACAGCCCACTCAGCCAATCACTCTGCACAGAGCTGTCCCATCTGTCAGTGATTGTCACAGCCGACACGTCTTGGAAGTTGCTGAGTCAGCAGGGGAATCTCTGAGGACACCGGGGGCATGTTGAAAGATAAGAATTAGATGTTTGTTGTGTTTTATATAAGGGCAGCCCTATATAAAAAGTTTTAGTTGCCAGAGTATCCTTTTAAGCAAATGGGTAAAAGTGATATATAGGACTCCCTTTATTCTTTAAGTCAGTGATGACCCAAAGCAGTGATGAGATTTTTCCAGTGTAATTTTCTATGTATCTAGGACAAATCATAAGATCATTCTAACTGGATTCCACTTTTTTTTTTAAACTATTCTATAAAAAATATTTTTACTGTCATTTTAAGGGTATCTGTCACTATGCTCTGCCAACTCTCGCCACAGTTTGGTGTGCAGCAACACAGCTCATGCAAAGAGATCAGGTTGCAGAGGAAATTCAGCGAGTTCCATATAGAAGCCCTATTCAAATAATAAGGATTTGGCACAGAACTCGCCGGGAGTGGGACATTTCCTCAGCAACCCAAATGACCTGAGTGGTCCATGTCAAACAATGGAGAACACATAGTGACAGGCACCCTTTAAATCCCACCAATCTGACATTTATGATGTGTGTAAGTTAAACTGAATTCTGGAAACTTTTTTTTTTTTTTCCGTTCCTTCTGGGAGCTAGCTGATTATACAATTATACATCTGATATAATGTGAACTCTGATGTATGAGCTGAAGGCTAAAAAGGCCTCTCAGAGCCGTTCTTGTTGAATCTAATATTGTTTTTATAATTACATTCTGCAATGAATGATTATGAGCAGTAAGAACTTTTGGTTTATATTGGTATGGAAAGGGAAACCTTACACTTCCATGGGTCTAAGGGCCGCCTTGTCATCTCAGCGGAGCACCACTTTACATCTGTGCCGACACACCACAGCATAGCAGTTTAGCAAAGGCAATTTTTTTCCCCTGCATTTATATGCGTTCATTATGGAAACTGAACACTTCAGACAACAAAAGCAATTCATCCCCTGTCTAGCACTGCTTGCTGAAACCCCATTATTTGTGCACCGTCTGTAGGAATAAGGAAGGATTGCCTTACAACTCTTTTATCGTAAGCTATAATCACAGCCACATTGTCGTTATGGTTTTATTCTACACCGTTAAAGCTGCAACGGGAAATGAGAGTTTTTCTAGGTGGATGGATTTTCAACTGACCTTTTTTTTTTTAAATTTTTTTTTTCAGAAAAATAGTACAGTATATACAATCTGTGGACTACTTCTGTAGCGTAAAACAAACATATATACACACATATATATATCTCAAATCTGAAAATATTTTTCTTTTAAATCACCTGGTTTTTTTAATAAAAGTTATATAGATTTGTCATTTACTTTTATTTAAAAATCTCAAGTCTTCCCGTTTGTATCAGCTGCCTACAGATGTCAGATGTCCTACAGGAAGTGGTGTTTTTCTTTTCAGTCTAATATAGTGCTCTCTGCTGACTCCACTGTCCAGAGCAGAAGAGGTTTTCTATGGGGATTTGCTGCTGCTCTGGACAGTTCCTGTCTCGACCAGAGTTGGCAGCAGAGAGCACTGTCAGATTGAAAAGGAAACACCACTTCCTGCAGGACATATAGCAGCTGATAAGTATGGGAAGACTTAAGACTTTTGTATAGAAATAAATTACAAATCTATATAACTTTCTGAAACCAGTTGATTTGGACTAGGACTTATTCAGTTATATCAAAATATTTCTGGCTATTATGTTATCGTTCCATGTGTTCAATGACGTGCCTTATTTAAAGCAGTTATAATCCTGGATAACCCCTTTAAGCTTATATTCTGACAGCGTTATATCTGCTTTCCTCTAGATTCGAAGTGCTGTCATTCCTGCTCTTATGTTATAATTCTGCCTTAAACTTCATGCCAGCACCTTCCCTCCGATCCCTGTGTCATATGTCGTCCAGGTAAGTCTATAATACTTAGTGTCACTGTTGTTTAATTTTTTTTTTTTTTTTTTTCAGAAATCAATATTGCAGGCGATTTTAAGAAACTTTGTAATTGGGTATATTCATGGCTTGCTTATGGAGAGGGGAGGGGTGGAGAGAGATGAGGCACCAAAACGGGACAACAAAGAGTTAATCTACAGTTAATCACCCGGCTATCTCCTCTGACAGTCAGCACTGACCTCTGAATACGCTGTCACCCACCTCCTGTTGTGTTATCCTTTGCTGCCTGCTCTCTGCTGCTGACTAACTCTCTCCTCCCCCTTCCATTCTGTATAGAACAGACAGGGTTGTGTCTGATGCAACAACTCACAATTTCCTGATATTTTGCAGTGAATGGAAAGAGGAGGGAGGGGGGGGCTGGGAAAAGTGTTTTTAAATGCAGATAACGGCATATTTGCCTAATGAACCCAATTACCAAATCGCCTGTACTATTGATTTCTGCAAAAAAAATACTACAGTGACTCTTTAATATAACAAATGCATTTCTTTTGCTATTATATTAAAAATTTTATGTTTCATGATGTATACAGTATTTAAATGGGTGTTCCAGCCCCAATTTATCACCTATACATAGATCAGGGATCTGATTGTTAGGACTCTCATCGATCACCCAAATGTTGGAACCCTGTTTTTCTCCAACTACAAGAACACAAATAAGATACATACACATGGGTAAAAAGTAGTGTTGTTTTTCATGCAGAATACACATAGAGGGAGATTTATCATGTTGTAAAGTGAAACCGGCTCACAGTTGCCCCTAGCAACCAATCAGATTCCACTTTTCATTTTTCAAAGAATCTGTGAGGAATGAAAGGTGGAATCTGGTTGCTAGGGGCAACTGAGCCAGTTCTAATTTACACCAGTTTGTTTTTGATGAGAAAAACTACTAGTTTTCCGCATCAAAAACAGTGTGTGGTCTCACTGCTTAAAACTCCATTCCCGTTCACTTCAGTGGTAGAAAGGGAAATGGGCTGAAAATAGGGACTTTAGGGCTGGTTCTCCTATACTGCTTTATGGCTTGATAGCCACATCGGCTCACATGGGCTCGTGTGAACTTTCCCTTAGAGAACAGTGGAAAAAAGCAGTAGTTGAGCTTGCCCCATGCCTCAAAGTCTATACGGCTGGAACATTTTATTTTATTTTTTGTTCCACCCCCTGTGCCATCCACAAACTATACATTTATTGGACCATGCAATAAGACTGTCTGTCTCCAGTGCCATAAATATATATTGGGTTATGTGGTATGGGGTCAAAGCGAAAACTCAAAACAAAAGGAATAAGGAAATGAAATAGTTTCCAGTTATAAATAAACTTGTTCTTGCCCGGAGTTCACGTGTTTCCTAATAACCTCCAAGCTACGTCTGTAAAGCACTTCGGGTGCCAACTGTGCAGGCAATGAGCCTTGACTCGTTTTTTTGCAAACCATATGCAAAACGGTGAATTGTGCAGTAGGCCCCTGTTGATAGCAATGCATTTTATTTGGTCTCTTGGTCAAGTAAAAGCAATTTCTTTTAAGTCCTTTTTGCGCTCTCATGCTGCTTTTGTTAAAGTGCCTGGTCAGTAACCGCTTTATGTATACACTTTGATTCAGCGGAAAATACAGTAATTGTTTTTATTCAGGGATTCAACAGCAATTTATTTAATCAATATATGTTATATCTGCTTTTATTCTAAGCTCTTATTGCTCCATAGAAAATAAAGGGTGCAAATTAGTTCTCCTCCAGAAGGAAGAAAACATTGATCTGCCTCTATCATGCTCTGCATCTATGGCTGTAGCGGTGAAGAATTCAGTCATTCTTGAGCTTTAGATGTTCCTTATGGGCTAAGCCCTAATTGTGAAATTATACAACTCATCCATGAACGTCAGAAAAGCTCAGCCTGTAGTAGATGTAGATTTTCTGACAGATGGAGCAAGGTCGGTATTCCCCAGCCTTTGGTGTTTTTTCTCAGCTTGGATGATTACAGATTCCTTGAAGACATTTTCCTGGCATTCAGCTAAAATAGGAAATGTTTTGCCAGAAATTCTAAGACTCTTAAGAATCCGTTTTTTTTTTTTTTTTTTTTTTTTTTTTTTTTTTTTAATATAATATTTTAATTGGAGTGTCAGCATCATGTTGTGAAGTGGGAAGACAACCGAAAAATCACTAAATCTTTTAATACGTTACATATTTATGTGGGTTTAGGTTCAGAAATATTTAAAGGGAATGTCACTTAAATTTTTCTTTTACTGGTTAGATACTAAAACATGTTCTTTTATTCTAATCTGTTTGTTTCTATTTTCTGACGTTAAACTTTTTAACTTCACTTTTTGTTCATTGCGGCCTGGGCTGCTGTTAACAGCATTTAGTGGCATGCTTTACAGCAAGCCTAATGGACATAGATGTTAATAGACAAAGCCTGTCCCCTTGAGATGAATTTGGTACATTACTGAGCGTGCTTTGTGACCTTTTGTGTCTTTTAAACTGGACATCTCTTTAAAGGGGTACTCCGATAAGAATTTTTTTTTTTCAAATCAACTGGTATAAGAAAGCTATGCAAATTTATAAATTACTTCTATTTTAAAATATTAAGTCTTCCATTACTTATCAGCTGCTGTATGCTCTGCAGGAAGTGGTGTATTCTTTCCTGTCTGACAGTGTTCTCTGCTGTGACCTCTTAAGAACTGTAGCAAGTCGCCATAGAAAACCTCTACTGCTCTGGACAGTTCCTAACACGGACTAAGGTGGCAGCAGAGAGCACTGTGTCAGACTGGAGAGAATACACTACTTCCTGCAGGACATACATTAGCTGATAAGTACTCCAACACTTAAGGGTTTTAAATAGACAAATCTGTATAACTTTCTGACACCAGTTGATTTAAAACCATTTTTTTCCCCACCGGATTACCCCTTTAACTACCAAATGTACAGCAGTATATATATATTTTTTTTTAGTTCCCGTATGACGTTTTTTCCCTTGTAAGAATAATTAAATATCAAAGCACTTTACAAAGTATTTTTTAGTACTTTTAAAATAAGCAAAATGCATTTGATTTCTCTTTCCAGCTTTCTGCCCTTAAGCGCTGGTATACATTATAAATGCCGTACAAGTGGAACTCAACGCTGCGGTTGAATGATTGCTGACTGCAGAGTATTGATCAGCCAACTAATTAAGTGCGGAGTCAGTCAATAGTCCTGGCGGTACTAAACTCCTCATCCCAATACATTTCAATCATCTCTGCACGCCATGTATTAATATAGTAGCTAATGGACAGAACGGTGCTTGAAACAGAAAAATACCCAGCACAGTTTAATTTTCTGTATGACTGAGCAAAGTAAATCCTTATTCAGTAAATGGAGCTACGTGAATGCAGATACAGGCAACGGGGCCCTAGCCGCCTTTTTTTTTTTTTTTTTGGATAATGTAGCAAATATATCATTGATATTAGTGATTTGGAAGACTTGTGTAGGCATAGTGTTAATAGGGTGTAAGTATGTGGTCAGTGCTGCCTGCAGTGTGTTACAGGGGGCGGTTTCAAATTCTCCGTTTTCCTGACCTAGAAGTTGTGTAATATTTTCCTGTTTTTGCAGACACTGTATGAACATCATAGGATTTAGTGTCTGCAGTTTTATGTTTCTGCTTCTTAGAGGTCAGGTCAGCTGGTTTCACTTTGTAGAATTGCTGGATACATCCTCTATTGGTTTGAAGCTAATATAATTTTTTGACGTGGCGGAGAACCTGCTGGAGTGTCTGCTGGAGATACACCCCCGATATGTTTGTGACAGACATCACTAGCCCAAGAGAGGGCTAAATGACACGCCTTTGGCCGTCTTTTGATAATGGGGGTCCATAGTTTATTGACTGAGATGGGCCATTGTTGCTAAGGGCCCGATTACACACAGAAAGATAATTGTGCTAAAAATAGTTTAAATTTAAGCAATAATTTTTCTGTGTGTATGAAAGCAGCCATCAAGCCACTAACGAGTAATCGTCTGTGTGTCATTGATGAACCATAAAATCAAAATTAATCATTTGGAAATCTTTTGGTGTATGTATACATCATTTGTTTGTTAGTCATTGCGATCGTTCTTATACTTATATGCACGAGAACAGTACTTCTCAAACTGAGAGGCAGGCCTCACCGGTGAGGCGCCCCCCTAGTTGTTGGTGAGACGCACCTGGGGAGGAAGTATTCACAAAAGTGGCTGTAAGCTGCACAGTCCTTTCCCTGACTGCAACTGTCTCTGGTTTAGGAACATTATTGACTTCCACGGGCCGACTGAGAGGAGTAAACGAGCTGCCGCCAATATTCCATGTGGCAGCAGCGAGCGGGTTAGTGCCCGGGTGTTTGCTGGATCGTCTGGGCAGCCCATAGCATACAGCAGCGATCTGCTGCCGTCGCTCCTATTCCAGGGAGCGATTGCAGTAGATCAGTGCTGTATAAGTCGTTTGTCTTTCAACATGTTTAAAAGACAAACAACGCAACGATCAGCCAACATAAACGATGTCGGCTGATGGTTGCCTTCTATTCCACTGGACGAATATCGGCCGAATACGGGCGATAATCGTTCCGTTATATAGAGTTTAAGAGCCAAGTGAAGGCTAGACTATGGGTCCTATTCCACTGGTCGAGCAGGGCCCAATCAACGACGTAAACAAGGGCCTCATTTACTGGGCCTATTTCACGGCCCCTATCCTGAAACAAGGGCTGCAGGGACATCGTTACCGATGTCCTTGCAGCCCTTGCTTCATACATTACCTGTCCGGGTGCAGGTCTTCTTCTCCCGGTCCCGGCTAGTGATTGGGTTAGCGGTCTGTCAGTTCAGACAGCCCCGCTCCGAAGCCGATGCTGCCACGCAGGACTGGGAGAAGAAGACCTGCACCCGGACAATTAATGTATGGTTCTGCTGAAATTGTCGGTCGCCGCCGCGCACCGCTATTCAAGCGTAGCGATGCGCTGGTGGCAAATGGCGATTTAAGGTCTGAACCTAAATGAACGATCAGCCGATGAAACGATCATCGGCTTATCGTTCTCTCTATTGCACGGAGCGAAAATTCGCGGAATGGGGCCGATTCGGCCAATTATCGCTCCTGTGGAATAGGCCCCTAAGCTATAGCTTTTATTTTTGCATTGACTTTAACCACAAATGGTAAGGCCCCAGTATCCGCTTGGTCATGCTGGTGTTACCCAGGCATTACTTTGCTCTGTTCGGTGCGGCTCCAGTATAAAAAGTTGGAGAAGTGCTGCACTAGAGTATGCAAAGGATCTTATTAACCATCTTGGTTATATTCGTAACTTAAGACTATCATTCTGTGTATTATGGTGAATGATTTCTGGTTGTTCACAAAACTTCTTGATTGAGACTGTTTATCGTTAATCGGAAAATGAAAAATTGCTTTGCCTAATAGGACCCTGGGTGGTGGTGGGGGACTGGAAGACATTGCAGCAGGGTACTCAGGTGGGTTATTGGAAATAATGGGGCCAGAGCATCAGTATGCAAGTGTCATCCACTGTGAGGATTAGGGTCCATTTACACCAGCCCGCAGGCCGCATCCGGCCCCTGAGACCTCCCGATGCGGCCCACGGCTCCCCTGTGATGTGCGCGGCTCTAGTGGGGCAGGAGCCGGCATTCACAGCATCTTCCTGTGTCTGTAACACAGGAGGATGCTGTCTGTGCCGACTCCTTTCCCACCAGAGTGGCGCACGTTTTCCTTCTACTGCGGGCTGCGCGCGATGACTGGGAAGACTGGCACGGGCTAGAGGAGAGAGAAGAGGACCTGGGCAGCGTGGGAGCGGAGGAAAGGTGAGTGGGATGTTTTTTTTTTTTATTTGGGACAGGCACTGGGGTGTTAACTAGGCTACCAGGGACATGCCTGGGGGGCGGGGTAAACTAGGGTACCAGGGACATCACTGGGAGGGATTAACTAGGCTACCAGAGACATGACTGGGGGGTTGACTAGACTACCAGGGACATGACTGGCCCTGCTCCGCCGCTGCTCCGATCGCCCTACCCGCCGCCGCTCCGATCGCCCCCACCGCCGCGGCCATGAACATACGTTACCTGCTCCGCGCAGCAGGTCTTCGGACATCCCCGGCTCCCCTCTTCAGCGCACTGATTGGCTGAAGAGATGAGCCGGGAATTTCAAACGGCTCCTTTTTCAGCCAATCAGTGCTCCTCTTCAGCACTGATTGGCTGAAGGGGAGCCGTTTGAAATTTCCGGCTCCCCTCTTCAGCCAATCAATGCACGGCAGCACTGATTGGCTGAAGAGGGGAGCCGGGAATTTCAAACGTTCCGTGAAAACAGTCGTTCACTGATTTTTCCCTATGTGTGAGATAGGCTTAAGCGATCGCAAAACGAATTTTCTGTACGATATATTGTACCGTCTAAACGCTGATCGTTATAAAAAAAAAATCGTTACTTCAAAATCGTTAATCGTACGATCGGGCGAATTATCGCTCCGTGTAAACCCAGCATTACTCTTTGCAATAAAGTTCAGCCAATCTTGCTCTGTTGTGTTTTTTGTTTGTTTGTTTGTTTTGTTTTTTTATTTATGCCATGTGGATTAAATATCTACTCCCATCCACTTTGCTGATACTGTAATGTTCGGTATACAAATCCTATGCTTATAGTTTCCTATGCACTATTTTTTTGGTGCCCTTATTTTTTATTTATTTAGTTATTTTTTGAACCAAAGTCCAAAAAGAATCCAGCAAGGAGAAAGTCTTCCCTTTACCTATTTTCCCAGTCTTTTAAACCTAGTTGTGGCTTTGGTTTTAAACAAATTGATTCTTTTTTTTTTTTCTTTTTTTTTTTTTTTTAAATGCTCTGTGAACCCAGCCTAAAAGATGCAGCAAGTTACTGAAAAGCTGCCAGTGAAGAAATATCAATAATCCCTCCTGGCCCTGTCAGCTGAACGCACTAAACCGAAGGGCTTCCATAGAGATAACATGCTGATGTTGATGCCGGGAGGGCTCATCATTTTTTGTTTTAACAAATAAGTTGTTGATCATATGTAGTTACACAAGTTTCTCATGTTCTCTCTGTTTACATTCTTTACTATTTTAGTAATCTATGGATGTACACAATGAAAGGTCCAATTCAGGTACCTAAGCAGATAATGAAAATGTTGTAGTTCTCTGATAGCTACACGGCTTGTACGGCTTCATTACTGTGAGCTTCTCGTGGTCAGGGTTTGCCTCTGGGAAATACGATGTATGTTTTCAAAGAAGCCGCTGCAGAAATCCAAGCCTGACACTCATGATGGCTCTACTAGGCATTGCGCCCACCTAGCCAGAATCCTGCTCCACACTGATTCGGGGCAACACCCCGAAACATCTGTATGTGGATGGTTACTTAGCCTTGGTTTATCCCTTGCCATTACATTGACTTATAGGGCCACTTAATATGGTGGATTTGGTGGTTTCCTAACAGGAGCTGCCCCTTGGCTGGGTCCTTCCCGGAGGGATATCTGGCTAGTCCTGTGTTTCGAGACTCTTCAATGAGGCTCCACAGGCTCCTCTTTTGCATACTCATGATTCCCGACACTAATGTGCTAATAATGACCCATGGAGTCCACACAAGGGATATTATCGTTCAGTGGGAATAATCTGCAGATTTTTTATGTGGAATCTACACAAACAATAAGCATGTAGGAGATTTTAAGTATTCTGTGCAAACTGTTGTGCTCTTATTTTTTTTTGAGAGAGGATTAGCAGTGGATATCATGTCCCAATCCTGAATGTGCCAACATGGCCTTAACAGAGCTGTCATGTACCGGTGTCCTCTTTATGTGATAAGAGGAATTTATAGACTGGAAAATAACAACATACATCTTTTTGTATTATATACTGAATAATGAATAATTCTGCTTTGCTAAATACCAGAGCACTTATTAAATTCATTGTATGAACTGAAGCTTCTGTTTCGTACAGTTAGCTGTTTCTAGGAAGAACTATTGGTGGAATGAAGGTGTAGCTTAAAAAAAAAAATAGTCCTGTCACAAATATATATTAAGTTTTGGTCAGACACCCCCGCCCCCCGGGTCCCTACGCTAACTCCACACTGTGTCGGTCAGCGACCGCCAACCCCGCAAAGCGTGCACATGCAGGGAAGGGAGGCCATGAAATGGCCCTGCAACACCAATGTCACAGGACCAAACCCATATATATATTTAAAAAATATGTGGCTGTAAAAGGTGACTACATGGATAATTTGCACATGTACAACAGAACAATTGCATTTTAAGAGACTGTTGGGCAGTGTGTTGTACAACAGGGAACAGGCATGGTCAGGGCCCATTCTAGGTTATCTGCTTCCAGAAGTGAAACCTGAAATAGTGCCCCGCCCTAGTGCCCACACTGCCCCTTCATCCCCCAGCCTATTAAAAATTATAAGTAAAGCGTGTAGGCAGAAAAGTTTCCGGTTCCACCAGTGTGTTGACAAGAGTCAATGCATTGTGAGTTTTCATGGTGATCTAATTCATGGTCATACTACCATTGTACCCTATACTTCATTTGCCGCCTGAGCAATAAACTCATTTGGCCTCATGGTAGAAACAGCCCTGGGCATGGCTGTAAAGAGTGCAGAGGTAGAATTTGCCCTGTGACTAAAAGGCATCCAAAGACCCATCTGCCACATAAAAGGACATTGTATATTGAATAGGGACCCGATTTTTATTTTTTTTTTTACATTCATAATTTACATAATTATGGACTTTGGGACCATTGAAAAAGGTAAGAATGTGCCCATGTTAGTGCATGCAAAATAGTTTTGCTAGAATGGTATTGGACACTTGTGTAACAGAATGTTTTCCCAGCCTGAGGATGGTTCAGTTGTATGCATAGATACCACTAATATTTATAGGTCACACATTCATATTCAACCACAGAGAACACAGTGACCATGTATTTGTCATCTGATTTTGTTTTTCAGGCTCTCTGTATGTGGATATCCTCGGCAACATGCAAGAAAATATACAGGTGTCAAGAACCGAATACCCGTGTCAGCGGAGTTTATGGTGCAGCTTCTGACTGGCATTTACTACTCATTGTAAGATTAAACCTATGTGCTATTATATATTTTCATGGATCCTATGTACAAGTGCCTGCCAAGTATTCAGATATGTGTGTAGATAGCCACAATAACTGAATTGGCATCTAAATATTTTATAACGGCAACTCATCAGTGAGAACACAATCATTTAGTGTTATTTGGATAGTATTGTTGCTGTAGCTGTGGGAGGAGTCTTCTTGTTTCCAGCTTTTAATATAGCAGTTGGCTAATAAGGTTGGGTAGACATACAGAGTGCAATACATCTAAAGAGTAGTGATCACCAACGTTGGTGTTTATTTGGACCTTTTGCACACTGCTTGCACACTGTAATCTGAGGGAAGGCAGGTCTACTAGCGAAATAGTCTTTTTTTCTAGAAGAATCAAGAAGGCCTTAGGGAGTGTATACAAGGAAGATGCTATTATTGTGCAGGTACATTGCGATGGACCTTTGTAGATGTTCTTGTGAAATTACTCTTGGCCTCCGGGTGTTGGACAACACCCAATAAATGGCCTCCAGGTCTGTACTTTATGGGCAAGTTTATTTGTTTGTCTTTTTAGATATTCCTGTCCGGTTTTTTATCTTTTTAGCATATTTATCTATGTGTCACGCAAACTTTATCTATTTACTTAGTGTTTTACGATGGATTCTATGATCTATCCACATGCAATAGTAATAGTGGCCAGGGTGCTATTATACAGTTTTATACCAGTACCACTCTGTAATAGCAACAAGGTGTGCATCACATAGTGTAGAGAGTTTAATGTTGTTACTGGATGGATCATAGCCTTAAAGTGACTCTGTACCCACAATCTGTCCCCCCCAAACCACTTGTACCTTCAGATAGCTGCTTTTCATCGAAGATCTGTCCTGGGGTCCGTTCGGCAGGGGATGCAGTTATTGTCATAAAAACAACTTTTAATCCTCCAGCGCTGTGTCTAACGGCCGGGGCTTACATTTGTATATGCATTAGGCTGGCACCACCTCTCTGTCCTTCCTCCCCACCCTCCTCATCATTAGGAATGATCCAGGAACACTTACTGCTGTTTGACTTTTGCACAGGTGTATTAACGATCCAGCCCATGTTCATTATACACACAGGTAGGAATAGGAAGCAATCTGCCTGGAACATTCCTAATGATGAGGAGGGTGGGGAGGAAGGACAGAGAGGGTGTGCCAGCCTAATGCATATACAAATGTATGCCCCGGCCGTTAGAAACAGCGCTGCCGGATTAAAAGTTGTTTTTAGGACAATAACTGCATCACCTGCCGAACGGACCCCAGGACAGATCTTGGATTAAAAGCAGCTATCTGAGGGTACAAGTGGTTTGGGGGGGGGGGTCAGATTATGGGTACAGTGTCACTTTAACATGTTGAGAAGTCCATATGCAATGCTAAAACATGGAATGAATTCGTAATTTAGGAATGGAAAGGCTCTTTTTCTTTTTGTCTTCAGGAAAGTTACTTTGCATGTTCTCTACTTTTGCGGAGAGTGCCGGAGATAAATTTGATGGAGGAAAAATGCAAATATTGTGTAAGAGAAGAATATTAAAATGTAGTGTCATGTCATCCTCTTCTATCTATATGTCATTATAGCACATGGGGCACTGAGGATGACTGTAAGTTTTTGTTTTTTTTACCTTCATCCTCAGTGATTTTTTTATATTACCAGTTTATTTCCTACTCTAATGAGGTGCTGATATTCATTAGGAAGGACAAGCAAGTGGGGCGGATCGGTGCACTGGGGGCAGTAGTTCCACCCCAGTGCACCAAAACTCCTCATTAGCATAGGGAATAAACTAATATCACAAAAATGGCGAAAAGGAGGAAGATAAGAAACTTACCTTCATCCTCAGCACACTGTGCGCTATAGGGTCATATCAGCAGGTTAGATTCTTCTAACATTCTAACAGTTTCCCTTTATTTTTTGTACCTTTAAAAACCTATGGAAAGCAATCCCTTAACTACTTAACTTTCAATATTCCAAACTAGCTCCTGCAAATAGGTAGCAGTCTGTTCCAAAGTAATTATTGCGTACTGTATATCAGATATCGCTGTAAGGACGTGCAAGTAAAAATCTCAGAAAGAAAGTATTGAAACCATGGCAACCAATATGTACAGGTACCCGAAGCCATAGATGGTAGTGTTAAAGCCATTAGGAGATCTGTGATTTCAGTCCTACACCCACCTGTCTACTTTTCATAGTTTCTAATCTAACCAAGGCCATATGCAAGGGGGCGAAGAACTGCTGTCGTTCAGTGTAAATTGTGTGTCAGAAGTGATATGATGGAGTTTAACCTTGGTTAACTGTTTGATACCATTGAGATTTTCATCCTTCACATTAGATATATGACACAAGGAATATATTTTGATATTCTGATACTCCATAAATGGCGCAGTATAGGCCAGAGGGGTGTCTTGCAGCCAAAGATCATAAAAGAAAGTAGCTGCCATCATGACCAGTAATTTATAATGGATGGATTATAGGGACTGTTGGGCCATGGGGACTTAAAGGGTTAATCCAGAAAAAATGAGCTTTTCCCCTACCCACAGGATAGGGGAAAAATAGAAAATTGCTGTAATTCATTCCTGTAGAGCAACTGAAAGAGCCGAGTACGCCAGACGAGCACTGTACTTGAGGTACTCTCTCCGTCGGCTCCATAGGAATGAATAGAGCTGCGTGTTACACACTGTACCTGTCGGGGGGCGTACCAAGATCAGACCCTGCGCTCTCCTACGTTTCCCCTATCCTGTGCATAGGGAAAACGTGAATTTTTCCTGGAATACCTCTTTAAATAGAGATTCAGATATAGGCAAGAGGACGGCACTCCAATAGTGTTTAAAAAGTAATGGAGTATGTACTGTTAGTATAATATACACGGCGCTGTATCGATTTGGCTATTAGTATGCTGCTAATTTGATGCGGAGTGGGGATACCCGTAGTTCCCCGTATAGTAATAGTGAAATGGTAAAAAGTTGCATCAAGCGCTACTATCATTACTTATGGGATATTTTTCCTTGTAAGTATCTTATTCTTGGTGGTGAGATGTTGTAGTCCTTCAGATTCGAGTTCCAGCGGGTAGTTGTAATCCACGCTGGGAGTACGCCCCGGCCGCGGGCGTAGTCTTGACCAGCTAGTACTGTCCCGGTAAGAGTTCAATGTGACGTCACAGAGTGTGTTACGGAGTGTAGTAAGGGCCAAAGTTTCTCCAACGCGTTTCAGCATTACTTACGCCTTCCTCAGGGATGGTGAATCGCTCCTTTCTTACTCCTTTTACGTACACGGAACAGTCTTGTGTTTTTCCTATTGGTTCCCGTCTGGATTGTGAGTTGATCTTGAGTTGCCATTCCCTTTGCAGTATGCAGTGAGTGGTCGGACTCTGTTCATGCTGCCGCTGTGATTTCGCTACAATTGCATTTGTTTGAACTGCTGCAGTTTCGTTACAGTTGCAGCTCCTAATAGCATTTTTTTATCTTTTATAACAGGACATGCTTAATTTTCCTAGCGTTATTTCATAGCCCTAAGTAGATAAGCGTCTATGTTTGGAACATATGGTTTAGTTTAAAAAAGCAAATAGTTCCATATCCATGTTTAAACCATTTGGAGACAATGGGGGAGATTTTATCAAAGGGTGTAAAATTTAGACTGGTGCAAACTGCTCACAGCAACCAATCACAGCTCAGCTTTCCTTTCAGCACTGCCTAAATCTGAGCTGTGATTGGTTGCTGTGGGCAGTTTGCACCAGTCTAAATTTTACACCCTTTGATAAATCTCCCCCAATGTGTTGAGTTGAAAGATCATTTTGGTTTATATCCTAGATAGCTGTTTGATATCGTTTCCCCCTCTCCATTGTTTCTCCACTTTTATTAAGGCTCCAAATTGTGAGAACTTAAAATTGGCATTATGTTTCTCTTCATAATGTTTCGATAGGGGATGTCCCATAAATTTTCTCTCAATATTGTATATGTGTTCCCCTATTCTTTTACATAGTTGCCGCTTTGTACGTCCAATATAGTTTTTTTGGCAAGGACATTTAAAAAAGTATATCACTCCCCTATCTTTGCATGTGATATGGGATTTTATTACATGTTTATGTTCCTCATTCTTAATCTCTGTTATAGGGGTGCATATAGTACTTTTCCGACAACCCTTACATTCCTTACAGTAAAAGAAACCAGGGTTGTTGTTAATGTGTCTCTTTTTATTGCCTCGATTATTCTGTACTGTAGTGTTTAAAAAGTGATGATTTATTCACCCATACACATACAGTGACGTTTCGACTCAAGCGTGAGTCTTTTTCAATCTTTAAATAGGTACTGTATTCCCAGAATTTAGGGAAATATACTGATCGTTGGAGGTCTGACTGCAAGGATCCCTGTTGATCAATGTAACTGAGGTGAAATGTCCCTGGAATGATTGGAGCTCAGTGTAAATGGGGGATAACATGCGGAGATGGAAATCCCCCTTTACTTGTTGGCCACTTTTACAGCAGCAGTGCAACGCTAAAATCTTGTTCCATGAGATCTGGTTTCAGGCCAAAGTCCCGATTGTAGCTCTACTGATGGCATATATCCAAAAATTTCAGTCTTTTGCAGTATTAACCTCATTGTGGACTATAAAACCACCACACTTGTCAGAAATCCTGACTCTTGCCTTTCTATCCAATGAATTCTTTTTCAACCTAAGCAAGATGAGATGACTGATTATGAATTGAGATCAATCTGCTAAACCTGTATTCCTTCCAGCTCACTTAGTGACATTATTAAAATTGCAGATGCCATATTTCTTCCAGGATTTCTGTAATATATTCTTGTCCCTTGTAGCTACAATGGAGAATGGGATGCAGCACGTAGAGCCTTGGATGACGTCCTATACAGGGCACAGCTGGAATTGTTCCCAGAGCCTCTGCTGGTAAGTGTTTGGCTTAAGGGATTATTCTTTATGTAGTAACACATGTTTAATCCCTAGTACCATCCGTTTTTCATGCCACCGACATCTCCATCAGCACATGTGTATAATTTGCATATGGTATGACCATAAATCTTGTAATTTTCAGCATTATTCTACTTCACACCTTAGGTTGCCAATGCAATAAAGGCTTCATTACCTCAAGGAGCTATTAAAGGAACTAAGGGAGGCACTAAATGTATCCAAGTTGAAATTGCCCCAACGTCATCCAGGATCTCTAGAAATGCTGTCACTAGTATGTCTATAAGGGGTCATCGGTGGAAGAGGAATGGTGAGACTCTAAATTTATATCTTATTTTACAGCTTAAACCTTTTCTTCATGGTGAAGTCAAGACCACGTTGTTTTACTAACATATCCAAAAACTTTTAGAGTCATAGATTTGTGTAAGACATTTTGATAAGTCAGAGTCTAGGTGTTCAAACCTTCACCAAGCGTTAGAGGCGGGAGAAGCCCTCACTGCAGAAGTCAGATTCTATAGTGAGTGAATAGAGAATCTCCAACTTATCAAAAAGTTTAGTTTTTTTTACATAACATGTTAAAGAGAGTATGTGACCTTTAATACATCATGACACTATCTCTGCTGATGACGTTATGGAGGAATTTCCAGTTTAAAGAAAACCAGTCACATAAACATTAGCTTGGTGATTATCTGAAAATGGCATGAGTGGATCTCCAATGACCCCCACCTACATTGGTTATGGAACAATTTTTTTTATAGTAGCTTATAGTAACTGCTCTGATTTTCCCTCACTACATCTTAAACGCAAAACTCTTTACTATTCTCCATATTTCTTGCAAACCACTTTTCTTCAGCAGCTGGGCAGTCGTAAAACTGTGAAACCTATTAGTAAAAAGTCATTGATTACTGAAATGGAAGATCTTTATAATGAAGCTGCTCCTAGAGACGGTAGATGTTTTGTTAATTGACCAGAAGAAACCTACAAAGAAAAAAGAGGGATGCTGCTACTTCTCTAATAGCCTTCATTTCCACATGCAGTCAACACGTTTAAGCCAAATCCCACATATAGTATTGTGACTTAAAAACGCTTGACCTATTCTAATTGCCATAGCTGAAGGTTACCAGACGTGATTCAGTATAAAAGTTCAGGTTACTAATATATATTTTTTTAAATTGGTGCCCTTAATTACTTGGATGCTGCACTTTAGACTCATGTCAATATGGAGCAGAGTCCGGTGTGACCTAAATTTTGAAGCCCTTTTCTTCATCCCTGCTGAGCGGTAAAAAGTAAGTTGGGTGGATATAGAGAGAGTTAAAGGAATGTTAAAAATCTTAACCCTTCCAGTACTTATCAGCTGCTAAATGCCCCACAGGAAGTTGACATTTTTTTTCTAGTCTAGTCTGACACAGTGTTCTCTGCTGCCAACTCTGTCCATGACAGGAACTGTCCAGAGCAGATTCCTAGAGAAAACCTCTCCTGTTCTGCACAGTTCCCGACACAGAAAGCGATGGCGGCAGAAAGAGCACTGTGTCAGACTGGAAAGAAAACTTAACTTCCTGTACGGCATACAGTAGCTGATTTTTTTTTTTAATAGAAGTAATTTACAGAACTGTATAACTTTCTAAAGCCAGTTGATTTAAAAACGTTTGTGTTTTTCCTCCGGAGTACCCTTTAGATTTATTTTACCAAATTGAATTACAAGCTGATGAGGTTATAAAATCCTGTGATCACAGCAGCCTTGGTGCTGATTCAAGTAAACAGTGTAAGGGTAGAGGGGAAGCTAGCATGCTTCTAAAGATAAAGATAGTGACTTAACTGCAGCCATACTGTAAAGGGCCAGAAAGCTCCTCCATCCGATAATTCCCATGGGAAAGTGACAATGATCAGCTGAGGAGCGGAGAAACGCCCGATCCTCAGCTGATCGCGTCTCTAGAGCAGGCAGCTTCAAAATTTGTTATCGTCAAGCATCTTGTGTTAACGGGATGTGCGACCAATAATGGGAAACGGCTTGCACGGAAATTCATATATCCGTGCTGTCAATTTCCAAGTCACAAGCAGTACATACTTACCATCTGTGTTGCTTGTGATCCCATCCTCAGGCTGCAGCTTTATCTTCAGGCCACCGCCTCCTCCAGATTGACTGACAGTGGTATGAGGGGCCTGAATATATAGGACGAAAGGGATAGAAGAGAGGAGTGCCAGATTACGGAAGGCATGTATGCACTACTGGTCATCTGGAAACTGACAGCAGGGATACATGTGTTTTCATGGCTCCACGAACGATGCAGTCTGGTGCTCGATTTGTCATGCCATGTAAAAGCACTGCAAACGAGCGCTGATCTTGCTGATCTTTAAATGTAAAAGGACCCTAACTGTAAAAGGTCCGGCATGATAATTTCTTCTTGATAGGTCCATAGTACAGCTGGTAGTCTTTACCAACCACACCCCACCCCCATCCCCCCAAATTTACATTATTCATACTCGTTTCAGAACTTCTATATTGAAATGTTCCTGTCAATATAACGGCACAATAAGTATGCCTCAATTTACCCAGCGTTCGTGCACTTAAGTGGGTGCAGTTGTTGTTTTGAAACTGAAAAGAGCGTCACTTAACCTTCATATAATAGTGTAATGAGAGTTGTTAAAATTGATCTGTTTCCCTACCCTTCCTGATGTTTATTGCAGATACGCTAATCGAGTGATAATTCAGCAATGTGTTGTTTCATTCAGGCATAATGTCATTGATGTCTGTGGCTTGAAAAGCAAATTGCTGTATGAAACTGCTTATTGTCTGCATTATGTGCTGGAGGAAGTTATATTGTTCTTTATGATCAATGGGGATACAGAACTACAGTGTTCTTTTAATGCTCCGAAAATAGCTACAAATTCATAATACAAAAGAACATTGTAAACCTAAAAGATCTGGAGGTGGACATGTTTTTCCCCACTTTACTGTTTTTACACAATGTGACAAAGGTGTATTTCACCAATTGTCGTTCATTCTTTGGAAATAAGTCAAATTGTGCCGGTACATTTAGGGTTCCAAAGTTCCGACTTCCAGATCTGTTTGTGCAATGCGTCCATTCTCCAGCCTAAAAACATTTACTTCATAGGTCCTTAGGAATTTCTCTTCTACAACCTCCTTATTTTCACATCCAGCACAGACTGCTGGATCTATCAGAAAAGATAACTGGTCTGCAGTAGAGATGAGCGAACCCACAGAATGCCTTAGTTAGTCCGAACCCAGATGCTCTGCATTTAATTACCAGTGGCTTAAAAAGTTGGAGGCAGCTCTACCCTAGTAGTCTGAACCCGAGCATGCTCTAGGTTCACTCTTATCTAGTCTGCAGCCTTTTTCTCCTGTCCTGATCAATTTTCTAAGCTGATTTTTCAGATCAACTTTGACATAATATTATTATTTATTATTATTATTATTATTATTATTATTATTATTATTATTATTCAGTAGAACATACTCTGGAATCTGAGCTGTCCGGCAGCTTCTCTGACAGATTTCACCGTAAATAGGACACAACAGCTTGCACTGAATGTGAAAATAATGAGGTTGTAGAAGAGAAACTAATAGTATCCATTCTTTTTTTTTTGTATTTTTTGTACCACCATTACAAAGCAATAATAAATAAAAATGCATATGAAGGTGTCAATAGGTCTTCAAGCTGTTTAGAGGCACCTAAACAGGTGTTATTCGGAAAGACTTCTGCTCGCTGGTGTAGAAAGTTTTTCAGTCCCACTCCCACCCAAGAGTCCTGAACATCACATGCACCCAAAACAAACACCAAAGACCTGTCCCTTCACCTCGGAAGAGTTACTTCCAGGACATGGAGTAATAGGCCTGTCCTGGATGATGGACTGGCTGCCCAGCCAATCAGTGACTGGAGCGGCTTCCCGCCCTGAGTGGCCAGTACATCAGCCGGGTCGTGACGTGTGGGGGGTCCCGCCACTCACCGTGGGCACCAGGACAGGTAAGTTTTTACTTGTAGTCAATTTCCTCGCTGCCGAAATTTTGGAATCCGCCAGACATCTCCTTTCAACAACACTTCTCTTATTTCATCATTTATGCCCCTTATAATTTTACTTGCTGTATATGTAACCCAAAGCATGATGGCTTGTCCCATTGAGCAGCATCACAAGATCAGCGATATGACCTACTATGGTTTTCTGTTATCTTGTTTGGGGACATAAGAAGGTTTCTAATGTGGCTACCTCTTCATGAGTCTTCTACATTTGAAACACTATAGCTGAATAAATCGTTAGATGAATTCACAGGGCAGAGTACATGCTTAGAGCGGAGATGAGCTTAATAAAAGATAAGCGTCTCAAAGCAGAGACTTGGTTTGTGTTGAGAAGATTATCGAGTGATTGCAGAAGAGATAAACATTACCAGTTCAAAGCTATAATGCGCTTAATATGAAACCCAAGTGACTCTTGTTAGAAAACAATTAGTTTTTTCTATTGTGAACTTCAGAATTAAAATGGGTACAGGATGTGAAGATTTTTAAAACTTGACTTTTTTCCTTAAACTTAAAAAAAAAAAAAAAAATCATCATCATGGGGGGAGATTTATTAAACATGGTTTAAAGTGAAACTGGCTCAGTTGCCCCTAGCAACCAATCAGATTCCACTTTTCATTCCTCAGACTCTTTGGAAAATGAAAGGTGGAATCTAATTGGTTGCTAGGGGCAACTGAGCCAGTTTCATTTTACACCATGTTTGATAAATCTCCCTATAGAGTGAAAAAAAATGAAGAAAAGTGGGCACTCGGCCAAAAATAATCCCAATCTTTATTGTCCATATAATATATTAAGATATGCCAAAAATACAGAATATATACGACGGGTGCGTTCCACAAACAAAAAACAGTGCCACATGTGACCACAGGTCGTACCTGGTATTGCATCTATGTAAACTTTAGTAGAGTTGAGCTACATTACCAAACAAAATCTTGAAGAAAGCAGCAATGTTTTTTATTATCCATTACTGTCCCATTAACCACATTCAAAGCAGTTTTTTAAATTGAACAATTTGCAATATTTAGGACAAGTGTTTGTTCCGTGTAAAATTATATATCCAATTTTACAAATTTATAAATTTTATTCTCCTCTTGGGATGTGTGCACAGTATTATATTGTCCAGATTTACCATTACAATATATGAAACTCTATTATGTTAAATGAGAGCTGCACAAATTACATATTCCCTGTTATGCTGCGTTCGGTAGTCAGCCATCAGCTCGGCGGTCATAGTTACATCTATATAATGTGACAGCCATTCTGTGCTTATTAAATAGATTTACAGCTCTGGCCTCAGTGTCCCCGCCTGTGTGCAGGATCGTATTACTCTGGAGAGATGACTGTATTAGGGATGGGTTGTTGACTCTTGCTCTCCTTTGAGGGTGGATGTCACGATTATCACTGATTACTCTAATTACACAGTAATGTGCTATGTCTCAGCGCAGTGTATTGAACATTGCCCGGGAAAATCAAGCTTAGAAAGTAGAAACTGAACTTTGTTCTTCTATTTGAATAGTCATTAATTATGTTTTCTGGTTAAGTTCTCTATGAAATGGAATGTAATATAAATCTTTATTGAACACGTGTCTGAGGGAAATCAGTGTACATAAATTTCCTGCCTCATCATGATTTTTGTGGGATTGTCCTATGGAATTGACCAAAAGGGGTGGTTTGTGGTTGTTCCTTTGCAGGTTAGAAGAAAGCTGGCCTTCAAGTGGGGGTTCAAATTTTGGGAGATACGAAATTGTATAGTCAGAATTTGGATGTTACAAATTTCCTCCTGTCATAAAGGGTTAACATTTGGTGCAAAACTTTCAAGCCCAATTATACTAGCTTAGGGTATGTGCACAGTATGGAATATATGCAGGGACTTCAAGCGGATTCCACCTTTACGGCCTCCACTTGAGTTTTCACCAGTCCCATAGACTCAATGATATTCACCGATGAAGTCCGCCGTCTGCCCAAAGAAGTGACATATCATTGAGTCTATGGGACGGACGGAACGTCAAGCGAAATCCACTTGAAGCCTTTGTGCGTATTCCGTAAATCAAAAACCTTTTTCAAATTAGTGACCACTACTACCAGCACACAGCTGCATATCTATTGGCCAGTGCTACTGCTGCTAGGACTCGTACCCTGCACAGGATAAATATCAACAAAAAAACTAAGGCCTAGGAGGCCTCAAAACTTCACACGCAATTGGAAAAATTATTCCTGCCCCAAAACATTTTCAGAACAAACCACATCTGACTGCCAGTTCTATTGAACACACAACAAATTTCTCACCAGGTTGAACATCAGGTTTTGGCTGACAACGGGACCAACGTTGTGGGCGGGGCTAAGTGGCGCTAATGTCATGAGGCCACGCCCACTTAATACAATCTGCAGTTGATAAAAGGACACTTTTTACTTGAACAAACACCATGACGTATGATATGAAAGAACAAACACCATGATGTATGATATGAAATAAAGTATAAAAAAAACACTAAATTTACCCTTTACACCTGTGTAGAGATGTCAGAGTGCACAAAGGGGGTGACAGTGTCACTTTAAGATTAAAACTGTCAAAATTCCACCGCGGAATCCCACCAGCCTCCGTGTCATACAGGCAGTCTATGGGAGAGTTCCGCTGCGGAATTCTGCCAGTTTTACTCTGTGTGAACTGGCCCTAAATCCTAATTTCACAGTTAATGCAGTTGCTGTTCTGTTCTCTTATCCGATAATTTTACCTTTTTTATATGTGTAGTTTTAGGTTTTATGTAACATTTCTCTTAGGGGTCAAAGACCTTAGGATTTAAATTAAGAATAAAACTTTTTTTTTTAGTCTAGGTGTTACTGTATTGTCAAACTTCTAATAACAACTAATGTAAATGTATGTTAGGTCTATGTTCACACTGGAGTTTGTTTCCTGCTCCAGATGTTTTGCTCATGCATCAGTTTATAGATTGTGAAACCTTAACCATTTTAGTCATTGTCATTGGTTGTTATCCATTGTCATCCATTTTATGGGCGGGTTCACACTAAGGAATTCTCGTGGATAAATTCCTCGGAATTCTGTCGCCTGTACGCGGTCACGGCTGCGCACCTTTCCGCCAGCTCCATAGACACCATTCTATGGGCCGGCTGATTCCGCATTCCGCCGAAAGAATTGACGTGACAATGGCAGAACGCGGAATCGGCCAGCCCATAGAATGGTGTCTATTGAGCCGGCGGAAAGGCATGCGGCCGTGAGCGCGTACAGACGACGGAATTCTGCTGAACTTATCCGCCAGGATTCCGTAATCTGAACCCGCCCTATGATTGCATAGAATTACATGGAAGTCAATAGGATTGTGTGGACCAATTTAGGCGATGTTCACTTCTGAGTCTGAAGCTCCATGTTTGTTTGTTTTTTCCCCCATTTATCTGCTCTCTGTTGTGCAGAGGATGCAGATTTTCAGTTCTTCTTTCTTCTACTCCCAGTCGTCATTGACTTTCATCCATCATGTCTCCGGCTGGTGTCCACTTTTGCTAAACTTAACTGGACAAACTGTAAATAGAAGATTGTTTGCAACAGTAAAGTAAATGCTCATTGAAATCTCATTGAATTCAATGGGATTAGTCTTCAGAGTTTTAAAATCATATGGAAATGGATCAATAAAGCTGACGTGTGTAAACACAGCCTAGACCAGTAATGGCAAAGCTTGGCCCTTCAGATCTTGCAAAACTACAATTGCCATCATGGCTGGACAACCGACGATATGGCTTTGGCTGCCCAGTCATGTAGTTTTGCTACAGCTGTAGTGCCAGGGTTGGCCATAACCAATATTATCTCATTTCTCGTGTAACCTTTGTGTTAAACATTACATTTCCATGCATTTGTTTCCCCAGCAAAAGTCATCATTGTCATTTCAGCCACCATTTTTTTTTTTCTCATTTAGAACAAAATGAAACCAATAATGACTCCTCAGATTCCGGAAACCTTGTCATTCCTGAGATTAGTGTGACTAATGTGTCCGGAGACAGAATCGGGAATGGGGAGAGAGTGAAATCACTAACAGAGACTGATACTCAGCATATTCAGGCAATGCAGGATATCAGTTCAGAAGCTAGAGCTGAGGGCAAACCAGAGATCAGAAGGCAAAAATCTGTAAGGAGATTGATGGAGGACGGGATGTCATCACCTGGCAGAGTGCAGTGTTAAATCACTTGGTAGATGGGCGTCAAGGTATTTGCAAGTGAAAGGGTCACAATGCATGGGTGTACACACTAAAGTGTTTAGATATGAGCAGAGTTAAGCATGCTTGTCCGGTATACTACTACACACTGTACACAACTTCGATTCCATGCAGCCACCTTCTTCAGGTGGTTTCATGAAACACTAACAGTGCATGAGAGCATATCTCTCTTTAAGGCTGGATTCACACTACATTTTTGTATTCCGTTTTTTTGCAAAAAAAAAAAAGGGAGGAAAAAAACGGATGCATTTGTGTGCATCCGTTTTGATCCATTTTTTCCATAGACTTCCATTATAAAAAAAAGGATCTTTTTAACGTACACAAAAACGTAGTCATCTGTTTTGATTAGTTTTTTTCTCTTTATAATAGAAGCCAATGGAAAAACAGATGAAAACTGATGCACACAAATGCATTATTTTTTTTTTCATCTGTTTTTTTTTTATCAGTTTATAAAAAAAAAAAAAGGATGAAAAAAAATGGATTGCAAAAACTTGTTGTGGACCCAGCCTAACATACTATTATGTAAAGGGGTATATGCTAATGGGGGATTTCTGCTTTACTCTTGTAGTATTAGTATAAGAATTAAATTGGTGAGTTACATCATGCATCCTAAGACCTTTCCATTTGTTACCTTTTCAAATTCTGGGAAAATTCAAGTTTGCAGTTTGCTTTGACTTTGGTGATCTTGCGATCTTCTCTTACTTGCATGATTTAACACCAGATCCTTCTTCACGATCAGTTCACGCATGTTCCTTTAAATCCTAATGCTTATATCTGTATATCTGCACAGTATAAACTCTGATTTTGATTGATCACTGGGTGAGTATTCAATGACACGGCTTCTGGTGATTTGGCTTTGAATGGCGCATTAGCAGTAGAGTCTCATTCTATCAGTTGAAAAAATATATATAATATTAACATCGACTTCTCTTCCTCCAGACTCTGCAGATTTAACGCTACAAGATGAGCTGACCGAAATAGCTGAGGTGGATGAAGGTTTTTGTTCGCGGGCCGCCTCGAGCTCCAGCCAGTCTGCCCTGTCTCACAGCAGTAGTGGCAGTTTCAGCAGGCCACCATTGGGAAAGGCCCAGAGAAGATCTCTTGGAGCTCGGGCTGGGGTTAAAGAAAGGGACTCTGGGGGAGATTCTTGCCGTGAACATCTCAGCAGGAAGCAGAACCAGCGGGCTATGAGTGAAAACCTGGAGCTGGTGTCGTTGAAGAGACTGACTTTGACAACTAGTCAGTCACTGCCCAAGCCTGGGAGTCACAGTCTTGCACGAACAGCAACATCTGTATTCAGTAAATCCTTCGAGCAGATGAGCGGGGCGACAGCCTTACATAATGCCGTGGGCTCAAACAACGTCGGCACAGGTTCTTGTGTAGAAACAAATCGGTTTAGCGCCTGTAGCCTACAGGAGGAAAACCTAGTGTACATTTCCGAGAGGACTGAGCTTGCAGTGCCTGGTAAACCCCAACCAAATCTCCATCAGAGGTCCCCAAGTATCTGCATCACCCTGTCTACCGACTAAGCTGGACCCGGTGGAATCGAAAGGGGGACCTCTGGATTTTGTTGACCTGTGTTTTCTAAAATGAATGGCGAAACTTTATTGACTTGTATGCAGTAACTTGCCAAAGTTTTTACAGGCTATCTAATGGAGCATCAGTTTCTGTACAATGGATTGGTATCTAGCCATAGTTTTTAGATATTGTACTATCGAATTAAAAGAGCACATTGTTAACAGCCGGCTGCTTAGGTGGCCATTTTTGGGGTATGGAAAAAATATTATAGGAAATAGAGCTTATTGGCTTGCTA
The DNA here is from genome assembly GCF_027789765.1 of Dendropsophus ebraccatus. Lineage (NCBI taxonomy): Eukaryota > Metazoa > Chordata > Amphibia > Anura > Hylidae > Dendropsophus > Dendropsophus ebraccatus. Next base: position 176,717,203 of record NC_091455.1, read on the forward strand.
CGGGCTGTTAAAACGGAACTTGGGAAATCTGTGGATATAGAAGTGGAGAAATGGCAGTATACAGTTGGTACAGCACTTTACTGTGGAATTAATTGTCCTTAAGTGGCCTACACTAAAGTACATACCACAGAATCTACCTGAGCGAGCCAGCAGATGGCAGTGTAATGTACCGTGTGCTAGTGTTTTCAGGTCGTTTGCTGGTTTGATAGACATTAAAGCAAAGTCATAAAGTTTTGTAGTGTTTAAATTTTTGTGACTTTATTTTGTGTTGCAAGAAGTCATTTTTATAGTTTCTTTGGGCCTTTTTTTAAACAATATTTTAATATTTTGGAAATTCCTGAATATTTTATTATGAAACCTTTTTATAGTCAGTTAAACAAAACAAAAAAGACTCATCAAAGCCATAATTGTTGATTTAACCTACGCACGCAGCTCGGTGCTTGGACATGAACTTAAGGAAATAAGGGAAGACTTTGTAGTCTATATTCTTTAGAAATTCAAGCATCAGAATTTTTTTTTTAAATGAATATTCTTTTCGGCAGATCACAAAGCACATCCTTAAGAGTAAATGGTAGAAAGCATTCAGCCACACACTGCTAAACTGATAAAAAGAAGGTTCATTGGAAACTTGTCTAGATGCCAGATGGTTGTAGGAGAAGGTAGAAGGATACGGAATGATAAATATGTTTTTCAAGTAAGTGTACAGTTGACATGAATTCTGCAATATTATAGAGGGGTGTAAAGCAAGTGACCAGAGCATACAGTGGAGATGTAATGATGGCATCACCTACTTGTTTTTTTTCTATCATTGCAAGTGTTGTGTCTTTCTTTTTTTCTTGTGTGTGTGTGTGTGTGTTTTTGGGGGGACAAGTGCTGTAATAGGATTGGGAATACCTATGCAAGTGGGAATCCATTGGGTATTATATCATTGTGAAAACCATTTTTTAGTGAAAATGTGCGACTATATCCTATTGTACCTTGAAATTCTGCCGTAAGTAGTTTGGAAAACTTAATTTTACGCCTAAATTTCCATCTCTGCAGTCACTTTAAAAAGATGTTGATATCCTACATGTACACACCGCAAGATGTGTACACAATGCAAGCAAAAACCCTCACCAAAATGTTAATGTAGCCACCACTTATTAGGGTCTTGCTTACTTAGCCGTTTGCCCACTGTCCAGTCTATTAGATGTATGATTACATCAGAGGACGGGATGGGGCTACGCATGCCTGTTCTTGGCTGCAGTGGAGGTTCCAGTGGTCGACCTTACCTCTTAACATGTGAAATGGAGCATTGTCTTAAAGGGGTTATACAGTATTAGGAAAATATGGCCGCTTTCTTCCAGAGACCACACGGCTTTTGTCTCCTTTTCAGGTGTGGTTTGCAATTGGGCTCCATTCACTTCAATGAAATGGAGTTACGAAACCTGCACCCAAACTGGAGACGAGTCATGCTGATTCTGAAAGAAAGTGGCCATGTTTTCTAATGTTGGATAACCCCAGACAATCCAGTTAAACAGACTTATTTATGTCTTTACAGGCAAACATAGTGAGGACATTGGGGGGAAAAAAAACAATTTAACAGCTTAAATCCATGTGCCTGAGCTACATCTGTCCCTATGTTAACACACCACTTCTGTCCTCAGGTTGTGTCTCTGGTATTACAACTCTACTCCATTCATTTAAATGGAACTGAACTGCAATAACAAACTGTGAGGACAAGAGTGGTGCTGTTTCTAGAAGGAAGACATTTTTTTTTTAATTATGTAATCCTGGATAACCCCGTCAACTAGTAGTTTTCATGAGTGGTTGAATATCTGTATAATATTTTAGCTTCACATAAGCACAGATTTTTCCAGATGTTTAACTGAATAGAAAAAATAAATATATATAGTTGATTTTTAATTATACTGCTTTATTTCAGTGCTTTAATTTAAAGGGGTAGTCCCAATCAACAAACCTAACCTATCTACAGTTCTCGAATTTGCTCTGGGTCTCCGCAACCATGTACTGTCTTGTGGATAGGGGATCATTTTCTGACACAACCTCCTAGTGAAGGAAACTTGTCATCACTTTCATGCTGCCTGAACCACAAGTCATGAGGTCATCAGCACCCTCCCCCCACCCCACTAGCCTAGATTTCTTATATCCAAACAGGGAGAAATATATCAGAGATTTATCAATCAAGGCTGGTGGGGTGGAGAGAAGCTGCTGAAGACTGCCCCAGCGACATTTGGTCCAAAGCAATGAAAGTGGTGATAGGTTACCTTTTAAAGGGGTTATCCAGCGCTACAAAAACATGGCCACTTTCCCCCTACGGTTGTCTCCAGATTGGGTGGGGTTTTGAAACTCAGTTCCATTGAAGTAAATGGATCCTAATTGCAAACCACACCTGAACTGGAGACAACAGTAGGGGGGGAAAGTGGCCATGGTTTTGTAGCGCTGGATAACCCCTTTAAGTCATGACAAGAAATTAAAATTCTATATGATGGAACATTGACATTACTATAAAGCAATTTTTTTTTTCCAACGGTGTCATACTTGTTCATGGGTTCAGTCTAGTATTGCTGCCTTGCTCCATTGAATGGAATAGAGTTGAGCTGCAATACCAGAAACAGCCTGTAAACAGATGTGGCATTTGTTTGTATTTTTTCTCACTCTAATCCTGGGCAACCCCTTTTTACACTTCATTTTCATGTACAGTTCAACTATCCCTTAAATCTTGCTGCTCAAATCCTAAAGTTATTCTCTAGACCCCTCACTATGGTCATTAATATAGGCACAATATAAAGGTGCAGGTCTTAAAAATATCATCATAGTCTACAAGGTCTGCACTATTATATTTCAGAGTAGAATAATAACAATACAATTATGTTCATAGGAAAACATGACCTGATGATCATTGTTTTTTTTTTTTATTCAATGTATATGTTTTAATGTTTTTATTATTTTGGAATTTGTGTAGTTTTGTAGTGAAATATGGACGTGCCATAGAGTGTATTTGCCTATACAGTTTGAAATGCTCATCTTTTTGGTTGAGACCATATTTCCCTGTCTTTACTGTAAAAATAAGGCTTTGTCTTCTGTATGTCGACTGTTTTTGACTTGTTGTAATATGATAGGATTTAGCAGTGTTTACTCTGTTCCTTTTTTACACTTCTGTAATGTATTTAGTATTGCACATTTTGTTCTCCTTGTTAAAATAAATTCTTGAAAAATTAGTTTCTTGTGTATTTCGGATGGATGGAACACCTTTTTATCCATGCAGAACTCTTCCACTGTCATTCACACTGGTAAACTGTCTAGTATGATTGTAATAGTCACTATTTACGTTGACTACTTAGATGGGCTGTAGAAGACACTGTGCAACCTTAGTCACTTGCAAGAAGAAGTGAAGAGAAAAATAAGTAAATTACACTGATTCTAAGATTATTAATGTTTGTTTTCAAAGCCACGGTTAGGGTATATACTTATGACTGAATTGGGGTGGAAAGTTCAAGCAGTGTCTGTGCGGAGGTCTTCGCTTAAAGTTCCGTCTGTCCCATAACCATAATGATATTCTGAGATGAGATTGACATGTCAGTTTTTTGGGTGGATGGCGGATTAAGATTTATAATGTCATAAAGTCTATGGAACAAGTGGAACTTCAAGCGAAGACCACTGCGTGGACTCCGATTGACGTTTCTGCCCCAATTCCGGTGTGTGCACATACTCTCATAGATGAACACTGGTTTAACTAAATTAAAACTACACAGATAGTTGAACTGTTCATATATTTCACAGAGTAACCCTTTACAGTGCAGGGAGAAAAGGTAAGGTTTAAAAACCTGTAGATCCTGCTCACCTCCTATGAATGTTTCCTGCATCTTTAAACAACATATGTACAATGCTGAGGAGGAATTTTTAACTCCTCTTTTTTGTTTTAGGATCCCTTAACACTAGCAAGGAATTTCAAGCCGAGTCTGCAGCAAGGATTCCACTTGAAGTTCCGCCTGTCACATTGATTCAATAGGATGTCTCACGCGCACTCCACCAGCCGCCCAAAGAATTAATATGATGGCAGCAGGGCCGTATTTGCCACTAGGCACCCGTGGTCCGATGTCCAGGGCGGCACCCGCAGGGAACATTTTTTTTATTACAAAAAATATATATTTTTCACCCCTGCCGCCGTAGGCACCGGACCACGGATGCCTAGTCCGCTCCCCCCGGGGGGGGGGGGTCAGGGTTGTGCAGCTTAGGCTCACAGCTGCAGCCCCGCAGTCCTCTCTCGCTCGGCAGCGACGCAAGTGACGTCATCGCGCCGAACAGGAGAGAAATTCGTGCACCGCAGGGCTGCAGCTGTGAGCTTACAGCCTGTGGTAAAAGCAGTGTGTGCCAGAAGCTCACCGGACCCGAAGCTGCATTGGCATTGGGGGCGGACCTGCCCAGCCTACCTCACCTGCCTCTGCTCCCCGGCCGCTCCCTCTTCCCCCAGCCTCTCCTCCTGCACCCCCAGCCTCTTCCCCAGCACCTCCCCAGCCTCTCCCCTAGCACCCCCCAAGCCTCTCCCTCTGCACCTCCCAGCCTCCCAGTGCCTGCAGCTGTTGCAGTTGGGTCCTAGGTGCATTATACAGTGGATGCTTTGTGGGAGATCAGAATACATAGATCTGTGGGGTCAGTGCAGGGAAGTGACCCCAGAACATCACTAATAGGGGTCACTTCCCTACACTAAGCCCCCACAGATCTATGTATTCTTATATGCCACAAAGCATCCAGTGTATAATGCACCTAGGACCCAACTACGACAGCTGCAGGCACTACAACTCCCAGATTATACTGACAGTCTGCAGCCCTCAGGATATGCTGGGAGTTGTAGTACAGTGTAGACAGATGTATTGCTGGACCTTCAGGGCTGATGATTGTCACCCACAGATTGCAGCCACTAGGAAACTCTGCACACAGTGATTTATTATAGGGTTGTCCTCTCAGAGACTACAACTCCCAGCATACCCTGAGAGCTGTATAAATAGAGGGGGTTCTGAGAGTTTTACTTCCACTGAAGAAGGGATTTGTCACAGATACAGATGAATCCAGGAAAGGAGCAGGTCAGCATGTTGTGTCTCACTGGTTCTATATTGGTGGGCCCCAAGGATCATTTCCTCTGGTGGGCCCCAGGTGCCCCAGTCTGACACTGGACAGAACCGGTCCCCAAACTAAGACGTCCCCGGCCTCCTTCCTTCCTCCATCGCGTCTGTTTGATGAGAACAGCGGGCATCAAGCAGAGCGGCACTCAAGTGCCAGGGTATATATCATGCATGTAACTGAGGGGGGGGGGGGGGGCCTCAGTGTGCAAAGTGCCTAGGGCAGCATGAACTCTAAGTACAGGCCTAAATGGCGGAGTGTGAGTGAAACATCTTATTGAATCAATGGGACAGGCGGAACTTTAAGTGGAATCCGTGCTGTGGACTGTGCTTGAAATTCTGCGCTAATTGCATAGTCTGAACGAACCCTAAGGGCCCTATTACATGGGACGATTATCGTGCGAAAAATCATTAAATCGTTCGAAAAAAATAATCTAGTGATTGCTTATTAAAGTCCCCTAGAGAAAGAAAAGAAGCATTAATAAAAAGCAAAAAATATTTCCTAAAATATATCAAATGTGGTGATTCCTAGTCACAGGACCAGGAACCCGAGTGTTGCACAACCCCTTCACACAAGGAAAATCACTGTGCGGCCCCTTTGTTCTTGGAAAGATAAACCACAGTCAGATCTGCCTGGGTGCAGTTTGACCCTCCGCTCCTGACGTTGCTGTTAACAGGAAGGGCAGGGCTGGATGGGAGGAGAGAACGGTCAGACGGCTGTCAGTTGTGGAAGTGTTTGACCACATTTAGTTCCACGTATAAGGAACACATCAAGGTGCAGAATTAGATGGACAGACTTGAAATAATCAGATTTAATACAGTGGCTGACTGATAAATCTGTCTAGCCTTAGTCCAAATGTAACAACCTATAGACTTGTGTATTTAACCCATGGAGGCGCCATGAAATACTGTTTTGTTGGAACATATGGAGACATACAGGTAAGGTACTTATAATAGATACGAACAAGGCCTAAGGGTCCTATTAAAGCGATTTTTAACCATAAACAGTCGCGTATGAGAGCTACCTGATATCATTCACCATATTGCACAGAACGATAGTCGTTACTACAATCGTTTACTCCATCTCATCCCAGCATATGAACGATATGAAATGACACTAAATGATTAGCAAACGTATGTGGAATTACAGAGAGCCATTAGCAAATGATGAAAAGTGATTTTAGGTTAAGCTCAAACGATGGGATCAACAACACACAAATTATTTTTCGATTGTTGCCTGCATTCACACAAAACAATTTAAATTTGAACAATATCGTTATTTTTCACACGATATTCGTCTTGTGTAATCCTTAGTGATACTGGATATCACATACCAACTGATCAGAAAATGATGCTAGAGCACAAATCAATGGTATGCAATGGTATAGCATGGATCAATATAAGCAATCTAAGGATTGCATATAAAGTTCCCCTAAAGAAACTCTGATATGGCTGTGTAGATGGAAATAGAAAGATCGGCCGCTTGTCTCCACTTCCCTCTTTGCCATCTCCGTTATATGCTTTGGTGGGTTCCGTCGTTGACACGACAATTCTTTGGGCGGGCAGCGGAATCTGCTGGAGCATATAATGAAGTCTATGGAGCCAGCAGAGAGGGAAGCGGGATCGAGCAGGGACAAACTTTAGATTCTGCAGAGTTTTACGACAGAATTACTCTGTGTGCGTATACCCATAGACAGCAATTGGGAAGCAGCGGGAGGGGCCTCCCGAACAATCCTTAGATTATTTGGGCAGCCCATTAAAGTCAGCAGTGATCTGTTGCCGCCACTCTTATTACATGGAGTGACGCGCTGCAGATCGTCATTGATCTATTCAAACATGTTGAAAGACCACGGCCAAGTAAGGCCCATGATCATTTAGTGTAAAAGGGCCCTGAGCAGTTTACTAATACAACAGATTTTATCAGCCGCTGTCATGAACCTCTCCATCTGTGGACTGTTGGTCCCTCTGAAGAACAGGGCCCCAGAGTAATTGCAACTTCTGGACCCACTAGTCACTTACTTATTCTTTCTTTTTTCATCGCTGGACAATATCTACATTAATTGACGGGGCAAAAAAGACCTGCTGAAAAATTCCACCGTCTAGAGCAAGTTACTGTTTGTTTCCGCTGTGTTGGTATAATTGTCTGCAGAAGCTTTTCTTGCTATCCTCTGACTAAATGTAAACTGCTGTAAATAGGATGAGTATAAAATCCGATAATAAATTACACTGAGGAGGCGATCAATGTACCTGACTCTGATATGATGGTACTGGGACATAAAGGAACATTTAACATTTAGAACGTTTACAAAAAAGACAGCTAGTTATATACACTACAGAGAGAGCAGAAAGGCTTGTGTCCATATAATTCAGTGATTGCGTGCATCGGGCCAGCTTTTTTTCCCCCCATTGTGTTGTAAAAATGAAATCCCAGGCTGCCTAATGCATAGGCTGTCTCCAGCCGCTGCATTCCCATAGCTCAGAATGACCCCAGATACAGCACATTGTACTAGCCTGTCACGTGTGACAGAAAGTGCTGGCTGTCCTTTTCACAACAAACATGAAACATTTGCACCTCCAGCATTTTTACACAATGGGGTACATGTTAGCAAGTGTACATGTAAGTTTCATAAAGTGATCTCATCCCTTTTCTTTTCCTTCACCTTTTGGAGATTTCATCTTTCCATGCCTGGGAGGACCTCTCTCCGGTTATCAAACTGTTTCCAGCACCGGTTTGAAAAAACACATTAGGACACATGAGAGTTTTGATGCTGCGTGTGTATGGTAAGTACCACTGAGATGACGTTCTATATAACAGTGTAAGCCTTATTGTTCAGGAGAGGTGAGTACAGGACACTACACCGTGATCTCAATGTCTACATTATAAGGATCTTACAAACTGAACTTGCAAAGCTAGAAAAGCCACTTTAAGGTATAAAACAATCTTTAGTAGACAATTACAATTAGTACATTTTATTTAAAATTTTTACTTTTTTTTTATAATTCTTAGTATTTACAATTTATGATTGTTTTATGTTTTTCATGATAAAGGTTACACTTTTGGTATTTTCAAGCTTTTTATATGACTATGGTATTAATATAGTGCGTAATAGACATCATTCACTAACAGAAATCTAGACGTGAGATGGTATTTGTAGTTTTTTTTATGTTTCGCGATTTAAAGTTTTCATGGTTGCCAGTGCATGTAAATTGAAATGGCTGCTTCCTTTGTGTATAGTAATCTGCAATGGTGGAAGAATTAGAAGAATTTGAGGGTCCTGGAAATGAAAGGGCAGAAGCACAGCCCCCTAGTACACAAGATAAGGGCAGGAAGAAATTACTTGGTAAATATTTTCCTCAAATCTGTTTTTTTTGAACATGCTGAAACTATGTAACAAATAAATATTTATCATTCAATGATAATATTTACATTTGTACCATTTACTAATACTTACAATGTTTCCATAAAGTAGTATGTTAATGTAATTTATCACCTTTGTATATTATTTATGGTGTCCATCATATGGTCAGTACAGTGGCAATAGTTATTTAGGAGCTGTGGATACAAAAATAGATATTTTATGTATATGTGTGTGTGTGTGTGTGTGTGTGTGTATATATATATATATATATATATATATATATATATATATGTATATTTATTTCTAGGTTTAATAAAAAGAAACAATACAAATACAAACCATCCAAAAAAGCAATTGCTACAAGTGATCAAAAATTATAAAATCCATCTGTGCTGTAATTAAATACATAATGCACATATAGGAATAAGTTAATATAGGTTCGTCCAAAATATAGGCCCCTATAGAAGTAGTGTGTTTGTGAAGTGCTCTTATGTCACCTATAATAATATATTAATTCGAAAGACCGTGCGGTCCATCAAAGGAATAATATCTATATACTGCTTTAACCCAATTAAGGTCAAGATTTCACCTCTGACTTTACATAGCGCTGCAGATGGATCTTCTATACTTTTATGCCTCAGAGACTCATAGGGCGACATGTATCAACACAAAAAGGCATACTTTTTTTGCAGAAAGGGGCGATTTGCGAATATTTTATTCGCAAATGGCCGTTTTGCGAATAAAATATTTGCAAATCGCCACTTTCCGCCGGATACGCCGGGGGGGCGGGGAGGGGGTGGAACAGGGGCGCGTACTCAGAGTCCGCACGATTTACCATTTTTTTTAACTAAAAGATACGCCGAAAACCTACTCCACCTTTCAGTCCGCCTCTACATAAATCTCCGTAGCGCCGAAGATGCGGGGACATTTATAAGTCCGGCGTAAAAAACGTTGGACTTAATAAATGTCCCCCATAGTGTCCAAATTGTACAGTACCAGCATTAGTTGTGTATTCTCCTCTTGTGTGTTTCTATATTGCTCAGTTATATGATAGTATTATAGGTTCGAGGATACAATCTTTGGCACTGCTGTGAGATCCCATTAGCTTTTTCTATGCACAACAGTCATGTGTTATAAAGACCTTAAAGGGAACCAATCAGCACAATTGTGCCAATATGGTTCCCAGCTGCACAGTATAGATCTACAATGCAGCTCCCCAAGGCTACCAGCGGAAGCTACCCTGCAGTGGTAGCATCACATCGGGGAAAAAGGAGTTTTATTCCAGCGAGCAAGGCCGGGCAACTAGTCATCTGGGCAGGGAGCCACCCGTGACTAGTCACGGCTCTCTGCCTGTCACCACACAGTGCAGGTATGATTGACAGGCAGAGAGAGCTTTTAGTGGCTTTTCTGCCTGTCAGTCATCCCCGCACAGCACTGACAGACAGAGAGCCATGACTAGTCACAAGCGCCTCTCTGCCCAGATGACTAGTTGCCACCCCTTTCCCAGCCTTGCACTGAAATAAAACTCCTTTTTCCCTGATGTAAAGCTACCTCTGCAGGGGTGATTGGAGCATTGGGGAGCTGCACAGTAGATCTATACTGTGCGGCTGGGAACAATATTAGCACAATCAACCTGATTGGTTCCCTTTAAAGGGTATTCCCATCATACAAATTCTTTGTATATCTGTAGTTAATGTCGACATTTTATAACTGACCTTCAGTAACCCTGTCAACAACCTGAACATGGGGAAGAAGAACTGCCTACTGTGCAGAATAAAAAAAAATCCATGAAGGAGCCATATTGCTTTAATTAATTCTTAATGAATAAAAAGAAAAATGGTGTGGCTATAGGGACCTATACTTACCTAGCCCAATCCCTGCAACTGCCATGCCAATTCTCATGGTCCTCTCAGCTGCTTTCTTCTCCTGATGATGCGTCCTCCCCTCAGGGACTCAGCAAATCTCTGTCGGAGGCAGGTCACCACTGGGGCCAGTGTCTGGCTGTGCAGGGCAGTTGTTCCAGGGATGACCAGTCAGGAAACAGCCGAGAGGATCAGGGACCATCAGCATTGTGGGTTGGGGAGTTGAGGTCTTTTTTTTATTACATTTTACACCACACCACCCCTGCCACCAAAAGTTAAACATTTTGAAAAATGTTATCCCAGAACAACCTCTTTAAGGCCTTGTTCATATCTATTACTGTTTTTACATCTAAAGTAGTTCAATGTACACCTCAGCATGCCATAGGCCTGTATAGACCAAACATGGTCTATTTGTGACTACATTTGCTCTTCTTCATGCTAGTTTATTTTTACTTGTGGCACAATAATTTATACTGCCATGATATTGACTTGTTCTATCTATCCAACCCATGGGCACACCATGGAACACCTTTTGATTGGTATTCTGACTAGAGATGAGCGAACTGGGTTCGGGTTCGAGTCGATCCAAACCCGAGCGTTCGGTATTTGATTAGCTGGGGCTGCTGAACTTGGATAAAGCTCTTAGGTTGTCTGGAAAACGTGGATACAGCCAATGACTATATCCATGATTTCCACATAGCCTTAGGGCTTTATCCAACCAGCCCCAGCTAATCAAATGCCGAAAATTCGGGTTCGGATCGACTCGAGCATGCTCGAGGTTCGCTCATCTCTAATTCTGACCTATAAAACCTGCTGATAATAGATGTGAACAAGGCCTAACTGTGGATCCTTAGTGATCCTGGATATCACATACCAACTGACCAGAAAGCATCCCTACATGTTCAGCTCAGCTTCATCCAAACATTGATATGTGTTTGTCCCTGGACTTTATCCCTAACTATAGGAGATTTTTTTGTAATGGCTGCTTCTTCTTTTATTTATGGGAATGGCTATTAGTAGCATTTCAGCTATAAATCTTTAATCCACTAAAGCCAGTCCTGTTCTGTATATTTCGCAGGTCATCATATTTCTTTTATTAGCAGAGCAAAACTGGGTCATTTTATTGTTTACCTTGTTTCCTGGCGCTCCCAAACACTTTTCACAGTTCCTTTTACACGTGTCAGGCTACAGGGTTCACATTGCGGGCAATTGTAGCTAGATAAGGCATGACTGCTGCAAGGCCCAGCTGGCCTACTTACGAGCTTCATAGGAGATATACATATATCTTCTTTAATAAAAATCATACAGTGAATATTTTATAAGAAATATTAGAAGTGTATGGATATGTCCTTAATACCGTGAAGAAATTAATTTGTTATGATATTTTTAAATAAAAAAATGAAAGCATAATGTCACATTCATTTACCATAGAGTGGTGGTCTCCTACCTGTGGCCCCCAGCTGTTGCATAAGTACTGATCCTGTCATAAAGCTGTCAAGGCAATCTAGTTGTGTCATGGGCATGTAGTTCTGTAATTCACATCACATTTTTCATGTACTGAAACATACACCAGGAGAGTTTCTCACATACATTTCCATAGGGGTCCATTAGCACGATGGAGACAAAAAGGATGGAATAACATAGCAGACCCTCAGAGTCCATTAAAAACTCATAAAATTTTACAGTGAGACCCTATGAGTGGGTAATGGATGCCACTGCATGGCATTCATAACTAGTGATGATCAAACAGAAAAATGTTTGAGTTTGAGTCGAACTTTGAACAGTAATGGTTTTCCGTTTGAGGTTCGATTTGAACCCCATTAAAGTCAATTGGAGAAGATGTTTAGGTTAATTTATATACCTATACAGGCGAGGAGAAGAGTAAACTGGATACATGGAACAAGTTAGTGAAGAAAATTTGGGTGTAAGATTGACAGAAAAAAAAATTAAGAGAGTAAAATACTGCATTTCTTTAACTTAAAAGATGAGGACAGCTTGAAAACAGTGGCGGAGCTATAGGAGGTGCACCGGTAGCAGCCGCTATGGGGCCCTGAGGTGGCCCAAAAGCTCCTTTGACACATAGGACACCAGTATTGGAAATGGCTCATGGTAACTAGCAGGGGCCCCACTTCACTTTTTACACCATGGCCCAAGAACTTTAAGTTATGCCTCTGTAGACTGGAGTAGATTAGACGACAGTACGATTGGCGAACACCTCTATCTCCACTTCTCCATATGCCTGTGGTTGCTCGCTTAGCACCTCTAGTTCTCACCATGTTCAGAAGCTAAATATGATAGCTCTGCGCGTAGCACAAGTTGTATGTAATAAAAAAAATACAGAAAAGTGTATTATATATATGTGGATAACGCAGTGGTATAACTGAGAGTTAGGTGCACTTAAAGGACAAGTGCCATGAAAAACTTTTTCCCAGTAATTGAAGCACATTACAAAGTTATATAACTGTAATATGCATCAATCACCTATCTGCCTCCCTTCCCTGTCTTTTCCCCCCTCCACCCCCCACCAGGAAGTGTCCTAACTCACACAGACCTAATGACTGTCGTCACCGTCACCAAGCTCTTCTCTCAGCTCCTTCTCCTGTTACAGCAGCCCCCCCCCTCCCCTGCCTTGTCAGGTGACTCAGCTTGCTCAGCTCCCATTGGCTGAACAACTGCAAGCCATCACTTGGACTGGGGAGGGGGGGCTGGTGTAACAGGACCTAGAGCAGCCTTCCTGCTGATGACTCATCCTCACAAGAAGGAGCTGCCTGGTGACGGTGACGACAGTAATTAGGTCTGTGTGAGTTAGGACACTTCCTGGTGGGGGGTGGAGGGGGGAAAAGACAGGGAAGGGAGGCAGATAGGTGATTGAAGTATATTACAGAGTTATATAACTTTGTAATGTGCTTCAATTACTGGGAAAACGTTTTTCATGGCACTTGTCCTTTAAGGCTGGGTTCACACTACGTATATTTCAGTCAGTATTGTGGTCCTCATATTGCAACCAAAACCAGGAGTGGATTAAAAACACAGGCTATGTTAACGCAATATTGAAATTGAGTGGATGGCCACCACTATTTCAATACAACAGCCGTTGTTTTAAAATAACAGCAAATATTTGCCATTAAATGGCGGCCATCCACTCAATTTCAACATTGTCTGAACAGATCCTTTCTGTGTTTTTAATCCACTCCTGGTTTTGGTTGCAATATGAGGACCACAATACTGACTGAAATATACGTAGTGTGAACCCAGCCTAAAAACTGTGAAAATTACTCTTTTTGCCATTGAGAAAGATTTAGCAACAGAGAGAACTCTCCTGGATATATATCTGTATGACAATAACACGGTAATGAACGGTATTTCACCCCCAAAACTGACAAAATGGACTTGTACTCACTAAGGATAAATTTAACTCCTAGGTACAATTGATTGATTCGTATGACAGAGGTGGAGCCATTTTTTAGACAATTATTCAGCAATGTAAACTGACAAAATGGACTTTTGGGCACTGAGTATGAATTAGCAAATCCAATATGCAGCCAGCAATTCTAAACCTAAGTATTGTTGTTTATAGACAGGAAAATGCTAGGTAACTAAGTCTAAGCTTGTCCCTAAGTCCCTAAGCTTGCTAAACACCCTATTAACTACCAACCTAACTAAGCTAAGTCGCAGCATGCAGGCAAGCAGTCAGAGAACAGTCTGTACAGCACAGTGGGGAGCAGAAAATGGCATTCAGAACGCATCACAGTGAGATATATATATGACACGGTCATCTGATTTTAACAGCAAATGAGACCCCTACACCTCAGCAATGACGTTTCTGACACTATGTGCTCTGCACTGATTGGGTGGCAGAAAGGAGCCCGAACTTGATCTCAAACGCTAACTCGAACTAACAGTAAGAAGTTCGGTTTGGTTCCAGTTTGAGAAATTCGACTCGAACTTAACTTTTCTCGAAAAGTTTGCTCAACACTCTTCATAACAGCCACCTGAAATTTCCATAAGTTCTAGTGACTGTAACTGGAGATCTCTAAAAGGGCATGGGATTTCTAATGCCCCTATTCCACGAGTCGTTTGAAGGAGCAAACGAGCGCTATTAGCGCTTGTTTGCTCCTCGTTCCCCACTCGCTGCTGCCGCTATTCAACGCGGCATCAGCGAGCGGGTGAGTGCGGGAGGGGCGGCGGGGAGCTGCTGGGGGGGCTGCCCGGGGGATCGCTGATCGTCCGGGCAGCCCATAGGATACAGCAGCGCCTGCTGCCGATGCTCCTATTCAACGGAGCGACGGCAGCAGATCGCTGCTATATCAGTCGCTTGTTTTTCAACATGTTGAAAAACAAGCGACTGCAACGATCAGCCGACATGAACGATGTCGGCTGATCGTTGCACTCTATTCCACGGGACGAATATCGTTCGTAGTGGTCGATATCAGCCGAATACGAACGATATTGCTCCTCTAAACGACCCGTGGAATAGGGCCTTAAGAGGATGCAGAGGAGCAAAAAAAAACAAAAATATGGAGCCAAAAACATAACGTTTACTGGTAATATGTTACATAGTTACATAGTTAATAGTTACATAGTTAATACGGTTGAAAAAAGACACATGTCCATCAAGTTCAACCAAAAATCTAAAATAAATCAGTAGACATACATACATATAGCTATTCATTTCTGAACTGAAATAAAGTAAATATGTATGGAATGTATGGTGCGTGAAGGGGTTCATATCTCTAATCTCTTCCTGCAAAATGAACACTATTGTGCCCTAGGGTAGATGCCCTAAAAAGGGCAGCTCTTCAAAGCAACCTATCTCTAGTAAACCCTAAAGGTCCTCATACACTTAACACTGGCTGTCATGCCTGCCACAGTTCATGGTGTATGGGAGCCTCCTAAGACTCCAGCTATAGATAATGTTGGTGGAGATAGGGGCCGGGTGTTATAAAATTTTACTGACCAACCCGTTGTTCTAGCAGATATAAGCTTCCACCAGAGCAGTCTGGTGACGACTTACCCCTCCTTTCCCTTTAAAGCACAGGGACTGTATGGGGAGGACAGGAGAGATAACTGTCAACCAAATGATCATATGGATGACATTATTGAAAGTTTATATTCACCTTATATACCTTGGTGCCTTTTTACACAGGCCCACTGGCACTGGCTAATGAGCTCCAATCTCAACAATTCCCAATCAACTCTATCAATTGTAGTAATGCATCTAAAGAAAATAATGCTAAATAAATTTATAGAATGGTTTAAGTACTTAAGAAATAAATCTTATAACAATGAAAACCAAAAGTGAACCTATACTGTAGGCTATAGACACCTTGGCATTCATTTTTTTATTATTTTTCTATTGTGTCCTGTATGTAAAATAAAGTAATTTTTTTTAAATCGGCTTTATTTTAAAAGGTGTGACAAGCAACAGATTGTGGGGAGTCCAAACTCTGTATCCCCACCAATCAATCTCTATATTGGACTGCGTCTCCTTTGCTTCAAATAGAATCACGGGTACAGCACGTGACCCACGGCTCTATTCAATCACTATGGAGCCTGTACTCGACTCTTTCCAGTGCATAGAGAATAAATGGAGCCGCTGGAGAGAGCCGAGTACAGCACTCAGCTCTTTCCGGCAGCTCCATAAAGAATGAATAGAGCCATGGGTCACGTGCTGTACCAACGGCTCTGTTAAAAACAAGGGAGCCAAGGGCTGATATGGAGATCGCCGGGGGGGGGGGGGGGTACCAAGGTCAGACAGTAATTAAAACACCAATGGTTTGGGTGGGTTCACATTGAGGAATTCTTGCGGATAAATTCCACGGAATTCTGTTGGCTGTACGCGCGTCAATTCTTTCAGCGGAATGCGGAATCAGCCGGCCCATAGAATGATGTCTATGGAGCCAGCGGAAAGGTGCGCGGCCGTGTGCGCATACAGCCGATGGAATATCGCGGAATTTATCCACGAGAGTTCCTCAGTGTGAACCCACCCTTTCTGTGTAACAAACATACACTACCGTTCAAAAGTTTGGGGTCACATTGAAATGTCCTTATTTTTTAAGGAAAAGCACTGTACTTTTCAATGAAGATAACTTTAAACTAGTCCTAACTTTAAACAAATACACTCTATACATTGCTAATGTGGTAAATGGCTATTCTAGCTGCAAATGTCTGGTTTTTGGTGCAATATCTACATAGGTGTATAGAGGCCCATTTCTAGCAACTATCACTCCAGTGTTCTAATGGTACAATGTGTTTGCTCATTGGCTCAGAAGGCTAATTGATGATTAGAAAACCCTTGTGCAATCATGTTCACATATCTGAAAACAGTCTAGCTCGTTACAGAAGCTACAAAACTGAACTTCCTTTGAGCAGATTATGTTTCTGGAGCATCACATTTGTGGGGTCAATTAAACGCTCAAAATGGCCAGAAAAAGAGAACTTTCATCTGAAACTCGACAGTCTATTCTTGTTCTTAGAAATGAAGGCTATTCCATGCGAGAAATTGCTAAGAAATTGAAGATTTCCTACAACGGTGTGAACTACTCCCTTCAGAGGACAGCACAAACAGGCTCTAACCAGAGTAGAAAAAGAAGTGGGAGGCCGCGTTGCACAACTAAGCAAGAAGATAAGCACATTAGAGTCTCTAGTTTGAGAAACAGACGCCTCACAGGTCCCCAACTGGCATCTTCATTAAATAGTACCCGCAAAACACCAGTGTCAACATCTACAGTGAAGAGGCGGCTGTGGGATTTTGGGCTTCAGGGCAGAGTGGCAAAGAAAAAGCCATATCTGAGACTGGCCAATAAAAGAAAAAGATTAAGATGGGCAAAAGAACACAGACATTGGACAGAGGAAGACTGGAAAAAAGTGTTGTGGACAGATGAATCCAAGTTTGAGGTGTTTGGATCACAAAGAAGAACATTTGTGAGACGCAGAGCAAATGAAAAGATGCTGGAAGAATGCCTGACTCCATCTGTTAAGCATGGTGGAGGTAATGTGATGGTCTGGGGTTGCTTTGGTGCTGGTAAGGTGGGAGATGTGTACAGGGTAAAAGGGATTCTGAATAAGGAAGGCTATCACTCTGCAACGCCATGCCATACCCAGTGGACAGCTCTTGATTGGAGCCAATTTCATCCTACAACAGGACAATGACCCTAAACACACCTCCAAATTGTGCAAGAACTATTTACATCAGAAGCAGGCAGCTGGTATTCTATCGGTAATGGAGTGGCCAGCGCAGTCACCAGATCTGAACCCCATTGAGCTGTTGTGGGAGGAGCTTTACCGTATGGTACGCCAGAAGTGCCCATCCAACCAATCCAACTTGTGGGAGCTCCTTTTAGAAGCGTGGGGTGCAATTTCTCCAGCTTAACTCAACAGATTAATAGCTAGAATGCCAAAGGTGTGCAATGCTGCAATTGCTGCAAAAGGTGGATTCTTTGACGAAAGCAAAGTTTGATATAAAAACAATGTTATTTCAAATACAAATCATTATTTCTAACCTTGTCAATGTCTTTACTCTATTTTCTATTCATTTCACAACGTATGGTGGTAAATAAGTGTGACTTTTCATGCAAAACACAAAATTGTTTGGGTGACCCCAAACTTTTGAACGGTAGTATAGACACATACATGTATAAACACAAATGTGTTAGTTACAAATAAGATTAGTGACATGACAGTTTCACTATACAGTGTATTAAAAACATATACAGTGGTACCTTGGTTTAAGGGTACAAACCCACTTGCCTGATCCGCAGCGAGTCCCCTCGCTGCGTATTTGCAGCAAGACTCGCTGCGAATCCCGGCCCTATACTTTCAATGCCAGACAAACTCGCAGCAGGGATGTACATCCCTGCTGCGAGTTTGTCCGCAGCCCGCCCCGTTAACCCCCTGCCGGCTGGACACTATACATTACCGGGTCCCCGCTCCTGCTTGCTTCGGGGCTCCCGATGTCTGCATGTCCCGCTCGGCCAATCAGTGCGCTGCGGCGGGGCAGCGCACTGATTGGCCGGCCGGACGTGTCGGGAACCGCCGAAGCAAGCAGGAGCGGGGACCCGGTAATGTATAGTGTCCAGCCGGCAGGGGGTTAACGGGGCGGGTTGCGGACAAACTCGCAGCAGGGATGTACATCCCTGCTGCGAGTTTGGCATTGAAAGTATAGGGCCGGGATCCGCAGTCCCCTCGCTGCGGATCCGGCAAGTGGGTTTGTACCCTAAGAGTGTTTTGGAAGAAGAGCTCACAGATTTTGTAAATTGTGACTTGGTTTAAGAGCATTGCTTTGGTTTAAGAGCTCCCTGTACTGGGTGGGAGGGTGAGTGGGGAAGGGGCATGAACTGCATAGTAGGGTCTATAGCACTGTACTCTGCCTCAGAAAGTCTCCCTCACCTTCCAAATCATAGCAGGTCTACTTCAGGCTGGGGCTTGCATCAGGGGACAGGACTGTAGAGGTAATCTCTCCATAGCTGTAATTCCTATCTCCCCGGAGTGCTGCTATACTGTGCCCACATCTGTCCTGCTTATTCCTTCATGCTCCCTGCAGTCTCTGTAAGTTCTGATTGGTCCATGCTGAACAACCCCCCCCCCCTTCTCCATTGCTGTCATGTGACCACACAGACCTCTGACAGCAGCCCTGCTTCTCTATTCTAGCCTGTTGTACTACGCTACTACATTATGGGGATCTGCAGTTCCATCCTGTATCTACAAACTGCTGCTGTTTTTTCAGGGTTATGCACTTACTATACATTATATACCACATGCTGATTGCTATTCACCTGTATTCACCTCGGAACCTTACATGTGTACAATTCAATTAATCCGATTAATTATTCCTATACAATAATTAGGTTACAGATACAGGTAAATGAATATAAATATAGATGACACAAAAACAACTTCCTTTGTCTACCTAGGGAGATCAGTGGTTACCTCCTCTTTGGCTATTTAGACCCTTATTAGCATATTGGGCAGAGAAACTAATGGCAATGATAGGGAATGAAAAGGGCTAAAAATAAAATGTTTAAGAACAAGAAAGTTTTTTTTTAAATGCCCACCAGACCTCCTTAACTCAACGTTGTTTTTTTTTATTTATTTTTTTTAAAAGACTCCTTTTCTTTTTAAAAAGACGTCCGTTATTGCTGCATATTAATTGACCAAAATGCAATGCATTGAAGTCAATGGAATGACGGCGCCCAATGCACACAGTGTATGAAATAACAGATGTTGTCTGTCAGGATGTCAAAAAAATTATCATGACAATTATTTTCGGACGTCTTTTGCAAAGAGTGGACGTCATTTTTTAGTTGTTCGCACACAGGTTTGTTGTTTTTTTTTGCAAACTTATATTTTATTTTCAAAAATTTTCCAAATAGCACATGAAAAGATTACATCAGCAATAAAAATATGAGGCAAACCCCTCTTTACAGCTTATTTCGATAACAGTAACAAATATACAGTGTTCTGCCAAACAAGAACAAGATCCAACACTAACAACAAAAACAAAATGCCCCCCTTTATTCCCTCCCCCTCCCTACGCACCCCAACAAACCTCCCCCCCTTCCCCCCATCTCGCAGGAATAAGTTCACACACACTCCACTTCAGAGCCACTAGCAGATTAGTCTCGGATTTTGAGGGCCCCCAATGTACCCGCTATATCTGCCTTAAGGTACCATGTAGTATTGCGAAAAGGAAACACTACTTTTCTAATCTCCGCTTGATCCAAAAAGGTCACTATACACGTCTTCCACTTTTTGAAAAATGATTTTGCCTTATGTTCCCTGGCTGGTTCAGCGTCCAATTGATCCATGAGCAAATAGCGTTTCATCTGAGCAAGGACAAACTCTCTCGAGGGTATGTCCCCCGTAAGCCACCTTGCCAAGAGGCACCGTTTAGCTACCAGAATCCAAATATGAAAGAGGTGAGTAATCGTGACATCCGGAGGAGGGATGTGCAAAATAATTAAATGAGGGGTGATTGGGCAAGATATATGAAGTTTACCCTGCAGCCAATCCAACAGAGACACCCAGAAAGACTGCACATCGGGACAGGAGTATAGGCCATGCTCCAGGTCAGTGCCCGCCTCTCCACATTTTGGGCAGGCTATAATTCTGTCCGGATGGGATGGAGTCCTGGGAAAAGTAAATCCATAGGTTGCATGATGCATTATACGAAATTGAGATTCACGCCATTGCTCAGAGATAATAATGGACCTGATAAGATTCCAACCTTTGAGGGCGCCAGCCACTAAGTCCTCCATAGGCCATTTATTTTCCCAGTACCTCAGTAAGGAGGACGCCACCCCTTCAGTCGTAGAGTCTCTAAGAGTCATGTACAAGGCAGGTAAGGAATGTAGGGGCGTTGAAACCTTGACATAAGTAGAGATGGGATTGGCCGATAATTCCACAGTGAGATTCCTTAGGCGAGAAATAAGGAAACTATAAATTTGATTATAGTCCAGGAAGTGGCCGGGGCTTAGATCATATTTCGCCTGCATCTCTGAAAAGGACAAATATCGTTTTTCAGTGGTGCATATCAGGTCCTATACTCGCATGATCCCCTTAGCCCTCCATGAGGCGAAAAGTGGATTATGATGACCCTGCGGAAATGCTGGATGGTGCTATAAGTCAAGGAATGCGCTTACTTGCCATGGCAGCCCCAAAAGAGTGCGGCAAATCTGCCAGGCTTTCATAGAATCCCGGAAAACCAAATTAAGTTTGATGTCCCGAGGTAGCTCACCATATTTCGTATGGAGAAGACTATTCAGAGACCAAGGGCAAGCCAGATGTGACTCTAAGGTATAATTAGAATAATTGCTAGACCCTCGTAGCCAGTCCAGGCCATGTCTCATGAGACAGGCCAAATTATATAGGCGAACGTCGGGCAGATTTAGTCCACCTTTATCTTTAGGTAGCATTAGTTTTTTATGAGCTTTTCTTGGCCTCCTGGAGGACCATATAAATTTACGGATGGCCATCGTAATAAGGGTGACATCTGTATGCTTCAGTAAGAGTGGAATGGTCTGTAGCGGGTAAAGTAATTTGGCGAACCCGATCATCTTGACCAGAGCCACCCTGGCAAATAGCGAGAGAGGTAAAGTGGACCATGGCTGGAGGTCCGATCGAATTTTTTGTATTATGGGGGGGAAGTTGAGCGAGTATAGGGAACCAGATGTAGTACCAACCTTTATTCCCAAATAGGTGATATGATTTCTAGTGGACCGTATTGGAAGGGCCAGGGAAGGTCCAGAGTTGACAGAGTGTCCAAACGATAGATCTAGAAGATTGCTCTTTTCCACGTTGACCTTGAACCTCGACTGTAAGCCAAAGTCTGTCAGATATTGAAAGACCGTGGTCAAGTCTCTATCAGAGTTATTAAGGAAAACCAGCAGGTCATCCGCGAAAAGAGCAATGCGTATCTCGCACGGTCCTACCTTCACCCCCTCAATATCTGCAGCCCTTTGCAACCTTCGGGACAGAGGCTCAATGGCTATGTTAAATAGCAGGGGGGAGAGGTGACATCCCTGCCGCGTCCCCCGTTGTAGTGGGAAGGCAGCAGAGAGAAACCCCGGGGTATGGATTCGGGCCACAGGGGCAGCATACAAGGACCTTATATAACTAAAAAAAGGGCCCCGAAAAGCCCATCTCCGACATTACCCTCAACATCCATCCCCAGCTCACACTATCAAAAGCTTTTTCAGCGTCAATGGAAAGCAGAGCCGGGGATGGATGCAAATGGGGTCGCCTCGCTACCTCGTCCAACACCACCATGACTTTCCGCACATTCATAACAGCTGAGCGGCCTCTAACAAATCCCACTTGGGCTGGGGAGATAAGGTCTGGAAGGATTAAGGCCAATCTATCGGCCATAATTTTAGACATCAATTTAACGTCCAAGTTTATTAGAGAAATTGGACGATAAGAGGCAGGGGAGTGTGGGTCCTTCCCAGGCTTTAGCAATAGCTTAATGTAGGCGGTGTTGGATGAGCTAGGTACAGGGGCTCCTTCTAAGTAGGAAGAGAAAAGGGACATTAGTGCAGGGGAAATATCATCACATAGTATCTTATAAAAGTCTGCTGAATATCCATCAGGGCCTGGAGCTTTATGGGATTTCAGCTTGGAGATGGCCTGCTTAATTTCCTCAACACCAATCGGGGAGTTTAGGATGGCAAGGTGCTCATCAGACAATGTTGGTAGGTCGTGGTCCCTTAGCCAATCCGGCACTTCTATATTAGTATTAGGGCTAGGGGAAGAGTAAAGGGTTTCATAATAGGACTGAAGAATAGAATTAATAGTCCAAGGATCTCTCTGTAGAAGACCGTTACCGTCCAAAAGTTGTGAAATATGCTGCATGGTGTGTGGACCTTTGGCGAACCGTGCCAATAATCTGCCTGCCTTGCTACCATGGCGGAATAATAGGGCATCGAAATATGATCTATGCAAGCTATCTCTCCTCTCCATCCACTGTTCATAATGTTGGCGGGCCTCTTGCCATACCTTTTTAGTTACCATTGATGGAGAAGACAGAAAGGCCGTGTAGGCATTACGTAGTTGGGTACTAAACTGTTGTATCTGCCCTGAGATTTTCTTTTGTATCGCCGCCTTATAGGCCATAATACGGCCTCTCAGTACCGCCTTAGCCGTGTCCCAGTAGAGATGGGGTTGAAGAACATGTGCTACATTATCTACGGAATACTCCAACCACCAGGCTTTCAACAGGGTTTTAAATTCATCATCCTTGGCAAGACCTATAGGGAATCGCCACAGAAAATCACTTCCCTGAGGTAACTGTGTATGGAAGGTACAAACTAAAGGCGTATGATCCGATATCACCATATCTTCTATAGTGTGTTTGCCTAGACGGGGGAGCAAAGTAGCTGACACCAGCACATAGTCGATACGCGACAATGAATCATGCACCGGTAAGTGAAAGGAGTATTCTTGGGCGTCAGGGTGAAGGTATCTCCATGTGTCTATAAGGTGGTTAGATTTACATAAGGATAATAAAGGAGTAGCTGTTAGGTGAGAGGATCGTGAGCCAGTACGGTCTTCCACAGTAGAGAGGACCTCATTAAAGCCCCAAGCCACCACCTTTAAAGGTATCTGATCTGCCAACAGGTGCTGAGAAAGATTGGAATAGAAGGATGTAGTAGGGCCATTAGGGCCATACACATTATAAATCATGACGTCTTCCGTGGGAAGGCGAACATGCAGCGCACATAACCTACCAGCTGCGTCACTAGAAGAATGTAGGACAGTTCCCTGGAATGCTTTATGAATTAAGATGATTACCCCTGCTTTACGGTTCACTGCAGAGGAACCATATACTTCTCTGACCCATAGCTTCCGCAACCTGAAGAAGTCAGAGGCCTCCAGGTGAGTCTCTTGCAATAAAACCACATCCGGATGCAACTTTTTCAGGTGGAGGAGAACCATTGACCTTTTTTGCGGGGAACGAAGGCCCTTAACGTTCCACGTCACTACTTGCAACATGATAAAAATATGCGGAGACTATTACTTGCGTAATGGCCGTGTGGAGACCCCCTTCCTGCGAGTGCCCTCCCTAACCCCCCCCCCCCCCCAACAAACCCGAACACACCCTCCCCCCTCCCAACAAGAAAAAATGACAGGCTTCCTTGAGTGCACACCGTGCAACCTACTATCAAGGAAGCATTGTCTCCTGACTTCACCTTTTTCCATGCAGCAGGACATGAAAAACATCGAGAATCAAACAAGTAACTTTACACGACCTGGACCCTTATGAGAACCTTTACACGACCTGGACCTGGACCCTTATGAGAATATAACTATAATAGGAAATGTCGCTGCTTATGAAGGCTCCTGCACGTAGACATCAAGACTGAGACAAGGTACAAACTGGGATCCCTTGCTTCAGAACAGCATCCAGTCAGTTTCTCAGGCAAAGTCCAGATTCCTCCATCTGCTCGGCATAAACTCCATACTGCTGAATATCTTATATGGTAGGTAATGAAGAACGCCGGATTCGTTGTTCCCTTGGGGGACTGAACCAGTCCGAATCTTGCCGACAAGGAGAGTTGTTGTCCCCCCAAGAAGCCGGGGATTTCCTAGAGCTGTGTGCCTGTCCCGAGGCAGGTCTCGGTGTAGTATCGCTCAGCAATGAAGATAGCCCCTCTTTGGCATCTTCCGGAGAATGATAGGAAGAGAATGTTCCGTCTGGGTGAAAGATGCGTATGGTAGCCGGGTGGAGAAGAGCAAAGCGGACCTGCTTCTGGTATAACAAGGAGCAGATGGGCGAAAAAATCTTGCGCTTCCACATCGTCTCAGCCGAATAGTCTCCAAATATTAGGAGTTTGTGTTCCTTGTAGAATAAGCCGCTCTTTAGGCGGCGAAATATACTCATTATTTCTGTCTTATCAGCATAGTCCAGGTAGCGGACAATCACTTGTCTCGGGCGTGTGCGGTGTTGTAGGGCAGGATGGGAGGTCGGGCCCTAAGCGGTGCGCCCGCTCAACTTTGCATACACTCTCCACATTCAACAGTTTGGGGAGCAATGTTTCACAGAAATGTTTTAAGTCTTTCTGAGGAACCGTCTCCGGTACTCCTATTACCCTCAGATTGTTCCGCCGAGAGCGGTCCTCCAAATCTTGTATTTTCTCCCATAATTTGCGTGTCTCTTGGGCTATCATACCTTGTGGAGCAATGATGCCATCTATCTGATCCTCCATGTTATGCACTGTTTTACCTGTTTTACCTCTGCCTGGAGCTGGTGGAATTGATGCGCTATGGTAGTCGCTAATGTTTCTTGTAGCTCCGGAGCTAGACGTTTGGCCACCTCGACCGCTAGCTTAGCATAGTCCACATGCATCGGGGTTGTCTCTTCCACACTGTCAACTAAGTCTTTAGAGGGTCGGGTGGGAGAGACAGGTCTCTGAGCTGCGTCACGGCGGGCCTCCGCCATGACAGTCTCCTCACGCTGTGCCAGATTCCTCAGAGAGACGCGGGTTTTCGAGCCTGTGGATTGGAGAAAGCGGTCCATCTTGGCCACCGGGACGTGCAGGGCTCTGACGACCAACAACTGGGCTGTGGTGCGGGTCGGAGCAGCTATTATGCGGAGTCGGGACCCGGAGCCACGGTCTAGCACATCCTCACCGCATGGCGCCGGAACCGGAAGTCTCTACACAGTTTTTTTTTACCATCCTTAATATTAAATTCAATGGACTTTTCAATTAAAGACACACCCAAAGGGCAATCAGTCCACCCAAGCTAGAATAATGTACCGGTAGTCGTCTTTACACTAATGGGAAGCCAAACTATGAAATGAAGGATGTCATTTTAAAACTTAGGACAGGGAAAGGGAGGGACAGGAAAAAACCGTCATGGGAACATAGCCATTTTGGAGGAAATTTATCAAACATGGTGTAAAGTGAAACTGGCTCAGTTGCCCCTAGCAACCAATCAGATTCAACTTTTTATTTCTCACAGACTCTTTGGAAAACGAAAGGTAGAATCTGATTGGTTGCTAGGGGCACCTGAGCCAGTTTCACTTTATACCATGTTTGGTAAATCTCCCCCCTTATTGTGTGTATTATTATCATTCAATATAATGTATTAGAGGCTACATCTGGTGTAGATTTTTTGCCTATTTCCAAGGTGGTATACACATTATATCAGCCAGTGAGATTGATTACATTTCATCTATGCTGTAATTTAAGTAATTTTGTTCTATGTATGTCCAATGTCGCTCCTAAAGGGAACCTGTCACCCCCTGTGCAGGGGTGAAGGCCGCTAGAGCCCCCGGATTCTTACCCCATCTCGCCAAGTCCCGCTCCTGGAGCTGGTCCCGGGATGGAGATATCCTTGTTGAAAGAACGGAGTGCGAGCTGCATAGATGAGTCTGATGCCCATAGAGAATGAATGGAGCCGTCATTCTCTATGGACGTCAGACCCATCTCTGCAGCGCGCGCCGGGTTTCCGCCAAAGATATCTTGGTCCCAGGACTGTCTCCAGGAGCGGTACTTGGCGAGATGGGGTAAGTATCCGGGTCTCTAGCGGGGGTTGGGTGGCCTTCACCCCAGCATGGGGGGTGACAGGTTCCCTTTAATCTGCAATTATTATTATTATGATACAAGTGAGCTGACTGGCATTCGATAACCATGCCAGGCTTTTATTGTGGGCATGAATCCCAGAGAGGAAGGACAGATAAAGCAATGCTTTGTCCCACCTACTCACTGGGAATATATCAATTTATAAAAAATAAAGGAATAAAAGGAAGACAAGAGTAAGTTGTACAGAAATGTCAGTGTTATGAGCAGTCTGTCCCATATTGTCACATCTGAAGTTTTTTTTTTTTTTTTTGAGGCTTAAGTATGAAGTATTTTTGTTTGCTAGATTTTTTAACAAAAGAACATACGCATAGTGTTGAGTTGCCATTATGTACCAAATAACTATATTGGTTTTATCAGGCCCAGCTGTCAGCTACCTCATGGGACCAAAATTTCTTGTCTATGTAAGCTGTGCACTTTCAATATGGGTAAGTTCACTATTTAGTTTTGATATATACTGTAGCATTACACCATGATGTAACCTAAGTAATTGAAATTAGCAGGTGGTTATTTGCATACCTCACTGGGAAAGTCATAGAGATCTAAGTGTCTAGACTATGTCCTCTACAACATCCCTGTGCATGGAACATCAGGGGGTATTGCAGGACCTGTTACAGCCTGAACCAGTAATATATTTCTAAACTCCTTAAAGGAGAGCTTAAAGGGGTAGTTTGTGTAAATATTTTTATATGTAAAAGCACTTAGGATGGGCAGCACGGAAGCATTCTCCCTTTTATTGGCTGATTGCTTGCTCTTTTACATGGGCCAATTCCTACCCATCCTACCCAAACATTCAGCAGGTTAGAAGCATCTAAGCTGCTATGTCCCTAGTGCATGGGGTGCTGAGGATGAAGGTAAGTTTCCTACTTTTATCCTCAGCGCTGTTTTCATGCACTTTGTAGTTTAAGCCAAATGCTAATTGGGTGGTTTGGTGCACTGGGGGCGGGACTACCACTTTAGTGCACTGATCCACCCGAGCTCTGCAGTGATAAGTGCTGGAGTGACATCACCGCAGAGCAACGCCCTAATATTCATTAGAAGGGGCAGGCCAGCCAGAGGGGATCGGTGCACCGAGGGTGGTAGTCCTGCCCCAGTGAACCAAACTTCATCATTAGCCTATGGATTAAACTACAAAGTGCTTGAAAACAGCGCTAAGGATGAAGGTAAGAAATCTACCTTCATCCTCAGAATCCCATGTGCTATAAGGAGATGCTTCTAACCTGCTGATAGTTTCCCTTTAATAGAAAGAAATCCCAGGAAAAAGTCTCCACCCCTAATCCTTACAGATGGCTTAGTATCAGGCTGGGGGGCCCTTCTGAGGTACTGTATACTTTGCTGTATACTGTATACTTTATTATATCTGTGATAGATTGATCCATTTGGTGTACATATACATGTGCTATTATTGAAGGTGTTCTTATGTTTCTTTCAGGGGGATCGCATGTGGCATTTTGCCATCTCTGTATTCCTCATTGAACTCTATGGACATAACCTGCTGCTAACAGCTGTTTTTGGTTTAGTGGTAGCCGGCTCTGTACTAGTGTTTGGGGCTTTAATTGGTGACTGGATAGACAGGAAACCCAGAAATAAAGGTATGTTATATGATAAGAATTGGTTCACCTTCTTGTATTCTTTATAGATGAATTATATACTGTATACAAGCACCATTATATTCCCTTTTAAAAATTGACAGTGATTTACTACTGTGCAAAATATAGACCAAAAACCACTAATACTCGCAGCCTTCCTTGTGCATTTACATTAAAATAAAATGGGAAATACTTCAAAAGCAGAATTGCACATGTATATTTTTACATGAGGCCGATGCAACAGACAAAAGCTTCCTCCCCCACCATCACCAAAGCATTGGCTGGAACTACTTTCATTTAAATGCAAATAACAGGTTATATTTTTCCAGCAGGACAACGCTATCCACAAACACATCACTTGTATATCAAGAGGAAAGAAATGGGGACATTATTTAATAATAAATGTCAATTCATTGCTGTGCTAGCGTAATGTTTGAAACAGGTTACAAAAATGCTTAAATAAAAAGGTTTATAAATTGGGGGTAAAATATCCTTAGGATCTTTTATTGTATAGAAATAGTAGGGGATACTGTAGATCCTAAATTAAAAAGAAGGGTAGCTAAAATGTAATTACTTGGAGTTCTATATAGTCAGCAGGTATCTGCCAGAACCCTATATGCATTATTGAACTATCTGATTGTAAGTAATGCATTGAGTTTGCAGTTTGCATAGACTGTATAGCGCTATGGAAAACCACAATGATGAGTTATGCAAAATGATGATCTGTGACTCACTGACAAATAGCTCAGCTACATCTGTAGTTTTAAAAGTGATTGTACATTTCTGTAAGGTAGACTGGCGCGGGGATACCGGTGCTGCGGTCCTTTTTTTGAACCACGGCCCATTTCCCACGCACAGCACCGGTCTATAGGTGACAAAGCCCCTCCCCTCTTTGATGCAGCTCCATTGATTCCAATAGACCAGCGTCACAAAGGGGAGGGCAGAACGTCACACTGGGGGCCCCTGGTGCCCTGGAATAGACCTGGAACTGACCCGCAGTTCAAAAAATGGACTGCTGTACCAGCATCCCTGTGCCGGGCCAGTCTATTGATGTAAAAATCCTAAAGCGACGTACCTTATGGTACATTCGCTTTAAGACTTTATAGTATTGAATTCATTGGAAATGATGGTTTAACCCCTCCAGGACCAAGGACGTAATTGTACGTCCTTTTTTTGCAGTGTGTTTTCGCTCAAGGACATACAGTTATATCCTGAAATAAAACGGGTGCAGGAGCTGCGCCCGTGCCATCCTGTGGTGGGTCCTGGCTGTCAGTGATAGCCGGGCAACTGCCACATCTGCCGCGACCCGCGCCTGGTCAGCTTTTCCTATTTTACAGGCACATTACAATGCAGATCTGCATTGCAATGTAATGTGCCTGTAATCAGGCAATCAAATAGTGATGTCCCCATGGTGGGACAGTAAAATAAAGTATAACACTTAACAAAACACACACACAAATAAATAAGTAAATAAAGTACACTGCCACCGGCAGAGAAAGCAGCTACCAAGCAACACAAGTGTGAATAAGGTCTCACTACTCACCATCCACCGGCAGGTAGAATGCGAAAAAGAGGAGGCACTTACCATATGTACACAGGTGCTTCCTGCTAGTTTGGATCACATGGGTTTTACAAGGGGGGAGTGCTAGCCACAATGAAAAAAGGGACAGAATACATAAAATATGCACAAGCCAAAAGGACAGAAATAGCTGCACATGGTTGATATGAAAGCCTATCAGCTACATTAAAAACCAACATCAGAAGTTAGTATATAATTTGATCAAACCATATTGCCTCATGTACCACAAGCAGGTCTCTGATACACATGAGCCCCTTTCTCTCCATGTCCGTACAAGTGTATAATAGTTGGTGTCCATGCTAAATGTAACCTATGAAGCAACATTGCACCACTATAGACTGAGTATGTTTATGCTGAGGAATAGGCAAGGAATTTCAAGTGGAACCAGAGCAATGTTGGGTTCAATGTTGGGTTCATAGACGTCATTGGGGCTTTGAATTTCCTCATTATGCTTAAATTCCACTAGAATTACGCACCTACTTCGCCAGAGCTGAAGATGAGGGAGTTTCAAGCAGACAACTTTCCCCTTCAATTCCTCGCCTATTCAACATGTGTGAAGATACCCTTAATATGCAGTACATTATCTCTCCTTTTAAGCAATGAAGGTGTCCTAGTAAATCCTCTCAGTGCATGTTTTCTGTTAATGATACATTTTTGCTTCCTCAGTTGCACATGCATCACTATTCATTCAGAACTCATCTGTCACCGCTTGCTGTATAGTCCTGATGCTGGTATTCTCCTATAAAAATGAGATAGAACAGATTTGGCATGGCTGGCTTACCGTAAGTCTGGTTGGTGTGTGATTTCCCAGCTTTAAAGTACAGCTTAAAGGGGTTCTCCAAGATTAGTAAAACATGGCTGGTTTACTCCAAAAACAGTGCCGCATTTCCCATCAGATGGTATTTGATTTTATATGTTTAAAGGGAATCCGTCAGCTCCCGGGCCCTACCTGAGGTGCTGGCAGTGTGCTGTAGCTGGCAGTCCCCCAGTAAGCATGGTGCCTTTTTGGTAATTTTCCGTGCAGCGGATTATGTACAATCTCATGTCTCCTACTGTCACAGAGCAGTTGTTCGTGCCACACTTGTCATTAGGGATGGTCCGAACCGAGTTCGGCTGGGGTTCGTGCGAACCCGAACCCTCGGTAATGATTCCCGCTGTCTGCCCGCTCCGTGCAGCGGGCGGATCCAGCCGGAGGACCGCCTGGAAAAATGGGATACAGCCATAGCCATAGGCTGTATCCCATTTTTCCAGGCGGTCCTCCAGCTGCATCCGCCCGCTGCACGGAGCGTGAAGACAGCGGGAATCCGATGCCGAGCGTTCGGGTTCATCCGAACCCGAATCTCGGCGGGTTCGGACCATCCCTACCTGTCATGCATCCTCCTCCCTCTTCATGAATAATCAATGCTGCCTGGCCTCCTGCTCACTCAGCTGTCAGCTGATTGCAGATCAGTCCTCTGTAGGCAGTTTATCTCTGAAAGAATCTCTCTTCCCAAATGTATTGGAGCTGTGGTAACTCACCTGTCTAGAAACCTGACAGCAGTTCAGTCTCTGGTTCATCCCCTGATGAAAATTAACTAGATGTCTTTTTTTTCTCATTATTGTATCATTTTTAAGGCTATGTTCACACAGTATTTTTGCTCAGTATTTTGGTCAGTATTTTGCAACAAAAACCAGGAGTGGATTGAGAACACAGGAAGGCTATGTTCTCACACTGTTGAAATTGAGCAGATGGCCGTCATTTAATGGCAAATATCAGACGTTGTTTTAAAAAAAAACTGTAATTATTTGGCATTAAATGACAGCCATCCACTTAATTTCAACAGTGTGTGAACATAGCCGTTCAGTGTTTTCAATCCACTTCTGGTTTTGGTTGCAAAATACTGACCAAAATACTGAGCAAAAATACTGAGCAAAAATACTGTGTGTGAACATAGCCTTAAAAATGATACAATAATGAGGAAAAAAAAGACATCGATTTAATTTACATCAGGGGATTCGAACCAGAGAATGACCTGCTGTCAGATCCCTAGATAAGTGAGTTACCCCTAGACCACAGCTCCAACACATTACAGAGGAAAGATTCTTTCAGACATAAACTGCCTACAGAGGACTGATCTGCAATCTAACAGCTGAGCGAGCAGGAGGCCGGGCAGCATTGATTATTCATGAAGAGGGAGGAGGATGCATGACAAGTGTGGCACAAACAACTGCTCTGTGACAGTAGGAGACATAAGATTGTACATAATCCGCTGCACGGAAAATTACCAAAAAGGCACCATGCTTACTGGGGGACTGCCAGCTACAGCACACTGTCACCACCTTAGGTCGTGCCCGGGAGCTGACGAATTCCCTTTAATGAATGGGACAGGGCAGCAGCAATACCACACAACCTGAGGAGAGATGTGGCATTAATTTTTTTTTTTGTAAAGAAGCAGCTGTGATTTACTAATGCTGTGAATGTCTGCCTTTTAACACAAAGCCTGTTTAAAGTCCAATATTATTTTTTAGAACATCTGATAGATAGAAGATCAGGCTCGTTTTTTGTGACATAGAGCCCCTAATCACTTCTTTAATACACTCATAGAATTACATGATAAAATTCTGATTAGTAAAAGCTTAATGTATACTCTATATCTGAGTTCATTGTAAAAAAAAAAAATAATTGTATGCATTAACATTTTCAGCTTCCCCTAGTGGTCACTACAGGCAGCCAGAATTTTATTATTTAACTCCATGGGTAGGATTCCAACCAAGTTAAATAAACTATATTTTAGGAGTTAAAAACAAAATGGAGTTTAAAGAGGACCTGTCACCCCCCGCGCCGGGGTGACAGGCTCTCAGTCCCCTGCTAGATCCCCTTATAGTTACCGCATGTCGCCGAGTCCCGCTGCCGGAGCCGGTCCCGGGACAGAGATATCTCGGTGAGAAGCCGGCGCGCGCACTGTGGAGTGGGGTCCGGCGTCCATAGAGAATGAATGGAGCCGGACTCATCTCTGCTGCGCGCGCACGGCTCCATTCATTCTCTATAGACGCCGGACCCATCTCCACAGCGCGCGCGCCGGCTTCTCACCGGGATATCTCTGTCCCGGGACCGGCTCCGGCAGCAGGACTTGGCGACGCGGGGGGTGACAGGTCTCCTTTAAGTTAAGGGTGGACATTCACTTTAAGAAGCGTATGGATTACTGGTTGTTGTTTAGCAAAAGCTTAAAGAACTAAACCGTAAATATAGGATTCTATAAGAGATCAAAATAACTGTAGAACATTCATGAAATGTAAGTACACAAGATGTAACAATTGCCTCAATGTTATCCCTTTATTTTGGAATTTTTTTGGTCAAAGCCAAAGAATTTTAATGATTTTATTTAATTAACAGCTTAATTTTGCACATATAGCTAGTATGCAGCTAGATAGATTGTTGCACACATTCATATGCGAGTGTTGCTGTGGTTTAGGAGACCAGTAGGAGCAATGAAATTTAAAAAAAATTCTAGTTCAAGTGTAATTTTTGTTTGTTCACAGGTATTCTGCTATGGAGTGGTTATTATTTTAGCAGATCTGGCAAATCTTGCAAGTACGGCGCTGACCATAACTATTCAGAAAGACTGGATCGTAGTTATTACAGGAGATAACAGAAGCCAGCTGGCCGGTGAGACTTATATTAATACATAGCACTCAAGAATTTAGTGATTCTCCAGGACTTTAAACTGATTTAAAAAAGTATTTCTGCCATTTCTATGTGCGCAGTTGTCTCTAATAGCCTGGCACCCGACTTAAGTGTTACTGCACTGCAGTATAAGGCGCCTTACTGCTGCAGCAATTCCATTTTCTTTGCCTTATATTATTTTCTAATATTTTATTTTTAATATTCTAATATTTTAAAAACAAGATATTAATTTTATTCTAAGTCAGTGCGACTAAAACTCCAAATACAGTTAAGAGGGTTTTGTCTTGTTTTACAGTTTAAAAATTGCTTAGCATCACTATGTGTTGACCCCTATATTTTTTCTCTATGGAGCTGTATGAGGGCCTTTTTTTTGCACAGTGAACTGTAGTTTTTATTGGTAGCAGGTAAGAGTTCTAACATAGCAGCCACAGATGCCTTTAGAAGGTCCCTGAGTGCCATGGCAACCAATCAGCACCCTGTGATTGCAACAATGAGATGGGACCAACAACTGTCATTTAACAATGACATCTAGGGAGTTAAATGACCGGCATCAGAGTAATCTCTGATGCCAGCCACAGGCAGAGGGTGTCAGCTATAGAAAGCAGCTTCCTGCTGGGTATTAGCACTTAGCACCTGAAGATTGAGTTGTGGTGCTCCTCCTATGAATGCAGCACCCTGTCTATTGTGTACAGGGAACAAATCTTCTTGTCCTTTCCTAAGAATTAGCTATCATTTAAATCTTGGAGAACTCCTTTAATTGTATTTATTCTATGAGACCTAAACAATCTTAGCTAGTCAAAAATGAAGGTCCACTATGGATAATCTCGACATCATATATGAGGGTTGTATCTTTTGCCATTCACTAATATACATCATTTCAAATTTATTCCCACGTATAATTCCATTAGTAATATTTCATTGTAAGTTCTTAGGCTATGTTCACACTACGTATCAGACCAGCCGTTCCGTGACCCCGGCCGGATCACGGAACGGCCGGTCTGTGCCCGGATCATTGCGGCCGGTACTTAAGTACCGGCCGGATGATCCGTCTGGCCGCAGAGCTCTGATACGGGCAAATCAGCACGCGCACGCATCAGAGCTTCCCATAGCCCACAGTAAAGCAAGCGGCCGGAGCTGCTCGCTTCACTGTGTGAACTGACAGGGCTTTCTGCGGCCGGAATTTACTAAATTCCAGCCGCAGAAAACTGACATGTCAGTTATTTGTGGCCCCGTATGGGATCCCGGCCGGAGAGTATACGTTGTGTGTACGCTCCAGCCGGGATCCCATAAAGAAGCAGGCATTGTTCCCCCGCACAAAAGTACGGCCGTTGTTGCCATCGGCAACAACGGCCATACTTTTACTTAGTGTGAACAAAACCCTTTTAAAGTGTAACCTGTTATAAGGGCTGCCGCCGTATAAGGGGTGAAATCCACATTACGGGTGGAAGGTCGGGTCTCCATGGCTATGAACATGCATACCGTAATGGGCAGAATCCCCAGTGGATCAGAACAGGGGTCACGTGCATTACGGGTTCATGTGTGTTCATAGCCATGGGGACCCAAACTTCTGCCTGTATAGTGGAATTCACTGTTGATACGGCAGCAGCCTTGATGACAGGTAGACTTTAAAGGAGAACCCCAGCTCCAGCTCTGGTGCCGGTATCCTGCAGCTCTGATTCCCCGGTCCTATCCGCTTCTGGGTCTGGGTGGGGACCTAGGACGTGACATACCTGCACAGCCAGTTGATGGCCGAGGTGGGATCCCGGTACAGCCGCCGCCTGGCTGAGTGGGCTTAACACGTCACTTCCCAGGTCCCCACTCAGATCCAAAAGTGTCTGGGACTGGAGCTGCGGGATATTGTCACCAGCAATGGAGCCGGGTATGCTGGGTAGTATGCTTGTCACCCCACTGAGCAGACATTGATGGCCTATACTAAAAACAGGCCATCAATGTATAATGCCCAGAAAAACCCTCTCCTCAGAGCAAAGTCCAATTCCCTTTTGTGTTATTTTCCGAATATGTGTGTGTTTTTTCTTTAAGTGATGATTAATGTGTTTGTCGCTTCATATAATAGTGTAGGGCTGTACAATATGCTGATGCTATATAAACAATGTTATTATCAAGAGGATATAGCACTATACATTCTATGGGGATGCAGGAATACAATCACAGCAGTTAGAAGCAATTACACAGTAACAAAGAGATCCAGTCTGAAGGGCATAGGGTAGAAACCTCAGTAGCTAAAGCAGCTGGAGGGCCACACATTTACAGTCCACTGCTTTATTGGTGATATGTGTGCGGCACATTAATGTGATCTAAATGTTTGTAGGAAAGTGTTATGTCTGTTATTTTAACACTGAAATAGAATTATTCATTTCTTCTTGCTTTTGTTACATGTGCTTTGATGCATTGGTCATGCTTCAGGCCGTATGAATACGGATGACTTGGTTTCCTTTGGGATTTTTATAATTAGTACACCCTTAGATGTAACGTTTCCTAGGCTTTTAATTATTTCCATTGAATTATTTTTTGTACAGAAGCCAAATATACAATATTAATAGGATATAACCGTGTGTGTGTGTTTTTTGCAAAAGGAATTTACTTTATAAACAAAGCATCTATAAGGTTCCCATACATATTAGAGGAAAGTTTCCATTGCATATCAATGATATCTAAATACTTTGAAGCTTTTCATATCAGAACACATATTATACAGAAGGGCTTCATGTTTGGCTTAATTAATGCAGTGTATTGCTGTCTGTTTCACTGACTACTCCTAAAGTGGATATTCCCAGTATTTTTTAACCTACTTTTTGGTTCCATGTTGAGTGCCCACATGAAATATTATGTGCCGTTCCATAGTATGTATAAAAATAGGTATTCTATGCAAAGAAATTGATTTAAAAAAATAAATCTGTTTCTATTATTAGACATCTTACATTGATGTCAGTGGTGGCGCCCCCTGCTGTTCCTTGTTCTAATTTCTGTATCCACCTTCTGCAGCTTCCAATGATGGACATGCAAGTTCCTTTGCTGGCCTTCTCACCGCACCTTGATATTTTTGTAGAAATTTTTATGTCATAAAATTTCATATGTGTATCAGACATCCATAGAAATATTGTTACAGGGAGGGAGAGAGGAAATGGGAATGAGAGTATATTTTTGTGTAGTATTATTCTTTTCTATAGTTTATAGAAGTGCGTACAGGTAGTCTGTGAAGCACAAATAATAAATAAGTAGGATAAATTAATGTGGGGTGCAGAGAGGAAAATTCGATGGAAAATTAAATCCTTATGTATTAGTGAGTTGAGGAAATACTTTCTACACAGGTCAGTGAAGGAAGGCAGAAGCAGGGCCGCCATCAGGAATTTCGGGGCCCCATACAACCAAAGTGTCTGGGCCCCCCACATTAATAAAAAAACAATTGTGTGTTCGC
The DNA here is from genome assembly GCF_027789765.1 of Dendropsophus ebraccatus. Classification (NCBI taxonomy): domain Eukaryota; kingdom Metazoa; phylum Chordata; class Amphibia; order Anura; family Hylidae; genus Dendropsophus; species Dendropsophus ebraccatus. The sequence continues at coordinate 176,753,891 of NC_091455.1, forward strand.
CCCATGCCTTGCTGGGAGGTATAATTTGGTTCAGATCAATTCTAGAGAACTGGCTCATATACCCCATTTTCCCCAGTGGCTTAAAATGTAACCTCTGTTATACAGTTATAAAATTGTAGAAATTAAATGTGAACAAGGTGCAATTCAAACAGACACTTACTTGTATAGCTGCCTCTTGTGCTCTGTATGCAGTGCATTATATTCACCCTTGCAACGTACAATTTATAGCGTGTCTACAAGCCCAGCGGGGCTCATTATGATGGAGACTAAAACTTATACAAGAGTGGGGTAGGGGTTCCCCTGTATTCAGAATGCTGTTGAGTACTAGGCAATGCCCCGTTTGGGGTTATTGAATTTCGAGGGTCTGGGGGGCTGTTTGATTTGTATATGTTCACCAATATCAGCCCCCCCCCCCCGGTAAGCTCACTAACATAGAATATGTTGATAAGGCTAATATAATGAGGCTGTTCCATGTTAGTGAGCATATACAAATCACCCCCCCCCCCAGGCAGACTAGTTTAGCTCACCCAAGCCAGTGATAGCGAATACATGGCGGTGAGAACGCTTTCTAGGAGATCCTGTTTGTGCAGCAGAGGTGTCTTTATCCTGCTCTGCATAGACCCTCGAAATTCAATAATCCCAGACGGGGCATTGCCTAGCACTCAACAGCATTCTGAATACAGGGGAACCCCTACCCCACTCTTGTATAAGTTTTAGTCTCCATCATAATGAGCCCCGCTGGGCTTGTAGACACGCTATAAATTGTACGTTGCAAGGGTGAATATAATGCACTGCATACAGAGCACAAGAGACAGCTATACAAGTAAGTGTCTATTTGAATTGCACCTTGTTCACATTTAGGTTCTACAATTTTATAACTGTATAACAGAGGTTACATTTTAAGCCACTGGGGAAAATGGGATATATGAGCCAGTTCTCTAGAATTGATCTCACACACAGACACCAGCACACATGTATACAGACATACAGACACCAGCACACATGTATACAGACATACAGACACCAGCACACATGTATACAGACATACAGACACCAGCACACATGTATACAGACATACAGACACCAGCACACATGTATACAGACACCAGCACACATGTATACAGACACCAGCACACATGTATACAGACATACAGACACCAGCACACCAGGGCACGATGAAGTTTGAACTTCTGCAACCTGGAGAAATCACCTGATATCACCTGCAGTCCTATGTAACACCACATAACACAGTGGTATCTCTGAGTACAGATAATGTAGTAGATTTCACCTGCAGTCCTATGTAACAGCACAGATAACACAGTGATATCTCTGAGTATAGATCATGTAGTAGATGTCACCTGCAGTCCTATGTAACAGCACAGATAACACAGTGATATCCCTGAGTACAGATGTAGTAGATTTCACCTGCAGTCCTATGTAACAGCACAGATAACACAGTGATATCTCTGAGTATAGATCATGTAGTAGATGTCACCTGCAGTCCTATGTAACACCACAGATAACACAGTGATATCTCTGAGTACAGATAATGTAGATGTCACCTGCAGTCCTATGTAACACAACAGATAACACAGTGATATCTCTAAATACAGATAATGTAGTAGCTTTCACCTCGGGGCGCCCCTACTAAATGATGTTCTACAAAATAAGAGAACCGTCATACAGTGACTCACCGGTGACGTCTTCTTTGATCTGAGGCGTCACTTTCCCTTTTCCTCTCCATCCGGCCCAGACCTCCATGATGATTCCTTCCAGATACGTTTCATCCCCTTAGAACCTGCGAGACAAACAATTTAGGCTCCGCACATTTCTAGCAACTTCCTTTCCTTTCTCCCCCCTGTAGGCTCCCATAGTAACTGCGCTGTGTGGGATGCCCCCTGTATGTAGGATCCCCTGCTGTGCCCCCTGTATGTAGGATTCCCAGCTGTGCCCCCATGAGCTAATAATGCCCCCAGAGGTACCCCCATGCACTAATAATGCCCCCAGAGGTACCCCCATGCACTAATAATGCCCCCAGAGGTACCCCCATGCACTAATAATGCCCCCAGAGATGCCCCCATGAGTTAATAATGCCCCCAGAGGTGCCCCCATGAACTAATAATGCCCCCATATACTAATAATGCCCCCAGAGGTGCCCCCATATACTAATAATGCCCCCAGAGGTGCCCCCATATACTAATAATGCCCCCAGAGGTGCCCCCATATACTAATAATGCCCCCAGAGGTGCCCCCATATACTAATAATGCCCCCAGAGGTGCCCCCATACACTAATAATGCCCCCAGAGGTGCCCCCATATACTAATAATGCCCCCAGAGGTGCCCCCATATACTAATAATGCCCCCAGAGGTGCCCCCATACACTAATAATGCCCCCAGAGTTGCCCCCCATATACTAATAATGCCCCCAGAGGTGCCCCCATATACTAATAACGCCCCCAGAGGTGCCCCTAAAAAAAACAAACATCTTACTCACCTAATCCGCGCTGTGCAGGCAGCAGCTCTTCCTCCTCCTCTTCGGGCTCCATCTTGCGAGCCGCAGGGACGGGACTTCCGGCAGACGTGATGACGTCACATCGTCACGCCTGCCGGAGGGGCACATGATCACGGCCCGGCCTCCCATAGGCTGCTGGTATGAAGTGCCGGCAGCCTATGGGAGAGAATACAGGAGGAGGACGCTGACAGGTCCTTCTCCTGTATTCTGATCGCTTTAATGTTCCGCCCGCTGTGCGGGCGGAACATTAAAGCGATCAGTGCATCCCGAGAAGCTGCGTGGCCACAGCTTCTCGGGATGCTCAAAAACAGGTGGCAAGGGGGGCCGTGCGGACCCCCCTAGCGTAGCGGGCGGGGGGCGGCGGCCGGCGGGCCCCCCCCCCCCGTGTCTCTTAGGGTCCGGGCCCCATACGGCAGTACCACTTGTACTGCCCTATCGGCGGCCCTGGGCAGAAGAACTGAGGTATGAAGAGCCAGACAGCAATACACTGCTAGGATATACAGCTTTTTAGAGGTCAAAGGGTTTACACTGGTTCCACAGAAAGGGTAGAGACCAGAGCTGCAGAGGCTTGAGGAAAGAAGAACATTACACTGGAAAGTGTCTTTTTTTGTGTGGATAGTGGCATAAGGATCTTTTTACATGACCCGATCTTCAGCCACCCACAGTGGCAAACATGTGCCCATCAGTGAGAACGCAATCGTTTGTAAAGTGTCTTTACACAGCACAACAAAAATGAGTGGCCGGGCCACACGAACAATACCTGTATTGTTTGCGTGGCCTTTAAAATACATTGCTGCACAAAATGCCATGGCCTGGCTGAGAGATTGCCCGCTCAGCCAGTCAGCGACTCGGGCAATGCCCTGTACGCGACGTTGCAAATGGAAGAGCTGAAGGACACCGGTGGCTGTTAGCTGGACCCAGGAGCATTGCTATGGGGCACAAGGATAGGTTTACTTTGTTTTTTATATTCTTGTACCCTACTGCCTTCCTGTCATTTTTGGATTTCATGGGACTTCTCTTTTAAACTAGAAGGTTGCACTATAAAGAGTCCTCTTGTTGCTCCAGTCTTATGTATCGTTACAATAGTATACAAGTATGTGGACATTTTCTCACCTCTATGTAATCAATTGTGTTTGTGATCTCTGCCTCCTATAGGGATGAATGCAACTGTGAGAAGGATGGATCAAGTAATAAATATCTTTGCCCCATTATCAGTGGGCCAAGTCATGACTTGGGCTTCTAATGTGGTTGGCTGCGGATTTATTCTCGGTTGGAATCTGGTTTCACTGTTCGTGGAATTTATTTTTCTCTCCAGAGTTTATAAAATGGTACCTCAGCTGGCTGTAAAAGCACAGCAACCCATCGGAGAGCATTACATAGAGCGACAGCTGGAACTCCTAAATGTACAAGGTATGGCATCTTATAAAAACGAGACTCGATATATAGTTTAAAAGCTATAGTCTTGTAATTTAGAATGTTAGAATAGGCACTAAGGGCTAATGCACCTAACTATGTATTTGGATGCTGTGTTATACAGATACTGAATATGGCGGGAAAGAATTGCTCTGGTAGCAGACATGCTGTAACGCCTGGAGTAGTGGATCCACTGGGCCGACACTAGCGATGGCACAAAACCGCACCAGGGAGCGGAGTCTAAAGGGCCGCTGGTTTTCACCAGAGCCCGCCGCAAGGCGGGATAGGCTTGCTGCGGCAGGCGACCCCCAGGCCGCTACCCCTGGTTTGGTTGCTAGTGACAGCAGGCGAGGCGAGGCAGGAGCAGTAGGCAGGAGATGGTGCTAGCAGAGGTCTGTAGGCGTAACCGCAGGTGACAGGCTGAACACAGGAGCGATAGTGTGACAGAGGAGCAGGAACCAGGAACAAGGACTGGGGACCAGATAGCGGACAGGAATCAGGAACAAGGACTAGGGACCAGGTAGCGGACAGGAATCAGGAACAACAGGGAGCTGGACCAAACACTATAGGAAGCATGTAGAGGCTCCAACACCTGGAAGGGGGCAGGGCTGGAACTTATAGGGGAGTGATTGACATTCAAGCGAATTAGGAGCGCACTGCCCCTTTAAATCTGAGACAGCCGGCACGCGCACGCCGACCGGCACAGCGACGGGCAGGAGCGCGGTGAGGTGAGGCGCCCCCCGAGGCCCAAGCAACAGCAGCGCCGGGTCCCTGCATATGGACACCGGCTGCTGCAGAAGTGGGAGAGAGGGTGCGGTGGCGGTCCGGAGCACGGGACGTCGCCGTGGCCCTAACACATGCATACATTTATTTTTAAAGCCTATACATTTCATTGCTTATTGTTAGAATAAAACATTCACAGTTAGACATATGCATGTGGTGCTAATCACTCAAACGGGTCCCAAGCCCCCTGTATTTCCTCAACTGCATTGGAGATGAGATTGAATGGAGGGCCAGTCATACATGCGCCTTGATGCTCCATTCTTTGTCTACGAGAAGATTAAGACAGTGAACAGTCAAAAAAGGTCCCTACACTTAAAGGAGAAGTCCCTTCAAAGTTAAAAATCTTCGGCGGGTGCGGGAACATAATAAAAAAAGCTTATTTACCCATCCCCGTGCCCTCACAGTGCCGGCTTACCAATTCCTGCCATCCACCGGTGTCCTGCAGCTCCTCCAGCTACAATGTTACATACCCTGCTGATGGATCACCGGTTCAGCCAATCAGTGACTGGGGGGGGGGACACCACTTCAGTCACTGATTGGGTGACCGAGCAATCCCTCATCCAGGCCATGACGTTGCAGCTGCAGAAACCAGGTACTTGACCCACTTGACTGCTGGACGAGAATGACATCTGGCAGCTGACAGCGGCCACACAGGGGCACAGGGACCCTACATTCTTTATTACGTTCACACACACCCCTGCCTGCCTAAAATTTTTTACTTTGGTGGGACATCTCCTTTTAAGGGGTATTCTGCAGAAATACAATTATTCCTTTACATGGCAACTACATGGCAACTACATAGCAACTCTGCTGCCACCAGTGGCTGTGTTCGAACTGAAGGGCTTCAGAAGCTCTGATGCTCACACAGTTGGATATCACTAATGCTGCTGCATGCAGTGTTAGCAATACAGAGCCTCTCCTAAGGGCCCTATTACAGCAAACGATTATCGGGCGTACTTGGACGATTACCGTCAATTCCGGATGACAATTGTTTGGTGTAATAGTGCCACGATCAGTTGACATGCAAGATATCGGCTGGTCTTTAAAGAACATTTTCTTTAATAAAGTTATATTACAAAGTTATATTAAGTTATATAACTTTATGAAAGAAATATTTTATGCAGAATACCCCTTTAATTTTACAACCATAATTGCAGATGTAAAATTCACATATGTGGGATGTTTTACCATTGGGGTCAATATAACTAAGTGTTTTTGAGCCATTTTTGGAAAGTGAAATGTCCATTTTACGTCTACAGATAGCTTCAATGCGGTTGCTACTTGTTTCCTCTAGAAAACGATCCTCTAATAAATGACTTTTCTTTCTGTAGGTGACCTGCCAATCTGCTCAGTCATAGGAGACTTCATTGGCACACCAGTCATTCCCAGTGTACCCAATATAGAGAGGCCCCGGACTCCAGAGCCACCAGCAGGACGCGCTTCATCACTTCCAGTTTGCTTCCAAAAAGTACGCAGAATGTTGCGTACCTGTACAGACGGCTGGAAATCCTACTACAGACAATCTGTTTTCTTAGCAGGTTTAGGATTGGCCTTCTTGTACACCACAGTCCTGGGCTTTGATTGTATTACTACAGGTTACGCCTACACTCAGGGGATAAGTGGCTCTCTGCTCAGCATACTCATGGCTGTCTCTGCCATCTCAGGATTAATGGGCACCTTTCTGTTTACCAAACTAAGAAGACATTACGGCTTAGTGGTCACAGGAATTATATCCAGCTGCCTCCATGTTAGTTGTTTAATGCTTTGCGTATTTTCAGTCTTTGCTCCCGGAAGCCCGTTTGACTTGAGCATTTTCTCTGTCATTATGGGGGTGAATTCTTCATCAAACACCGAAAAACTGCATCAGAACCAACTCCATATTTATCCATCTCAAGGGAATATCAACCAGCCTATCCTTCCAGACCGCTCCTCAATCCACTGGACTAACAATACTGTGCTGTTTGAGAGTGTACGTGCTGGCGACCATCCAGACTCCTATATCTCAATCATACTGCTGTTTTCAGGAGTAATATTAGCAAGAGTGGGTATGTTCACATTGGCTACAATCTACAATTATTCCTAAATATAGTTGGCCATATATATTATAATATTGTACTTTGTGTGCATCTAGTATACTTTTCTTTCTTTTACTCAACCATTGTGAATTATTTAACTACACCCTAAGGCCCCTTTACACAGAGCGGTAATCGGGCTGAATAAGGCCAATTTGACTGATTATGGCTCCGTGTAATAGAGACAATGATCAGCCAATGACAACTATCATTGGCTTATTGTGTATTTTGGTCTGGTCCTAAAATCAGCGATCTGTGATGTGTAAAAAAAGTAAACTGTATACATTACCTGTCCATGGTCCCAGTGTTCTTCTGCCCTCTGTTCACTTCCCGGAGTCGGTGAGGTAGCTTCAGAGCGGGTCTCTGAACTCACAAACTGCTCAGCCAATCACTGGCCGCCGCGGTCCCGTCCAAAGATTGGCTGAGCGGCCTGACATTTCAGAGACCCGTTCTGAAGCTACCTCAGCAACTTCAAAAAGTGAGCAGAGGGCAGAAGAACACCGGAACCATGGACAGGTAATGTATACATCGCTAACAATGTCTGTGCAGCCCTTGCTAAAAGATTATCGAGCAGTGTAATAGGCTCGGTAAGCAAACGCCGATCTGCTTAGAGGGGCCATTGAACCGTCTAATATGGCCCTTAGACTGTTCACACCATGTTGTTTTATAATTATCAAAAGACGGCTGACCAAAGAGACGGTCGCAAAACAATCATTGTGTGAACATAGCCCTACTATGCACCCATTATCATATGCACAGTAAACCAAGATTTCAAATGGCACATGTCTTGCATGCAGTACAAGTGTAATGCAGGTTATGCTACTTTCCTGAGGCCTCTTTTAAAGGCTTGAAAGTTTCTGTGAGCAACTTGTCCACTTCTCCTGTCCACTGGTTTTGGTACTTCATCAATATGGCGATGGCATATCTTCACATAGGACAGTGTTGTTACTTGAGTCAAGAATATTTTAATGCTTGACTGCTCAAGTAACAAACCCCCTTGAAATCAATGGGAGCCCTGAGCATTTAACCAGGTGCCCCCTAGGATCGTTTGTCCTCCGTTTTTGAAGGTGTATGGTCTCCTTTACCCTAGGATCAAGCTTGATCGACCATGCTTGTTCAACACTAATTGTTCCCACTAATTTGCACTTGGCCAAACTGATCATGCATTTCATATGAACAGGTTTGATCAGCATGTTTGACATTTTATTTGTCTTGGAATAGGTTGGACACTACTTTAAATTTTGTATTGGTATCCAGATTAAGTATATATCATCTAAATGTATATGCAACTCTCTAACTCTAATATGCAGCTGTGTTGTCAGGTGTGTTTTGTAAGAGCAGCATACAATAGAGGGGTGGAGGTGCTAAGTATATTGGTTTTTATACTTTTTATTTCTGAGACTCTACAGTGGGAATTTATTAGTTTATCATTTACCATCTTATACCTGTTAGAATCTTAAGCCCCTATTACTCACATCGATATTGAGAAGGAAACGAGCGCCGACCTGTCAGATAAGCTCTCCCTTCCTCCTCACCCCCCACCCGCTGCCTATGCTATTACACGCACAGACAACAAGCTAGGAGGAGCATTGAGGAAAGCGACGGTCTGCTGCCGCCACTCCTGTTACATATACTCCTGTCACAGTGACAGACAGCAGACCATTGCTGTCGTGATCGTGTTGATTTCGCACAGCGTCCCCTGTCTGTCCACTTGGCGAACACAACACAGAGCCAGCAAAAATTCACAAACACTTTGTGCAAAATATGCACCTTTACTTGGGTCAGCACCAGACACAGTTATGATAACGTCACCCTATATGTATTTCTCAACCTGTCAGTTACTTTCTGTGGTTCCCGGCTATTTAAATTGTTAGATACTATGATAGTGACCAGGACATCTAAGCCATAACACAGACAGCCAATGATAACATTGTGGGGTGCACAGGAGACTACTAAAGGCCTCCAAGCCTACAATTTTAGTACTTCTACTATACCCTGCAATGTCTAAAAGGATTGTGGTTACAGCAAAATAGACATAGGGGGATTTATCAAACATGGTCTAAAGTAGAACTGTCTCAGTTGCCCCTAGCAACCAATCAGATTCCCCCTTTCATTTTCCAAAGAATCTGTGAGGAATGAAAAGTGGAATCTGATTGGTTGCTAGGGGCAACTAAGCCAGTTCTACTTTACACCAGTTTGATAAATCCCCCTCATAGAGTATTTCAGTGTATTGTGCATTCAGTGAGTTGGAAAGTTAGTTAAAAATTTAAATTAATTTGGCCTGTCCATATTAGTTTGAACTATTAAACTAAAACGCTATGATCACACACTTTAACAGGTAAAGGTAAAACACGGCTGTAATTCTGGGGTAAAAATACAGCTGTATTTTCATTATAATGTACTCCATTTAAGTCAATAAGAAAGTGGCTGGCAAAATGTCCATAACTCATTACGACCGCACAAATGATGAACACGTTCATTAACAACTGCTTTTGCAAAGTATGGCTGTTTTCTTCTCAATCTATTTACAAGTTTTGTCTTCACTTGAACTTATGACCGTATTTAATTTTATTTTACTATGTGTAAACCTAGCCATTCTCAAAACGAGAGCTCACTCCTAAGAAAATGGAATAAATTCATAAAATAGTACCCAAAAATACTACACCTCATGGCGACTGCAGCACTCTCCCTTTCTAGTGAGTGGTGGGTGGTTTACACACCCAGACACTGACCATTCAAAACTTTTGACATGTCCCTACAAGAGTGCTAATGTTTTTTTTTTTTTTTTTTTTTTAAGTAACAGTGACACAGAATGTAATTCCAACAAGTTACCCTTATAATAGTAACACTATGCCGTATTTTACACTAACCTTATTTTATTTTCCTATTTTCTGTTGGTTGTAATAATATTTTGGTATATTTTATCTCTTGTAGGTCTGTGGTCCTTCGACTTAACAGTGACTCAGCTTCTCCAGGAGAACATTCCGGAATCTGAGCGCGGAGTCGTCAACGGAGTGCAAAGCTCAATGAATTACCTGATGGATCTAGTACATTTCATCATGGTCATTCTTGCTCCTCAGCCCCAACAGTTTGGGCTCCTGGTTATCATCTCGATCCTGTTTGTGATCGCTGGACACACCATGTATTTTTTTTATACCAAAAAATATAAAACAAAAGAGAGGGAATCACCGAATACTCCTGCCTGATAGTCTTGTGATTAACCATTTTTAAGTAGCTAGTGCTCCTTGTAGTATAATCTTTGTAGTATGAGTTTTAGCATGAAGTGTTGGATAACTTTAGCAAACTTGTCCAATGTTCACCTAATCTGTTCCATTTCTTTTTATATTTTTATTTTATACATGAACCACCATATTCCATATACAGATTCTATCAACTTCACTGGAAATAAACAACATACATTACTTAAAACACCAAATCTATGCTTTTGCCTATATTATAAGTTTTTGTATTTTACTGAAACATCTGGATATCTCTTGAGGTGGATTATGATATAGTCTGCCATTGCAGTGATGGAAAGTGGTATAGGTATAGTGTTATAGTGCCTATTCTGTGCACAACACAGTCAGGTTACTCTGACCAATATCTGCTCTTATGAATATTCATACTGTGCCTACTACTCTATAATAGCTCTCTGTGTGTTTGTAGTTCTTTTTAACTCCTTGGTGTTGAGATCCGCACACTAGACTGAAGGACACTGTACTATCATGCACAGATCTAATTCTTATTGTTAAGATGCAGACACGATAGTCAGTGGCCTCCGCAACTCTACTGCCCAGGATATTTGGTGGGGGTGGGGGAGGGGGGGGTGTAATAATTTTATAGATGCTAGTCTGCAGCATAGAGCCGAGGCTGACAGTGGGCGCCCCTGGCACAGCATTTACTTTGATGTAATGTAATATCAGTGACTCACAGTTGATGTCTTCTCTTGAGTTGTCCTTTTCCTTTTTTTCTGATTTGGACTGCCATGACTTCTTCCATCTGTGTCTCATGGCTGCACAGTTTGAAGCTTAGCTCTGGCTGTCCATGCATAATGGGAATTGCAGTTTTGCAACAGCTGGAGGGTAGAAGAAATAATATGTGTCCCCTTAATGCACTGTGCACTCCCAATGAGGTATAATGGATCTCAATTCCCCTCCCCCGAAGAGGAAATGTTGTGGATACCCTCTGTATCCAAGTGATTATCTACCTGCTACTGATTAGATAATGGAAAAGGTACACGTGTACACGGAAGGATTATGCCGAACAGCAACTTAGAATAATGTCCAGATGTTACAAGATGACTTAGACACACTGAGTGTTTGGGCGTCCACTTGGCAAATGAGGTTCAATGTGGATAAATGTAAGGTTATGCACCTGGGTACTAATAACCTGCATGCATCATATGTCCTGGGGGGAGTTACACTGGGAGAGTCACTGATGGAGAAGGATCTGGGTGTACTTGTAGATAATAGACTACAGAACAGCACACAATGTCAGTCAGCTGCTTCTAAGGCCAGCAGGATATTGTCATGCATTAACACAGCCAAGGACTCACGGGACAGGGATATAATATTACCGCTTTATAAAGCTTTGGTGCGGCCTCATCTGGAGTATGCTGTCCAGTTTTGGGCACCAATTCATAGAAAGGATGTCATAGAGCTGGAAAGGTACAAAGACAGGCAACTAAACTAATAAGGGGAATGGAGCATCTTAGTTATGACTAGAGATGAAAAGAATTACATTTGTTTAGTCTGGAGAAGAGACGTTTAAGGGGAGATATGATTAATTTATTTAAATATATAAATGGCCCCTACAAGAAATATGGGGAAAAGATGTTCCAGGTAAAACCTCCTCAAAGGACAAGGGGGCATTGCCTCCACCTGAAAAAAAAAGGTTCAATCTCCGGAGGCGACAAGCCTTCTTTACCATGAGAACTGTGAATCTGTGGAACAGTCTACCCCAGGATCTGGTCACAGCAACAACAGTAGAGGGCTTCAAAACAGGGCTAGACAAGTTCTTAGACCAAAATAATATAAATGCATATGTATAGAACCTATCATCATCTTTCCCCTTCCCTCCATCCATCCCCTCCTTGTATACTCCCCTTCCCTGTATCCATCCTCTCCTTGTATATCCCCCTTCCCTATATCCATCCTCTCCTTGTATACTCCCCTTCCCTGTATCCATCCCCTCCTTGTATATCCCCCTTCCCTATCTCCATCCTCTCCTTGTATATCCCTCTTCCCTGCATCCACCCCCTACTTGTATATCCCCCTTCCCTCCATCCATCCCCTGCTTGTATATCCCCCTTCCCTGCATCCATCCCCTCCTTGTATATCCCCCTTCCCTGCATCCATCCCCTCCTTGTATATCCCCCTTCCCTATATCCATCCTCTCCGTGTATATCCCCCTTTCCTGCATCCATCCCCTCCTTGTATATCCCCCTTCCCTGTATCCATCCCCTCCTTGTATATCCCCCTTCCCTGCATCCATCCCCTCCTTGTATATCCCCCTTCCCTGCATCCATCCCCTCCTTGTATATCCCCCTTCCCTGTATCCATCCCCTCCTTGTATATCCCCCTTCCCTGCATATATCCCCTCCTTGTATATCCCCCTTCCCTGCATCCATCCCCTCCCTGTATATCCCCCTTCCCTGCATCCATCCCCTCCTTGTATATCCCCCTTCCCTATATCCATCCCCTCCTTGTATATCCCCCTTCCCTGCATCCATCCCCTCCTTGTATATCCCCTTCCCTATATCCATCCTCTCCTTGTATATCCCCCTTCTCTGCATCCATCCCCTCCTTGTATATCCCCCTTCCCTGTATCCATCCCCTCCTTGTATATCCCTCTTCCCTGCATCCATCCCCTCCTTGTATATCCCCCTTCCCTATATCCATCCTCTTCTTGTATATCCCTCTTCCCTGTATCCATCCCCTCCTTGTATGTCCCCCTTCCTTATATCCATCCCCTCCTTGTATATCCCTCTTCCCTGCATCCAACCCCTCCTTGTATATCCCCCTTCCCTGTATCCATCCCCTCCTTGTATATCCCCCTTCCCTCCATCCATCCCCTACTTGGTTGAACTTGATGGACATGTCTTTTATCAGCCGTTGTAACTATGTAATACTCCAGCTTTATTGCGTAGCAAGCAGTTTATATAGTAAGCACAAAGCAAAGGGTGGGGTGTATCCTATCCGTCGTGTTCATTGGTTTCTTCCATCAGTCACCTAGAGATAAGAACAGAATCCGGGAGTGATACAATGATGGGGGGAGCCATCTTGGAGTAGGATACCTCTGCCATCATTCACAACAGTACAGCAAGTGATTTCAGTTAATACTACGGTTTGTCACAGTATAATGCACTGATATAATGTGCACCCCCTTTAATAAGTTGTTATACAATGCCCCCCCCCCCCCCCCCCCCCCAATAATCAGCTATATCTTATTGAGGCTGTGTATTTCAAATCGCTTCCTTCTGGGGGGAGGGGAGCCTGCTTGAATAATCATAAGATCGTCCATGTGGCCCATAGAAGAGAGTGGCGGTCTGTCGTCATTGTGATTTTAGAACATGCTGAAAGACCACGATCAGCCGACAGGGAACAGGTAATAAAAGAAAGACTGAGATTACTCCTCTTCTCAAATCTAGTCCTGGCTTTGGCTTAAAAAAATCTGTCAGCTAAATCTCTCTGTAAACGCACCATAACTCAATGTGAATGTATAATTTAATTGCCATCCAGCAGTCTTTTATTGCATTAATGCAATGAAACTCCAGTATGTGTAAACATACCCTAAGGTAGGAAATAATCTATTATATCTCATTAGGATGGTGTGCATTGTGTATAAAAATACATAATGAGGTATAATGTAGTGTGCCCCCTGTACGGTGTTACATACTCACCTGTACTGTCCTCAGCAGATGCCGCTCTGACATCAGCATGTCAGGTCTGGCTCCTAGTGTGAGGCAGCTGCCACCATCTCACACCGGGAGCACAGATCAGTATTGCAGGTTGAAGGCGGTGGCTCCTTACGGTGTATCAGCGCCTTTTAAATGTTTTTATTGATTTTTCAACAACAAAACAATAGTCATGGAAGTGGGTTGGAGACAAGGAATGGGAGAGGGATGGGTGTGGGTAAGGAAAAGGTGGGCAGGGCAGCATGGCGATAGGTTCACCAGCAGAAGATATAGCATCAAGCCTCAAAATAATGCTGAGAGGGAGACACTTTCCAGTCCCCAGGTAGCATGTCATGGGAACAGAATGTCATTGTTGTAAGTAAACGTAATGTAAACCTTTAATGTCTGGTTATTTAAGGTATAATATAAGAGACTGCTTGATATAGAGGAGTTTGGGGAAAGCAACCATTTTTTTAAGATTTGCTCTACCTGCTGAGATTGTGGCTTCACTTTTAGGCCAGCCACCAAATTTGGCTAATGTGCTGAATAGACAATAATAGAGCACATAGGCCTCAGCAGGTGGCCATCCAGAGTGTCAAGCACACTGCCACTCACTTCACTTGGCTATAACCTCATCACTTTTTTCTAAACCTGAATAATCACTTTATAATCCACACTGCAACTGCAGGACAGTTTAGACTGTGATTTCCTATGCTGTGTGGACAAGGCGCCAGAGTTTGGGGGTGGGGGTACTGTATGCAGCACTTACAGATACTATTTATTGGGGATTAAGAAGAAATAAAAATAATAATAATAAATAATAATATACACACACTCTGGCTCAGAATCTCAGGAGTGAGATCCTGTGCAATCATTAATCTTGGACATATCTGTTGACACACAAAAAGTGTGGAAATGACAGTGATGCTTAATTATCCACTGTCATTACCAATAAATGTTAAGTAAGCAGGGGAGGTAATATACTACATCTTTCCCATTTACTTTATTTTGGCCTGTTTTCTATATAAAATACAATCCTATAAGTTTGACCACTAGGTGTCTCACTTACTGGAAAACTGCATTTGCGGCTCCATCACCAAGGGTCCTATTACACCAAGCGATTATTGTTCGTATTTAGCAGAATAGTTTGGTGTTATAGCACCTGGGAAAAGACCACGATCAGCTGACATGCAAGAGGGCAGCTGATAGTTGTCCTAAAACAGGTTGAATAATACAGATAACGATAGCGACGGTCTGCTGACCATTGCTCTCTTCAATAGGGCACTAAAAAGGCTGCTGAAAAGGCTAGCGTAATTTGCCATTTAAAAAAATAAAAACTGGCAGATAAGGCAAGCATTAACTTTATACTTGCTGTGTTTTTATTTTATATAAGCTTATGCTTATTTTAAAACATGTTTATTAGAACAGTAATATAAAGAATACATACATCATTAAGAAAAATGACAAATGTAAACGTGCTTGACAAACTCTGATAGGATACCATAAATCTGGTGACAACTCTCTTTAAGCAGCATGTTTCTACAATCAGAATGAGAATCGACTATATATATATATATATATCTCTGCAAGGATAGAAGACTATAATGTCAAGATCACATCTTGTCCATTTTTCTGCTTCAATGACTGTTCTCCGGTACAGGTTGTCAGCTGGCAGGCTATTCCACTACACTCATCCAGGTTCTTGACCTCTTCTGTTCGGCCTACAAAACAATAAAACAGTCAATATTTTCAATGCCTCCAATTATTCTGCAAGGATCGGTATATGACTGGGTTCCGGCAAAGAGTAATAGTCCTTCCGGTAGATTTCCTGTTTCTTTTGAATATACTCTTAGGTTTTAGCTCAAGACCTGCAGTTTAAAAATAAAAACTTGTGTGTGTTGTAGCAGCCTTACAGTTTTGGAAGAACTAGACTGATGGCATATAAGTAGGACTGCTCTGGTCCTCAGTTTGTGTGTGGTATTACAGCTCGGTTCTATTAAAATAAATGGGTCTGAGTAGTTATAACACACACAACCTGAGGGAAAGGTTGGAGCTGTTTTTGGAAGAAAGCCTCTAATCCTGGAGAACCCCTTTAAACACTGCTTTTCTGTGGGGCAGACTGGTGATCACATGACTAAACTGCAGCAATGAAATGCATGGATGCAGCTGTGCTGGGATAACATGTGTTAAGTACACGATTGGGGGTGGGGGTGGCGGATGCTTCTTAGGATGCTTCCTAAGGGTGCCTTTAGGCTTCGTTCCCACTGAGCAAAACTAGCAGAATTGTCCACCGCAGAATGCCGTTAGACTCCCAATATGAGAGGGAGGCTATGGGAGGCGCGCGCTCCTGCTTTGTCCGCGCTAAAGAATAAACATGTTCATTGTTCAGCGCCAGGGGCGCCGCAATGATGAGGCGACCTGAGTCGTCTGCCTCAGGCGGCGCCACCAGCTATCTTAATGGGGGCGGCATTCAGGGCCGCTTTAACCAGAGGGCACATGGTGCACGTGCACCGGGCCCACTGGTTAAAGGGGCCCCCCCGAGCAGGCCGGCCGTTGCTATGTGCGACCAATGCGGTCGCACAGGGCTCCGGCCACCAGCCTGTCAGGGGGGAGCGCCATGGATGGGTAATCTACTTACCCCTCCATGGCGCCCCCTGCAGGGCCCCCCCCGGCGATCACCGCTGCCCCCGCCCGCTGCTGCTGCGGCTCTTCAGCGCTGCAGCAGCAGCGACACTGACAGAGAGAGAGCCATTGGCTCCCTCCCTGTCAGTCACTCACTCTGGTGGCCGCACTTCCTGCGGTCACAAGAGGCCGCACTCTCCCTCTAGCGCCCGACGTCACTGGAGCGTCGGCGCGAGGGTAAGGGGAGTGCAGCCTCTTGTGACTGCAGGAAGTGCGGCCACAAGAGGGAAGAGAAGAGGAACGCGTGGACCCAGGTGAGTAACAGTGTTTGTTTTTTTCAATGTTATATGGGAGGGGGAGCTATATACTATGGGGGGGCACAGGGGGCTATATACTATGGGGGAGGACGGGGCTATATACTATAGGGGAGGACAGGGGGCTATATACTATGGGGGAGCACAGGGGGCTATATACTATGGGGGAGCACAGGGGGCTATATACTACTGGGGAGCACAGGGAGCTATATACTATGGGGGAGCACAGGGGAGCTATATACTGTGGGGGAGCACAGGGAGCTATATACTATGGGGGAGCACTGGGGAGCTATATACTATGGGGGAGCACAGGGGGCTATATACTATGGGGGAGCACAGGGGAGCTATATACTATTGGGAAGCACAGGGGGCTATACACTATGGGGGAGCACAGGGGAGCTATATACTATGGGGGAGCACAGGGGAGCTATATACTATTGGGGAGCTATATACTATTGGGAAGCACAGGGGGCTATATACTATTGGGGAGCACAGGGGAGCTATATACTATGGGGGAGCACAGGGGGCTATATACTATTGGGGGAGCACTGGGGAGCTATATACTATGGGGGAGCACAGGGGGCTATATACTATGGGGGAGCACAGGGGAGCTATATACTATGGGGGAGCACTGGGGAGCTATATACTATGGGGGAGCACAGGGGGCTATATACTATGGGGGAGCTATATACTATGGGGGAGCACAGGGGACCTATATACTATGGGAGAGCACAGGGGACTATATACTACTGGGGAGCACAGGGGTCTATATACTATGGGGAGCACAGGGAATCTATATACTATGGGGGAGCACAGGGGGCTATATACTATGGGGGAGCACAGGGGGGCTATATACTATGGGGGAGCACAGGGGGCTATATACTATGGGGGAGCACAGGGGAGCTATATACTATGGGGGAGCACAGGGGAGCTATATACTACTGGGGAGCACAGGGGAGCTATATACTACTGGGGAGCACAGGGGAGCTATATACTACTGGGGAGCACAGGGGGCTATATACTACTGGGGAGCACAGGGGGCTATATACTACTGGGGAGCACAGAGGGGCTATATACTATGGGGGAGCACAGGGGAATATATACTATGGGGGAGCACTGGGGAGCTATATACTATTGGGGAGCACAGGGGACTATATACTATTGGGGAGCACAGGGGAGGTATATACTATTGGTGAGCACAGGGAGCTATATCATATTGAGGAGCACAGGGGTCTATATACTATGGGGGAGAGCACAGGGGGGCTATATATTATGGAGAGCACAGGGGGGCTATATACTATTGGGGAGAGCACAGGGGGCTATATACTATTGGGGGGAGCACAGGGGGGCTATATACTATTGGGGGAGAGCACAGGGGGGCTATATACTATTGTGGGAGAGCATAGGGGTCTATATACTATTGGAGAGCACAGGGGGACTATATACTATTGGGGGAGAGCACAGGGGGGCTATATACTATTGTGGGAGAGCACAGGGGGGCTATATACTATTGTGGAAGAGCACAGGGGGGCTATATACTACTGGGGAGAGTGCACAGGGGGGCTATATACTAATGGGGGAGCGCACAGGAGGGCTGTATATAACTGGAGGAGCACATGAGGGTCTATATACTACAGGGACACCTTAAAACTATGGAGGCACAGAGGGGTGTAACTATGTAGGAGTACAGAGGGGTGTAACTACTGTATAGGGGTACAAGGGACCTAACTACTGTATGTGTTGGAGCCTAAAATATTTGTCTGGCAGATTCTGGAGAGAAGATTCACAGCCAGGAGAAGACTTCAAGGTGGCCCAGGCTGGATGGAGAGAAAAAGAAAAGGTGACAGACTCTGATTGGAGAAAACGCCCCCGGTGAGTCACTGGATGTAACTGCACTCTGTTATAGGATTGTAGTGTTAGGGGTCATGGTGTGGCGGTATTATGTAATGGTATCAATGGTGATATCTTTCTGTTTTGTTTAGTGCAGTTTTTATGTAATATGTAATCACTGTATTGTGGAAATAGTGTTATAAGGTAACTACTGTATGTATTGGGGCTCTTGATACAGTGTGGGGGCAAATTCAGTACATTATACAATGTGCGAAAGGGAAGGGGGGGCCCACTCTTGAGGGCTGTGCACTGGGCCCACCAATGTATTAAAACGGCTCTGGCGGCATTCAGTGGCAGATTATAATATGAGCGGTTCGGGCGGCCGCCCACATTATAATCCGCCACTGATTGTACCATGTACTAGAGTCCCCCCGCGCCCGGGCAGTATCTGTAATGAGATGCTGTGAGCGGGGGAGACTGTATTCATAAGCGCCGCGCTGTACTAAATCAGCCGCGCCGTGCTGATACTACAGCGCGGCGCTTATGAATACAGTCCCCCCCCGCTCACAGCATCTTATTACAGATACTGCCCGGGCGCGGGGGGGGCTCCAGTACATGCATTCCACGTCCGTGATCCGTCAGGATCACGGAACGTGGGAATGCAGCCTTAGTCCCCCGGGTGATGTGCGGCTGCCGGGGGTGTCCCGTCCTGTCCCCGGCAGCGCACGCATCAGAGAGCTCCCTGTGCGCCGGAAGTCACAGGCGCACGGGGAGCTTTGTGATGCGCGCGCTGCCGGGGACAGGACGGGACACCCCGGGCAGCCGCACATCAGCCGGGACCAGACCAGAGAGGCTCGACGGGGGAACGGAGGGTAGGTGAGTTGTGTGCTGTTTTTTGTTTTTGTTTTATCTGCTGTGCAGGGGGGGGGGGAGAGGGGGACCATCTATAAGGTAGGGTGGAAAGAGGGGGACGATCTATAAGGGAGGGGGGAAAGAGGGGGACGATCTATAAGGGGGGACCATCTATAAGGGGGGGGGACCATCTATAAGGGAGGGGGAGAGGGAAGAGGGGGACTATCTATAGGGGGGGGGAAGGGGACCATCTATAAGGGAGGGGGGAAAGAGGGGGACCATCTATAAGGTAGGGGGGAAGGGGACCATCTATAAGGGAGGGGGGAAAGAGGGGGACCATCTATAAGGTAGGGGGGGAAGGGGACCATCTATAAGGGAGGGGGGAAAGAGGGGGACCATCTATAAGGGAGGGGGGAAAGAGGGGGACGATCTATAAGGGAGGGGGGAAAGAGGGGACGATCTATAAGGGAGGGGGGAAAGAGGGGGACGATCTATAAGGGGGGGGCCATCTATAAGGGAGGAAGAGAGGGAAGAGGGGGACCATCTATAGGGGGGGAAGGGGACCATCTATAAGGGAGGGGGGAAAGAGGGGGACCATCTATAAGGGGGGGAGAGGGAAGAGGGGGACCATCTATAAGGGGGGGGGGGGGAGAGGGGGACCATCTATAAGGGGGGGGGAGAGGGGGACCATCTATAAGGGGGGGGGAGAGAGGGAAGAGGGGGACCAACTATAAGGGGGGGGAAGAGGGGGACCATCTATAAGGGGGGAAGAGGGGGACCATCTATAAGGGAGGGGGGAGAGGGGGACCATCTATAAGGGAGGGGGGAGAGGGGGACCATCTATAAGGGAGGGGGGAGAGGGGGACCATCTATAAGGGAGAGGGGACCATCTATAAGGGGGGAAGAGGGGGACCATCTATAAGGGGGGAAGAGGGGGACCATCTCCTAAAAGATCAGCACCCTCCTCTCCTGACATCCTCTGTGCTGCTGGGACTTCTCCTATAGGATTAGCACCCTCCTCTCCTGACATCCTCTGTGCTGCTGGGACCTCTCCTATAGGATTAGCACCCTCATCTCCTGACATCCTCTGTGCTGCTGGGACCTCTCCTATAGGATTAGCCCCCTCCTCTCCTGACATCCTCTGTGCTGCTGGGACCTCTCCTATAAAGTCAGCCCCCTCCTCTCCTGACATCCTCTGTGCAGCAAGGGACCAAACATTATGTTTATTGGGGACAGCAGTGGGGGGGGCAGTAGTGGATTATAATGTGGGCGGATTGACCGGGGGGGGGGGGGGGGGGGGGCGTCATTCTATAGTTCGCCTCGGGCAGCAGAGAGGCTAGAATCACCCCTGTTCAGCGCGGACAGAGCAGGAGCGCGCGCCTCCCATAGACTCCCATTATGAGAGGGAGGCTAACGGCATTCCGCAGCGGAATTCCGCTAGTTTTGCTCAGTGGGAACGAAGCCTTACACAGAGATTTATCTGACAGATTTCTGAATCCAAAGCCAGGAACGGACTATAAACAGAGAACAGGTCATAAAGGAAAGACTGAGATTTCTTCTCTTCTTAAATCCATTCCTGGCTTTGGCTTCAAAAATCTGTCAGATAAATCTCCCTGTTTAAAGGCACCCTAAGGACTGAGCGACTATAGTGTTTCTTTGAGATGACCATCAAACTGGTGTCTTTTAAGCCAATCTATATAAACCGGAAAAAAAAAAAAAAAAGCTCTTCCAAACGTTAAAAAAAAACACTTTAATAGGTGGAAGTGAGGCGTAAGCGCTCTTGCTTTCTGAAAGAGAGATACTTTGCAACTCCTTCAAAATTACTCAGTTGGCAAGATCTTTATCCTTTAAAAATAGTAGCCCTAGAGGCTTAGCTTGAGATTTACCACAGCATAAATGCAGCCTTAGATAAACCCTTTAAAGCATCAACTGGAGACAACTTCCTGTCAGGAGTACAATATTCATCAGTGGCTACTCATCTATTCTTCTATCATTAAAGGAGAATTCCGAGCAGGAATATATATATATAATTTTTTTTATTTATTTGGGTGGGTGATAACATGTACTTACCTCCCTTGTTCCAGCGCTGATGCCCTCATACCGATGCTCCTGTTTCCAGCTGCTTCCTGGTCTGAGGGGGGACCTGTGCTGCTGACTGGCCAATCGGGCATGACACATCACATCCCAGACCAGACAAGCAAGCAGCCGGAGACTGGAGCAGCAGTATGCAGGAATCAGTGCTGGAGCCGGGGAGGTAAGTGCAAGTTATTTTTTACCCACCCCCTCCCTGGCAGTTTTGGAAAAAATATATATATATATATCCCTGCCAGGAATTCTCCTTTGAAGTAACAGCCTTGATCACATAGCTAACACCATAGTGTCTTACCACTATCACACTTGGGCATTTTCATACATGTTGGTAATGTTGCGCCAATGCAGAGTTCAGGTCAGACTTCAGCTGTAGTAATAAACAGAATAATAGGATTATAGAATGGACAATAAAGATTGCCCCCTCTTAATCCCAGAAAACACGGCAACTTAACGTGAAACAAGATTTACATCATGAACAAGATGCTACTGTACCCATGCCTTTAAATACATTTAGAGCAGAGTGGAAACTTTGTGTAGCCTCAGGTAAATCCTTTAAGGCATCAGTAACAGAACAACATATCCGTTCAGGTGTACACTGCTCATCACTGGCTACACGAGATTCCATCTGCATGATTACTGTATCTCTATACATACACGTATACTTGTATATGGGGAACTCACCTGTTCTGTATGTTTCTATCTTCTGTAATGCGTGTTGGGGAAGAAAAAAAACAGGAAAAACTTAGAATTTCACCACACAACAATCTGCTATTGATGACTACAAGTATAAGGCCTAGATAATATAGGTAATATGTGATGTGCATAGTCTCAGGTAAATCCTTTTGAACATCAACGATGATATGATCAGGGAGTACAGTTGTCATCACCGACTATGCACAAAACCAGCCAAAATATAGCAGTGACCATATATCTATACATTACTGGGATGTTTTCCTTCTATCGGAAAATACAGAATAAAATGCTGTACTATACATTGTACTTATAGAAATGATTACTATACCTCTGCATCAGGTTCCTTCACTCGGTAACCAAAGTATTGGTGTACCAGCATGTAGCGCTGGTAAGGGGTGAGAAACAGACATCTTAGGGAGGCTGCAAAAATATATTAAAAATACAGATTTATTGTATGAAGGGAACTATGTAAATGTTACTACAACTAATGCCTACAACACATTTTAAAGTGACTGTACCACCAGGCCCAGGCTGAAGCACTGGAGGCGGGCCGACCCACCCTTAGTGGGAGGAAACCCTAGCCCCTCTATGATAAGTTCCATTGATTCTAATGGAGTCACGTCATGGAGGGGCTGGGATTTCTTCCCACTAGGGGTGGGTCGGCCGCCTCCAGTGCTTCAGCCTGGGCCTGGTGGTACAGTCACTTTAAGAACCATGTGGGGTGTTGCTTCCCCCTCTAACAGGATATGCTGCCATTTTGGTGAATATTCGGAATCAATGTACCCTCTTAAAGGCATATTCCCATCTTGAGTGGATCGCTAGAGACCACTGGAGCACTCCGCAATCTTGACTGGGATGGCTAAATCCCAGTAAGGGGGCTTTTTTTTTTTTTTTTTTGTGTTAGTCCATCTCCAATGGCTCTATATTGAATGACTGGAGCGATGCTTAGCATGCATGGCCTGCAGCTCCATCCAGTGTAAATTTCGGGGTTCCCTGTAGTTGAGATCGAGGGAGGCAATAGCAGTGGAACTCCGAGTAATCTCTCCGTAGATACTGTGGATAGGGCATAACTTGTCATGGGGTTATCCAGTGCTACAAAAACATGGACACTTTTGCACCACTCTTGTCTCCAGATTGGGTGGGGTTTGAAACTCAGTTCCCATAAAGTAAATGGAGCTTAATTGCAAACAACACCTAAGCTGGAGAAAAAAGTGGCCTTGTTTTTGTAGCGCTGGATAACCCCTTTGAATATGACATTTTTCTGGTCAGACACAATTGCTTTACCAGGTTATGAAATCTTGCCATTGCTACTTAGATGAATTTGAAAAAAGCTCCCTCTAGTGGCCACCATGAACCACTCACATTTTTGCATTTATGCACTTGGTACAAGTGAAATATCCTAATGTTATATTAAAAATGCATTAGGTAGACAAATCTATAACCCATTGCTGCACAGCTCCTTACATTTACAGTGCTGGCAGGTAGAAGCTAAATGTACGAATACTATATTGGGTTTTTTTTTTAAGTGAGAAAACTTTGCAAATGTGTCCAGTTCAGCAACAGTTAATAAATATACATTACTTATCAATGCAATCCCTCCATTTCCTTTGACTGATAACTAGTGTGTCATTAATGTACTCTATGTGTGTGTGTATATATACATATATATATACACAAAACCATGAGAGGTTACAACGTGGGGCACAACACGTGGTGACTAAATGTGAAGCCAGATCTGTATATCGCGAATCCAAACTATGTAAATATTTCCACATCATGTATCACAACACAAAGTATACAATAATAATAATAACA
Organism: Dendropsophus ebraccatus; assembly: GCF_027789765.1. Taxonomy (NCBI): domain Eukaryota; kingdom Metazoa; phylum Chordata; class Amphibia; order Anura; family Hylidae; genus Dendropsophus; species Dendropsophus ebraccatus. The sequence continues at coordinate 176,777,784 of NC_091455.1, forward strand.
ACATATCAATAAGATCCCTAACGATACATTACTGACCTCTCTGCAGTCACCGCGCCAACTGAGGACGGGTGTAGTTCGCCTGACTCCCTAGAAGGCTCGTCTAACCCCATAGACCCACCCATCTGCAGGGGCTGTCGGTCACAATAACATCCGGAACCCTGTAACCACCTAATAACAACTCCATCGGGTTATTATTATTTACACAGCCGCAAATACAACCACTTGTTATGTATGTAAAGTTGGATTAAAGTTTTGGATTAAAGTTTTAATCACGTGACTAGGTGCTTGTTGTTCGGTTTGTGTCCAGCAGGTGTCGCTATTGCACTATTAAAGTAATCCCAATGCGCTGCTGCCTCTTTTTATACACGTGGATCTACCTCTTGTTTGTTGGATGTTATTAGACAGCATTCTCAATGATTTTATAAATAAATTTTATATATATATATATATATATATATATATATATATATATATATATATATATATATATATATATATAAATAAATTATATATATATATATATATATATATATATATATATATATATATATATATATAATTTTTTTTCTTTCATTAAATAATATATATAATCACTCATAATCAGGGTATGATCTAAAAAGGGCAAACAATGGTCCAGAAACCCCTTTAACAAATGATGTGAAGCATAAATTTGCTGCAAATAAACTCCATAAACCTATGGAAAAATCTGTTCCATGAACAAGCTGGACAAAACCCTGATGGTGCTTGTAGTAACATTTACTGTACATAGACATCTATTCAGTCTGTTCTTAATTCCAATGAGTATAAGATACACAAGCTTATTACTGTGCATTATGCTGCTCCAGTGTTCTCCACAGTTGTAGTTAGCAGAGTAGCCTTTGGTTGAAGCGTACTGCACTAAACAGCTAATGGATTGGCGGCTCCCCGCATGCACTTTGTACTCAGGGCGCTAGGTGTCGCTGTAGCGCCTGAGCCCCGCACTACACGCTCTCCCTCCTCTCGCTGTGCGGCGCTTCCGCTCCGGCCGCTTCCTTCCGGTTGCCTCTCGTGTCCTCCGCAGCCATGCCCGAGCTCAGCAAAGAAGCCAAACAGCGCCTGCAAAAGCTGTTCAAGTGCGGACAGTTCACCATCCGCTGGGGCTTCATCCCCCTCGTCCTGTACTTAGGTCAGTAGTCCTTCACACCGCCGCCTGTACCGCTACAGAGGGCTGGGAGTCCAGTGCCCTTTAAGTAGTGCAGCAGTGCAGTAAAGCAAGACATTAACAGTCATGTATCTATTTCTATGCCTTCATTTTATAGTATTCTGTTAATGTGACTGGACTACGAGTATCTTTCACTATATGACAAGGGCTGTGCTAGTCCAGCAATATGGAGAACGTAATACTGCCATTACAGCTCTATGGGCCCTATAACATGGGATGATTATTGTGTGAAAAATCGTTAAATTGTTTGAAATTAAACGATAATCGTTCTGTGTAATTGCAGGCAACGATTGAAAAATCGTTCGTGCGTCGTTTGTTGATATAGATCTGAACCTAAAATTATCGTTAATCGTTCGCTGTAATTCCACATTCGTTCGCTCAAGTTCCGCATTTTTTCACTAATCGTTCAGTGTAATAGCACATTGCTCATTGTTTTCCTGAGATCAGAAGGAATAAACAAATCTAACATATCTAACTAATATCGTTCTGTGTAATATGGTGAACGATTTCAGGTTAACAAACAATCTCGTTTGCAATTTGTCGTTAATTGTTAAAAATCGCTCCGTGTAATAGGACCCTAAGTCTAATCATTGTCAATGGGGTTACCGTGTTATTGTCACTAAAGCCGCAGTCGCTCAAGACTTGGCCAGCATTGACCTTAAAGTCAAAAGCAACTGTGACCTTAATTGTAACTTCTCTGTGATCTTGGTTCCAGCAGTCAGACCCCCCCCCCCCCCCCCCGACCATCACCATCATCACTTTTATGAGATTGTTTGTGGAACAGAATAGGTATTACTTGTTCTTTTCTCCAGAGCTCCACTTCCATCCTCGGCATGTTATGAATGTACCTTCAGAGACAAGAGGGCATGGGTAAAGAGTCATGATTAGAGATGAGCGAACCTGGAGCATGCTCTAGTCCATCCAAACCCGATTGTTCAGCATTTGATTAGCGGTGGCTGCTGAACTTGGATAAAGCCCTAAGGCTATGTGGAAATCATGGATATAGTCATTGGCTGTATCCATGTTTTCCAGACAACCTTAGAGCTTTATCCAAGTTCAGCAGCCCCAGCTTATCAAATGCTGATCGTTCGGGTTCGGATGGACTCGAACCCGGTTCGCTTATCTCTAGTCATGATCATTGTGTTCTACAGTGACATCCTGAAAGAAGCACCCAGTCAAGTGCTTCTCTCTCTTCTCACTGCAGGAGACAGATTCTTTAGAAGTCTATAGAGCCTGTATCTGACAGTGAGAAAATGGTGGACAGAAGTGCTCAGCTGTGCACTTCTACCTGTTTTTTTCCTGCGATCACTTGGGTTCTGAGCACCCAGACCCTAAGTGATCAGAACTGTTGAATGTGGTCTCTTCCTTCTGGGGATTATAAATCAGATCTGATTCCTGACCAGAAATTGATGTAATATCCTATGCTACTACTTGCTGTACTGGGAAAACCCCAATAGAGGGACTGTACCCTAAAGGCTTGCCCAGCCTATCAGCCCTTAAAGTGGTTATCCGGCGCTACAAAAAACATGACCCTTTTCTTTTAGAGACAACACGACTCTTGTCTCCTGTTCAGGTGAGGTTTGCAGTTAAGCTCCATTCACTTCAATGGAACTGAGCAGCAAAAGGCCAACCAAGCTGGAGACAAGAGTGGGGCTGTCTCTGGAAGAAAGTGGCCATGTTTTTGTAGAGCTGGATAACCCCTTTAAAAGTATTGATGATCAGACCACTAACAATCGCTAGAATGAGCTGGAAAAAGCGCTTGAACACTTTTCTCCCCATTTCAATGCAGGTGTATTCTACAGTAAGTTAATGGGGCTGCCGTTTTTGGCTTTCAACCACCTACAGCAGCTACAAGCAGGGGGTCCTGGGACCCTTTATCTTGAGATCAGTAAGAAAGTAATAAAGCTCCTCTGCTTTGGACAGTTCCTGTCAGATAGAGGTGGCAGCAGAGAGCACTGTGTCAGACTGGAATTAATTCACCACTTCCTGCAGGACATACAGCAGCTAAGTACTGGAAGATCAGAGTTTTTCTTTAAATAGAAGTAATTTACAAATCTGTAACTTTCTTACACCAGTTCATTTAAAAATTCTCTGGAGTATCCCTTTATGCAGATGCTGCATCTTAAGATGCAAAGCAAGTGGGCAAACCCTGCAAATTTTTTTATTGTAAAAAGTGACCTCACTGATTCATCAACTTCCACCTAGTGTCTTGGAAAAAAAAAAGAACTGGCTAGGGAGCAGGAAGGTAGCATTGCTGATGTCTGCAAAATGTGTTGGAATATAGAAGTGGCGCGTGGAAAGCAGAAATAGATGCTCGAATGAAAGAAAAAGTGACAGTCAGTATAGTGGCTGTGATGACACAAACATAGAGTTTTCATTTGGCCAAGTGATGACATCAGTCACATCCCTGGCTGGTGATCTTGTAACTTCTAATCTTGTAATTTCTAATTTACTTCTATTAAAAAAATCTCAAGTCTTCCCATACTTATGAGCTGCTGTATGTCCTGCAGGAAATGTTGTTTTATTTTCAGTCTGACACAGTGCTCTCTGCTGACATCTCTGGCCAAGACAGGAACTAGAGCAGGAGAGGTTTTCTATGGGGATTCATAGAAAACCTAGACAAAGTTCCTGTCTCGGCCAGAGATGTCAGCAGAGAGCACTGTGTCAGACTGAAAATAAAACAACATTTCCTGTAGGACATACAGCAGCTGATAAGTAAGGGAAAACTTTTTTAATAGAAGTAAATTACAAATCTATATAACTTTCTGATACCAGTTGATTTGAACGAATAGTGTGTGAACCCAGTCCTTTAAAATAATAACAAGAATGGATGTAGTAAAGCTGTATAAAAGGTATATGTGGGCTAATGCATAGGTGGACATGAAAGCTTCCCATAGGCTAATTTATCTGGGGAGGGGCCTGCAGCTAACGGAATGGATCAGATTGAGGCCAGCCACTCATCTGGTTCTGTTGTGTAAGCCCCGTATTACATAGAGCCACTGCTGGCTCTGCAATTCTCGTGGCAGCTGTGGGACTGGGCAGAACCAGCAGATACTGAGGAGTGTGGACAGGCATGTATGAATTTTTTTACACTAAAGGCAACAAATGTGCCGCATGTAAGTGTGCCCCTTGTGACTTGTACTCAGTGTTTGTCTGCTGGCGGGAGGCCGCAGTCTAAGGTCATCTAAGGAAGTAACTTTACATCTCAGCACGCTGATTTCTGGGCATTGCTAATTTACCATAATAGAGGATTTTGCTTGTTTCGATATGAAAAAGCGATACTCCTCTTACATGCCCTCCCTGCATGTAATTGTACAGTATTGTCATGTGCGCACTGTAAATACCCTAGCCTTTCCTTTGATAACGCCAGAGACTGCTGGCGAAACTAGTCAGGTCTATAAGGCAGAGATTTTAATAATAGTTCCAAGGGTGACATAGTCTATTAGTTTCCAACAAGCAGAGAATTATACGTGGGTGCACAACCAGCCCGATATCGCTGTCCGTTCGGGACGCGCCCGCGGACGGCGAGAGCGGTGCTGAGACCTTTCTACCTAATGTACGGGGGATGACACAATGAATAGATACACAACAGGACTTAGTTACTGGACCTCATGGTAACGTCCTGTAAGATACGCGATAGAGTACCCCAATAGAAAGTGTTACATTAGCGATCATATTTGTCACTTGTTACACACTGTGAAGACTTTACGATAAAGTTAAAGAGCCGTTTAGACTCATCCTGCCGGCATCGGAGCGTACCGCTCCTAGCAAGCACAAACTTGTGGCAATAAGAATAATTGATGCATTGTATCCACCAATGATGAGCAAACACTATCACACTCATCAGATACGAGGAAGATATACATGCTACAGATGATTACAAACTATACACAGCAATCTTCAGTTTAATTCATAACTATATTACTAAAATCAGTAACACGTGGAAGTGATAACAGGCAACAATTCCTGCACAATACTGGGCTTACAGTGCAACCTCTGCCCCCACAGTATTAAACTGCATGAACCCCCCAAAGATAAGACAGAATCCCCTAGGAACTATTTTTTATATAGCACTGTATATACACAAACACAGTTTTGCTTATATCCCAAACTCTAATAAAAGTTAAGTTTTATCCCTATGGGGAAAGAAGGTAATTTCTCTGCTAAGGCAGAACAAAAACACTGTAAATACCCTGCAGACTTACAGCTGAGATGAGAAAAGATTTATTTAGGGAGAACTGGTGAAATGTAAAAATTCAGGGTAGGCAGGAGGGGTAGGAACTAGAAATGCGCGAACACGAGTCGATCCGAACCCGAACTTTCGGCATTTGATTAGCGGTGGCTGCTGAAGTTGGATAAAGCCCTAAGGCTATGTGGAAAACATGGATATAGTCATTGGCTGTATCCATGTTTTCCAGACAACCTTAGAGCTTTATCCAAGTTCAGCAGCTCCAGCTAATCAAATGCCGATCGTTCGGGTTTGGATCGACTCAAACCCAAACCCAGTTCGCTCATCTCTAGTAGGAACATAATAATAATAAAAAAAAAAAAAAGAAACCTGTCTCTGCAGCGCTGCAACACCAGCTCACTGACAGTTGCTGGTTTCCAGTTTTCTTTTAGTTCCTGTGTTGTCACAACCCAGCAGGATCTATCCGCTCAGTCCTGCCTCACTGACTGAATGAGCAGGCATTTTTGAGCCGGGTTGGGAGCTACAGGAGGAAGACCAGGGTTTGGAAGCGGTGATGCTGTGCTGCAGGAGGAACAGGGATGGGGTAAGTATTACTTTTTTTTCTTATGTACATTATTTTACCACAGATTTTTGGCTACTAAATTGCAAGTGGCTCTGAGGTGCACAGTAACTACAGTGGTTGGATAAAATAACTAAAACATCAAATACTGATTACACTCTTTTTTTAACTGATAATGGGTACAACTCCTTTTTGCAGAAATGAAGCTGAAATACATGAAAGAATAGATAAATATAAATCTCAAATTATTGTGTCAATTTTGTTACACCCTTTAGCTAATACAGATACTGATTCCTGGATGGAAATGGATGGGGCAATCTACTCCTAACATTGTTTATAAGAATACCTCGCTTATGGTGCGTTTACACAGAGAGATTTTTGCAGCCAAAGGCAGGAACAGGCTGTAAACAGGGAACAGAATATAAAGGATTCATTACTGGCTTTGGCTTAAAAAAAAATCTGTCAGATCACTCACGCCAAAATGTAATGAAGTCTGGGTGGCCGAGTAGATGCTTAACTTTATTTTCATGTTCCTCAGACCTGAATGCAGTACATGGAGCAGTGGGGGTAGGAACCTAGAACCTTAGTAAGAACCTCAACCCTTTAAGAAGAGTGGGATGCCATGCCTCAGCAGACGATAAGACAACTTGTGCTAACAGCATTAAACATCATTGTTAATCTGTAATTGATGCTCAAGGACACATGACAAGTTATTGAGACAATGACCGTTTTTGTTGGGGTATATCCACCACTGGTGTTGGCTTTTGTTTCAATAAATTGTTCGAGATGAGAAAAACTAAATAACCACCAAATGAAATAACCCTGTGTGAGTAGTGTACTGTATATCTTAAGATAAAATATCCTAATGTAATAATATAAGGGAAGCCTAGATGGACCAGGTGGTGGTTTTCTACTGACAGTTTCCATATAAGATGACTAAAGGTTTGTGTAACTCAGTGGGCGATTTCCATTGCTTTGTGGTTATTGCAAATGGTGCACGTCACAATGTTATCCTATCATCTCTGCAAGAAGGAACGTCCACGAGCCGCAGAGTAAATGTCTATGGTACCAGTGAGATGACTAAATTTTATTTAGTCCTTTTCTAAGATAGAACTTTTTTTTTAATACATTAGAATTTGCTTGATGCCTTCATTGTGATTAAAACAAAGATTAACCCCTTAACGACATCGGGCGTAAATTTACGCCCTGATGCCGGTAAGGGAGTTCAGAGCGGGGCCGCGCGGCGGCCCCGCTCTGAACCGCGCCGGTCCCGGGTGCCGCGTGTAGCCCGGGACCGTAGGTATTAGCGGGCACGGTCCGATCGCCGTGCCCGCTAATACAGTAATCGGATGCAGCTGTCAAAGTTGACAGCTGCATCCGATTACCGGACGCAGCGTCATCCCTGGTGTCTAGTGGGGAGATCGCTCCTCCGGGATGTTGTCCCGGAGGAGCGATCTCCGCAAATGAAGCCGGCCGGGGACCGCTCCAAGATGGCGCCGTCCCCGGCTCGGCACTCGTTTACTTCCGGCTGCAGCAGCCGGAAGTAAACGAGTGCCTATCTCATGGATCTCTGCAGCATATCTATGCTGCAGAGATCTCAATGAGAGATCAAAGCACTTATACTAGAAGTCCCCCAGGGGGGCTTCTAGTATAAGTGTAAAAGTAAAAAAAAAAGTGTTGTTAATAGTAAAAATCCCCCTCCCCTAATAAAAGTCTGAATCACCCCCCTTTTCCCAGGTTATAAATAAAAGTAAATAAATAAATACATAAACAAACATGTTTGCTATCGCCGCGTGCGTAATCGCCCGAACTATTAATTAATCACATTCCTGATCTCGCACGGTAAATGGCGTCAGCGCAAAAAAATCCCAAAGTGCAAAATTGCGCATTTTTGGTCGCATCAAATCCAGAAAAATTGTAATAAAAAGCGATCAAAAAGTCGTATATGCGCAATCAAGGTACCGATAGAAAGAACACATCATGGCGCAAAAAATGACACCTCGCACAGCCCCATAGACCAAAGGATAAAAGCGCTATAAGCCTGGGAATGGAGCGATTTTAAGTGTTGTAGATTTGTTGACAATGGTTTAAATTTTTACAGGCCATCAGATACAATATAAGTTATACATGTTACATATCGTTTTAATCGTAACGACTTGAGGAACATATATAACAAGTCAGTTTTACCCCAGGGCGAATGGCGTAAAAACACATTTCCCCCAAATAAACAAAATGCGTTTTTTTTTTCAATTTCACCACACTTTAAATTTTTTTCTGGTTTCGCAGTGTACTTTATGCAAAAATTCAGCCTGTCATTGCAAAGTACAATTAGTGACGCAAAAAATAAGGGCTCATGTGGGTCTCTAGGTGGAAAAATGCAAGTGCTATGGCCTTTTATGCACAAGGAGGAAAAACCGAAAACGCAAAAATCGAAATTTGCTCTGTCCTTAAAGGGTTAAAGGAGAAGTCCGGTGAAATTTTCTATTAAAGTATTGTATTGCCCCCCAAAAGTTATACAAATCCCCAATGTACACTTATTCTGGGAATGCTTATAAAGTGCTTTTTTCCCTGCACTTACTACTGCATCAAGGCTTCACTTCCTGGATAACATAGTGATGTCACGACCTTACTCCCAGAGCTGTGCTGGCTGTGGCTGCTCAAGAGGATGATGGCAGAGGGACACTGAGGGACACAGAGCACTGGAGGGACACTGAGCATCCCCCTGCCATCATCCTCTCCAGCAGCCACAGTCCGCACAGCTCTGGGAGTCGGGTCGTGACATCACCATGTTATCCAGGAAGTGAAGCCTTGATGCAATACAATAGTAAGTGCAGGGAAACAAGCACTTTATAAGCATTTCCCGTAATAAGTGTATATTGGTGATTTGTATATCTTTTGGGGGGCAATACAATACTTTAATAAAAAATTTTGCCGGACTTCGCCTTTAAGCCGAGCACAGTGGTCAGTTTCTACTCATTAAATAAGCAGTAGTATGTGATTCCTATCTAGTCCAGTGTCACATTTTGTATTGTACTATACAAATTACAATCCTGGAGAGAAAAAGATTCGCTATATTTAAGCATAGAAGATGGTTCGGGGGCGCACATTCAGGGAGTGGCATCCTGATCAAATACATTGGAAAACCATGTGTATGTTACCCCAGCTTGACTGTTCTTTGACAAGGACCCTAAGCCAATCACGTGATAAAATTAGTAATTTATTACATGATTGGTTATGAAAGTGTGCATGACCTGTACAGTTTCACGTCTATATAATAAACCATATTATAAAATGCTATTCCCCATATGTCTGTTTTCAATGATTTTTTTTATACTTGGAGTTGTAACCTAGTTTTATGAAATCTTATTCCCAATTTTATTTTATTTCTAGGATTTAAAAGGGGAGCTGACCCTGGAATGCCTGAACCCACCGTACTAAGGTAACTATTACAGAGAAAAAGTTATGTCGCAGAGTTTGTAAATTAAACTTTATTGTTTCTACAACGCACCTTGAAGATGTGCAACATCCCGTTAATTTAAGTGAACATTTTTTGTCAGGGATATATGGTAAGTAGTCATTTAAAGGGTATTCCCATCTCCAGTATTTACACCAAATTGACAAAGCACCCTTTCATTCAGGTAAGTGGAGGTGTCCTGACCCAGGGCAGATTGACTGTTTGTTTCATTAGGGTACTATTACACGAAGCGATTTTCAAACGATTAACGATAGACTAACTGAAATGACCTGAAATCGTTCACCTAATTACACGGAACGATGATCGTTACTTATGATCATTATTGCGTTAATCCTGTTGTTGCTACTGCGTTCGCCACTACTGCGAACGACATCTTATTACATGTGAACGATTTGCAAACGATCAACGATAAAAATAGGTCCAAACTCTAATAAATGAACAAGGATTTCTCGTTGGCCGTTTAATCGCTGTCTGCTATCACACTAAACGATTATCGTTCAAATCCAAACGATTTAACGATTTTTCAAACGATAATTGCTTTGTGTAATTCCACCCTTAGAGTAGAGGTGAAGGAGCGATCATTGCTCTTTTTTTGATCATAATAGTGACAAGCAGTTTTTTATCAATTAACTTGACCTGACCTAATCAGACATCTTTTGCATATTCTGGGGAATTTATATAAATGTCTAAGATAGGAATATCCCTTTAAGACCAAAGATTTATTTTTTTAATTTGAATTTATACAGGATTTTTCCCCTTACTGGTTAATACTGGTTACTGTTTTTTTTTTCTCTTTCCCCTAAATCTATTGAAGGGTTGTAAAAACTGATAGTAGTTCCCCAACCTCCAGAGATGGGTTTTCTATAAAAGCTTGTCTTAGAGGAGTCCCCGAGCATGTCACATGACCCCAGCCAGCTATCGAGCACTTTATTTTCTAAGTAGTTTTAAAAATGTATCTTTTACTTGCCTGAAACTATATCCGGAGGAAAAAAATGCGGTTCAGACATATTCCTTTGTATGTTGTGTGTTTATTTGCATTGGGAACTTCCTTAATTTCCTTTCCTTTGGTCTCCCTTAGAGGTTTTCCTCCCCTTATTTTCCTTTTGCAAACTCAGCTTTTGATTTCTAACAATAGCAGAAAGCGGTCATTCCTCATAGAGGAAGTTACACAAAATAACCGAGGGTGCATCCTATTAGAGATATAATCTCCCTTTCAATGGAAAATCATACGTTTCACAAGTTGTCAACATTCATTCATTTTTGTTCTGTATATGTGGTTTACTTTAGATTTCTCCATTCACAAATGTAAGCTCAATTTGGTGTAAGTAACTTATTATCATGGACTTCTTATTTGAGAATTAGATCCCTTAAAGAATTGCTGCCATTTATATGACCTTTTAACAGAGTAATTGCTAGTATTGGTTCTGGTCAGTGCCATTCTGATCATTAGTTATACAGGTGAAACTTCCTGACTCTCTGTCTAATTGATTACAGGAGAAGGGCTTCGTAGACCTGTAACGCGCACTTCACCCTGCTATAATTAAAGGGTTCATTCAGCCTTAAAGCGACTCTGTACCCACAATCTGACACCCCCAACCGCTTGTACCGTCAGCTGCTTTTAATCCAAGATCTGTCCTGGGGTCAGTTCGGCAGGTGATGCAGTTATTGTCCTAAAAAACATTTTTAAAACTTGCAGCCCTGTGTCAAATTTGCGCGGTCTAGAATGTCTGTGCATTATGCTTGGACCACCTCTCTGTCCCTCCTCCCTGCCCTCTTCATCATTAGGAATGCTCCAGACAGATATTCTCCTATTAATTGTCTAAACACTGCACATGAGTTGGATCGTTAAGGCACCTGTGCAGTGTTCACACAAGTGAGGAATGGGAGAAATTCTGCCAGGGACATTCCTAATGACGAAGAGGGCAGGGAGGAGGCACGGAGAGACGGTGCATGGTTAGTGCATAGACACCCTAGGCCACGCCAATTTGACACAGGGCTGCAAGTTTAAAAGTTGTTTTTTAGGACAATAACTGCATCACCTACCGAACAGACCCCGGGACCGATCTTGGATTAAAAGCAGCTATCCGAAGGTACAAGCTGTTTGGGGTGGGCAGATTCGGGTACAGAGTCGCTTTAAAAAATAATGGCCTCTTTCTTTCATAAACAGCTCTTGTCCTGACCTAAGTTTGGCTGTGGTATTGCAGCTCAGTGAATGGAGCTGAATTGTAATCCCACACACAACCTGGGGACAGGGGTGGTGCTGTTTTGCAGTAAAGCAGTTGTGAGTTTCCTAACCACTTTAACAATTTGAGCGGGTCTCGGCACTAAAAACCCTGGCCGATCTTAAATTTTGAATTGTTAAAGGGGTACTCCAGACAGAAATTATTTTAAATCTTTTTTAGGGTACAAACCCACTTGACGTATTTGCTGCGTGAATCAGTCTTAGGGTACAAACACACACAGCGTATACGCAGCTTATTTACTGCTGCGATACGCAGCAAATACGCAACAAACACGCAGCAGATTAGATCTAAATAACTGAACACAGCATCAAATCTGCACCACCAAATCTGCTTCAAATCTGCTGCGTTTTTGCTGCGTATCTGCTGTGTATACGGTGTGTGGGTTTGTACCCTGACATTGGGGATTTTTATCAAAGGGGTGTAAAGTAGAATACTTTTTACATTTATGAGAGGCAACAGTAAGGGGTGACACTGGCCTCTCTGCTGCCACCAACCTACATGTTCAGCACTGCAGAGCTGTTGAAGCCTTGCGCTATTGGCACATACACAACGCTATTGGAACCTGAAAACCCATCTCTTCAAACTAGGCTACAACCTTTAATACTTTACTGGCTGCACTTTATCTCCTGTCTCTCTCCCAATACCTTATAGATTGTGAGCCCTTGCGGGCAGGGTCCTCTTCCCCATGTATCAGTCTGCCATCTGCCTTCATGTGATGTGTTTTGATCTTGTATTGTTCTTGTTTGTTACCCCTGTCGCCTGTATAGCGCTCTGGAATTAAGTGCGCTTTATAAATAATTAGTAATTGGGGTGACCCTTCTCAGTATGCTCTTATTAAAATATACAATACACAGGGGAAAGTGCGCAAGGAGAGTGCACATAAGGTTTCCCAATAACTTTTTTAACGTGTGATGCTAAAATGCAGAGAGTTTTAATGCGGAACACAGGGTATGCATATGATGACTAAGAAGGCATTGAGACAAATGTGTGACTATCCATGGCTCTCTGCCTGTAATCACGCTATGCACACCTGATTGACATGTAAAGAGCCATATGTGTCCCTGCAGTATGTGACGAGTCTTTATTCCTGTCAGTCTGGGTGCAGAGCGTGGTTACAGGCTGTGACTAGTTACGGCTCTGTCTCTGCCCCAGTGCCTACTTGGGCATCATGTACATGCACCACACTATAGCATTTTGGTATTTTATACTTGGCACCAAAACCCATGTAGGAAAAGTTTTTAGGACATCCTTTATGCACTGCCAATATTTGTATAGGATGAATAGTGCTGCCTGATTCCCTAAGCAATTTTGAATTCAGTTTTGCAGCAAATTATTTTTCAGGTTTCCTTTTAAAGGAGACAAACTACAGCAAGGAGGAAGATCTATAAGACCACAGTACAATGAGCCGTAACATTAATTTGCGGCTTCTCCCACTTTTTCGCCACACTAATTTTTTGAGACATTTCCTCTATGTTCATAAAATTGTTCCGAGAAAATTCCCGTATTTCACATTGAATAACTATTTACTGTTATCAGCTGTTTCAGGACATAAAGGGGAGGACTGGAGTGGTTGTACATGGGATTAATGGGCCGGATGTGTGCAATAAAAGACCCCCCTCCCTAATCATAACTTTACATCTGTGGATGTCTAAAAATAACAATAGTGTGAAGTAGTGCACATGTAACACAGGAAGCAAAACTGCTCTACAGCAGGCATTCTAGATATAGCTGAGTAATAATATGACATCTGCAGCATCAGTATCCCGCATTGCTTCAGGAGCAACAGAATCTGCCTTTGTCTCCCCTTCTGCATCCATCAAATGCACGGCACTCTCAGTTAGAGATCTTTGCCTAGTCAGTGAGCGGCAGGGATGACCTGCAAGTTTTTGCACTTGGCTTTATAGACCATTATAGGGTGTGTTTCTCCAAAATTATACTATTGGTTCTTAGATGGTGGCGCTTTGCAGAGTTATAAAAGCATGTTTTCCTTCCAAGATTAAGTGCCATTTAGCCTTGAGCTGCAGAAAGCATACCTCCTTCATCCAACCTTCCTGCTTGATTGTTCTAGGCTTAGCTTCCAGTGTTTTACATCAGTCTTTGGGTCAGGGGGAGATAGGAGGCATGCGTCACCTCCTCGGTGACACTTCGAGGGAACCAGTCTGCAACATTGTGCTGATATAGTTCCCTGCAGCACAGTATAGTGTACTGTGCAGTTCATGGAGCATACCAGCAGCAGCAGTAGCTTTATGGTGAAAAATAAGTTTTATTATGCCGCCCGAGGCAGAAAGAGGGGCTTCAACTAGTCTTCAATCATCCATGCACTGTGCGCTGACAGGCAGACAAGTCACAGGCAGCTCCCCACCCCGATGACAGTTGCCTTTCCTGGTCTTGCACAGCATAAAATAAAACAATGCTTTCACTTTTAGGGTAGCTTCACACGTACCGGATCCGCAGCGGATTTCACGCTGGGAGTTTGCACTGAAATCCGCCGCGGATCCTGGTAGTGTGAAGCTGAATGGGTCACATACACGCAGCTGAATTTTCATTCCGCTGCCAGTATGTGACCCAGCCCCCTCGCAGCATACATTACCTGCTCGACGCTGTGGCTGTGTGAGGCTCCCGGCTGTCTCTCACAGCCGCGGCGCTAAGCAGGTAATGTATGCTGCGGGCCGGGTGCTGCCCTGGAGTATACATCACCTGCTCCAGGCTTCGGAGCCTCCCGGCGATCAGCCAATCAGTGCGCTGCGGTGGGTCAGTGCACTGATTGGCTTACTGCTGGGAGGCCCAGAAGCAAGCAGGAGCTTGGAGCAGGTGATGTATGCTGCGGGGGTTAAAAGGGGGGCCGGGTTACATATCCGCAGCGAATGAAAATTATAAAGCTGCGGCTGGTATGCTCCATGAGCTGTAGCTGTATTCTGTTCTGCAGGGAACCATATGAGCACAATCGTGCAGAATGGTTTTCTTCAAGCTTAGAAACAAAACATGATTTCACCTCGCATTTGGCCATTAGTTAAGTATCAAGTTTTATTTGTTTTATCTCCATATCCGCTATCTGCCTGTGTCTTAAAGCTGTAATGGTGGCCATACACGTTCAATACCTGCCGGCTAAATGATTTAGCCAGACAGCTCTGGCAGTGACTTCTCTGTCTGTGAACATCTCTGATACATTATCTGTTGGTAGAGTCGTAGGAGCCCCCATACACTGTATACTGATGGCTGAACCTACTGTGTAGTTATCTGTACAATATAAAAATTATACTAGTGTATATTAGCCCAACACTTAAATCTGATACTTCGGTAGTGCTATATATAGGGTAGATTTTAATGTAGATTCAATAGTAGAAAAAGATGCGGCACTCACTATATCTTTTTTTTACTTTTTATTTTTATTTTAAAAACCAACGCCAGGATGTTGGTATATAATTTGATCAAACCATACTGCCACGTGTACCACGTGCCGGTCTCCTGGTTCACACAGGTCCCTACACTAACTCCACACTGTGTCGGTCAGCGTGCAGGGAAGGGAGGCCATGGACTGGCCCTGCAACCCCATTGTCACAGGACCAAACCCAAAGTGCCCCACCAATACCCAGCCGGCACCACCGGCGGAGAAGGCTGCCCCCAAACAACACAAGTATGGCACTCACCACCACTGCTGCAGACAGCTGGGTTTTGGGGGGGCACTTTGGGTTTGGTCCTGTGACATTTGGGTTGCAGGGCCATTCTATGAGGCAATATGGTTTGATCAAATTATACTGTATACAAACATCCTGGCGTTGGTTTTTAACCCCTAGACGACCCTGGACGTAGGGTTACGTCATGGAAGTCTGTCCCCAGACGACCCATGACGTAACCTTACGTCATGGGTGTTATTCCCGCTATGAAGCGCGCTCCGGAGCGGAGCGCGCTTCACAGCAGGTGGGGGCCGGCTGCAGTGAGCAGCCGGGACCTCACCGGTAATGACACGCTGCAGCGATCGCGCTGCCGCGTGTCATTAACCCCTTAAACGCCACGATCGCGGCGCGACCGCAGCGTTTAAGTGTAAGTGACAGGGGGAGTCCCCTGTCACTTACCGATCGGGACCCCCGCAGTGTGACTGCGGGGGTCCCGATCGTTGAAACGGACTGCTGGAGGTCTCTTACCTGCCTCCATGCGGTCCGATCGGCGATCTGCTACACTGAGCCTGCACAGGCAGGCTCAATGAGCAGATCGCCGATAACACTGATCAATGCTATGCCTATGGCATAGCATTCATCAGTGTATAAATCAAAGTAATGTATGTACAAGTCCCCCAAAGGGACTTCAAATGTGTAAAAAAAAAAAAAAAGTTCAAAACACTAACACACTACCCCAAAACCCCTCCCCCAATAAAAGTCTAAATCACCCCCCTTTCCCATTATATAAATAAAACATATAAAAATGAATAAATAGATAAACATATAATATACCATAGCGTGCGTAATTGTCCGATCTATTAAAATATAACAAGCGTCATTGCGACCGGTAAACGGCGTACACGAAAAGAGGGGAAAAAGTGCGCAGATTACCGATTTTATGTTACATTATATATTAAAAAAAATCAATAAAAAGTGATCAAAACGTCCGATCTTCACAAATATGGTATTAATAAAAACTAGAGATCATGGCGGAAAAAATGACATCCCATACAGCCCCGTAGGTGAAAAAATAAAACCGTTATAAGCGTCACAATAGGCCCATTTTATTAATATTTAATTGCCAAAAAAAAGGATTTCATAAAAAATATATATAACATTAGAGAATCTGTGTAACCTGCATATGGTTGTGTTCGGACTGACCTATAGAATAATAGTGTCATGTCGCTGTTACCATATAGTGCATTACGTAGACACAGGAACCCCCCAAAGGTTACCATATTGCATTCTTTCTTACGATTTCACCTATTTATATCTTCATAAATAATATATTTGGAATTCCGTCATACATGTTATGGTAAAATGAATGACGCCATTACAAAGTACAACTATTCCTGTAACAAACAAGCACTTACATGGCCTGTAGATAGAAAACTGAGAGTGCTAGAGCTCTTAGAAGGGGAGGAGGGAAAAACGAAAACACTAAGATCAAAATTTGCGCGGTCCACTGGGTCATTTTGGGCCTGGTCCTCAAAGGGTTAAACATAGTCTAGCGGCATTCGTATCAGCCATACAGTAGGTGTGATGTGCAGCAGCTCCTTTCTCTCCATGTCGCATCATATATAGTAAGCACTTGCACCTAGGTTGCTGTTGCACTTTCGTTTTTTTTGTTTGTCTCATAATAACATATAAAAATTTACAATCGGAAAATAGAAACCAGTAAAAAAACATAGTAAAAAGTAAAAAAATAGAAACATTTACATTAAATCCTGCATTGTGAGCAGTTAATATACTCCTATTCAATTTTCCCTTGAGAATCTTTTTTTGTGCTTTATAACCTTCCCCATTTCGTTCCTACTCCACTCCCATGCTTGGTGAATCCATCATTAAAGCGACTCTGTACCCACAATCTGAACCCCCCCCCCCCCAAACCACTTGTACCATCAGATAGCTGCTTTTAATCCAAGATCTGTCCTGGGGTCCGTTTAGCAGGGGATGCAGTTATTGTCATAAAAACATCCGGCAGCGCTGTGTCTAACGGCCGGGGCTTACATTTGTATATGCATTAGGCTGGCACACCCTCTCTGTCCTTCCTCCCCACCCTCCTCATCATTAGGAATGCTCCAGGCAGATTGCTTCCTATTCCCCACCTGTGTGTATAATGAACATGGGCTGGATCGTTAATACACCTGTGCAAAGCTCAAACAGCAGTAAATGTTCCTGGATCATTCCTAATAATGAGGAGGGTGGGGAGGAAGGACAGAGAGGGTGTGCCAGCCTAATGCATATACAAATGTAAGCCCCGGCCGTTAGACACAGCGATACCGGATTAAAGGTTGTTTTTATGACAAAAACTGCCGAACGGACCCCAGGACAGATCTTGGATTAAAAGCAGCTATCCGAAGGTACAAGTGGATTGGGGGGGACAGATTGAGGGTACGGAGTCGCTTTAATAGTTTGGGGGTCTGGCCTTTACACCACAATTAATGAACCATTTGACCACTTTCACACACAACAGCAATGAAAATGGCTTTGCCAAGTGTTGGATTACCAGGAATTCACTAAACTCCAGGATAAAGTCCTCTCCAGGCATACAGATTTGTAAGACAGATGTGACACCTTCTCTAGAATAAACTCATGAGGACCATATCACCAGTGCACTGTGCTGACGGCTTCATCATGATATAGTACAGACTAAAAGAAGGAACCGACACACATGCATTTAGTCATGAGCTTATTGTAATGCTTTACATAGTTTTTTTGATGAGGAAATACCTTCTGCAGAAAAGACCGTAATAAACAAGAAGTAAATGGGATTCCACGATAACTTTCCGAATGGAAACAGAAAAAAAAATTGCAATTGTGCTGCTGATTTGCACCATTTACTGGCATTGCCATCGCAGAGACTGTGCAAGAGCTATCAAAACCAATAAAATCCTTCTCCTGTATGATAGATTCACATAAACCTGATCACTCAGCATTTGAATCCCGCAGCCTGGAGAAGATTGATGCATAACTAGGACTGCCAGGAAAATATGGATACCGGGTATGGCTGTATCCATGTTTTCCAGGCAGCCCTAGGGTGGTATCCATTATCTCCAGCCACCGGGAGTGTTTGGGTTTGTATGAACCTGAACTTACTATAAGTTTGCTCATCGCTAATGGATAACTACAGTACAATGGGTTTTCTTTATTTTGTTCTTGAGTCACCGGGTTACATGTACAATTGAATGGCTTGCAGTGAAATAAATTGAAGATGTGATGTGGACAGAGACTTATGTTTGGTGGTATTCAGTGTTCTTTAACTCTCGGCAGACTATTTAAGTAAGTCATTGGTGCTTGTATAAAGACTATGAACAGCCTTAATGAAAATCTGTCAACTACAAACACCGCGTAATAGCTGTTGAGGTATAAAATTAATCTACCTTTCCTTGAGCTGGTGGGGGTTGCTTCAGGAAAGGTAATTTGCTTTTATACCCCAACAGCTATTATGCTGTGTCTGCATCTCTTAGCAGCAAATGCAGCTGACAGATATCGTATTATTTTGTTGTACTTATTAATAGCGTCAAATAAAATAAACAATTACATTTTACCTCAACTTTTTTTTTTTTTTTAATTTTGCTCAGTTTCTCTTCTGCAGTTTGCTTGTTTTCATGTGTAGTGCAGACTGCTCTTGCTAAATGGTTTTCTAAGCTGGTTTATGACCAGAGTAGAGTCCTAAATTGGCTAAGATGGCCATTCAAGAAAGGAAAGAGCGAAGCTGGAGACAGACCAACCACTGAATGCAGTCTGCACTCTGTGAAAGCATGCAGGCTGCAGAAGAGAAACGGAGCACATTATTTTAAAATAAAGATCTATGGGAAAAGCCTATTTAGACCTATTGTAATAGGTACAATAATTAGCTACTTACATTTCTCCTTTCCCAATCTTGATAACAAAATATTTGTGCTTTTTTAACAGTTTATTATGGGGATGAAGACTTCACCATCACAGACACCCGACATATGTATTGCAGTATCGAAGATTAAAAAGGACCAGCGTAGAACGTGTTCAACCTAAAATATGGGGGATTGTGCTGATATGCGCTTTGACATCACATTCAACAAATTGTGCTGTACAGTGCTCCTAAAGTGGCAGTGAAAGTGTGAAGACTTTGTTTCAATTATTTAAGTTTTTCTTAACTGTTTTTTTTTTTTTTTTTTTTTTACACAAATGATCTGCTGTATATATCATTCATTGTGCATTTTATGGTAATTCTAGATGAATAAAAATATACCAGTGATGCAAGAATAATTTTTATCCTTACATACACATCCATAGTTAGTGGTTTGAGTCCATGCAACATCTTGTTTTACCATAAGTGACTTGCGTTGGTGAAACATGTTGAAAAAATGTTTCACATGTACAAGCTGCAGCCAAAAACCACATTATTTTTTGTACAGTTTTGACAGCGCGTCAGACATTTTCTACGTCTGTGAATATACCCTAGTGGTGAAGGTGAAACTGTTCTTTTCTGCCATTTAATTTCTCATCAATGTTGATACAATTCTATAGACTAAAGGGGGAGTAAATCTTTTTGGACACACTCAGTGCCTATACCATTTATAGATACACTCTTGGGTCGGGTGATAAAGTACTGTAGACAAGATGCCCTCAAAATTAAAGTTGGCACATTGTAATGGTCAGGATGTAGCGTAGACCTCAGAACCAGGCACCAATCCACAGTTGCAGTCATCTGTTTTTTGTGCCCCTTACATTAGTCATCCAATTGTGTAAATCCAATTTTATGTCCAAAACTATGTAATCTTTTCTATTTCTATTGTGAGCATAAGATGAAGCATACAGCTATGCAATCTTCATAGGCAAACATTAGTAATAGAAGAGGTTGTACTGAGTTACATCATTGCGCTCTAGTTGGAGGCAGCTTTTCCAGAAACCTTTGCCAAACTTCCAAGGAAGTACAGTACATACTTTTCAGGAGTCTCATAGATTACGATTCTCCTGTTGAGCAACTGCATAGAAACCACACTTTCTACAGGGATGAATTACACGTGGCCATACAGCAGTCTGAATTTGATAGTCTGATAAATAAGGGGTTGACTGGTCCTCTTGGCTATTAACCCCTTAGCGACCCATGACGTATCTGGTACGTCATGGTGCCGCGAGGGGTGTGTTCAGAGCGGGGTCTCGCCGGGACCCCGCTGTGAATGGCGCCGCTTCCGGCTGTGATCTGCAGCCGGGGAGCTCCTCTATTAGCCGCTGCGGGTCCCGTTGCCGCGCCAGCTAATTAAGCACTTCAATGCAGCTGTCAAACCTGACAGCTGCATTGAAGTGCTTCAGACCTCACGTCCCTGGTGTCTAGTGGGACGGATCTCCCCCCGCGATGCGATCGCGGGGAGGAGATCCGTTCTTCTGCCTGTGCTGGGCCTCAGCGTCGCAATGATGCTGATCCCGGCTCGGTAATAGATTGCTGTGGCCTGCAGCAGGCCATAGTAATCTATGACCGATCTAATCGATCTTTGCTGTGTATATACACAGCATTGATCTCTATGAGAGATCAGTGCTGTCTATATACAAGCCCCCCAGGGTAAAATAGTGTTTTTATTAATAAAAAAATATATAAATTAATAAACAAACAAATAAACATATTTGGTATCGCCGCGCACATAATCGCCTGAACTATTAATCACATTCCTGATCTCACACGGTAGACGGCGTCAGCGCCCAAAAATTCCAAAGTGCAAAATTGCGCATTTTTGGTCGCATTAAATCCAGAGAAAATGTCATAAAAAGTGATCAAAAAGTCGTATATGTGCAATCAAGGTACTGATAGAAAGAACACATCATGGCGCAAAAAATGACACCTCACACAGCCCCATAGACCAAAGGATAAAAGCGCTATAAGCCTGGGAATAGGGGGATTTTAAGGAACATATATTTGTCAACAATGGTTTGAATTTTTTAAAAGCCATCAAATAAAATAAAAGTAATACATGTTATATATCGTTGTAATCGTAACGACTTGAGAAACATATATAACATGTCAGTTTTACCATAGGGTAAACAGCGTAAATGCAAAACTCCCCGAAATCAAAACAAATTCCTTTTTTTTTTTTCCAATTTGACAGTGCGAATAATGCCTGTCATTGCAAAGTACAATTGGTGTCGCAAAAAATAAGCGCTCATATAAGTCTCTAGGGGAAAAAATGCAAGCGCTATGGACTTTTAAACATAAAATCGAAAAAGCAAAAGCGCAAAAAACGAAAATTGGCTTTGACCTTAAGGGGTTAAAGAGAATGAGAGGAAACTTCTTATTTTGTCTGTGATAAGGACAGCATCTGTACAGCATTACAGTGACATCAGTGAAATGTGACATCACATCAGTAGATTGGGCAAGAGAAGCTTGCCGCCTTATGTAAAACGAGCTCTGCACAGGTCACATGTGTAAGCAAAGAGTCTTGAGATGTTTATTACTTCTATGTCCATAGGGCTTGCAGATCATTTAAAGGCATGCTCCAGCGAAACCTTAAAGGGGAACTCCAGATAAGAAAAACTTGTTTTCTATTAAAAGTTAAATATATGTGTCTATACAATGTATTACTGTATCTGTGCGGTTCTGCCACACTGGTAGCTGATAGATCTCCAGGAAGTGAAGAAAAATGGCCCCTATGCAAATCCACATTGTCTCCTGCTCCTTTTGCTCTCCCACCTTAGGAGACAAATCTTCTATGCCTCTGTCTCACATTGTGTGTGTTTGCTGAGATCAGGCTGATGATGCAGACAGGGTGTGATGTCCCAGGAGGCTTGACTGGATCCCCTAATTCACCATCTCTGACCGGCCAGAAGCAGGTGTTGCACTGATTTCTCTAATTGTGCAAAAGTGTGCAGTGAAATTAGGGCTGTGTTCACACATGTTGGAGTCTCATTGCAATACTGCAGCGTATTCAGAAATATGATGCAGTAACACAAGTAAATGATGCTAAATGGCAGAGAGGATCAGAGCCTTATTGTGGGGCTTAACGTCAAAGATAACAGATGCTTGATCATAATATGTGCGTGGAAGTGAAAAGAAAAATAAAATCAAAAAGTTCTTTACTTTATTCCAATATCAGCGTTACAGGTAGAGAATACAGTGTGCTGTGTGGTGTTACAGGTAGAGAATACAGTGTGCTGTGTGGTGTTACAGGTAGAGAATACAGCGTGCTGTGTGGTGTTACAGGTAGAGAATACAGTGTGCTGTGTGGTGTTACAGGTAGAGAATACAGTGTGGTGTTACAGGTAGAGAGTGCAGCGTGCTGTGTGGTGTTACAGGTAGAGAGTACAGTGTGCTGTGTGGTGGTACAGGTAGAGAATACAATGTGCTGTGTGGTGTTACAGGTAGAGAGTACAGCGTGCTGTGTGGTGTTACAGGTAGAGAGTACAGTGTGCTGTGTGGTGTTACAGGTAGAGAGTACAGTGTGCTGTGTGGTGTTACAGGTAGAGAGTACAGTGTGGTGTTACAGGTAGAGAATACAGCGTGCTGTGTGGTGTTACAGGTAGAGAATACAGTGTGGTGTTACAGGTAGAGAATACAGCGTGCTGTGTGGTATTACAGGTAGAGAATACAGCGTGCTGTGTGGTGTTACAGGTAGAGAAGACAGCGTGCTGTGTGGTGTTACAGGTAGATAATACAGGGTGCTGTGTGGTGTTACAGGTAGAGAATACAGCGTGCTGTGTGATGTTACAGGTAGAGAATACAGTGTGCTGTTACAGGTAGAGAATACAGCGTGCTGTGTGGTGTTACAGGTAGAGAATACAGTGTGCTGTGTGGTGTTACAGGTAGAGAATACAGTGTGGTGTTACAGGTAGAGAATACAGTGTGGTGTTACAGATAGAGAATACAGCGTGCTGTGTGGTGTTACAGGTAGAGAATACAGTGTGCTGTGTGGTGTTACAGGTAGAGAATACAGCGTGCTGTGTGATGTTACAGGTAGAGAATACAGCGTGCTGTGTGGTGTTACAGGTAGAGAATACAGTGTGCTGTGTGGTGTTACAGGTAGAGAATACAGCGCTGTGTGGTGTTACAGGTAGATAATACAGTGCGCTGTGTGGTGTTACAGGTAGAGAATACAGTGTGCTGTGTGGTGTTACAGGTAGAGAATACAGTGTGCTGTGTGGTGTTACAGGTAGAGAATACAGCGTGCTGTGTGGTGTTACAGGTAGAGAATACAGCGTGCTGTGTGGTGTTACAGGTAGAGAATACAGCGTGCTGTGTGGTGTTACAGGTAGAGAATACAGCGCTGTGTGGTGTTACAGGTAGATATTACAGTGTGCTGTGTGGGGGGGACCACAATGAAATCATAAATTACTGCAAATAATTCAGTAACAATAAAACTGCAATGTGTGAACACAGCCTAGATGTTCTGCAACAGATGGGCGGGGAATGTGCAGAGTGGAGGACTGTGATGAACAGCTGAGGGAAAGCATTGCATTCTGGTACCTGTAGTACTGTGTACAACTGATAAACCAGGAAGTGCAGAAACACAAAACAGAACAAAACCCCCCAAAACAAATGGATTTTTGGTAGTTTCTACCTGAGTTCCCCTTTAAGCCTTCCAGTACTTCTAGTACTCAGCTACTGTATGACGAGCAGGAAGTGGTGTATTCTTTCCAGTCTGGGACAGTGCTCCTTGCTGCCACCATTGTCCATGACGAGAACTGTCTAGAGCAGTAGCAAACCTTTCATCCTTAGGACAGTTCCTGACAAAAAAAAAAGCTGTGTTCATTATTATTATTTTTATTTTTAGAATTGGTTGAAAAATATGCTTATTAAAGGCTATTACCCTTTTTTTTTTTTTTTTATTGAGGGCCACCTGTCAGTATCATGGATCTAAAATGCTGATTATATGCTAATGCAATATAATAAGCTATATGTCATTGTGGTTTACTGAAAAATGCATGGTGGATTTTCTCCAGGCTGTGCCCTCATGCTTTCTGCTGCCATCTCCGTCTGTTTCAGGAACTGCCCAGACTAGTAGCAAATCTCCATAGAAAACTTTTCCTGTCACTTACAGAGGTGGCAGCAGCAAGCAACCTGCCAGACTGGAAAGAAAACACCACTTCCTGGAGGACATACAGCAGCTGATAAGTACCAAAAGACCTGAGATTTTTAAATAAAAGTAAATAAAAAAATCTACCCCTTTAATGCTGTTGAAAAGAGTTCAGGTACAATTGCTGCCCACATAATAATAATAATAATAATAATCAAAAAATACAAGCAGATAAAACAAAGAACATATTTGTCCCTACTTTAATTCAGATTTGCAAAATGCAAGTTCTGGTTTCAGCATTGTAGTACCAGTCTCAAAAGTGGAAAAGAAAAAGTTTAGGGTGGAAGTACATGCAGCATAATGTTGGTTTTACACGGAACGATGTATCGTTCGAATTTGCACGATAACGGTCGAATTGGAACGATAATCGTACGTGTAAACGCAGAAAACGATCAAGCGACGAGCGAAAAATCGTTCATTTTGTTCTTTCAACAAGTTCTCAAATCGTTGTTGATCGTTCGCAAAAAATTCGCAGATCGTTCAGTGTAAACAGTCTTTCAACGATTTCCCCTATGTGTGAGATAGGCTTAAACGATTGCAAAACGAATATTCCGTACGATGTATCGTTCCATCTAAACGCCGATCGTTATAAAAAAAAAATTGTTCATTCAAAATCGTTAATCGTGCAATTGGGCGAATTATCGCTCCGTGTAAAACCACCATAACACTGACCAGCATCAGTGGCAACCTAAGGGTCCTATTACACTGAGTGATTTTTAACGATTAACGACTAACGATCGCAAACAAGATTGTTTATCGTTAACCTGAAATTGTTCACCATATTACACAGAACGATAATCGTTACTACGGTTGTTACTGCAATCGTTATTGCGATCGTTACTATGATCGTTTATTCTGATCCCACAAAAACAATTAACAATGTGCAATTTCACTGAACGATTAGTGAAAAAATGCGGAACTTGAGCGAACGAACGTGGAATTACAGCCAACGATTAACGATAATTTTAGGTTCAGATCTATATCAACGACATGTGAACGATTTTTCTATCGTTGCCTGCAATAACACAGAACGATTATCGTCTATATTTAAACGATTTAACGATTTTTCGCACAATAATTGTCCCGTGTAATAGGGCCCATAGGCAATGGCAAATAAGATGAGACCTGGTCATTGGCTCTGAATAAATGACTTCTGTATGAAGCCATTAAACACTTGTCACTTTTGTGATCCTCCTCCTTCCCCCCCCCCTCCCCCATTGTTAAATTGGCTGAGTGAGCCTTAATTCCGCAGCAATTTTTCATCAAACCTTAGCGACGGAAGACGCAATTCTGATACCCTCCTCTTGGGAATTATAGCATATCGCCAGGATATGCTGTTACTTTTTGATCAGTGGGGGTCTAGAACAGACTGATATTGCTAAATCTTTATATAATAAGGACTCCAACAAGCATATCCTAGTAATATTCTGTCATTTTTTTATGATTGGAATACCCCTTAAATGCAGAGCTGTCAGCAGTTTTGAGTTTTTAGTACTGCTGACAGGCCCATACAGAGATGGGAAGAGGGATCTATACATACCTGGTCTCTTGGTCATCCAGTTTCCATGTTATTGAAGATCTTGCCCACCACCAATATTGTGCCCAATCAGTAGCCTGCTTGAGCCATGGGTGAGAGAAGGAGCCAGTAGTGCTCTCAATGCAGTGATCTCTGGACACCTAAGAAGATCGCAGCTCCAGGATACTTCTAGCTAAATCTGCAACCTTTAAAAACTTTTAATGCTGAAAGGACCACTTTAAGCCCCCCTTTACAGGCATTATCAAAAATGGCAATAAAAGTGTAACATCTGTCCCACAGGCGTTTTTTTTTTTTGCTAACTATAGACCACTGAAAACACCATACGTATGTGTATAAGTAGGAATGATAGGTCACACAATCATTGACTGATTAGTGGGGTGTGACGTGGGTTCCCTTTACATTATATAAGCAGAAATTCATGGGAAGTGTCTAGAGGAAGTTTCCACATTGATCACTTGCGGTTAATTGGGCCAAACCCATGTAATCATCTCTGGACAGCTTCTGTATATAAAGTGGTTGTCTCCGTGAAAAAATCCTTTAGGGTGCCTTCACATGTACCGGATTTGCAGCGGATTTCACACTGCGAAATCCGCTGCGAATCCTGGTAGTGTGAAGTTCAACAGGGTTACATACCCGCAGCATAATGTTCATTCTGCTGCAAGTATGTATCCCGGCTCCTTTAATCCCCCGCAGCCCACAGCTTATATTACCTGCTCAGCGCCACGACTGCATGTGAGACTCCTGTCGGTCCTGCTCAGCCAATCAGTGCTGCCGTGCAACGAGTGGCTGATGGGGTCTGACCGGAGCCTCACATGTAGCTTCAATGAACAGGGTGGCTCATTTTTTGAATGTGTGAAAAGTTGTTGAAGCTATTTTGCTGATGGATTTACCGAAATTTCCACAATTTTGTAAAGAAATCTTGAACAAGCAGTAATGGGTGGGCTGTGTCGGTGTCCATGTACATTGTTCATTTCTTGGAACATGTATAATTACTACATTGAACAAGATATTTCCATTGGATAAAGTAGGCTTATTTCATGTACAATTCTTAAAAGCAGGTAAAGTGTAGCTGTAAGGAGCATATATTAATGTTGCCCTAAATTTACGGAATCCTGTAGGTTGGAAAGAGTAATGCATAAGGGTAAAGATGTTGCTATGTGTACAGCGTTGTTCATTTTATAAAAACACAAATGCATCAATACTTTAAAATAATTTATTACACTAAAAAACAATAAATAGACCAGAATAAATAACAAAACGTACAACCTGCAACTGACATACAATGGTACAATACTGACGATCTTTTCATTGAAAATTCTGCTTGTGTGATACCACACTATGTGGTATTATGGATGTATTCACAGTGGGTTTACATGTTATGCTAGACAAGGTATCATGCCTCAATGATAAGTGAGTATGATTAAATTGTGATTCTGGGACAACAAATGTACCAATTTTTGGTTCACTTATTTGACTTAAATTCCAAATTAATAAATCGATTGGTATAAAATGTTTTAAGTTTGCATGCACCAAATTTTCAAATAGCCTGAGCTGTAAAAATTCTTAAGGCCGTATTACTCAGCACGATAATGAGAGGTAAGCTAGCACTTCATATTGAACATGTTGAAAGACCATGATGAGCCGACATTAAGAATTGTAGTCTTTTTAACATGTCCTATTACACCAAATGATTATCGGCCAGTAAGTAAGTTTCGAGTAAAAGGGCTTTCAGGCTGTCTAGTCTATGTTTACCTGCACCAATGACTTAGCACAGGCACAGCACAATTTGGCAAACTGGGTTGACGATGGCTTGAAAAGTTGAAAAGAAAATAAATACCAAATAAACAACATAAAATAAATAAGGCAGCAAAATTATTACAAAAAAATAAATATTTAAATAAAATAACTATAGATGTTCTAAAAATAGAACCAATCCTCACTACATAGTAGTAATGTGAAGCGAAGGTGTTCATTTAGAGACATTCATACTGTAACGCACAGCTCGAACTGTATACTCCATGTACTTCTGGAAGGATGATAGGATTGTATAGCTTGTTAGAGTCTGGTTCCACTGATATTTAGACCTTAAATCATCCTTCGTGATGCCAGTAGTAGTGTCGTCTTTGTCCTCAGAAGGATTTTCTTCAAGCTAGAATACAGAATGAAGTGACATTGAGTATATTGGTTTTTTCATATGTATGTAAAAGTCTGAACAGGGTCAGACTAGGATTCTGTGAAAAAATTTCCATTAGTATAGATTAGATTGCTGGGGTCTGACCAATGGGACACCCCTTCCCTCCTGCAATCTCCAGAACAAGGCCCCAAGACACTACGAATGGATCAATGTTGTGAATGTTCACTACCGATCCACTCTTATAAAGGAGCGGCCATACTTTGCTGAGCATTGTACTCAACGAACTTTGGTGGCGGCTCCATAGACAATAAATGGGCCAGGGGCAAGCATATTCCTTTATGAATAGAGTTGAAGCCTGACTCATGACAGCAAGTAAAGCAATCATAGTAAGTAGGGTATTTTTCAATGTTACTCAAGCGAAAGCTAACAATCTCCGATTTCACGCTCTGCTGCTTATAACAGAGACCGAGTATTTTTAGTCTTAGATAAAGTTTTTGGAAGGTTTATCTTGCTGAGTGATATTGTTACTTACATTAGGGATAGCACGCTTTACAGTAATTACAGTACCACCTATATTATATAATAGGAAAGTACAGTACTCACATGATGAATGTAGAGATAGTTATACTGAATGTACAGTATTTCTATAGATCGAGAAATGTGAATCCTGCATATTGATATAGTTTCGACTTTCTTTCGTCTGGGGCAAAGATTTATTTCACTGTTCTAGCCTTTCTGTGAAGAGGGACTTGTCGGGCAGCACTTATGCCCTACCAGATATATCGTTTTTTCAACTTAAAGTGATATTGCCACCCCCTCTCGATATGTGCACCGTTTAGAAGTTTACATGCTGCACAGTTCATATTTACCTGAATAAAACATGTCTTTGTTGTGTCTCTGGCCAAAGGAGCTTTTTATCATTGGTGGACAGTGTCATCTACGTGGGACTTCACAGCCGTTGCGCTGCCTGTCTTTCCCCGTCTCTGTCCCCTCTGTGAGGTCATCGGAATGGGCTGCTCCCACTACAGGCCAGGACTCATCTTCTGTGGCACAGGCGCATTGACATTGCTGTATCCTTATCGGCTCTTACTACGCCTATGCCACAGAAGATGAATCCCGGCCTCCACTCCAGTAGTAGCAGCTCATTCTGATGACGTTGACGTAAGTGGGAAGATGGGGACACAACTGCTTGAAGCCCCGTCCAGATGTCCACCAATGAAGGACAACAAAGATGTTTTATACTAGTAATTATGAACTATGCAGCATGCAAACTTCGAAACAGTGCTGAGAACGGCACATATCAATGTGACTTTATAAAGTGATACTGTCACCCCCTTACTCATGCTTCATTTTATCGGTAAACAGTGTCACCTACTGGGGAGAGGGCCCAGCTGCCATAACACTGTCCACCGATGAAATGAAGTGATTTTAGGGCAGAAAGAAGACACAGACAAGTTTTATACAGGTATATATCAGATGTGCAGCATCTAAGCTTTTGGAGAGTAAAGGGGGTTACAATATAATTTTAATTTTGTTAATACTATAGAATAATTGCTATTTCAGTACATAGATGAGACGAAACTTACATGTTTTACAGCGTTTGCCACGTGCTTGGACTCAACCTGCATAAACTCAATAATGGCTTTCTTGCTTGGCATAGTTTCAGTTAAAAATTCCAAATAGATCTGGAACTTGAGAAGATCACTGGAGATTTTGGGCAGACATTTTTCCTAAAGAGAAAATGAATATGTTACAGACTAAAATGGTACGTACCAACTTTATACTAACATATGGATTACAGACAAACCCTGCAACCCCGCGACTCCTCTATAAGAATGTTGTAAGTAGAAGTATACATTAGACAACTTGTATTTTGCTTCCCTCTTCCATTATAGGACGAAGCTTTCCCTTCAAGTCAATGAACGTTTAGAACATTACTAGGGATGGTGGCATCAGAGAGCTGCTTTGTATATCCTTCTCCCCAGAATTCCCAGTGGAGCATGAATAGTCTCCACACGTCTTTATGGCACCCTCCTCAAGGAGAGACATTATCATTTTCATCCTCCATTTAAATACCATGCTTATTTAGAATTCACCACTCTATCTGTTGTGCTTCATTTAATGTATTTCAGGAATTGTCCTTCCCTCTCTGGAATGTCTGCAGTATTTAGAGCACCTGTATATCATCATGCACTTTTGTTTCAGTCTTAGGATACACATAAGAACAAGACAAATTATGTACCTTTTGGAATTTTTTGCTCAGACATCCAGACTCCATATCTATTTCTGGTAGTTTCAGGTCCACTCTCAATAGATGTTCAGCACTGTTAAAGCACAGGTCGGAAGTTCTGCAGATCTACAAGAAGAACGCAAAGTGTATTTAACATTTAGGAAAAAGATGACCAACTGATTCCATATAGAGCTCAAAAATATTCTGCAGGGATGTGTAGAGAATACATCTACTCCCAGTGAGGAGACATACTGGGAAAGTTGGTTGTCACCAACTGGCAGACAAATAAACCATATATAACCATATAGAGGAGAGGAGAGAAAAGCCACAAAAAAGGCCATAAAATTCCATTGGCTCAAAGCTAACATCTGGCTGCAGCATTTTTTTTTTAAATTTTGGCAAAAAATGTCACCACTGTAAAACCAGCCTAGGCTACATTGTAACATTTTGTAACCCTACAGATGGAGTAGTCCACAGCTGTATTGCAATCAATTAGAATTAATTATTAATAATTTATAGTGCCACAAAAAGTTGCAGAAAGTTAATTAGCTGCTAACGTTTTTTTGGCTCGTTTTAATGAATCTGAATCTTGTTTTATACAGCAGTTTATTGCTACAGTAACAAGTAAAAAAACAACATACATTTTTTTAAATTTTTAAATCAAATGTACATCAGGAACCACTAAAGCACATGACTGCAAGACATAAAAATGTGCAGGGACGGGCGTTACGGGGAAAGCGCCTGAATACATCATAATGAGCAGAAATGACACTATTGTGAAGTATTCGGCGTACGGCGACACAGGAAATGTGCTTAGCTGCCTGAACACCCAGGGGACCAGACTACTAAGGCTGAGACACATCTAAATACTTAGTTTACTGGCAAAAGGTGTTCAGGGAAAGCAGAGAAACTTCATGACAACCATCAGAATGTAGAGAAGTTTCAGCCCCCCCTTCATTACGATATCATACTGAGAGTGTGTGGGGACTTTATACTTATAACTATAGAGACTTGTTATAGGGATAGTACCCTAAAGATTTGTTCGCTGTTATCAGCCATTATTTTAATTTATTCATTGTATAATTTAATATATAACCTGTAATGTATTTATATATTTAAATAAGCGCTGCGGAATCTGTTGGCGCTATACAAATTAATATTATTATTATTATTGATTGTAATAGCTTTGAGAATTCTTGGAAACATTTACTAACATATCAATGGGTGATATAAGAAGATCTGCTGATGGAGTAAGCTTCTGTACTTTCATACTGATGTTAGATCTTATGCTTTTTTAGGGGTGTCATTGACATGGCTTTACTACAGCTTCATATACAACTTCCATAGAGGTACAATGGACCATACCTCCAAAAGTCTCCATTTTTATACAGGAGCATAAGGAGGTTTCTCTGTTGGACACCATATATAACTCAATGGATGTAGTATGAATGCGTACTATAGAACAGTGTTCCCCAACCTGTGGCTTTCCAGCTCTTCTAAAACTAGACTTCATATCATACCCAGACAGCAAAAGGCATGATGGGAGTTGTAGTTTGGCATCCAAGCATGCATAAATATATTTCAGACACTCACCTCCTTGCTTAGCTCGCCTGCCTTAGTTACTAAGACAGTTGCCACATTTACAAGATCTTCTTTAGTTTGACCGGCATAGTTGAGGTGTGTTGGTGCTGACTGCACGATTGGTAGCATTGCGGTTATAGCCAAATAAACAAGGAACTGTGCAGATGATGTAGTGCCTGCAATAAGAAAACAAGTCAATGGATGGACGCTAAGCAGTGCAGTATATAACATGGTATGGAATAACTATATATAGCATGCACTGAATGACACACTAAATGGAGAATAAAACATTTGTATATAATAATAATAATCATCATCATAATATTTATTTGTATATTATAATGTATATGATAGAATTACTTAAAGGAGAAGTCCAGCGAAAAATGTTATTAAAGTATTGTATTGCCCCCCCAAAAGTTATACAAATCACTGATATACACTTACGGGAAATGCATATAAAGTCCTTTTTTTCCCTGCACTTACTACTGCATCAAGGCTTCACTTCCTGGATAACATGGTGATGTCACTTCCTGGATAACATGGGGATGTCACGACCCGACTCCCAGAGCTGGAGAGGATGATGGCAGGGGGATGCTCAGTGTCCCTCCAGTGCCCTGTGTCCCTCAGCAGGTAGGGGACATTGCACAAAGTGCTTTTAATAGTTGTGCCATAAAATATTTTATATTAATATTGATAATAAAGCCGTTTGGTGCACCAGGCGCCAGTACTTAACCCCTTGTAGCACCAATACAGCCACCAGTCCACTCTTCTAATGAATACACCTCTCTGCGCTGACATAGCGCCATATTAAAGGTACCATGTGCCTCTGCATAATTTCCCCCATTAGGCACTATCAGTAACTTTATAGTCTAATGGCTCACTCAACAGTCTATAACTTTACATTCTATTATACTCACATTCCTTTCAATTAAAACACAACCCCTAGTTCCAAACGACTGAGTATAATCTAAGTAGATATAAGTATAGTGCAATGTGTATCTATGTATAGAGAACATTACATGGTCGTGCTTAATAGCCTACAGGGTTAACTGAGCAGTTCTTATTATGTAATTCCCTTTCTAGAAGCAGCGCAGCGTCCTGTGTGATAGTTCTCAAATACTCGCAATAAAGTTTCACTTACTTGTATAATCCATGTCGTGTGCCGGGTACTTTTCCTTGTAAACCACACTTTGGTGAATGAGTCCCTGAGAAGGTTTCTTCTGAATGAATAATCTCCATGTCTTTTCACAGTGTATTTATTCAGAGTTCTGGGGGAAAATCCAGGGGCGGGTAGTAATGTATTGTGTAATAGAATAAAGAAAAGACATAGTTGCTGTAGTAATTCCTATTTGTAATCTATCCATCTATTATCTATCTATCTATAGTATGATATCTTTAGTGACCGGGGTTATTTAGTAATTTTTTTTTTTCTCTGACTCGAAGAGTGAAACAGAATCACAAAGTCGTCATACCCTGCCTGTAGATTCCTGGATGTATATCGTCAAAGGGGTCATCACAACTAGGGATGAGCGGACCGTCGGATTTTTGGTCCGACGGCATCGGCGCTCTATTATCATGCCTTTGATCCCGGGAATTCCAGCGATTCCCTGGAATGTCCTGGCCGCATATTCGCGGGATCGCAACTATGCGGCCGGGATTAAAGACATGATGAGAGAGCGAACTGCTTTACCCAGATAAATTAGCCTATGGGAAGCTCTCATGTCCACCTATGCATTACCCCACATATACCTTTTATACAGCTTTACCACATCCATTATTCTTGTTATTATTTTTAAAGTATTGGGTTCACACACTATGATGCTGAATAAGTTTTGGCCTGTAACGCAATTACTCATGCAAAACTACAGCTTGAGAATTGAAAAGTGCATTGAATTTAATAATAAAGATGGTGAAAGGACGGTGAATAAAGAAACTGTGTGTGAACTACTAAAAATAACGTCCGTTGTTTGTAAAAGACATTGGGGAATAATTGCCAAGTTACATTTTGAAGTTATAAAATAATGTTTTCCTTCTAAGCTTAAGCGCAGGGGAAGCTGTGCTGAGCTGCAGCAGGCACACCTTCTCCTCCCTGCCTTGCCTGATTGTACAGGGTTTGGCTTTCAGTATTGAGCCTTGTACATCAATCACGCACATTTGAGCTTAGAAGGAAAACATTATTTTATAATTTTGCAGTCATCAGCTAAGAGACAGGTATCATTTGTTTTATCTCCCTATCAGCTCTCAGCTCTATGTCTGCAGCTCTGAGCATGATAGCTGACAGATTCACTTTGGGTCCTGCTTTACATAAAACTAACATGAAATTCACTGAAGAAAAAATTAAAAGGTAGAAATGAGCACAAAGGTCAGTAAGAGCGTTCATTCAGCTATTTTCAGCTGAATAACTTTTCAGTGTTGCAAACATCTTCTGAAAGTTATTCCTATGGTACAAGCCACAATCTTGATAATAATTCTCTGGTGTGATCTTCCAAGTGATTCATTCAAGAATTTAAAATTGGCAAACAGTATACCCATATCTACGCTAGAGAGTTTAGTAACATTTCTTTAGTTTTGTATTATGAAATGTATTCATTTCTGTAAACCATAAAAGCTGAGCTATTTTACCATGACACAGCAAGAGTGAGTAACCACATATAGCTGCAGAAATGTAATGGCCAGCCTGACTGTGCATCATTTAAAGGGGTTATCTAGGCTTGGAAAGACATGGACACTTTTTTTTTTCCAGAAACAGTTCACTCTTGTCCCCAGTTTGGGTGTGGGTTTTACAGCTCAGTTTCATTGAAGTGAATAGAGCTGAATTGTAATACCACACACAACCTAGGACAGGGGTGGCGCTGTTTTTGCAAGAATCTAGCTTTTCTTTTTTCTAATCCTGCATAAGCTCTTTAAATAACTTAGTAGCTCTGTCTGCAGTAATATACAGAGCCACATATAACCAGCACAATAATAAAAATGCACTGTGCCATGCAGTATACAGAGGCTACTTTTCCTTTGGTTGCCTCATATGGGGGTCTGTCAAATGAGCCCCATATAAGCGCAACTTCATATAAGAGCATGCTTCAGTCCGATCATTCAGCATTAGAGATGAGCGAACCTCGAGCATGCTCGAGTCGATCCGAACCCGAACTTTCTGCATTTGATTAGCAGTGGCTGCTGAACTTGGATAAAGCCCTAAGGCTATGTGGAAAACATGGATATAGTCATTGGCTGCATCCATGTTTTCCAGATAACCTTACAGCTTTATCCAAGTTCAGCAGCCCCAGCTAATCAAATACCGAACGTTCGGGTTTGGATCGACTCGAACCCGAACCCAGTTCGCTCATCTCTATTCAGCATTTTGGATGCAGTCCTAGGGGTTCCTGGATAGCCATAGGCTGTATCCATGTTTTCCAAAACACCCTAGGACTGCATCCAACTTCTGCAGCCACCCATGTTTCTAAGGGCTGGACCTTGTGTTTTGTTACTTATGGATGGAGAGTTTTTCTATGTGTTTGGGTTCTGTCTTGAAATTATTAGCTTTAGTTGCATTCTACTTTCTTAGGCCAGAGCTATAACCAGCTTAACTACTTTGTTTAACGGGTGTATAAAGCAGTCCAAAATTCACCTATTATTTTATTATAGACTATTGCTGTGTCTCCTTACTCAGTTTTGTTTGCAGCAAAGTTAAAGTAGAAGTCCAGCGATTTCTAAAAGCCGCAGCCTGCAGAGGGAGGGGGGAAATTGGCAGGGGTCCCGCGGCTGCTGGAGCGGCTCACCGCGAGTACTGGGAGAGGTAGGTTCCTATTTGCAATCAATTTCCTCCCTCCCCCTGCAGGCTGGCGGCTTTTAGAAATTGCCGGACTTTGATAGGCCCCACAGACTATGCAGCAATCGTTTGTGTGAGCCCGCTGCACAATTCATTGGGCCTTGTTAATGCACTCACTTGCAGTGCACATCTAGCCACGTAAAAGGGCACTAACACAGTATGTGGTCAGATATTTGCCTGATCACAGCAATGTATATTTTAAAATAATCATGAAATCTTGTAGTTACCATTCTGGCCACTAGGCCTAAAAATAAGCTGACACTTCCTATACTGTTGACACCAGTATATAGATGACGTAGGTGCACACAATAGCTGTTGCTAACAACTCATCATCCGTTTCCTGTAGAATACTCACTGAGCATGCCCAGAAGCCATTCTCATTCATCTGAATATCTATTGTTGTCTATGGTCCATGGGGTTTGCTGTAAAGCATATCTCTAAATGCTGTTAAAATAACTCTGCAAAATGGAAAACAATTAAAAAACAATTACAATCAGAAAATAGAAACAGATTAGAAAAAAATGTGTTTTTAGAATCTTGCTGTAATCATTTATTAAATTGTTTTAGCAAATACATCCCCTTTAAATTTAAAATCAGGTGATTGTTGTTTTTGCAACAATTTGAGAAGTTTTATTGTAAAAGTAATTGGAAAGTACTTTACGAATAAACATTCACAAAGGCTATTGTTTCCCAGGAAACTCACCAAAAAGTTTAAGATTGGTTCAGTCTTGATGCATCATGTATGCCTCGTGTGGTAACAAATGATTGGCATTGTGCAACATTGCCAATGATTATTCAATAAGAAAGTAACTTCCCTTCTTGAGTTTCGGAAGAAATTAAGAAATTACATCTCTACCACTTGCGTAGAAGATGACAGATGACCTATTTACATATTGAAATAGTGAGTGGAATATCTAAGTGCCCTTATAATATTTCATTGGGAGCTTAACCCTTTATGGTGGCCAGTTTTCTGTTATGCACCTTCGTTTTTTACTCCTCGTGTATAAAAGGCCGTAGCGCTTACATATTTTCACCTACAGACCCACATGAGCCTTTATTTTTTGCGACACCAATTATACTTTGCAATTACAGACTTAATTTTTTAATAAAATATGGTGCAAAACCAGAAAAAAAATTATTTATGCAGTGAAATTGAAAAAAAAAGGTACAATTCTTTTTATTTTGAGGGGTTTCATGTTTACACCGTTCGCCCGATGGTAACGCTGACTTGTTATCGCGGCGTAGCTCCGGTCCCGTTCCGCGGTGCCGTTCAAATCGGGCCCGCGCTCACTTCCGCCGGCGCTGTGACTCCTCTTCTCCCTTTACACCTGTGGAGAGCAGTCAAAATGCAAATAGGGGGTGACAGTGTCACTTCAAGTACGTGTGTTGCATCCGAATGCTGTATTGTTTTGTATAGTGGTGCCCGCTTTCTCTTTACTGTATATGCATTATAAAGAACCTATACTTGCTGATCCCTGTGTCCTTGCAGTGCTCCAGATATCATCATCTCTTCTTCTCTTGATATATCCTGACTTGGCAGGATTGGGTGGGAGATAGCTCAGTCAGCCAATCAGTGACTGCAGCGGTGTCCCTCCCCAGTCACTGACTAGGTGAGCACGTCAGGTCACTCATGATATAGCAGGGGGAAAAGATGGAGAATCTCGGTGGGGGTCCAGGAGCTGGACACGGTGCTGCGAGGGCACGGGGACCAGTAAGTATAGGTTCTTTATTATGTTACCCCACCCCCACCTCTATTTTTATTGGCCTGGACTTCTACTTTGAGGACCGAGACATATTTTTAAAAAAATCGGTCTTGTTTTATGTGCTAATACCTTTGTGAAATTTAACCTTATGCAAGTGATTCTGACTTTGTGAAAACTCTAAAATATCATAAAAATGTAAAAATTTCTAGTCTCTAGGTTGAAATTCTCTGCGTATAACAAGATAATCACGCAATACAATTGAGATAAAAATGGGGTTGCATGAGGGTTTTTTTTCTTTTTTTTTCTTTTTGCTGTATTAAAGTATGCCTTTAATTAACTTAGTCTGTTGGAACGTTCGCGGTCTGGGTAATCGGCCAAAGAGGGTAGCCATTTTCAATGTCTTGTCCTGCTACCTTCCAGCCATTGTATGTTTGGTTGAGACCCATTGCACGGAAGAGGTGGCGGTATGACTGCATTGTAAATGGGCAGGGTGGGAGTTTCATTTTTTTTTACCAGCTTCTCATCAGGGGTTTCCATATTAATTCATAGGAAGATTCCATTCCAGCCAATCAAAAAGAAAATAGATTCGAAAGGAAGGTTTGTTTGTTTTTTTGTATGGTAAAATCTACGATCGGGAATTAATTCTTGCTGCGGTGTACATCCCTTCCCCCTATTCCCCTGGAGTATTTATAGGATTAGTGCAATTTAGTCAGGGCAAAGCCAACATGCCAATATATTTGTGTGGGGATTTTAATGAAGTGCTTAACCCCGTAAAGACAGAGCCAATTTCGATTTTTGCGTTTTTATTAACATTTTTCTGGATTTGATGCGACCAAAAATGCGCAATTTTGCACTTTGGGATTTTTTTGCGCTGACGCCGTTTACCGTGCGAGATCAGGAATGTGATTAATTAATAGTTCGGGCGATTACGCACGCGGCGATAGCAAACATGTTTATTTATTTATTTACTTTAATTAATAACCTGGGAAAAGGGGGGTGATTCAAACTTTTATTAGGGGAGGGGGATTTTTACTAATAACAATACTTTTTTTTTTTTAACTTTTACACTTATACTAGAAGCCCCCCTAGGGGATTTCTAGTATAAGTGCTTTGATCTCTCATAAAGATTTTTGCAGCATAGATATGCTGCAGAGATCCATGAGATCCATGACAGAGATCTCATGGATCTCTGCAGAGATCCATGAGATCCATGACAGCTGCATCCGATTACTGTATTAGCGGGCACGGCGATCGGACCGTGCCCGCTAATACCCGCGGTCCCGGGCTACAAGCGCCACCCGGGACCGCTGCGGTTCAGAGCGCGGCCGCCGTGCGGCCCCGCTCTGAACGTCCTTAACGACCGCAGGGCGTAAATATACGCCCGTGGTCGTTAAAGGGGTAGTGCGGCGGTAAAAAATTATTCACAGAATAACACACATTACAAAGTTATACAACTTTGTAATGTATGTTATGTCTGTGAATGGCCCCCTTCCCTGTGTCCCACCACCCCCACCCGTGTACCCGGAAGTGTAGTGCATTATACATACCTGATCCGTGCCGACATGCGTCCGCCATCTTGTGCCAAACGTCATCTTCGGCCGGCCGGCCCGAACACCTCCGATCTTCCCGAGTGCCGGCCGCGTCATCAGCTGCTCAGCCGCGATTGACTGAGCATAACTGTGCTCGGCCAATTGCGGCTCAGCGGCTGATGACGCGGCCGTTGTCTCCAGATTAGGTGAGGTTTTGAAACTCTATGCCACTCTGTGCACCTGAACTGGAGATAACAGTAGGGGGAAAAAAGTGGCCATGTTTTTGTAGCGCTGGATAACCCCTTTAACCCTTGTTTAGATAAAATAGGTAAGTCTCAAAGAGGAAACAAATCTAGGCTTGCCAGGCTACTAGAGGAATTGGGAAAGGCGTTCCTTAGGGGCTTATTATTCAGAGAAGTAAACTATAAGTAAAAGCTACTTAGATCTAAGGAACAGGAGTTGCTACTGCAGGTCCAGGAAGCAGAAGTGGATTTCCACAACTTTCCTAGGGTGGAAAATAGTGCAAAAAGCATATGGCGATTTCCTGATGGAGAAAGCTCAACAAAAAAACTTCTTTTTGGGCCAAAAATACTTCATAGAATCTGGTAAACCGGGGAAATTAGTTGCAAATATTATCAAAGCCCAAGCGGATAAGAGCTGTATCTCTGCTCTTTATGATAAGGAAGGAACAGTTACAAGAGACCCAAAAAAGATCAGAGATATCGTTCTTGAGAATTTTGCTGACCTATACAAATCTGAGAGCCTCAGGGGAGAAGATGAGATTATGCAGTTTCTAGAATCCTGCTCTCTGCCTTGCCTTTCTCAGGAACAGAAGGACATATTAAATGCCCCAATTGGTCTGGTAGACAGGTTCAAGTGCGCCCGGATCTGATGGCCTTCCATTTGAGGTCTATAGAGATTTTGAGGAAGTGCTGATTCCTATGTTGTTGGACACGCTTAATGGATCCTGTACTCAGAATTGTTTGCCCATGTCTATG
This sequence comes from Dendropsophus ebraccatus, assembly GCF_027789765.1. Classification (NCBI taxonomy): domain Eukaryota; kingdom Metazoa; phylum Chordata; class Amphibia; order Anura; family Hylidae; genus Dendropsophus; species Dendropsophus ebraccatus. Next base: position 176,817,689 of record NC_091455.1, read on the forward strand.
CGTGAGGCGAATATTGTGCTTATATTAAAAAAGATAAAGACCCTCTAAAAGTAGAATCATACCGTCCAACCTCCCTCCTTAACAAGGACTGTAAAATTATAGCTAAAGTACTGGCGCAGCGTCTATCAAGTGTGGTTGATCGGAAAGAGCAGACCGGTTTCATTCCTGACAATTTAGCCAGAGCATTTGGTAATCTGTAGGCCAATTGTGACCTCCCCCGCTCCATCTTGTCGTTTGAAGCTGAAAAAGCCTTCGACAGGGTGGAGTGGGGTTTTTTTATAGAAGGTGATGGAGGTTCTTAATTTTGGACAAGAATTTATAGCATGGGTGTGGCTGCTTTACTCTTCCCCCACTGCCAGGGTATTGGTCAATGAGGCTTTTACATCAAGCTTTCAGTTGAGTAGTGGCACCCGTCAAGGGTGCCCGCTATCTCCGCTGCTATGTGTGGTCTATATTGAGCCCTGGGCGCAGAACATTAGAAAAGAGGAAAGGATTGTTGGATTTGGAATGGGAGGCAGAGACCATAAAATCCTTCTCTATACGGACGATATGATTATGTTCATAGCGGACCCTGGTAGGACTCTTCCGCTTGTGATGAACACTATTAACGAGTTTGGTCAGTTTTCAGGGCACAGAATTAACTGGGAGAAATCCTCTCTGCTTCCAGTGGATCCTCTTCCTTCTCCTCTCGAGGTAGGAGTTATGGAAAATTGAGAAGAAAATAGAAGTATGGCTAAAATTTCCCCTTTCTACGGCTGATCGTCTAGCTATCGTGAAAATTATACTTATTTGTAGCTCCAATATGGATCCAGGCTCCTTGCTCTTGTTAGTAGACTGATTTGGGGGAGGAGGAAAGTGAGGACCAAATATCAGCTATTGGTGCAGAGAGAAGGGGGGGGGGGATGAGTATGCCAGATTTCCGTTCATATTTTTTAACAATGAAATTACAGGATTTAATGCGGGGTGTTCCCTCTCCCACTGTTAGATTCATCCTTCAAGAAGTTGAGTCAAATGGAGGGATTTTTGAAAGAATAGAAGGGGACCAGTTGAAGGGAGATAAAATAGTTTTTTTTTCTTTATGTGTGTATACGCTCTGGCCGGGATTCCTAGGCAGCAATGGACATATATTTCCGTATAAATCACGGCCGTTGTACAAAGGCCAAGGTTTTACGAAAATATACGGTTTGTGAACATAGCCTAAAGACGTATTCATTTATTTAAAAAATTCTGTGGTTTTACAAATAGGGCAGACAAATAAGCAACGCCATATGCTTCTGCACTATTTTACTTTTTTGTACCTGATGTCAGAAAATCCCTTTAAATCCTCTCCTGCTTTGGAGCTGTCCGCTGGCGCTGCAGAGATATTGAAGCAATTACTGTATGTTGAAGGTATACAGGAAGGAATTCCACCTATGTATTATTGCTTTACAGCTCCAAGATTTTCACACTGGAGAAATTAAGCTTGCAGTTCCCTATCTGACTGACCACAAAAGAAGTGTCACGACAAGTAGAGCGAAACTTGACCAAACTGAGATAACAGCCAAGCAAAAATCCCACTAAAAATAGCTAAACTGAGCTATTCTTATCCTTCTCAGTAATTCAAACAATAATTTTCTCTAAATGTAAAGAATGATGACTTCCTTCTGTGTTTTTTTTTCTCTTTCATTTTATCAATTGGAACCCGGAATTGCCAAGCAGCATAGGGCATATAGGCTACATTCACACACGATAAAATGAGGTGAAAATAAGTCTGTTGTGTGAACATACCCATACAGAAAGGCTTAGGCTATGTTCACACACAGGAAAATAAAGGAAATATATGGCAGTAATTTTAAGGTAAATATGCGGCCAAATTTTAAATATAATAATGCGCTCCATTAAAGTCAATGGGAAATTGGTCGGCAATGTGCATACGGTATAAAATAATGGCCATAATTGATTGTGTCCGTCTAAATAATGAACATGCTCATTATTTACAACCTCTTTTAGCAAAATACGCCCTTTTTTTTCCATCTGTTCACTCTGTTCATTGTTTTATTTTCATGGGGAGCCCATACAGCACTTTCTACCAACAAAAACATTTTTGAGGGGAGAGACCACCAAGAAATCCTTCATAAGGCTATGTTCACACAACGTAAGTTCCACAGTAATCACGGCCATTGCTGCAACGGCTGTGATTAGTGCGGCGTTGTGCTGAAGGCTGAGGGAATTCCGGCCCGGAGTGTATACACAAAGTATGTGTGACATGTCAGTTTTCTGCGGCCACTATTCAATTAATAGCGGCCGCAGAAAAGCCTGCCAGTTCACACGATAGAACATGCGGCTCCTTCCGCACGCTCCATTGTGTGCAGTGGGAAGTTCTGATGCGGCCGCACATGGATGTGCCCGCATCAAAACTCAGTGGCGCCAAAGATCATCCGGCCGTTACTGCAGTACCGGTCACTCCGTGACCCAGCTGGGTCACAGAACGGCCGGTCTCATACAACGTGTGAACATGGCCTAAGGTAAAACATGAAATGTCCTGGATATAAGCTTAAGAATGGTGCTTAAAACTCCTTATATGGAAAGGGGTGGGGTGAAGTGACAGTATCACCTTAAATTATTTATTTGACAACCGTGGGATACATTCTAGCATTTGGCTCCTCACAGTGTTTTATTACCACAGCAGAAGGACCCTGAGACAGGTGAAAAGGGGCCAAAGTTCATGATCATGTTTGCTTGTAAAAACTTTGAGTTATTTAGTTAGGCTAGGTTCACACTGCATTTTTCCTATCCATTTAATGTATAGGTTTTATGGAAAAAAACGGATGCAACTGTGTGACATCCGTTTGGATCCGTTCTACCATTGACTTCCATTATAAAAAGAAACGGATCAAAACGGATCAGTTTTTTTAAACGTACACAAAAATAGCGTTGACTAAGTAACAAATTAAAGACGGATACGTTGAACAGATAGGAAAAACTCAGTGTGAACCCAGCTTTAGCCTGTCATAATGTAAAATTTCTAAACTTTACTAGTATAAGTGTGGTGACCACTGGGACTGATGTTATCAGTGGTGTTGTACAGCTTAGGTGGAATGTCGTGACATCGGTGCTAGTCCAGCACACAGGTGTGATGTTGATACCTGCTTTATAGAGTGGCTGGCTGTATCGCCCTGAAATGGTCGGTGACATTCCGGGCTGTGATGGGTCCCTTGGGCTTTTGTCACAGTAGTCAATTGACCCACCCGGACTATTGGTACCACCACCCATAGAAAGGGGAAAAAGACCCAAGGTGTGCGGCAAGTGTGTATAGGTGCTGGTGTGTAGGAAAGGATGACTAAGTCCCAGTGAGTAAATAAAACAGCTTTAGGCTGGGTTCACACTACGTATATTTCAGTCAGTATTGCAACCAAAACCAGGAGTCGATTAAAAACACAGAAAGGGTCTGTTCACACAATGGTGAAATTGAGTGGATGGCCGTCATATAACAGTAAATAACTGCCATTATTTCAATATAACAGCCGTTGTTTTAAAATAACAGCAAATATTTGCCATTAAATGGCGGCCATCCCCTCAATTTTAACATTGTGTAAACAGATCCTTTCTGTGTTTTTAATCCACTCCTGGTTTTGGTTGCAATATGAGGACCACAATACTGACTGAAATATATGTAGTGTGAACCTAGCGTAAATCCCGGCCGGAGTTTTACACGTATATGCCGGACATATACGTAGTGTGAACATAGCCTTACTGTGCAGTCTCTGAATAGCAAAAAATCCTTGAATAGACAATCTTGATACAGACTCTGTACCCACAATCTGACCCCCCCCAAACCACTTGTACCTTCGGATAGCTGCTTTCAATCCAAGATCTGTCCTGCTGTCCGTTTGGCAGGTGATTCAGTTATTGTCCAAAAAAACTACTTTTAAACTTAAAACCCCATGCCCTACGAGAGTATCTGTGCCTTAACTTTGCACCACCCCTCCGTCCCTCCTCCCCACCCTCTTCATCATTAGGAATGCCACTGGAACATTTTCTCCATGCTGAACATTGCACAGGTCCTTAACGATCCAGCCCATGTGCCGAGCTGACACAGGTGGGGAATAGGAGGCAATCTGCCTGGAGCATTCTTAATGATGAGGAGGGCGAGGAGAAGGGACAGAGAGGTTGTGCCAGCCTAATGCATACACAATCCAGGCCACTCCCGTAGGGCACGGGGCTGCCACTTTAAAAGTAAATTTTTGAAGGAACTATCTGAAGGTACAAGCAGTTTGGGGGGGGGGGTCAGATTGTGGGTACAGAGTCGCTTTAACTGAATCTGTGCTGCAGAGATACTTGTAAGTGCTGAATATAATAGAGGTAGTTATAGCGGTACTTATAGAGTTGAAGTTAGAGCAGAAGGGAGTCAAGGGAGTCCTAACCCAAAGTAGTACTGTGCTCTGCCGGAGCTTCAGAGAATACTTGAGACTTGAGAGTGAGAAGTTTACTTGTACCCTTGTTTAGAATATATCTGACCACCTTCTGCCCTACAGTGTCGAGTTTCCCGTCCTAATAGGGTGATACAAACCCCAGCTGTGGTTACCTGGGTGAAGCTAAGTGTCCGAGGTTGCCTGTTGTCACCTGCACTGCGAGATAGAATACGTAGACCTTCTGGTATCTTTGTTCTATCAAGGCTAGTTCCTCTGTGTATCAGGATACTGCCCTTCACTTTATAGAGTGGTCCTCGGCGTGGGCTGGGTTTATCCCCGACTTGTCATCCTTGTAGTGTCTAGCACTGCATAGTAACTACAGTAGATAGACTAGGAAGACAGAGTGTCTGGTTGCTTCACACACGTGTCTTGACTCACTAACACAACTGAACTGTCCCGGACCTGGGACAGGGTCCTGGCAGGCCCTGGCTTGGCTACAGCAGGGATGTCTCCTCTGTGTGTCCTCCTCCAATGAGAAACCAGATAAGACTGAAGCTACACTTTCTCCCACCAAGTGACTGCTTCCTACAGGCATGTGTAAAAGACCCTGGGAGTGGTGGAAAAGAATGCGTGCAAAGAAGAGGAGAGAAAGGATAGGTCAGAAAAGAAGAGTATCTCCATTGGTCAATAAAAGTACATAATACATAAGGAACAGTAACCCTTTGCTTACTTCAGCTGTGCAATAGAAAAGAGTTCACCTAGAAGACACTGACATCTAGAGGCGAAATAATAAACTATCTTCATTACCACTTAGCTTTGAGTAAGAGGCTTTTTACGACAGGTGTGAAACACGAAACACCGGTGGTGGGACACCACATAAGCATAGAAAAAAATTACCTTATTATTGGGGTTAAGTCAAGGTGCCTACTTTAGTTCTATTTGTAATATGCATCATCGGCAACATTGATAGCGGCGATGTTTGTTGGTTATGAAGGGAACAGCAATGGTTTTGTTGACTGTTATAGGTGGAAGCCATGAATTGTTCTGGTATAAGTGAAGATGCTAGACACTTAATAGTTCCCCACCTATATAACTGGAAAAAAAAGGCAAGGCAAAACTGTACAGCTTAAAGTGATCCTAGGGGGGGGGGGGGGGGGTAAATAGCCCATGGCTAGATAGGACTTGTCAGACTCTCCTAGAGGGGAAGAGAACTGAACCATTGCACTTTTATGGACTAGACTATAAATAACTATTGGCTGAACACCTTTACAGCCAACGCCTATATCTTTAGACTAACCTAACCCATAAACTATCACTCCAGATTGGCCAAGAGTTTATATTAATAAGCAGCTGCCCATCTTCTCTGGCAGCACCAGAATTGCTTGGTCGCCTTTGATGTCATCATTTATGACAAGTACTGTGGAATTTTTCATCCTGTGTGATATAGGTGTTGCCACACATTACATTCCTAGATATATAATGTAAGTTATGCAATTTCTTTCCAAGAGATGAAGTTGCAAAAATCAAATAAATTGTAATCATAGCATTTAGCAATGTACTTCCCCCTACCTACCAAAATGCAGGAAGGACACACAAGCTTGGAAAACCATTGGTTAACCACAATAAACAAATAGGTAATTGAGGAACTTTGTCACATTGATATTAGTTCTGCATCCCTAAGAAATTCTTTGAGAGTGAATATGGTGTTCTGTACTGCTCTGTAACACTGCTGTTACTTACTGTCATTAAAGGGGCTATCCAGCGGAAATCTTTTTTTTTTTCAAATCACATGGTTTTAGAAAGTTATATAGATTTGTCATTTACTTCTGTTTAAAAATCTCATCTTCCCATATTTATCAGCTGCTGTACGTCCTGCAGGAAATGTTGCTTTCTTTCCAGTCTGACACAGTGCTCTCTGCTGAAACCTCTGTCCATGTCAGAACTGTCCAGAGCAGGAGAGGTTTTCTATGGGGATTTGCTGCTGCTCTGGACAGTACCTGACATGGACAGAGGTGGCAGCAGAGAGCACTGTGTCGAACTGAACAGAATACACCACTTTCTGCAGGACATACAGCAACTGATAAGTATGGGAAGAGTTGAGATTTTTAAATAGAAGTAAATTACAAATCTATATAACTTTCTCCCTATTTGCTTTATACCAGCTTCCACTCCTGGGAAGACTTTCATCTAGAAGATGTTTGATGAGAGGGTCTTGCTTGCAATCTCCATTCAATTTATTTAAGTGTTTACTGGTGTTGAGATCAGGTCTCAGGTGCAGGTCAGTCATGTTCAGCTATGTCTTTATGGACCTTGTTCTGTGCTGGCAAAATGGGCTGCAATGTGTGAATACAGCCATAGAAATGGCCGTAATGTAAACCTTGCATTGTGTGTGTGTGTGTGTGTGTGTGGTGGCGGCGGGGGCTGGCACTGTACAAATAAATATTATTATAAAAAATATATATTTTAAATAAATAATTTGAAGGGAACCTTTCCCTAGTTTCAGATTGCCCGAGCCACAGGCAGCATGAATCATGGGCAGGTTCTCCATTACAATGCCTTATAGTTCACTTTGAATGGCTGTGCCATTTCAGGGGAATCATTATAATGTTACTAGAAACAGGGTGGATGACAGTGGCTTCCTCTGACTTCTTGGCCTTGATTGACAGATATATCCCTTTTAGCGTATATGGAGCGATCTATTGATCACACAGCTGAGGACTGCCCCAATGGACTCAGAGACCTGTTACCATCTTAAATTATAGTTATGTTTCCTCTGAGTTAACTATACAGCTCTGTGATAAGGTAACCTATCTCTGCTTCATGCTGCCTGTGGTTCGAACAGCACAAAACTAGTTCCAGACTAACTTTAATAACAATTTAAAGTGAATCTGTCAGCTGCAATTCACATTCCAAACGGCTGACACTATTAGATAGCTGTTATTATATCTATTAGATATTTGATAGCAGTATTATATCTTTCTGTGCTTCCATATCATAGAAAAATGCTGCTTTGCTTAGTGTCAAAAAGGCTTTCCCAAGCCTCTGAAGAGCTGAGGGTGGATTGCCTCTTTGCTCCCCCTCCCATCCCTGACCCTGCTTGATAGTCAGCAGTTTGGTACTCTGAAATGTGAATTGCAGCTGATAGATTCACTTAACCCTTAGACGACATAGGACGTACCGGTACATCCTGGAAGTCTGTCCCCAGATGACCCTGAACGTACCGGTACGTCCTGAGCTATGAAGCACGCTCCAGAGCGGAGCGCGCTTCATAGCAGGTGGGGTCCGGCTGCAATCAGCAGCCGGCACCTCACCGTTAATGACACGCTGCAGCGATCGCACTGCAGCGTGACATTAACTAGTTAAACGCCGCAGCATTTAAGTGTAAGTGACTGGGGGAGTCCCCTGTCACTTAACGATTGGGACTGCGGGGGTCCCGATTGTTAAAACGGACCGCCGGAGGTCTCTCACCTGCCTCCATGCGGTCCGATTGGCGCTCTGAGCGCCAATAACACTGATCAATGCTATGCGCCTATGGCATAGCAGTGATCAGTGTGTACAATCAAAGAGAATCAATTAGAGAATCTGTGTAAACCTGCATATGGTTGTGTTCGGACTGACCTATAGAGTAATAGTATCATGTCGCTTTTACCATATAGTGTTTTACGTAGACACAGGAACCCCCAAACGTTACCATATTGCATTCATTTTTACGATTTCACCTATTTATATCTTCATAAATTATATATTTGGGGTACCGTCATAAATGTTATGGTAGAATGAAAGACGCCATTACACAGTACAACTATTCCTGTAACAAACAAGCCATTACACGGCCCTGTAGATAGAAAACTGAGAGTGCTAGAGCTCTTAGAAGGGGAGGAGGGAAAAACGAAAACACTAAGATCAAAATTTGCGCGGTCCACTGGGTCATTTTGGGCCTGGTCCTCAAAGGGTTAATATATTTAACAAAAAAATATAGTTTAAAAATTATGTATAGAATATGGTACTATTCGTATGTATATATTAATTATACTGTGAATATTATGTATGTCTTCATGTAGTTTATACAGCAATAATTATTTCTGTAGGGCCACTTAATGATGGTCACATAACATCGTACCAGAGCTGTGTCTATCTTATTCCTAGGATCATGGGAATTCAGATGTCAGACCCCCTAGTGATGGGGAAGATGGGAAACCCCTTTAATTTTCACTGTAAAGTCATTTACCTCCATAATTCATACCTGTATAAGGCTTTGAATGTACTTTTTTATTTAGTGTCACTTTATGACTCGATTTTTATTATCTCTGACATATAACATTGCAATGTGAATATCACATGCAGGAAATTCCTTGTCCTTTATTTAATAATTTGTTCAGTTTATTTTTATCTCAATATTACAGGGTGTCACTTTTCTCAGAAAAAATACTTTCTCAGTTTGTAGTTCCTCTGTGAAACTGGCAATCCCTAAGAATATTATAGCATATTGGTTGTGGATGAGTCCTGTGATCCACTGTTATAGTATCACTTGTAGGTACATATCAGTCAACATCCCTTTCTAGGGCTGGCTCCTCATGTACTGGCATAAAATGCAGTGGAATCCACAGTTAGAGGCTTAGTGATTCTGCAGTAAACTGATGTTTTAATGCACAGCCATTAGAGATGAGCGAACCTGGAGCATGCTCGAGTCGATCCGAACCCGAACTTTCGGCATTTGATTAGCGGTGGCTGCTGAAGTTGGATAAAGCCCTAAGGCTATGTGGAAAACATGGATATAGTCATTGGCTGTATCCATGTTTTCCAGACAACCTTAGAGCTTTATCCAAGTTCAGCAGCCCCAGCTAAGCTCCAGGTTCGCTCATCTCTAACAGCCATCCAAACCATCTGTCATCATATGGACTGGTGTCACCTATGTATCTTAATAAAACTTTTGTATCCACATTTTGGAAAACTCTATCCATGGCTTTAATGCAGTAAAACACTGTGACGTCCTACTGGGACACGGTGAACAATTGAAAGGTGGCCTCTGTTCTGGCACATCATGGTGCATGAGTGATATTTGTGCAAGAATTGCTGTTGCTAAATATTCAAAAAGGTGTGTGTAAGGCTGTGCAGTTGTGCATTGAAACATCAGTTTACTGCAACAGATTGACTAATTAATTAAACAGCTTGTAACTGAAGTGCTGATATAATCCAGATTGCTCAAAACGTTAAAGGTTATACATGGTTCTAGCAGCTGTTCTGTCCTTGGTTTCCATGGACATCAGTTAGGTTTGAACGCTTGTAACCCTGTTGCCCGTACACCTTTTGTCACTTTCTTGCATTAACTTTTGCAAATACTAACCACTTTATACTGGGAACACTCTACAACATCCACCACTTTTCCTGCTTCCAACATGTAAATGTAAAGAACTTTGATGTTCACTATCTGCCTGAAATTTTCCACTTCTTTCACGTTATAAAGCTTTAAAGCGACTCCCCCAAACCACTTGTACCTTCAGATAGCTGCTTTTAATCCAAGATCTGTACTGTGGTCCATTCGGCAGGTGATACAGTTATTGTACTAAAAAACAACTTTTAAACTTGTAGCTCTGTGTCAAATTGGCGAGGCCTAGAGTGTGTATGCCCTAGAATTTTAACGCCCCTCCATGCCTTCTCCCCGCCCTCCTCATCACCAGGAAAGCCCCCGGGCAGGATATTTCCTATTCATCACCTGAACACTGCACAGGTGCCTTAACGATCCAGCTTATGTGCAGTGTTCACACAGGTGATGAATAGCAGAATTTATTCTAGGGGCATTCCTAATCATGAAAAGGGGGGGATAGGAGGGACGGAGAGGCGGTGCAAGTCTAGGGAATAGACCCTCTAGGCCACACCAATTTGACACAGGGCTGCAAGTCTAAAAGTTATTTTTTATGACAATAACTGCATCACCTGCCAAACGGACCCTAGGACAGATCTTGGATTAAAAGCATCTATCTGAAGGTACAAGCGGTTTGGGGGGGTCAGATTGTGGGTACAGAGTCGCTTTAAATGAAACATTTATTTCCGTTGTTACATAGTTTATTTAGTTCATTGCTCTTTTAAACTTTATATTTGAGACTGGGCATTGACATAGAGAACACTTTCTTAAGTTACATAAAGAGTCTATATCCCTATGAGTTTTAGGGGATTCCATATGAAATGATTACATGTAATTATTAGGCAATGACAATCGTATTTATCACTGGGGGAAAAAATCTCTTTTTTTCAACTGGTGACTTTTTTACTTTCACACAAGAAAGTAATTTCTGCCCAACAAATCATTGCAAAATAATTTATGCAAGACATTTCCATTACAGAGAATGCCTTCTGCCTTGTATTTTTTGCTTATTTTGAGATTTTGTTGTTGAGCTGCTGTATAAGTTGCCAATAGGAGACTAAAAAACAGAAGGGGCGGGGATTTACCAAACAAATTGGGAAAATGCATATTTTACTAAATAATAAAACGCTCTCATATCTTAATCAAGTTTACACATTCTGACCTCTTAATAATTAAAAAAAGGAAAAAAAATCCTGGACCGCGCCGGCTGTTATCTTCTCCCCAGTTCCGGATATGTCATCACCCAGGACCACATCACAGACTGGTGGGATTTAGCCCGCTCAGTCAAACGGTAACTGCAGCAGTGTCCTGTCCCAGTCACTGATTGGCTGAGCAGGGCATCCTTTAGCTGGGTTGTAACGTAGCCGGCAGGGAGCTCAAAAGACAGCTGGTGGGGTCTAGGAGCAGGACGTGGCTCTGTGCGGGCATCGGGACAGGTGGCTATGACATGTTTTTTATTTTCCCCCCACCCCCCTGCCCGTAATGATAGTTTACTTCCGGGACAGACTTCTCCTTGAATGTGGCTCTACGCTCCTGAACATTGAAATTGCAACACTACAAAGAAACAGTCATGTAAATCACAGGAGTGATAATGATATGCAAATAATAAGAAATGGAAATAACATGTTAAAAACATCTCGATTTATTCAGGATCCGGTATGAGCAACACACACACTTACAAAACTTTGCACAACCTTCTTGTGCAGTAAAATAATAACAGAGTGCATATGAATGCCATAGTCTGCAAAAAGTAGGATCAGCAGTAGAGATGAGCAAAGCAGCAGGAAATTCATTTTGCGCGCTTTGCGAATTTTGGGTCAAATTCATTAAGATTCGTGGATCAAATCTTAACAAATTTCACTAAAACAGCCAAACTATTACAGAAGAGCAAATTTGCTAAAGCATGTTGTTGTAAAAGTTTTTAAAAAATCTGAAAATCACAATTTAAAAAAAAATGTCAGCCAGTTTCCGTCATTCCTCTCCTCTCTGTCCCTATATCAATCTGTTAGTCTCTCCCTGCTCTGCTCTAACTACCTGCTGCAATCCTGCTCTCTCCTCCACACACAGTCAACTGGCCACCTCCGTTACCGAACCACCATATATAGAGGGGGAGGTGGTGACATCACAGAGGAGCCTACAGTTGATTGAACGGGCACTAGGGATTATGGTTAATGTCTTTCTCCCACCCAGTGACGCTCCAGACAGCATGTGCGGCCGCCATTTTGGTTCTTTTTGCAAATTTCCTAATAAATTGGGGAAAATTCGCATAGCAGAATGATTCGCCGGATTCACTTTGCCCATCTCTAATCAACACTTATACACTCTCTTTTGCGATTAGGGCTTCATAGACTTCATGCCCTTTGGAAGGGCATGGTCCATGATTCCGTGGTTCCCTCTGTTGGCTGCCCCCAATCACAAACTGTGCATATGGTGCATTACAGTCCAATCCATGGCCTCCCAGCCCTGCATGTGCACGCTTTGCGGGTTGGCAGCCGCTGACCGACACAGTGTGGAGTTAGCGTAGGGACCTGTGTGAACCAGGACCTGCACGTGGTACATGGGGCGATATGGTTTGATCAAATTATGTGCCAACATTCTGACGTTGGTTTTTAAAAATTAGCCTAGCAGTATTAGTATCAGCCATGGGTGTGATGTGCAGCCGCTCCTCTCTCTCCATGTCGTGTTTTACAGTCCAATCCATGGCTGTGAGGTCAAGGCCTTATTTTGCAAAGATAAGTTTTACATTGTTTAGCCAATAAAGGGATTACTTCTTAAATATATTTGTTTAATTTACCCAAAAACTTTTAACACTTTCTCAAAAATGTAAAAGTTTTTGACCGGGTAAGGAAAAAATTAATATCGGTCTCCGACCTTAATGCAAAGAAAGAAGCTTAAACTTAAACAGCACCTAGTTTCACCTTACAGAATTTCAACTTAAAGAAGCAGTTCACTTTTTTTTTTTTCGCCCCCCCGGGTAGCCGCTGTCAAGTATACTTACAGAAGATGATCGGTGTCCCGTTCCTGTCGGTCAGTTCCGTCCCGCGGTGCCGTTCACATCGGGCGCGCGCTCACTTCCGCCGGCGCTGTGACTCCTCTTCTCTCCCTTGTCATTTGAACGCCGGAAGTCACGCGCTTCCATAGAGAATGCATGGAAGCGAGTGACTTCCAGCGTATAATCACTGGGCAGAGAAGAGGACTCGCAGCAGCCGGCGGAAGTGAGCGCGCGCCCGATGTGAACGGCACCGCGGGACGGAACTGACCGACGGGAACGGGACACCGATCATCTTCTGTAAGTATACATGACAGCGGCTACCCGGGGGGGCGAAAAAAATAAAAAGTGAACTGCTTCTTTAAACTCAGTCTGTTACATAAAACCTGCCATCAGTTTCAGGCTGTTTAAACCAACCTTCTTTTCCATCATGAATATGATGTTTTTACTTCACCAAAGTTAAAGCGATGCGTTCCATCCAATATTGCTAATACAGTAAAACCACTCTAAGAAGCACAGTTACGCTTAGATACACTTAGGTACTTTCCATGTTTCCTGAGAAAGTTATTATTGCTCTGTCAGGGTCGTTTTTAATTCGACTGTATTTCTTAATGATTTTCTGACTTTAAAAAAATAATATTTTTTGCTATAACATAGCAATGAGTTAGAAAATACACTCCTTTACTCGAAAGACTCCACACGTGTTCAGACTATTTCTGTTACCATTAAGTACTTAAATACATAATCTATAGAATTTTAAGGTTCTTTCCTTATGTATTCTGTTGACAACTGGCAGGAGAACCCCTTAAGAATTAGACCCATATTATAATGCCCCTATCATTATAAAAACATTCTCTATGTCACAGAGAGTTTTTATTCATTGTGGTCTCAGTTTCAGACCCCCACATATCTCTAGATATTGCTGGGAGAACTGTGCGGCTGTGCGGCTCCCTGTGATCTCTGCACTGGAGCTTATGTTGTGCAGTGAGACTAAGAACACGGTGAGCTGGGAAAAGTATTGCTTAGCTGCGTGCTTCTCCCAGCTACGTTTAGAGATCAATGTCGTTCTGAATACTTCTCAATCAAAACTTTTCATAAAATAAAATTTAATTAGTTTGTTTGTTAAAATAAATGACTGACAGATAAAGTTGCAGGTGCCACCTGGTATAAAATAATGGGGGAGAGGGGGGGCACCAGATTTCACTAATCATAATCTGGTCCTATCTACATATACATTGTTTCCTGACTTATAAAATATGTTTAGAGCCAATAATGTTAAGAAAAAACTTTTTGTATATATTGTGGACATGTCACTGGACATGTCACTGGTAAAGTGCTCGAGGGGATGTACATCTCACCCAGGTTAATACATAGCGTGAGATGGTAAGTCCAGGAGGCATCGGTGCTCAGCAGTGTTATGCTGCTGAGCTATTATTTATTATTGCCGGGCCTGGACTCACATGGAATGGCAGGTAGGTTTTGGTAGTGGGACTTGCCATTCCCTTCCCCCCGATCCAGGTCAGGTTTTGGGGTCAGGTGTTTCTGACCCTAATCAGCCTGACAAGGTAAAAGCCCTGCAGAGGATCCAGTGTTTGCTCTCAGCCAGGGGTGAACAGCCTGGGTGTCTGTTTGGGAGCAACCTGGGAATAAAGCCTCTGCTGGAGCTTGTGTATACCCTGCAGTATCCAGGTGAAAGACGCACTGTGATAAGTGTTAGATAGGTGAGCTAACCTGTTAGTAAGCGCCCAGACGGGCAAGACCTTTTTGTTTGTTTTATTCTTAAAGCACGGTGCTGCTGTATTTTGTTTGATGGACTGTTTATGCTGCAAATAAACGCCAAGCTGTTATTTTACAAGTCCAAGTCTGCTGTGAACTGTGTACAAACACACCATCCCCCGGGAAGATCCCTACAATTGGTGCTGCGGAGCGGGCAAAACGGTTGCTAGGGGCAACGGTGTGCATCAACTTGGCTACAGCTGCTTATGTCCTGGGTGAAGGCTGCGGCTTCACTCCAAAAACAGACAAGCAACATGGAGGAGATGATGAAGCAGTTAATGCAAGTGAGTCTGCAACAGCAGCAGGCTCTGACAGACGCTAACCTGCGCCATGAACAGACAATGGCTGCACATCAGCAAGCAATGGCTCAACAACAGAGACTTATTGAGCACCTGATAGCAAAGCAAGAGGCGTCTGCAGGTGCTAATCCCCAGCTGGTGGCAGCAGCCGCGCCAGAGACTTTGTCTGTGAGAAGAGCTGTACAGCGAGCGCTGCAAAAGATGACTGCGGATGATGATATTGAGGCCTACTTAACTGTCTTTGAGCGTGTGGCTGAGCGAGAGAAGTTACCTTCCACTGAGTGGGCAGAAGTCATTGCTCCCTATTTAACAGGCGAAGCTCAAAAGGCCTACTATGACCTCAGTGAGCAAGAGGTCAAGAACTATCCTCGGCTAAGAGCAGAGATACTCGCCCGACTAGGAGTTACTGCTGCTGTCCGTGCCCGGAGGGTCCGCAACTGGAGCTACAGTCTGGACAAATCAGCGAGGTCCCAGATGTACGACCTGATCCATTTGGCAAGAAAATGGTTGGAGCCAGACACTTCTACTCCTGCACAGATCCTAGAGAGGGTCGTGATGGACCGCTACCTCCGCGCACTTCCTGCTGATCTGCAACGCTTGGTGGGACAAGGCGACCCTAAGAGTGCCGACGAACTTGTCAACCTTGTGGAGAGGTTCCAGGCGACTGAGGACTACCTCCGTGATGTTCCTGCAGCACCTTCACCTCCCCGGAGTGCCAGACCTGTGCCTTCAGCTGGTAAGAGACTTCCATCTATTGGGGGAGTGTGGAGGGGTGCTGATAGAGGGAAGAGCGCTCAGGAGGCGTCTCAGGGGCAAAAGACTGGTGGTGGTCCCCGGTGGTTAAGTGGCCCTAAAAAGGACTCCCTGCCAAGGAGACCAGGCCCTATCCAGTGCTGGAGATGCCATGAGACGGGACATGTGTCTGCCCATTGCCCTCTTACCAGTGAGCCCATGGAGTGTGACGCTAGCCGGCGTCAGTCGCTATTTGTGGAACCGTCTTTTGTTGCGGTCACTGGACTAGAGACTGAACCGCAAGTCTGCCACATTACTGTCAATGACTTCCCTGTTAAGGCGTTGCTGGACTCAGGAAGCCTTGTCACCCTGGTGCATGCCAGCCTGGTGACTGAGGACTTTGTGCCAAAAAGACATATGAGTGTGGTGTGCATACATGGTGATACAAAGGTTTACCTTATAGTACTGGCTAATGTCGGGACTGAACTAGGCACTGTACAATATGAAGTGGGTGTGGTTAAAAACCTTATGCATAATGTGATATTGGGGCGTGATTTTCCATTGTTCTGGGCTCTATGGGGAAAACAACAATCCCCTGAAAGGAGTGAGGATACCCCTAAGTCTATTGCATTACCCACGGTAAATGATAAAAAATGTACAGGATGAAAATGATGCTTTTCCTTTACAGGTCCTGGCTGGTGAGGAAGAGGCTCCTCTCACTGCGCAAAATGTTCCAGACTTAGAGGTGTCTAGGGATAATTTTGGTACTGCACAATTACAGGACCCCACTCTCAAAAATGCGAGAGAGCAGGTTACTGTTATGAATGGGGTACCTCAGGAACCAGAAGCTGAGAAAAAGTTTCCACATTTTTCTATGACTAATGATCTCTTCTATAGAGTCACTAAGATTAATGATGAGGTTGTGGAACAGCTTCTGGTGCCTAAGTCGTACCGGCGTCAGGTACTCGACATGGCCCATAATCATGTCCTTGGGGGCCACTTGGGGACAGATAAAACGCAGGAGAGAGTCCTCCAGAGGTTTTATTGGCCTGCGATTTATGCTGACATAAAAAAATACTGTGAGTCGTGCCCCACATGTCAGCTTAGCGCTCCAGTGTCGCATTTTCGCACTCCTTTGGTCCCACTCCCCATCATAGAGGTACCTTTTGACCGGATCGCAATGGATTTGGTGGGTCCCATTGTAAAGTCGGCTAGGGGACACCAGTACATTCTAGTTGTGTTAGACTACGCGACCCGCTATCCTGAGGCTGTACCCCTAAGAAACACTGCCTCTAAAACAATTGCACGGGAATTGTTTTATATGTTTTCCAGGGTGGGGATCCCCAAGGAAATCTTGACTGACCAAGTTACCCCATTTGTGTCAAAGGTGATGAAAGAGCTATGCAAACTGTTTAAAATCTCACACCTACGTACCTCTGTATATCACCCACAGACAGACGGGTTAGTGGAGAGGTTTAATAAAACCCTGAAACATATGTTAAAAAAAGTGGTGGAAAAGGATGGCCGTGATTGGGATCACTTACTACCTTACCTGATGTTTTCTATTAGGGAAGTACCCCAAGCGTCCACAGGGTTTTCTCCCTTCGAATTAGTCTATGGTCGTCACCCTAGGGGTTTGTTGGATATAGCGAAAGAGACATGGGAAAGCGAGTCCACCCCATACAGGAGTGTTATAGAACATGTAGCACAGATGCAGGACCGTATAGCCACTGTAATGCCCCTAGTAAGGGAACACCTCCAGAGGGCGCAAGAGAGCCAAAGCAGAATTTACAATCGTTCTGCAAGAATCAGGACATTCAGCCCAGTTGACCGGGTACTCATACTTGTTCCCACAGTAGAAAGCAAATTCTTAGCAAAGTGGCAAGGTCCCTATGAAATTGTAGAGAAGGTCAGTGAGGTGAACTACAAGGTACACCAACCCGGTAGAAGGAAGCCTTTCCAAGTTTATCACATAAACTTGATCAAGCCCTGGAAAGACAGGGAATCCTTGGTGGCGACAAATCCTGTTGGTCATCTGTCACCACCAATCCCTCCGGTCAGGATGGGTGACACCCTATCAGTGTCCCAGAAGCAGGAAGCTAAGGAGTTCCTGCAGAGAAATAAAGACAAGTTTTCTGACCTACCAGGGCGTACGCATCTCATTAGTCATCATATTGAAACTGAGCCTAGAAGCAGAGTAAACCTTAAGCCCTATAGGATACCAGAAGCACGGAGGGAGGCGGTGTCAGCCGAGGTAAAACGTATGCTTGACCTAGGAGTCATTGAGGTGTCCCAGAGCGAGTGGTCCAGCCCGATTGTGTTAATCCCAAAGCCCAATGGAACTTGGAGGTTCTGTAATGATTTTAGAAAGTTAAATGAGATCTCCAAGTTTGATGCCTACCCCATGCCCAGGGTAGATGAGTTGATAGAAAGGATGGGTAATGCCAGGTACATAACTACCCTCGATCTCACTAAGGGCTACTGGCAGATCCCACTCACTCCTAAGGCTAGAGAGAAGACTGCATTCTCCACCCCTGATGGGCTCTTCCAATATGTAGTGATGCCATTCGGGTTACATGGAGCCCCTGCCACTTTTCAGAGGTTGATGGACTTGATTCTGCGACCACATCGTGATTACTCCGCTGCCTACCTCAATGATGTGGTCATTTTTAGCCCGGATTGGGAAAGTCACCTCTGTAAGGTCCAGGCGGTGTTAGATGCCATAAGCGATGCAGGGTTAACCATCAATGCAGAGAAGTGTGCATTAGCCTTAGAGGAGGCCAAATACTTGGGCTACATTATTGGGAGGGGGTTAATCAAACCACAGCTAAATAAAATCGAGGCAATACAGAAGTGGCCTAAACCCCTCACAAAGAAACAGGTCAGAGCTTTCCTGGGTATTACGGGCTATTACCGTAGGTTTGTGCCAAACTTTGCCACAGTTGCAGCCCCGCTAACTGACCTGACAAAGGAAGGTAAGTCAGCAATGGTGACATGGACTCCAGAGACCGAGAAGGCTTTTCAAAGCCTTAAATCTGCCTTGTGTCAACAACCTGTGCTAGTTACCCCTAACTTTAGGCAAGAATTTCTGGTCCAGACAGATGCCTCCAACACAGGGTTAGGTGCCGTCCTCTCACAGGTCGTAAATGGCGAGGAGCACCCGGTGATGTACTTAAGCAGAAAGCTATCCCCGGCCGAGAAAAACTACGCCATAGTTGAGCGAGAATGTCTGGCAGTGAAGTGGGCCCTAGAGGCCCTGAGGTACTACTTGCTAGGCAGAAAATTCAAGTTAGTGACAGACCATGCCCCCCTAACATGGATGAAGGTTAACAAGGAGAAAAATGCGAGGGTAACTAGATGGTTTCTGTCCCTACAAAACTTTAATTTTACGGTGGAACACAGGCCAGGAAAGTTACAGGCAAATGCTGACGCCCTATCAAGGGTACACTGCCTGTGGGGACGAAATGCTCAGCCCTCCGGTCTGAAAAAGAGGGGGGGGATATGTGGACATGTCACTGGACATGTCACTGGTAAAGTGCTCGAGGGGATGTACATCTCACCCAGGTTAATACATAGCATGAGATGGTGAGTCCAGGAGGCATCTGTGCTCAGCAGTGTTAGTAAGCGCCCAGATGGGCAAGACCTTTTTGTTTGTTTTATTCTTAAAGCACGGTGCTGCTGTATTTTGTTTGATGGACTGTTTATGCTGCAAATAAACGCCAAGCTGTTATTTTACAAGTCCAAGTCTGCTGTGAACTGTGTCCAAACACACCATCCCCCGGGAAGATCCCTACAATATGCACTTACATGGAGAGAAAATAAAGTTCCCCCCACAGTTACTGCCCTTGGTGGGATTTGAACCCAGGGTGATTTTGCTAACCATGAAGCCACCATATAGCTGATATGCCTTTACAGTGATACATAGTCATATATTGCTTTATTGTATTTGAAAATTTAAAATACAAAAAAATACAAAAATATATACTGTAAACCCCAGAACCCCTTGTCCCCCAGCACTTTGGGAGAACAGTGCTAATCAGATATACACAGATATACGTATGTAATAACCCTGAGTCCTAGGAGAGTAGGCGGATCGTTATGTAAATAGATACACTGAAAAAAGCAGCAACAGAGGATGCATAGGGGAATGGAGGCATAAAAGAGGGGAAACAAGTAACGGAAAGGGAGGGATTACAAATGATGGTCTGTGCTAATATGCTATTCCAAAAAGCTTCAGACAACCCTTTAAGTCTTAGCCAGGAATCTGATATGTGACACATTATAATAAATGTCTTTTTTTTTATTATTCTTTATTTTTTTCCCAAATTAAAAATTTTAAAAAGGTACAAAAGGATACAAAACCTTTCCTAATACATCTCCACCGTTTGTGGAGCATTCACATAATCCACCATAGTTATAATCAATATACAATGTCAGCAAACATAATTGGCTTGTCTAAAAGCCTAGACACATAAATCCTTTTGTCCTGTTATCAATCCCTACCAAATCCCCCCCCCCCCCCCCCCTAACCAGACCAGGGAGTGTGAGCAATAAAACAAAACACAATCTACCAACTATCCCATTTCTTTAATAATTTATCATCTGCATTGCCGGGCCATCCTTCCAGGCACCTAATTCTATTCACTTGATTGATCCATTTGTTTTTCGTTGGGCCATTGGGAGAAAGCCAATTCCTTAGAATACAAAGCCTGGCTAAAAATAACACCGTACTGATTAGTCTATTGTCTCCTCTTTGTTCCCTCTCCTCCCCAAGTATAGCTTGTGAAAAAGTCATGTTGTCCTCCAGTAGTTCCTTTCTCTTTAATTCCTCCATAACCTCTGACCAAAAACTGCTTATATCATGACATGACCAGAATAAATGATAAAGATCCGCTCCCTCTATTCCGCATTTGATACAGTTAGAGTTCTCCCTGAATCCTATTCTCATCGTTGTCGCAGGGGTGTAATGAACTCTATGTATAATTTTAAATTGGGTCAGTTTATACTCAGGATTTATTGAGACTCTTGGGACACTACTTAAAATATTCTGCCACCTCTCCTCTGTGAATGGGCCTACATCTTTTTCCCACTGTGCTCTGTGCCCTTTAGTGATTAAATCATATTTCTGTGAAAGCAGTATTTTGTTCACCTTGGACATCAGATGTCTATTACTTTTAATATTTAAGATGTTTTGTATACCCTCGTTATAAGTGACTCTAAACAAATCCTTATTATGTGAAGCTTCATATGCATTTCTTAGTTGCCAGTACCTGAATTTGTGCGCCCATTGTAATTCTATATAATTTTCCAATGTGTCTATATTTTATAAGACCCCCCCCCCCAAGAAAAAAATCACTAACTCTCATATACCCTTTTCTTTTCCAATAACTTTGTGACTGTATACTACCGTTCAAAAGTTTGGTGTCACACTGAAATGCCCTTATTTTTGAAGTAAAAGCACTGTACTTTTCAATGAAGATAACCTAAAACTAGTCCTAACTTTAAACAAATACACTCTATACATTGCTAATGTGGTAAATGACTATTCTAGCTGCAAATGTCTGGTTTTTGGTGCAATATCTACATAGGTGTATAGAGGCCCATTTCCAGCAACTATCACTCCAGTGTTCTAATGGTACAATGTGTTTGCTCATTGGCTCAGAAGGCCAATTGATGATTAGAAAACCCTTGTGCAATCATGTTCACACATCTGAAAACATTCTAGCTCGTTACAGAAGCTACAAAACTGACCTTCCTTTGAGATTGTGTTTCTGGAGAAAAAGAGAACTTTCATCTGAAACTTGACAGTCTATTCTTGTTCTTAGAAATGAAGGTTATTCCATGTGAGAAATTGCTAAGAAATTGAAGATTTCCTACAACGGTGTGTACTACTCCCTTCAGAGGACAGCACAAACAGGCTCTAACCAGAGTAGAAAAAGAAGTGGGAGGCCGCGTTGCACAACTAAGCACATTAGAGTCTCTAGTTTGAGAAACAGACGCCTCACAGGTCCCCAACTGGCATCTTCATTAAATAGTACCCACAAAACACCAGTGTCAACATCTACAGTAAAGAGGCGGCTGCAGGATTTTAGGCTTCAGGGCAAAGTGGCAAAGAAAAAGCCATATCTGAGAATGGTCAATAAAATAAAAAGATTAAGATGGGCAAAAGAACACAGACATTGGACAGAGGACTACTGGACAAAAGTGTTGTGGACGGATGAATCCAAGTTTGAGGTGTTTGGATCACAAAGAAGAACGTTTGTGAGACGCAGAACAAATGAAAAGATGCTGGAAGAATGCCTGACGCCATCTGTTAAGCATTTGAGGTAATGTGATGGTCGGGGGTTGCTTTGGTGCTGGTAAGGTGGGAGATTTGTACAGGGTAAAAGGGATTCTGAATAAGGAAGGATATCACTCAATTTTGCAACGCCATGCCATACCCAGTGGACAGCGCTTGATTGGAGCCAATTTCATCCTACAACAGGACAATGACCCTAAACACACCTCCAAATTGTGCAAGAACTATTTACAGCAGAAGCAGCAGCTGGTATTCTATCAGTAATGGAGTGGCCAGCGCAGTCACCAGATCTGAACCCCATTGAGCTGTTGCGGGAGCAGCTTGACCGTATGGTACGCCAGAAGTGCCCATCCAACCAATCCAACTTGTGGGAGCTGCTTCTAGAAGCGTGGGGTGCAATTTCTCCAGCTTACCTCAACAGATTAATAGCTAGAATGCCAAAGGTGTGCAATGCTGTAATTGCTGCAAAAGGTGGATTCTTTGACGAAAGCAAAGTTTGATGTAAAAACAATGTTATTTCAAATACAAATCATTATTTCTAACCTTGTCAATGTCTTGACTCTATTTTCTATTCATTTCACAACGTATGGTGGTGAATAAGTTTGACTTTCATGGAAAACACAAAATTGTTTGGGTGACCCCAAACTTTTGAACGGTAGTGTATTTTAATAAATTCCTCGAAATTTTTATTATCCCATATCTCATTGATCCCCAAACTACTTTCTACCTTACATACTCTCTTAGTCTCTTTCCAAACTTTACGAAAAAGTTTCCCAAACCAGTCTTTAATTAATCGCCTTGACTTCCAACCCACCAGCCTCCAATTGAACCAGAATATCCCTCCTTCTCCCTATGAAACACTCCTGGTTCCACCATACTGCATTTTTATGGCATAAAAGGTAACCCAACTGCGATGCCAAAAAGTATAACTTAAAATCTGGCAGTCCAAACCCTCCATGTTTAATGTTTGGGCAAAAATGAGAATACTTAAGTCTGACCCTCTTTCTTCCCCAGATCAACCCGTTCAACACCTGTTCTATTCGTCCGAACCACTTCTCAGTGATCCAGACTGGAGATGCAGCTATAAAGTAGTTGATCTGGGGAAGAGCCACCATTTTAATTAATGCCAATCTGGCTGACATATTCAATGGCATCTTTATCCATGCTCCGATCCTTGCTTCTATTTTTTTCAGTACAGGTTTCAGATTGAGGTCTACATATTATTGTGGCATAGCCGAAAGCACTACTCCCAAATATTCCATTCCCTCCCCTTTTAGCATTATGTTTAACCCTCCTGTTACTCTCATAGTGTCTTCATCTAACAAAAGTATGTCTCTTTAAATATATATATATATATATATATATATATATATATATATATATATATATATATATATGACTATCTATTTATTCCTATCTCCCTATTTTTTTTGTATTTTGTTCTATATTTAACCACTGTTAAGATAGATAATATATAATAAATTGAATCCTGTGATCCAAGTGAGGTGGAAAATATTGAAAGTAATCTCAGATGAGCATATGGCCTTCATTATCAGCCTATGAATGCTTTCCCTGCCTAGGAAGTAAAAATAAAGTCATGGCATAATGGTTAATTCCTAGACGATGATCTAAGTTTTATATCCCTCAAAATCTATGCTTTAAGAATACAGTATATTCCGTTATAAATTATGGTGCCTACGTATCCATGACTTAATAGCTATGGACACCTGTAAAGGGAATTGGTTATTAGAAAATGACCTACTGTTTTAGTCAAGTTTTACGTTAAACATATTTTTCAGATTTTTTTTCTAATTTTCCATTTTACTATTTATATTTTAAAAAAATAATCCGGAAATCTTGCAGTTTCCATTCTGACCTAATAATAAGCTGAGACATCCTGTTCTGTACAGATTATTTCCCGACAGTGTCCTCCTTATCAACAGGAGTTCAGCAACACCAGTATACAGAAGTACAGCACACACATAGCTCACCTTCTCCCTCCCTGTAGATATCAGTGACCTCACTGAGCATGCCCACAAGCCTTTATCATGAATAGAAGAGGCCCTGTCTTTTTTGTCATATGGTTAATGGGGTTTGCTGTTAGTCTATTGTATAAATGCTGTTTAAATAGCTCAGGAAAGATTACCGCCCCTTAGCGACCACCAGTACAATTTTTTAAGGTGATCTCTAAGGGGCTCCTACAGCGGCATAGCATGAGAACAGCTGTCAGTGTGACATCCAGGCTCCAACTGCAACTATACAGAGTTGAGAATCCTCCTCTCCAGGTAGTTTAACAAGTTACATGCCACTGTCATAATAATAATAATAATGACATTGGCATGTTCTGATCCAGCATGGATGCATATAGATGTAGCCAGGCTTAACATGAGTTGTAGCCAGGGTTAACTTGATCACAAGTGTGTCAGGGAGCTATGTTAAGTCAATGAGAAAGTTGAGTTAAATGCGTTATTGTGATCAAGTTATCCCTGGCTAAAACTCATGTTAAGCCCGGCTACATCTATAGTTGGCAAATAACCCTCCCAAAGAAAACCCCCTTAACAACTGACTGAAATGAGACCAAGAGACTTTAGTTGTGGAATTAAATGGCCACGGTGCTTTTATTTTGATGTCACCAAAAATATGACACCATTTTAACTTTAATAAAAGTATAACTTATTAAATACTTAAAACCCATCTTTCATTTTTTCATGTATTAAAAACAAAATGGAAAAGATCAGTATAATCTTTATAACCAATGTCCGCCCAAACTGTGGGCGACATCCCATCTGCATGTTGGTACCTTAGGCCAAACATACCCCCACCGACACCGTGGCAAGTTCAATTAAATTCTGCAGCCCCATATTTAAGACGTCGAGCCTGACATCGACAGGTGCACCCCGTCCGGGCGATACAAGCCCTGCAAAAAGCCCTCCAAATCCATGTGTCTGTAAGACACACCACCTACACTCCTAATGTATCTAGCCAACCCACGATTCAAACGCTTCCTAATATTTTCCAGGTAAGCGTAACCGTAAGCAGCCCGAATAAACCTCTGAATAATTTCTGAAAAGCAAACAGTACAGTTAGGTAATAGGCTGAGCAATACAGCATAAGTAAGCTTCATGGCTTGAAAGTTCGGATTTTTCCCACATCATTGCCACCAGCATGGATTATGATCACATTAGGAGGTGTCCAGGTCTCACTACACTCCTCCACCACATCAATAACCTGGCCCCATTTCAAGCCCCTCACTCCTTTCCAATAAACAGCCACATCCGTCAAACCCAAATTTATGCCGTATACTCTGGACAAAGCTCGAACATTCGCCCAATAGACAAGAGAGTGACCAAGCAGCCAAACGATGATTGGAGGACAACCTGAAAGAAATTAAAGACACAAATGAGGACGAATATAGAGCTTGAATCTGTCCGATTTCCATCTACCAAAACCAGACAGATTCAAGCCCAACACAGACAGACACTTACGAAAAACAGAAACAACCTGAAACTTAGACAGAGACACACGATTTAGATGAACCAAAGAAGAACTGTGCCTTTGTGGGCGTAAGGCTAGAAATTGCCTGACAGCAGAAACAGGACAAGCAACAGAACCAGGCACACTCCCAAGACACACTGAAAAACCGATCAGTTGTAGACCGCTGAATTCTAATAAATAATCTATCCAAATCAATATGTACATCCTGAAAAAGCAAAGGTGAAACAGACTTTTTATTACAAGCTAACAACTCACTTGAAACGCGCCGAAAAAAGCCAAAATAAAGGCAGTACGAAACAATTGGATTTCATATGCAGAGGAATCCATATCGTGGTAAATACTTGAAATCAAAGTATTTTAGGAGTGATACCTTTATTGGCCAACAAAAAAAACTTTTAGAGCTGTGAGCTTTCGGGATTCACAAGATCCCTTCGTCAGACAAGTTCACAAATGAATGACTTACAGAAACAGCACAACATTTTAGGGATGTTACAAGCCAGAAGGGAGAGACATCTGTGAATGGGGGGGGGGGGGGGGGGGGGGGTTTGAGGGGGTATATACATCACATAGATAAGCCAGGGCAATAAAAAGGACTTGTTGTAAATTAAAGGTTATTTGGAAGTCCAAGATTGTTGGTCAGTTCAGTCTTATCTGTGGAGTGTGTCCATGTAGTGGGTCATAAATCCAGGTGCCAGGTTTAATCCATGTGTTAATGATTGGAAGGTTTTTATCAATTTGAATTCCCAAACTTTCCTCTCTCTGTCACTCTGGAAGTGACCTTTGAGGACCATAACCCTTAAATCTGTTATTCTATGGTCCAGTCCTGAGAAATGTTGGCCTACAGGGGTGTTGAGACTTCTTTTTATGGTATGTCTATGTAAGTTCATTCTAGTTTGTAGTTTCTGTTTTGTTTCCCCAATGTAAATCCCTGTGGGGCATCGTGTACACTTTATCATGTAGACCACATTGGAGGATGTACATGAGAAAGCATTGGTGATTGTGTAGTCTCGCTGTGTGTTGGGGATGCGGATTGTGTTTGTTTGTAATATGTGGGGACATGTGCTGCATTTTCTGTTGTTGCAGGGGAAGGTGCCAGTCTCTGTTGTTGATGTCAGAGCGCTTTTTACAAGGAGGTTTCTTAAATTCGGGGGTTGTTTGAATGAAAGAAGAGGTAATTCTGGGAAAATCTCTTTCAGTCTGTTGTCCCTCTGGAATATTGGATGTAGTTCAGCAGCAATCTTTTTTAGGATCTTCATATTAGGGTTATAGGTGACCACCAATGGCACCCGGCTGTTCTCCTCCTTCTGCTTATATTCCAGGAGGCTTTGTCTTGGAATTCTTTTGGCTCTGTGGATCTGTTCATCAATGGTTATTGGATGGTAGCCTTGTTTTAGGAATGTCTCTCTTAAAGATGATAGGTGGTGTTCTCTATCTTTATCATCAGAACAAATCCTAATGTATCTGAGGGCTTGGCTATAGATGATGGACTTTTTTGTGTGGTTTGGATGAAAGCTGTTCCATTTTAAGTATGCTGGGTGGCCTGTAGGTTTTTTGTAGATTGATGTTTGTATGGTGTTGTTCTCTATAGATATGGTTGTGTCCAGGAAATGGATTTTGGATTTGGAGTAGCTGAGTGTGAGTTTGATGGTGGGATGGAAATTATTAAAGTTGCTGTGGAAGGTGAGCAGTTCCTCTTCCGATGCTGTCCAAATGATGAGTAAATCATCAATGTACCGGAAATAAGCTAGAGGTTTGATCATACAAGTATTTAGGAACTCCTCCTCCAATTTGGCCATGAAGAGATTGGCATATTGAGGAGACATTTTGCTTCCCATAGCACTTCCCATACATTGCAGATACATGTCTTCCCCAAAACAAAAATAGTTATGGTTAAGCACAAACCTGATGAGTTGTGTTGTTGGTTCCATGGCTCTGTTGTGTTTCTGAAGGAAGTGTTGGCAGGCAGCAATGCCATCCTCATGGGGGATGTTTGAATACAGAGATTCCACATCCATGGTGGCCAATATTGTATCCTGTGGTAATGGGCCCAGGGCTGACAGTTTGTAGAGAATGTCAGTGGTGTCCTGGACATATTTGGTCTCCCTGGATTACCTTCTTTGTGTATTTTTGGTAGGATGTAGAAAGTCCCCATTTTGGGATTGTCTGGTACAAGGTCCAGTAGATTGGTAGATGTAGAGTTGAAGCTCCCTATGACGTTTAAGAGTTCCTTGGTATATCGTTTTGTGGGGTCCTCCTGCAATGGCTTGTAGTATATTCTGTCCTGGAGTTGTCTCTTTGCTTCCTTGATATAATCAGACGTGTTTATAATCACTACAGCTCCTCCTTTATCTGCCGGTTTAATAATGATATTTTTGTTAAGTTTTAGAGATTTTATAGCTTTCCTTTCCTCTGCACTGAGGTTATGTGTTTGGTTGTGTTGTTTATCCAAAATACCAGATTTAACTTTCTTTCTAAAACAGTCTATGTAGTAATCCAGGGTTTGATTATGTCCGGGTTGTGGAGTCCAGGTTGTCCTCTTTTTCTTTTTTGTAGGTTCTTGTTTCGTGTCAGTTTGTGAGTTAAAATCCATTCTGTCATAGAAAAACTCTTTTAATCGTAATCTGCGAAAAAATTCTTCTATATCACTGCAAAATTGGGTTCTGTCAAGTTGTTTTGCAGGGCAGAAGGTGAGTCCTTTAGACAGAACATTCATTTCTGCTGTGTTTGGCTGATACTGTGAGAGGTTTACAACTGAAGAAGATGTTTCCAGCTTGTGCTGATCCAATTTTCTCACCGGTGTTATGAGACCTGCTTTCATCCTAAGTCTGTAGAGTTTCTTCTTCTTGTTGATTATAAGTTGATGTTGTAGTTTATTGTGGAAATTCCAAAGTATTTCTCTTGTTGAGCAAAATGTTGGTCCTTGTGTTGTGTTCAGAGAATTAATTGCTTCTTGGACAGTTTTCTTCTTGCTGTAGAAAATGTGGATGAGGTGGTTCCTCAGACGTTCAGATGTTCTGTAGCACAGTTTCTGTGTAAAGTAAGTATTGTACGTACATCGAGTTGGGTTCTTGACCATGAGACCCTTGGGAATCAAATTATCCTTTTTGCATTGGGATAGGAAGAAGATGTCGCTGTTCAGTTGTGCCAGTTTCTTCAGTAGGGTTTTAAGATCCATTTGTGTTCGGTACATTGGGGTATCTTCCATTATGATTCTTGAAAAATGTATAGTATGGTACCGTGTTAGCCAGAAAAATCCATATCGTGGTAAATACTTGAAATCAAAGTATTTTAGGAGTGATACCTTTATTGGCCAACAAAAAAAACTTTTAGAGCTGTGAGCTTTCGGGATTCACAAGATCCCTTCGTCAGACAAGTTCACAAATGAATGACTTACAGAAACAGCACAACATTTTAGGGATGTTACAAGCCAGAAGGGAGAGACATCTGTGAATGGGGGGGGGGGGGGGGGGGGGTTTGAGGGGGTATATACATCACATAGATAAGCCAGGGCAATAAAAAGGACTTGTTGTAAATTAAAGGTTATTTGGAAGTCCAAGATTGTTGGTCAGTTCAGTCTTATCTGTGGAGTGTGTCCATGTAGTGGGTCATAAATCCAGGTGCCAGGTTTAATCCATGTGTTAATATGCAGAGGAACAAACAAGAAAACAAGCGTCCAGCAATCGACACAGAAAATGAAAGGTGACCGGGCGCCTAAGATCAGGCCGCTGCCTTTGAATTCTGAAACCCTTCAACACCTGTTTAACCTGGAATCTATTAGAGAGGGGAGAAAAACCTAGCCACCTTTAAAAAAAGGAAACACCACAGACTATTTTATAATCATAAGAATAAGACCAACCTCTATCAAGCAACCATGCTAAAAAAGACAGAGCCACCACAATATCGGCAGAAGAACTCTGAACACACAGACTAACACAAAATTGACACCACAAATCCTCCTCTCCAGGTAGTTTAACAAGTTACATGCCGCTGTCAAATAATGACATTGGCATGTTCTTGTCCAGCATTCTTACCAATCAGAAGTGCACTGATGAGGTCTGGCTTCCGATCGTCTCCATGGCAATCCCGGGGGTCTTCTGAAGGCCCCCAGGCTTGCCATGGATATGCCTCTACATAGCTGTTACACTACAGTGGTAGTACAGTGTATTGTATCAGTGATCAGCAGGTCACTAGTTAATGTACTATACTGTATGTAAAACTACTAGTAAAGTTTAAAAGAGATCCCTCCATCCTACCCCAAAATAAAATGACTTATAGTGCACAGAGCCTGTGTAGAACTGGTATCCACATCTGTATGGTCACTGTGTGAGGTGATATTGGTAGCAGTGGTGGCATTAGTCATTCTGTTGTGGTAATATTTGTCCCTTCTGGTACTGTTGGCATTATTGGTCTATACTTGTCTGGAGTTTGTCAGTAACAGTATGGTGGTAATTCTAGTGATCATGGAATGGTGGTAATAGTTACTCCTTGTATACTGGTATTATAGGTAATATCAGTCTTGTTATAAAGGATGTGGTCAGCAAGAGGATAGTTGTAATAGTAGTAGTCATGGTGTGGGTGTAATAGTTGCCCCTTCTCAGGGCCGCTTTTGCCATGAGGCCGAATGAGTTTATTGCTTAGGCAGCAGATTTGAAGAGTTCATGGAGTGTCTGTAAATTATACTGTCTGTTACACACCACTGACTTCACTGACCCCATGACCAGCAAATAGCGGGACACAGACTTAGGGGCCCTATTACGCGGGACAATTATTGTGTAAATTATCTTTATATCATCTGAATTTAAATGATAATCATTTCATGTCAATGCAGGCAACGTTCTAACGAAGTACGAGAAATCGTTCATCGTTTGGTGCTGACACCAAAATCATCATTAACCGTTTATTGTAATTCTTCATTTGTTCGCTCTAATTCCACATTCATTCACTAATCGTAAGTCAGGACTGCAAACTTTGCAGGAATTGTTATATGCTTCAGATAACCCTACTAGAGATTAGCAAATTTACAGTAACAATGAAGGTAAGCGCTTTGTTATCTCGGCAATCCGCTCATCACCCTGCTGCCATTTAACTCACTGCTGTTCTGTGCCGCTCCTTCCCTGGTGCATGGAAAAGCTGGAACCAGTTTCCCTGGACTAAATGCAGCTTTTTTCAGCACTTGGGGAGGAGCGTCAGTGAGTTACACGGCAGCAGGCTGATGAGCGGATTGATCATCTCTAATCACTACACTACAAGTGATCACTACCCCTTTAAATAGAGCTCAAGGTATAATGGTAATATGACCGTGAATAAGATCACCATGAGTAGTCAAAATGCACTGACTCTTGTATATGTCAAGTGCTTTTATTTTTGGAGCAATAAGGATTAAAGAAATGTTTACACACTCGTGGAATTTGAAACTTTTTCTGCCTTGTCTTGTCCAAGGATGGAAAGTAGAGCTTGAACAGGGTAATTTATGGTGGAGCTGAATTGCATGTATGTACTTATTAGCTACAGGTTTTCTGCACATACGCCTTACTTATTATTTTCAAGAGCCTTGGTTAGTGTGAACTCTGGGGGTTGGGATTGGGTGGTCGCCATTTCAGGTTTAGCCTCAAGCAGCAGAAAACCTAGAATCGGCCCTGCCCCTTGTATACTGGTATTATTGGTCTTAGTCTTGGTATGCATGATTTTGTCAGTAACATTATGGTTATAATATGCATGGTGACAATATTTGCTCTTTATATACTGGTGCTATTTGGCATTTCCATAAACAGTGTTATCATGCATAGAACATAGTGTAGATAAAACTATGTAAAAAATTATATATATATTTTTTTATATTTCCCTTACGTCCGAAGTGGCAGCACATAATGGGGAAGATTCTATCTTCCTGCAATGATAGGACAGATGGTAACAAGCAACTAAGGTTTTAATGAGCCCGTCTATAAGAGACCCTACAGACCCGGCCTCGTCGTGTTTTTTTCTGTCCTTCTGTGGGACATGTGGTCTGGGAGAAGGAGGGGGGACTGCAGATGCTTATTTCCTTCCTTTTCTCGCAAGCGCCTTTCCCTCTGCATGATCGTGCAGGAGGAAAGGGGTTAAGTATTCCTTTTTATTTTTCTATGATATGTTTATTGATCCTTTTTACAGTGAATGAAGTGGTATACATCTGTGCTTTGCAGCACGGCAATTCTATCTACCTTTTGATCCAGGCTGTGTCCTGATGGCGGACACGGCGCATGTGAACTCGTGAGCCCAGCGTGTGTTGTCATCACAGTGCGACGGACGCTGACGGAGTGACGTCATTACGCATGCGCGGCCTATGATGTGGACGCACGGCGACGCAGCGTCGGAGTACGTTCTGCCTACCTTTTGCGTACGGACGGCGTACGTTTGGTGTGCGGATGGAGTATATTTGGCGTGCGGATGGCGTACGTTCTGCGTATGGACGGCGTACGTTCTGTGTACGTTTAGCGTAGGCACGGCTACAGTGCTGAATCAAATCATTTAGGAGGGGACATGAGACCGGATGGGACCTCCGTGAGTCAGCTCCTTAGGCTCCGGACTGAGCAGCCTCCTTGCCTGCATGCTGTACGACCCCCTGAAAAAAGGTATTGTTGTTTCCATGGGATGTATGGTTACAGGATATAGTAAACCTGCCTTATCAACTTCAAGGAGTACCTGGATAGATTGATACTAAAATATATATATATATATATATATATATATATATATATATATATATATATTTGCAGTGTTCTATATACTTTAAAGTGGTTGACTTGAAATTTCCTGTTCCCTTAAAAAAAAAAAAGTAAATTTTTAGTTACCGTCTTTTTGGGTATGCTGTGTACTCATAACTATCGGTATGTATCTGATGCCCTAGATGTCTCAAGGATCAGGACAAAAGTCAACCAGCAAGCGCAGACATCTGGCATGTGTTGCCTGTGATACCCCCCTTACCAGGTGGGTATGAAACCAGGTTATGTACCAGCTGTACTTCACCGAATGAACCCTCGGATGATCAACTATCCTGCAGAGAAATGATGGCTTTGATGAGATATTTAATTAATTAAAAGACTGATGTTACATGAATGGAAAGCTCCAGACAAGGCACCCTTCCTGAATAAGAAATTCAAGGTGATGTTTGCGATTGATCCTGAGCAAAACAAGGAATGGGGTAACCCCCCTAAAGTGGGTTATGCTGTTACCCGGCTCTTTAGGCGTGCCTAGTGAGGACGGATCCAGCTTTGCCAATCCTATGGAGCGCAGGTTAGAAAACTCACTTAGAAAAGGGTATCTTACGGCCTCAGCCCAAGCCAAGGCTTCATCTTGTGCCTACACAGTAGCCAGAAACTTGAGGTCATGGCTCCTCCAGATGTAGGAAGACATTGAAAAGGGTGTGCCCAGAGATGACCTTCTGAAGAATTTTAAACCGATGGTTTAGCATCTGATTTTCTATGCGACACTTCTGTTCAACAGGCACGATTTGCAGCTAGAAGTATGGCGCTATCTTCTACAAGTAGGCGTGCACTGTGGATAAAACCTTGGGGGGCCAATGTCCATTCCAAGAATGCATTGTGCACAATGGAATTTGAGCCAGACAGGCTGTTTGGTCCTGAACTGGACTCTCTAATGGAGGGTCTTGCTGATAAAAAAGGCAAGACCTTGCTATTGACCTATAAAAGGAAAAGAAACTCCTTTCGCTCTTACTTCAGCAGGGGCTCCAACACAGGCAGAGGAAAAGGCTCTTACTTTTTATCAGAAGGAGGTCGCAATTCCCAGAAGGCTTCATCTCAGCACCAGAGAGGTCGAGGAAGAGGTTCATCGGGTGCCAGTAAGTCTGCCTTCTGACGCCAGAGGCATCCCGGTGGTAGGTCGCCTAGTCCACTTCGTAAGCCACTGGGAAAGGTATTTGGAAGACCCTTGGGTCTCAAAAATTATAAGATTTGGTTATCTTATAAAATGGCGCAAAACACTGGTCAACTGGTTCCGGCATACTCCCATTATGTCGCCCGTAAGACAGCGCCCTCTGGAGAGTGCAGTCTTAGAATTCATTCGCATTAACGTGTTAGAGGACGTCCCTATCCGAAGAAAGTTCAGAATGGAGACTATAAGATCAGCATTTCCCCTTATTTCCAGAGGAGACTTCTTGGCAACCCTGGACCTGAAGCACGCCTACTTCCATGTCCCCATTCACAGAAGGTACCTTCGTGTCAAGGTCTTTGTCCAGGGTGAGTGGCGACACCTGCAGTTTACAGCTCTTCCTTTCGGCATCACCTGTGCCCCCTTCCTCTTTACAAAGATTGTGTCTGCCGTCACTGCTTCCCTAAGGGAGGCAGGAATTACCATTGTCCCGTACCTAGACGACTGGCTGTTGATTGGCGGTTCAAGAGAAAAACTCTTGAACGACATAGATTACACACTAAGATGTATCCAGACTCTAGGATGGCTAGTAAATCAGGAGAAATCCCATCTGAAACCATCACAATCAAAGGTTCTTCTGGGTTTCATCCTAGATACGGTCACCATGACGGTGTCTCTACCACCGGAGAGGCTTCAGAAATTAAAGCAGGCGGTCAGGAGTCTGAAAGCTCCAGCTCCGGTGTCTCTGCGCCATATGATGAAGGTTTTAGGTATCATGACCTCCACAAGCGATGGCATAGAATGGGCAAGGTGGTACATGAGGACCCTGCAAGAGGTCCTATTAACTTGGGACAGGAAGATCGAGTCCTTAGATCAGAGGAGGATGATTTCCAAGGAGACGAGAGCCTCACTGGCCTGGTGGCTTTCCCCTGTCAACGGCAGAAGCTTTGCATCGGTGTCTTGGATAGAAGTTACAACCGACGCTTCAGGGCAACTGGCGAAAGGGAAATGGTCACATCTAGACAGAGTCCTGTTATCCAACCTGAGAGAGATGATTGCCATCCGTTTAGCCCTGATTCACTTCGAACCCCAGGTCCAGGGGCAATCTGTCAAGATAAGGTCAGATAACGCCACAACGTGGCATACATAAATCGCCAGGGTGGCACCAGGTCGCTTCCCCTCTTACTGGAGGCGGAGAAGATATTCTCATGACCAGATAATGACCGATAATAATGACCGATAATATGACCGATAATAATAATAGCACCTTACTGGCCCAAGAGAGCCTGGTTTGCTCTCCTGATGACTATGTCCAGGGGGACCTTTTGGAGGCTCCCTGTGTCTCCCCACCTACTGTCTCAGGGCGACAGACTGTGCTTGAACCTAGATCAACTACATCTGACATAATGGAGATTGACGGCTCTCGACGCCTGGTGTGCCAGAACGTAAGTGCCACCATCCTCGCCATCTGTGGAACAGATGCTACAATTCCTCCAGGATGGTTTTGACAAGGGTTTAAGTCCAAACACTATGAAGGTTCATGTGTCTGCTCTTCTAGGAAGAAGACTGTCTCAAGAGATCCTGATTCAGAGGTTCTTAAAAGCTACACAGCGCATCAGACCCATTGTCACTAATCCAGTCCCCAAATGGCATCTGGGATTGGTCTTGGATCAACTCTGCAGACTTCCTTTTGAGCCTCTACCATCAGTGGACCGGAAATTCCTGTCTCTCAAGGTATGCTTCCTGGTAGCCATCACCTCGGCTATGAGAGTCAGCAAGATTAAGGCTCTAGGATCAATAGAACCTTATTTAATTTTCTTACAGGACCGAGTGGTTCTGAGAACCCTACCTCCCTTCACCCCTAAAGTTCCTCCCTTTACTAATATAAATAAGCAGATCGAATTACCAGTTTTCCTGCCTAATCCCTCTAACGAGAATGAATTAAGACTGCACTCTCTAGACGTGGGTAGAGCGTTAAGAATCTACTTGGACCGTACAGAAGATTTCAGAAGTTCTGATAACCTTTTTGTATCCTTTTAAGGAAGGAACAGGGGTACTGGAGCATCAAGAGCGACCTTATCCAGATGGATAAAAGAGGCTATCACATTAGCATATGAGGAAGCAGAGGTTCAAGTGCCTGAAGCCATCAAAGCCCACTCTACCTGGGCAATGTCCACATCTTAGGCAGAACGGAATTGTATTCCTATCGACCAAATTTGCAGGACTGCCTCCTGGGCATCATCTAACACCTTTGCCAGGCATTATAGACTGGACATTAGATCCTCGGGACATCAGTCCTTCGGGAGTGCGGTCTTGAGGACTGCTCTGTGAATTTTGTTATGTCCCTCCCTTTTTTTGTGATCTTGCTATATCCCCATTATGTGCTGTTGCTTAGGACGTAAGGGAAAGTGTAATTTTTACTCACGTAAATTCTCTTTCCTGTAGTCCGAAGCGGCAGCACAAGCAATCCCCCAATAAAGATTTATAGTTTGCATCATACCTTGAGTCTGTCTTAGTAGTTATTTTGATAAATATATTTTAGATGTTGTTTTACATAAGTCGTTAGAACTACACAACGAGGCCAGGTCTGTAGGGTCTCTTATAGGCGGGCTCATTGAAACCTTAATTGCTTGTTACCATCTGTCCTATCATTGCAGGAAGATAGAATCTTCCCCATTATCTGCTGCCGCTTCGGACTACAGGAAAGAGAATTTAAGTGAGTAAAAATTACTCTTTATGACACATAATTCATAAAAACGTAACATGAGGCTATGAGTGAACTTGTAGGCTGGTGGAGTTTGCGTGCCAGGGCTTCTTTTTTGTCCCAGTCCAGCCCTGGGTGGTATACAGTCCCAATTTTTGTTTTTTTTATAGGCCAAACTACACGGTTTACAGTTGCACACAATGATTAGTAAGTTGGCTATTTAAACATGTCATAAATTTTGCAAATTACAGGGCCACTTTAAGACAGGGATGGGGAACCTTTGCCTCCCACCCCAAGCTGTTCGAAAACTACAATTCCCATCATGCCTGGAAAACCAAAGCTATAGCAGTAGTTTTGCAAAAGATAGACGGCTAAAAGTTTTGATCTCTATGTATGTATTTCTTGTCAAAGGTAATTTTACATGTAAACAAAACATTCCACCCCTTCCTATTTCCATAACATAATTCCTTTTCCCGCTATACTACTTGCTAGTTGCACAACTTCCCTGCCAACATTTGTTCTTATCACAAAGGCACAAGTGATCCAAGTCAGTCTTCTAATAATACCATGCAGTTCTGCAGAAGAGAAAATGATGTGATGCAGTTATGGCAAGACTGTAAAGTCAACTTACATAGGAAGACTATTTTAGTTTATTAAATGTTTTGCATAATGATGCATCTAGAGTAATAGGATTCAATGTGAGGTGAAATGCAGCAAACTGGAGGTTCAAATCTTTATGGGGTTTGTAGATAAATGGTCTTTTTAGTTATATTGGAAGGATTCAGATCTACATAAGACATCAGTGTGACCAAATTGTAGGGGAAGTAAGGTAAATGCTTAGCTAGAGGTAGAAACCAGTAGAAAAAGGGAGATTTTATTCCAGGATGTTGTAGTGCAGATTCCTGGCTTTTTCAGAATCACCTTTACCTCAGAAGGTAAGATCTTAAATTGGTGACTGAGGAAGATTGACAGTCACCTTGTGTTTCTTCCATTTTCTAATTACTGCATCAAAAGTTGTTGCATTCTCACCAAGCTGCATGGCTATTATCCTGCAGCCCATCCCAGCCTTGTGCAGGTCTACAATTTTGTCCCTGGTGTCCTAAGACAGCTCTTTTGTCTTTGCCATGGTGTTTTTTTTGGAGTGTGATTGATTGACTGTCTAGATAGGTGTTTTTACAGGTAATGAGTTCATACAGCGATTACTACAGTTACATTACATTAGTGCAGAGTAAGAGGGCTACTATGGATTCTGTCTCTCACAGTTGATGTGTACTTTAATAAAAAATTAAAGACCTCCCTATTCTTAAACATGCATGGAGTGCTGTGACATCAATATATGACCATTTTTTTTCAGATCAATGAAACAATGAAACACAACAATCACTGAGCTCGGGGAGATCAGTGGGAAAAAAAATCCAATGGAGTACTCATTTAAGAGTCTCCACTGATTGCCCTCTACAAAATTTGATTATGCAAAGAAAGGATCCATGGAGCCTCAGTTGCGAGTCTCAAAACATGGGAATAGCCAGGTATCCCTCTCTCTAGAAAAGGAAGCCTATTGCCAAGGGGTGCCTCCCAGTGGGGAGAAAACTAAACCACCCTGATACATAGCTCCTAAGGTCCTCACTCTGTTGCGAGCATTGGGACCCAAATAGGGAAACACCAGGGTGGCCCCTATAAGTTAAAGTCTAACTGTGTTGCCAGTGTAACGACATAAGACAAATGTTACCAAGGCTAGGCATCCATCCGCAGACAGCTGTTTCGGGGTATTTGCCCCTCATTAGTGTGGAGCAGGATTCTGACTACTAGGGGCAATGAAAAATAGAGCGACAAAACACAACAATCACTGAGCTCAAGGAGATCAGTGAAAAAAAATTCAATGGAGTACTCGTTGAGAGTCTCCACTGATTGCCCCCTACAAAATTTGAATATGCAAAGAAGGGATCAGTGGAGCCTAAGTTGTGAGTCTCAAAACACTGAAATAGCCAGATATCCCTCTCTCCAGAGAAGGAAGCCCTTTGCCAAGGGGTGCCCCCCAGTGGGGAGAACACCAAACCACCCTGATACATAGCCCCTAAGGTCCTCTGTTGCATTTTTAATACAGACACTAGAGTTATCCAAGCCTAGTAATTATTGAAATAAACCACTGGTCTTGTGTTGGAGGAGGAGCAAGTAACAATTATAAATATTTTAAAATAATAAATAAATACTAAATATTTTGTGGGGGCACCTCTATGTGGGGTAAGTTTTTGAAATAAAGGAAAAAGAATATATGGAAATTTTTTGAAGGGGGTTGTGGAGGCTTTGCGGTAATTCATAGGACAATGCACATTAGCTCACCAACTACGCCAGCACCAATCTTGTGTACAGAAAACCTGGAATGGACAGGAAACCTTGAATGTAGTTTAACAGATGCAGAATGTGTTGAAAATCCAACTTCTTTTATTAAATCTAAGACAGCTACAAAAGACCAAGGTGGAAATTTATCAAGGGTTTTGTGCCTATTTTTAGGTGAATAATTGGATTTTTTACCCATTTTTGGTACCCAAGTTCTATTTATGAACCAGTATTTGATGGGTAAATATTTTTTTAGATGCAACTTTTTTTTAAATGTGCCTGTTTTGAGTATTCACCCAAAGGTTTGCATAATCCGGGATTAGTGCATAATTAATTTTTTGACTCTTTAAAAAGTCACACAAACAGGTGCAAAGCTATGTCTGGTCAGTACCAGGTGAATATGCTTACGCAATTTTGGCAACTTTTTTGGAGACTTTGTACGTAGATACATTCACTATGGCAGTGCTACATTTATGGAACAAAATATACACCAATCCCCATTAGAACAGTTGCAGACATTAGACTGCTTACTAAATGTCCCCCGTGTGTTTCTGTCATTTGTAACTGTCTTTGGTTTAATAAAAGAAGTCAGATTTTTAACACCAAGTGAGGTATTAGACATTGCTTTGGGGCAATTGCCCTATTTTTCTTACTTATAGGTAACCGTCATATGTATTTTGTCCTTCCTATAAGATCTTGCCCATGCAACAGAGACTAAAGACATATTGGGGGAGATTTCTCAAACTGGTGTAAAGTAGAATCGTCTTAGTTGCCCCTAGCAATTAATCAGATTCCACCTTTCATTTTTCAAAGAATCTGTGAGGAACGAAAAGTGGAATCTGATTGGTTGCTAGGGGCAACTAAGACGATTCTACTTTACACCAGTTTGAGAAATCTCCCCCATTAATTTTACTAACAGAATCAATATACTTATCATTGTCCTTAATGAACTTTATATGACTTCGCTGACTACAACATTAGTGGTACAAAAATCTGACGTCACTGATGTACTCACAGTACATCAATTCCTCATAGCCTACATCTTGATTCGTGAGCTTGAAACGAAAGTAAATTCCAAAGCAGTGTCCAGAAAAGGAAAGGATATCTCAGACTAAGGCAGTCAGGGCAGACAGCCAAGCTAGTTTTCCTGTTTCCATTATTTCCTAAGGAGGTACCGAGAATTTACCTCATGAAAATGTTACGCATGAATAAGAAAACTTAGTAACAGCTCCAACTGTGGACATTTGATTTTTTTTTTTTGCGGAGTCACGGAAAATATAATAAATTACTTAATAGATTTGTACTAATTCTGAGCTTATATTGTAAGAATATTGTGAAACTTGATTCGGGCTAAGATAAGGTTAAAATAGGAACAGGAGGCAATTTTTGTACACTGACTTGTTTAAACTTGTGAACTGACACAAATAATTCCTGAAATCCTTCATTTTACAATTTGCCTATCCATGCATAGCTTTCCAGCCTGATATCTCTTTGACACATGTTCTTGAAGTTACTGCATGGTTCAAACTAAGCAATCTTTCTTAAAAATTAGTTTTCATGAAGTTTGGCGATAATTTTAGGCTTTTGCTGTCTGCACTTGACAGCCTGGTGGTTGAGAGCATGTCTTTCACTATACTCTGTCTCCTAGTCAATGCCAGGCTCCTTGTGGGCCCAGCTTTACCTTCAGACCTCCCTCTGTATTTGTCTACAAAAATACATGATCACGTGACACAGAGCCAGGAGAGGACCGCACTTAGTGCAGTCTTCTCCCAGCTCTATCTCCCGAATGGTTCGAGTCTGAACACTCAGACTTGGACCAATCAAGACTTTTGACATGTCTCAATGACATGTCAAAGTTTAGCAAAATGACAGTAACGCTTTAAAACAAGCAATTGTATGTATTTCAACAGTTTTAATAAATATAAGCATTTTATTCATATCAATTGACTCTTTATGCACTTTTGTAACTTTGTATATGTTAAGAACAGGAACTAGTGCTACACATAAATTCACAGAAATATATCTTTCGGTTAGAGAGAATAAACTTAAGTATGATGCTGTTTTTCTCTCTAATTCCATTTACATGCAGAAAAGAAGAATATAATGGACAAATAATAATAAGAACCATGCATTGTTAGGAAGTTGGTCCTAAAGGAATTACAGGAATTATCTTGTGGGAATCCTCATATGAAAAACTTCAGTGAAAGAGAACTAGAAGCAATACATGCATTGGAAAGTTTATTTAAACAGGATGGGTTGGGAAAGGTAAGTCTCCCTTCTCTGTAAATTCTAGATCTAGGACATTTCTCCCTTGACAATTTGCCCACCAGTGGAAATATTCACGAGAATTTTCAAAAAATATCATCATCCTTGGTGCTGCACAATGCAATGCACTCAATGAATCACAATAATACCAGGATGTTGTGTATAAAGCAAGTCGGGAAATGTCATTTGTCCCAGGGAAATGTGAGAAGGGGTTTTGTCAATTATGTTATAAATCTGAAATTTATGTGATAAAATTAGCAATTTGATATTAGAAATATTATGTGTATTTTTACACACAATTTTAAATTTAAAGTTTTGTTTTATGTAGAGAAATGTGGCACTGCCATGGGGGCTTTCTATGCTCCATCGTATGCCAACCTATAGTCCCTGTTCACATACTTAAACAATAATACTTCAACTTCTCCTCCATGAGCAAGTCCAAAGAGCTTTCTAAGGACATCAGAGACAAAATTGTAGAACTGCACAAGGCTGGGATGGGCTACAGGACAACAGGCAAGCAATTTCGTGAGCAGGCAACAACTGTTGGTGCAATAATTAGAAAATTAAAGAAACAGAGGATGAATCTTCATCTGTCTGGGGCTCAATGCAGAATCTTATAAACAATGTAAAATTAAATATGTACTTTTTGTATGCTCATTTTGTCCGTGTCTCATTTTAGATCTAAAATAAATTTTATTTTTTTTATGCATAACAATGTGTTTGGGATGAGAATACTTTTTACAGCTCTCTAAAATTAATTACAATGAGATGCCCTGATTTGAGAATCATAAAGTGTTGACTGATGTTTCATCAACGGGTTAATAGAAATAATAGGTATCAACCTAAGGATCTATTGTAGATTTTCTCACAGCCATAACACTTGTCTGAAGCCATTCCTTTAATGTTCCCTGAATGTTGTCATTTCCTGGATTACCCTTCAGTCCTGGTTCCAAAAGAAATTTATTGGTACAACATTCTGGAAATCCCCTACCAGGAGTAAGCAGGGATATATTATATACTGTTTGAAATAGATTTTCAACTACTTAAAGACTAGCTTATTTCGAATCCTTAGAATAAAGCAGTTTGTTTTAGCATAGCTACATTGCGACTGACATAATTTCATATTTTATTGTAAATATTGTGAAATATTATCAATGGTACCATTTTCGAATACTAATAATTTTTTGGTTAGAGGCAATCTGTCAGCACTATATCAAGCTTAGAGTTGGCAAATTGCAGCATGCATGCTTCCTTTCTTCCTGCCCTGTATGATTGATATACAGCTTCAAGCACTGAACTCTATACATCAATCAATAAAGTAAGGGAGAAGTGGGGAGGAAGGAAGCATGCATGCTGCACCTCAGCAGTGCCTCCTAGACACTTGAACTTTGAGCTTCATGTAATGTTGACAGATTCCCCTTAAATGGGCACTGTCATTACCAATAAATAATGTTAAATCAACAGGGGAAGTGATGCACTTGCAATTTATTTCATTTGTTTTTTTTTTTGCCTGAGTTTTATATAAAATACAGTGATATAAAGTTGGACACTAGGTGTCTCATTTACTATAAAACATAAAACTGCAGCAAAGGCTCAATCACCAAGGTCATTTGGTCTTTTGTAACAGCAAAAAAAAAAAAAAAAGACCAAATGCAGGAAGTGATGTCAGTTGTCCCTCTGCTCTGCACAGACTGGCCCAGTGGTAATAAGTGCTTATTAGCCAGCAGCTGGGCACGCCCCTGTGTACTGTAAACTAACTGATCTAAGGGCAGAAGCATGAGCCGCACAATGGGGCACTCAATGCACAAAACCAACAGCATACGTAAGGGAATGATTCCACTCAAACATAACTTTTCATATGTTGCTGCACATTGTGAGACTAACAATTCATTCCATACTTGTTCAGTCTCCTTCACCTAATTTTGAGCTGCTGTCTGCTGAAGACACAAATATAGGTGGAGGACACATTAGAGGCATGCACTGACCCTTTACATTGCAGCCAGTGCATGTGCATGGACCCTAGAGGGTAGACCACGAACTGCAGCAATGGTGAAAGCAGCAGGTAAGCTGGAAGTCAGAGGGAACACCCAGACAGCGGTAAGGTAGAGTAGAGAACGTGACTCAGTGGTGGTGAGTGCCCGGACACGTTGCACACTGGAAGGTGCCATCCACCAGCATTACACAAACTGTGAGTGCCACTTACTGTAGTGCCACAGACCCTCCAATAAGCTGATCCATTGGACCTCCTGAACTGATATACATTGCCTATCCTAAGAATGTAGACAGTAAAAAACACTTTTTCTACTCGGCTTTGGGTATTTTTACTGTCTACATTTTAATCCCTAGAGGATTTTTGTGAGTGGCTGCGGTCTGATCTACACATCATCGAGAGTTGTGCCTCATTCTTTGTACAACTCCAGGGGAGAGTTTCATGGTTGTACATACCTCACCTTGTCTGCGATGACCTATGCAATGGAGCTTTTATTCTTTATTTAGTAGTTCAACATCAGTATACCAAAAGCCCCTTTGAGCCATAGCCTTCATAGAACACCATAAACAATACATATGAATATCAATCTCTTTATGACTTTAAAACACCAGGGACATTAGGTATAATCCAGGAAACCCCTCTAGACTACCAGGAGTATGACAGGAAGTGTAGTCAGTAACCTAGGGTGCTTTAAATCTATCTAAAATGTGTTATTTATGTAGAAAGTTGGTATCTCCATTGTAGGCATCAGTGCATTTGGAAACCCCTGCAGTTGCCCCTTGTGTATGTGCATTGGATTACAGACAATAAAACATGTAAATACAATCCCTGAAAGACGTCCACAGTAAAAACTGACAAAGAAAAATGAATGTTCTGCTTTCATTTCTTTGCAATCATAAGGGAGTATTTCGGTCATCGTGTTCCCCAGTTTATGCAATGAATTTACCTACTGTAAGTTACAGCCTATTCGCTTTATTTGTATTGCGATGGAAAGTTTATAAAGGAAGGAGGATACATCGGTGACCTTTTATAGTAACAGAAACTGTTTATTTTTATAGCTGTATCAAGTCTTTATTATACTTAGTTTTTTTGGTCAGAATCCCCAAAGTAAGATGCTTTATTAACTTCTTGATGACCTGTTTCCTCTAAAGTTGTGATTTCTAGGTAATTCCTAAAGGTTCAGGTTGCAAATCTTATATACGATGCTAGCCGCTTTCTAATACCTGATGGTGTTCTCAAACTCAAAATATAAAATGCCTCTTAACCCCTTAATGACCATTGATTTGCATTTTTAGCTTGTATTAGGGGTCTATATTCTAGCTTCATGTCTTTTTATGGCAGTGCTAGAACGGCCGGCATGGGTCTT
This sequence comes from Dendropsophus ebraccatus, assembly GCF_027789765.1. Taxonomy (NCBI): domain Eukaryota; kingdom Metazoa; phylum Chordata; class Amphibia; order Anura; family Hylidae; genus Dendropsophus; species Dendropsophus ebraccatus. Next base: position 176,861,556 of record NC_091455.1, read on the forward strand.
TTTTACCTGGTATAGAGGGTGCTTGGCTGTCACTTTACAGCTGCGCCACCCCCCCCCCCCCCTTCCTTGACCAGGACCAGAGAAGCCTCCGCTCATGGTAATTTAACACCTTACAGGCTGTCACCCCACTGATCACCAGGAGAGATGGGTTTCTATAACAGTCACTGGCCCAATCCAGGCCCCCCAGGTCTGACATATATCTGTGGCTCCAGCATAGACAAGCACTATGGGGGAGATTTATCAAACATGGTACATACATCTGTAACAACCCAAATTATAAAATATCTCAGTATTTATCATGCAAGGTGAACACTGCAAAGAAGTAAAAATACAATGTCAGAATTGCTGTATTTTAAAAGTGTGCCAAACATTAGAAAAGTGAAAAATCTTTAAATTTTGGTATTGTTGTAATCTAACAGACTCAAAAGAAAAAAGTAGTAATTTTTTTTATAGCACGTGAACGTGAACATCAAAATTTAAAATGCAATAAAACACCTTTTTTATCTGTACCCCCCCAAAGAAGAGTTAAAGGGGTTGTCCGATGTTCGGCCTTTTTTAATATGTTGCTGCTTGTGTATATAAAACAATAAACATGTTATCCATACCTGTCTGCGCTCCCTCAGAGTTCTCCACTGGTGACTGCATAGTGTCCACTTCTGAGACAGATTTGTCTCGGGAGTGTCAGCCCGCTTAGCCAATCATTGGCCGCTGCGTTTTCCCGTCTCAGTCAGTGATTGGCTCAGCGGGCTGTCATCTTGGTAGCTACCAGCATGCCAAAGGAGAAGATTTTTCTTCCATAGTGAAGAGATGTGTTTCCTCTTTAGGACCTGCTTTCCAAGGCAAGTGTTCCAGAAGAGTCTGTAAGAAGAACAAGTTACAATCAGAGAGCTTCAGTACTTGTGAATAGGACAAGCTAGATGCGATTTATACTGCCCTATAGAGACTCTGAGTAGACTCCAACACTTCCCAAAGCTGTTACAAGCAAGCTACCATTTTCAGTCCATGCTGTGAGGAGAATAATAAGTTCTGTGATCTACAATCTTCTTCAAGTCCAGAGATGGATACTCTACCTAAGGCATATCCCTGGCATTTACTGTTCTCTTAGAAGGCCTCTGGTCGGAGACAGCGCTTATCCACTCTCACGCCAGTGATCGTAGTTCTGCATGTGTCCCTTAGGGTGTCATGTTACAGATTGCAGAGTTGGGCTATGTTGGGAAAAGATCATCCCGGCCATACTGCAGTATTGGCTGGATGATCTCTAGCGCCGCTGACCCTGCACACTGTGCCACTGCATACTATGGAGCCGGAGCCCCTCGCTCCATAGTGTGCACTGACAGGGTTTTCTGTGGCCGCTATTCAATGAATAGCAGCCGCAGAAAACTGACACGGCAGTTTTCTACGGCGTCGCTAGGGATCCCAGCCGGAGTGTATACCCTCTGTATACACTCTGGCCGTGATTCCCTCGGCCTGCAGCATAACGTAGGTTCCGTACCAAGTACGGATTAGTACGGAACTTACATTGTGTGAACATGGCCTTGTTCTGTAAAATCAGCCAGACAAACTATGACGATCCTCATAAGGTGAAGTGCCATACAGCACAAGCTTTTAGTTAATATACTGTTCGCAGTGACCTTAAAGGGATGGTGACTAGTGACAGCACCTCTTGTGACCGAGTGTGCAGTGAGTCTTTTCACTAAAATAGGCACTGTTGCTTCAGCAAGCTTTGCATCAATCAACTTCTCCTGTTATCGAGCATAGCCACAAGTCAATGGGGGGGGGGGGGAGTAGAGAGAGAAAGAGAGAGCTAAAAGACCTGTTAAATAATGGCCAGATTTAGTGCTACTCCTGTAGGCATAGATGAGAGTATTTAGGATGTCTGGTCACTATAGAAGACATAGTACAAGGTATGCAGTAACATTCTGCTTGGGACAGTTTGGGCATTTTGGATTTTAGCATAGAGGCTTGTCTGACACCACCAAATAACAAATAAACAAATAAATCTATGCAGCCCCATATGCTATGTATTGTGGACTATATATAACTCTGTAGAAAACTCATATATGCATGGTAGTGGCTGTCCTAGTGTCAACTTATTCAGGAATTAAAAAAATATTAGTATATCTGTTTTACCTGTTGCATGTTTGGTGATTTCGTGGCTGTTATTATAGAACACACTAGGTGTAAAAGAGTTTCTATTGTTTTTAGTGAAACTCCATGGCTTTATAAAACTTCCTGTACTACTACTAATAATAATATTATTAAAATCATCATCATTAGTTCCTTACTGGAAACATACATTCGACTTGGGGGTTTACTTCGATCTCTTCACCCAGAGTTTCCCTTGATTAATATTTATTTTCTGCTCTATATCAATGGTCAAAAGATTATCTACTATGCATAAATAAAAAAATATTATATTATTATTGTTTTATGTTATTTTTTATTTTCACATTTAACCCTTTGAGGACCAGGCCCAAAATGACCTCGTGGACCGCGCAAATTTTCATTTTTGTGTTTTCGACGTTTCCTCCTCCCCTTTTAAGAGCTCTAGCACTCTCAGTTTTCTATCTACAGGGCCATGTAAGGGCTTGTTTTTTACAGGAGTAGTTGTACTGTGTAATGGCGTCTTTCATTCTACCATAACATGTATGATGGAACCCCAAATATATTATTTATGAAGATATAAATTGGTGAATCGTAAAATAGAATGCAATATGGTAACGTTTGGGGGGCTCCTGTGACTACGTAATGCACTATATGGTAACATCGAGATGATACTATTATTCTATAGGTCAGCCCGAACACAACCATTTGCAGGTTTACACAGATTCTCCAATGTTATATATATTAATGAAATCCTTTTTTTTTTTTGCAATTAATTAATAAAATGGGCCTATTGTTACGCTTAAAACGTTTTGTTTTTTTTTTAATCATTTTTTCCGCCACGATCTCTATTTTTTATTAATACCATATTTGTAAAGATCGGACGTTTTGATCACTTTTTATTAAAAATTTTTTATATAATAATACAAAAAATCGGTAATCCGCGCTCTTTTTTAGCTCTTTTCGTTTATGCTGTTCACAATGATTATCGTAATAATGATTTTCACTTATTTTTTTTTAAACACATTTTAAGTCCCCTGGGGGACTTTTACGTACAATACTTTGATTGCAGGCACTGATCACTGCTATGCCATAGGCATAGCATTGATCAGTGTGATAGGCGATCTGCTGATTGAGCCTGCCTGTGGCAGACTCAATGACCAGAAAGCTGATCGGACCGCACGGAGGAAGGTAAGAGAACACCGGCGGTCCGATACAGCGATCGGGACCCTCGCAGTCTGCGGGGGTCCCGATCGGTAAGTGACAGGGGACTCTCTCTGTCACTTACACTTAAAGCCGCGGCGTTTAAGGGGTTAATGACACGCTGCAGCGCGATCGCTGCAGCCTGTCATTAACGGTGAGGGCTGGGCTGCTCACTGCAGCCGGCCCCCACCTGCTATGAAGCGTGCTCCGCTCCGGAGTGCTCCATAGCTCAGGACATACCTGTACGCCCAGGGTCATCTGGGGACAGACTTCCAGTGCGTACCCTTAGTCGTCTAGGGGTTAATTTTTGTTTTTATGCGATTGAATAAACATTCAGATCCTGACCGATAAAAACTTTTCATATCTCTCTCTCTGACATATCAAAAGTTTCATTTAATAACAGGTACTCTTCAAAAAAACTAAGGAAAAGTCATTAAAATGATAAAGAATGAAGGCAATAATAAAGATTAATTTGCTATATGTGATTTTATGTGCACTTATGGAATTTCAATCTCTTCTTTGATAATGTGATTATGTTGTCGATTTTTGAGGTGGAAATACCTCTTTAAGTTTGACAAAGGCTGGAGATTCAAGGAATTCTGGTTTATGGCTTTAGGAAGTTATTACAAGATCTGAGATGATTGTTTTTTCAGTCAGAATATTCATTATCCATTTCAGTAGAATCAGGAAAACTCAGCAGGATGTTTTTTTCCCCCCAAACTTTAAGTACTTTGGAAGCAACAGTGAAATGCAGAATATTCCTGCTGCTTTATGAGCATAGTAACCGTACCGTAAGATGACTTAAACTATTGTTTTTTCTGTAGTCTCATTCTGAGTCATCACTTCTGATTTCAACATTTTCTTTTCACTTGAAACCTATAACTGTCTTCAATATTATTTTTAATATATTAAAGGGGTTGTCCAGAATACAGAAACATTCAGCATTTACAACATAAGGTGTCACTGTTGTCCATGGGCTAAATAGGGATGTGCTGTTTACCTTGACTTTTATTCCCATTTATAAGACTGTTTCAGGAAAAAAAGCAGATTCCTACTTAAAAAAAAACATATTTTATTTAATTGTAACTTCTGTTGAACTTTTTTGTATTCCCATTGTCAAGCAAATTGCTTCTCTTCACACCTATTAAAAAAAAGTCTAATAATAGCAGAGTAATTGATATAAAACATGTAAGAAATTTTAGATATTTCAATAAAATCTACCTACATATATAGTGTGAGCTTAAAGGGGTATTCCAGAGAAATAGACTTAATTTGTTAAATTTTTTAAATCAACTGGTGTGAGAAAATTATATAGATATGTAAATTACTTCTGTTTAAAAAATCTCAAGTCTTCCAGTACGTATCAGCTGCTGTATGTCCTACAGGAAGTGATGTATTCTTTCTGGTCTGACACAGTGCTCTCTGCTACCTCTTCTGTCCGTGTCAAGAACTGTCCAAAGCAGGAAAGGTTTTCTATGGGGATTTGCTACTGCTTTGGACAGTTCCTGTCACGGACAGAGGTGGCAGCAGAGAGCAATGTATCAGACTGGAAGAAAACACCACTTCCTGCAGGACATACAGCAGCTGTTAGTACTGAAAAAACAGATTTATAACTTTCTGACACCAGTTCGATTAAAAACTTTTTTTTCCTTCGGACTACCCCTTTAATAACAAAGTAAATGCTGACAAAAAATTTGTTTGTACAAAAGTTCCGGTCTTCATTGCTGCAATATTGCCTTCCCTCTCTTTGAATCAAAAATCACACATACATCTCCATGACCACATCTGCATTTAACAGAACAAAAATAGATGCAGGTCATGGTCCTTCTGGTTTTCTAACGGCATTGTACCAGACAATATAGCGCTGCATGCTGTGCTATTTGTTACTATGTTTTTCCTGGAATCTGTGATAGAGACTCCTAAGGGAATATATTTGGCACAGTATATGTATACATGTATACAAGGTCTGAGACCTTTTTTACATGGCAGTATTTCAGTTAATATTTTGCATCAGCCAAACAAGGAGTGAGTCCCAAAACACAGACTAGACTCAAACCTTTTATATTACAATTCTCTATGTAGGCTACACTTCTAGTTTTGGCTTACATAATTTAAGATGCGTCTGCCTATTGTTTAAAAGTCAGACTGCAGCACCCTCTAGTGGTCATACTGAAATTTTACAAACAGTAATGTTGGGGGGAATGTTCTGTCTCTTTTGAAGCAAGGCTGTTATGGCACTGAAAACTGTAAGTGGTACTTATGTGCGACTAATTTATCAAAAAGTCATGCATGGGTTCATAAAAAGTCACATATGCATCAATGAATGCTTTGGGTTATAAACTTAGGGACAGGTTGTATAGTATTTACAATCCCTCTCAGAAATACATATAAACTAATAAATATTCTATTCTGCTGTCATGTCTTCCTGTTAAGTCTTTGTGTCCCCCACTGAACTCTCTCTGGCCGCTATTTCTGGGGTGGACTTGTCTCAGCAGTTACTACCCTTTTCTCCTAAAATAGTAGCATATTACAGTTGTTTTTTTTTACAGTTGTTATGCCCATGTAATATTTGTGTTCAGAGATCCTTATTACAGATAACTGGAAATAATAATTCCAAGTGGAATAGTAAAGTGATACTTCCGCAAGTGCAGTTTAACAGGCTTGTAAAATCTAGTTGCCCTCTAGTGGTTATACTGTTGGTAAAACTGGTGGTTAAACTCTTATGCAGTTTACAGCAGCTGTTTAGTTTTTCATCAGCACAGTAAATATTCTATGGGGAAATAGGAATGCAGCACCGAAGTAAAGATATTGAATATCCCCTATGTCAGATAATATTCAAACAACATATTATTAGTAATCATTCCAGCAACTTGGGTAATTTTAAAGGGTTCACTTACTTTTCCTTGCAACAGGGGTGTAGCTAGGATTCATGGGGCCCCATAGCCAAAAATTGTAAGGGCCCCCCTCCCCTACGCATAACATAAAGCACTGTCCATATATATATATATATATATATATATATATATATATATATACTGAATGATGTGGCCAAAATATAAAATCTCTTGTGGCCAAAGGCGAATCCTGCCTGCAGCTACAAAGTGAATGGCAGAGCAGGGAGTCAATAGCTACTTGCTCTGTCAGGCCACAGTTTTTAGTTTTAGGGGTCCATTAGAAGCCGTTACGGTTAAATACATAGGTGCAGGATCAGACTACCTTTTACTCAACAACTTATGTACTGCAGTGTGTAAGTGACCCAATGTTCAGAAGACAAGGAGCTCTCTGCTTTACTGCTGGTCAGGGCCATCTTATCCATTGGGCAGGGTAGGCGGCTGCCCGGGGGCCCTTGCGTCCTAGGGGGCCCGTGCCCTCTGGGACACACCTGTATTTTTAGCTTTATAAGACGCACTTATAAAACTAAGTGCGTCCTATAAAGCAAAGACGGCTCCCAAGCAGGGCTGAGCACCGCAAGGAAGCCGTCCCACCCGCCCCCTCTATTGCCGCTCACTATGCATATGCATAGTGAGCGGCCCTGAGCCACCCCCTCCGCCCGCCCCTTCTATCGCTTCTTAGCTGAGTCGATCAGAAGCCCAGGAAAGTGCAATGAGCAGCACTTTCCTGGGCTTCTGATCGACTCAGCTAAGCGGCGATAGAAGGGGCGGGCAGTCCAGGAACTCACCCGTCCGGCGGCCCCAGCAGCTCCTCTCCCGGCAGCGCGCACTCCCGACATCCTCCGGGCACAGGCAGCGGGGTACAGAGACGCTGCCTGTGTCCTTGATGTGTCATGCAGCAGGACACTCCCGGCACAGGCAGTCTCTCTGTACCCCTCCGCCTGTGCCGGAGGATGTCGGGAGTGCGCGCTGCCGGGAGACATCAGCTGCTGGGGCCGGCGGACGGGTGAGTAACTGGTTTGTTGTTTTGGGGGGCACTGGCTACTATGGGGGCACTGGCTACTATGGGGGCACTGGCTACTATGGGGGGCACTGGCTACTATGGGGGCACTGGCTACTATGGGGGCACTGGCTACTATGGGGGGCACTGGCTACTATGGGGGGGGGGGACTGGCTACTATGGGGGCACTGGCTACTATGGGAGGCACTGGCTACTATGGGGGGCACTGGCTACTGTGGGGGCACTGGCTACTGTGGGGGGCACTGGCTATTGTGGAGGCACTGGCTACTATGAGGGGCACTGACTACTATGGGGGGCACTGGCTACTATGGGGGCACTGGCTACTATGGGGGGCACTGGCTACTATGGGGGGCACTGGCTACTATGGGGGCACTGGCTACTGTGGGGGGCACTGCCTACTATGGGGGCACTGCCTACTGTGGGGGGCACTGGCTACTATGGGGGCACTGCCTACTGTGGGGGGCACTGGCTACTATGGGGGCACTGGCTACTATGGGGGGCACTGGCTACTATGGGGGGCACTGGCTACTATGGGGGGCACTATATGGGGGGATTGGCTACTATGGGGGGAACTATATGGGGGGATTGGCTACTATGGGGGGATTAGCTACTATGGGGGGCACTATATGCAAAGATGTGGGGGATTTGATAGTGGCGGTTGGGGGGGGGGGCAATTCGCACCTCTGCCCAGGGGCCCATAATACTGTTAAGACGGCCCTGCTGCTGGTGCACTGATAACCCCTCACTTCTGCACATTTTCCTACTTGATTGTGGCAGGCAGAGAGAACAGAGGTCAGGGGTTATCAGTGCAGTGAAGCACAGATATCTTTGTCTTCTGCTTGTTAACCCTTTTTTGTGTTGCAGCATGTAAGGGAACACTGGGTCACTTACACACTGCAGTACATAAGGGGTTAAGCAGAAGGTCACAGGATGGCTCTTACCTTCTCCCCCAGGCCCCCCTCCTGCACGGGCCCCATAGCAGCTGCCTACCCTGCCTGTTTAGTAGCTACGCCACTGCCTTGCAACTATAAATATATCAAATGAACTGAAAAGAGATTATGTGATTAGTGTAATGGTATCTATTGGAATTCCGCCTGTCTCAGTGTCCCATAGCCCATTTGTGGGAGAGTGTGCACTCCTCTGCAGCTGCCGCTCTCCGCTCAAAGAAGTGACGCGTCACATCTTTGAGCAGAGAGCAGCGGCAGTGGAGAAGCGCACACCCTCCCATTCACTCACTACAGGACACTGAGCACGGAGGGATTCCACTGCGGAATTCCACCGTATTTGCTCAGTGTGAACATACCCTAAGGCTTATCAAAATATCCCTGCCAAGTTTCACTGCTATATGATAATTTTGTGGCTGCTATGGAGCTGTTCCCTATTATCCATGTTCTCTACACTTCCTGTTTCATATTGTGTTTGCCTGTGGGGTCTAAAACTACTGAGGCCAGCATTACTTGTATGGAAGCCAGTCCCCTCTGTAACGCCCACTGCTGCTAACACAGCCTACTCCCCATCTCCTTACCTCAACTAGGCCAATAAGATCAGCCCAGGATATCACATCACACAACCCAACAGAAACCCCACAGCCCTCCTGCCTCAGCCTGCAGAGGGAATGTAACCATCACACAGTGACTTATCAGCACCTGGGAAAGCTGGGTGCCTGCCTGTGTGAATCAAACTGAAAGGCATAAGTGTGTTATTCCTGCACAGGCTTTCATCACAGCTGGATAATTCTGATCTTATAACAACATGGAGACAGAAAGAGCGAGATACCCAGAGGTAGCAGGAAATTGAGAGACAGTGAAGGGGGAGAGTGAAGTGAGAGACTGAGAGTGAAGTAAAATGGGATAGGTAGAAAATAGACAGAGAGAGAGAGATGCAAATATACAGAGAGATAATAATGCACTTCTTGATAACATCCACCCAACTTTCCCAGGTGCTGATAAACCAAGCTAAGAAAGTAGTCGGAACTACAGCCCCTCACAGGAATTAGGATGAGTTGAAGATGTGTCTGCACCTAGAAAAGCAGGGTTATGTACATTGTGCACTAACACCTCACTCTCTGTCTCTTTCCCTCACACTTCACCCTCCCCCTTCTCTGTCTCTATTTCCTGCTATCTCTGTATATCTCACCCTATAAACCTCTCCCCCTCACACCCGTTCAGCACACATGTTGTTATTAGATAACATGAAAGCCTGTGCAGGAATAACATATACACTTCTGCCCTTCAGTCTGAGTCACACATACAAGCACCCTACTTTCCCAGGTAGCAGAGTAATAGACAGATATATGTTAGGTAATTCCACTGGCCCAAAGGAAAGTAGAGGACCTGTCTGTGTGAAGCAAACAGCAGTATATTGTAGCTGGGAAGGTGCACAGCCATTACAGAGATCTGTACCAGGTACCTTGCTGGCCTGGTTATTGGCCAGCAAGCACCATGTGACTAACAGGCCAATCAGAAGTGACAGGACAACTGATGCAAATTAGCCATGAAGAAGGGAGATGGATTACAAGCCAGGACAGAGAATCCCCAGCCCAGAGCAGTGACTTCACACTGACAGGCTGACACAAAATGGCTGCACACTAACAGGCTGACACAAAATAGCTGCACACTGACAGGCTGACACAAAATGGCTGCACACTGACAGGCTGACACAAAATGGCTGCACACTGACAGGCTGACACAAAATGGCAGCAGCTAGAGATAAGAGGGGTCAACAGTAATAGGAAATATAGAAACGACAGAACTTCCTTGGCAGCAGCGGAGTGCAGAAAAGTGGCTGAAAACAGCAGAACAGATTAAACGTCCCTATATGAGTAATTTATATGCTGGGGAAAGGAATAGAAATGTGGTTAAATGTTTTTTTTTTTTTTTTTAGTGGAGTACCCCTTTAAATGCAGAACATCTGGGGGGGGGGGGGAGGGGCACAGTTTAGGCACAAGAAAAAGAAAAATTGGTCCTTCTCATAAAAGGTACCAATAGCCTCATAAAACACGTGTACCTAGATCACCTAGAACTGAGAATACAGGATGCAACCAAACATCCAATTCAGAGCACGATCTACTGGGTCCTCCAATGTACATACTGCCTCTTTACACACAAAGGGGAAGATTTATCAAACATGGTGTAAAGTGAAACTGGCTCAGTTGCCCCTAGCAACCAATCAGATTCCACCTTTCATTTTCCAAAGAGTCTGTGAGAAATGAAAGGTGGAATCTGATTGGTTGCTAGGGGCAACTGAGCCGGTGTCACTTTACACCATGTTTGATAAATATCCCCCAATGTCTCAAAACAACACTACAAGCATAGAGAATCCACAAAACATGAGTGGTCAAACAAGTGGAGCGGTACAGGTCAGATAATAATAATAACCCCTATTTTTTTTAGGGTTGAAGAGACCGGTCTAGTGGCAATGCGGAAAACAAGGATAAGTAGGGATGGTGAATTACAGATCATTAATCTCTCAAAAATCTCAATTTTCCAAAAGAAATGAAAACGCTCTCTTCATAAATACCATCTCCTATATCAAGAACTGAGTACACCATAAAACTGAGAGAGTAGGAAGCGTTCTAGAATCTTTGGAAACTGAAAATATACATTGAGTAGTGTGTGAAAAAGAGGCCACATTCCAAAAAGCAGTTGTATAGTCCTAAAACACAATCCAGAGACTTCAGCATAACTCGGTACAGTGCAGCCACACTGAGACACAGGGAAGCGCAGTTATATATCTGCAGCACACAGAAACTGTAAGCAAAAGTTGCTGATGTAATTGTCTTATGCAGAACTGGGGATAGTCACAAGATTTATGAAGCTACCAGAGGAGCATCTTGTTCGAGCGCATAACCGCCAACATCTTTTGGCAGCTCTGAATCAATTATTGGATGAGCTGGTCGCCCGGGTCAACAAATCAACACCAGCTTCTAGCAGCTATAGATTTGGATCATGATTTATGCCTGCAAGCAGATGATAAATGAGGCGCGAGAGGAGGCCATGCCTCCACCCCGCCTTGCCACGCCCCTCGAGCGCAGCAGGCATATGCCAGGGAGAAGGGTCAAATCTGCACATCTCCCTGGTGTACGCCCCTGACGGAACCTTTGTAAATTTCCCCCTAAGGCTATGTTCACACAACGTCATAAACAGAGAAAAGGCGTCCGATTTCGCTCTTTAAAAAAAAAAAGTCAGTTTTTGCCACGATGTCTTCAATCGAAAGACGGACGTTTTTACCGCAGACGTCAAAATAATGAACTTGATCATTATTTTCGGAAGTCTTTTGCAAACGGCGGACGTTTTTTATTAGTTGTTCACACACAGTTTTTCTTTTGTCACCGTTCTTTCTCTGTTTTTACTATTAAATTCAATGGGCTTTTCAATTAAGCTGCACCCAAAGTCCAATTAGTAACCCCAAACTAGAATAATGTACAAACAACAGTCATGGCACTGAGGGGAGGCCAGGCTGCTAAATAACGTCCGTTATTTTAGACTCAAAATGACGGACGTAATTTTAAACAAAGCTAAAAAAGGTTGTGTGAACATAGCCTTTGTGTTAAATCATGCACATTTCCCATAATTAATTCACATTAGGAATTTGTCTAAGGGCCCTAAGGTTTATCTTGCGAAAAATTGTTAAATTGTTCGAGTTTAAACGATAATCGTTCCGTGTAATTGCAGGCAACGATCGAAAAATCGGTCGTATGTCGTTGATTGTTTATTTAGATCTGAATCTAAAATTATCGTTAATCATTCGCTAATCGTTTGCTGTAATTCTACGTTCGTTCGCTCAAGTTCCGCGTTTTTTCACTAATCATTGATTGTAATAGCACATTGCCCATTGTTTTTCTGGGATCAGAAGGAATAAACGATCATAGTAACGATCGCAATAACGATCATAGTAACGATCGTAACTAACGATTATCGTTCTGTGTAATATGGTGAACGATGTCAGGTTAACGATAAACAATCTCGTTTGCGATCGTTTATCGTTAGTCGTTAATCGTTAAAAGTCGCTCAGTGTAATAGGACTCAAAGGGCCCTATTACACGGGACAATTATCATGTGAAAAATCGTTATATCGTTCGAATTTAAACAATAATCGTTCTGTGTAATTGCAGGCAACGATCGAAAAATCGTTCGTATGTTGTTGATCGTTGATTTAGATCTGAACCTAAAATTATCGTTAATCGTTCGCTGATCGTTCGCTGTAATTCCACGTTCGTTCCCTCAAGTTCCGCATTTTTTCACTAATCGTTCAGTGTAATTGCACATTGTTCATTGTTTTCCTGAGATCAAATGGTATAAATGATCGCAATAACGATCGTATCTAACGATTATCGTTCTGTGTAATATAGTGAACGATTTCAGGTTAACGATAAACAATCTCGTTTGCGATCGTTTATCGTTAGTCGTTATTCATTAAAAATCGCTCCGTGTAATAGGACTTTAACCCCTTCGTGCTGCAGCTAGTTTGGGCCTTAATGACCAGGCTAATTTTTCAAAATCTGACCTGTCTCACTTTATGCTCTTATAGCTCAGTGATGCTTTAACGTATGCTAGCGATTCTGAGATAATTTTTTTCGTCACATATGGCACTTTATGTTAGTGGCAAAATTTGGTCACTACTTTGTGTGTTTTTTGTGAAAAACCATCAAAATATCATGAAAAATTAAAAAAAATTAGCATTTTATGAACTTTGAAATTCTCTGCTTCTAAAAAAAGAACGTCGTAGCACATAAATTAGTTACTAAGTCACATCACCAATATGTCTTCTTTATTCTGGCATAATTTGGTAAACATATTTTACTTTTTTAGGGTGTTATGGGGCTTAGAAATTTATCAGCAAATTATCACATTTTCGTGAAAGTTTCCAAAACTGATTTTTTTAGGGACCAGTTCTTTTTTTAAATGGATTTAGAAGTCTGGTATCCTGAAAACCCCCATAAGTGACCCCATTTTGCAAACTACACACCTTAAAGAATTAATCTAGGGGTATATAGAGCATTTTGACCCTAAAGGGGCTGGAGGAAAGTGTTCACAATTAGGCAGTAAAATAATGGAAAATTAAAATTTTCCAATAATATATACGTTTGGATTAAAGTTTCTCATTTTCAAAAGGAACATGAGAGAAAAAGCACCCCAAAATTTGTAACGCAGGTTCTCTTGAGTACAACAGTACCCCATATGTGGGCGTAAAGCACTGTATGGGCACACAGCCGGGCTCAGAAGGAAGGGAGCGCCAATTAGCTTTTCCAATGCAGATTTTGCAGAAGAGTGCCAGGTGCGTTTGCAGTGCCCCTGTAGTGTCAGCAGAGAGAAAATCCCCCATAAGTCATCCCATTTTGGAAAGTGCACCCCTCAAAGAATTCATCATGGTGTGTGGTGACTATTTTGACCCCACAGGTATTACAGGAAAGTATTCAAAAGAAGACAGTAAAAATGAAAAACTCGAATTCTTCCAATAATATGTTCGTTTAGTTTGAAATTTCTCAATTTCACAGGGAACAAGAGAAAAAAAAGTACCCCAAAATTTGTAACGCAGGTTCTCCTGAGTACAATGGTACCCCATATGTGGGCGTAAACCACTGTATGGGCACACAGTCGGGCTCAGAAGGAAGGGAGCGCCAATTAGCTTTTCCAATGCAGATTTTGCTGAAGAAGTTTCTGAGCGCCAGGTGCATTTGCAGTGCCCCTGTAGTGTCAGCAGAGAGAAAAACCCCCATAAGTCACCCCATTTTGGAAGGTGCACCCCTCAAAGAATTCATTTTGGGGTGTGGTAAGCATTTTGACCCCACAGGTATTAGAGGAAAGTATTCAAAATTAGACAGTAAAAATGAAAAACTTAAATTTTTCCAATATTATGTTCTTTTAGTTTGAAATTTCTCAGTTTTATGAGGAACAAGAGAAAAAAAGTACCACAAAATTAGTAACGCAGGTTCTCCTAAGTGAAAAGGTACCTCATATGTGGGCATAAACCACTGCATGGGCACACAGCGGGGCTCAGAAGGAAAGGAGCGCCAATTAGCTTTTTCAATGTAGATTTTGCTGAAGAAGTTTCCGAGCACCAGGTGCTTTTGCAGTGCCCCTGTAGTGCCAGCAGAGTAAAATCTCCCAATAAGTCACTCCATTTTGGAAAGTACACCCCTCAGAGAATTCATTTTGGGGTGTGGTGAGCATTTTGACCCCACAGGTATTAGAGGAAAGTATTCAAAAGTAGACAGTAAAAATGAAAAACTCGAATTTTTCCAATAATATGTTCCTTTAGTTTGAAATTTCTCAATTTCATGAGGAAAAGGAGAGAAATGTCACCCCAATATATGTAACGCAGGTTCTCCTGAGTAGAACGGTACCCCATATGTGGGCATAAACCACTGTATGGGCACACATCCGGGCTCAGAAGGAAAGGAGCGCCAATTAGCATTTTCCGTGCAGATTTTTCTGAAGAAGTTTCTGAGCACCAGGTGCGTTTGCAGAGCCCCTGTAGTGTCAGCAGAATAGATTCCCCCCAAAAGTCACCCCATTTTGGAAAGTGCACCCCTCAAAGAATTCATCTTGGGGTGTGGTGACCATTTTGACCCCACAGGTATTAGAGGAAAGTATTCAAAATTGGCCAGTAAAAATGAAAAACTTGAATTTTTCCAATGATATGTTGGTTTAGTTTAAAATTCCTCAATTTCACGAGGAACAGGAGAGAAAACGTACCCCAAAATCTGTAACGCAGGTTCTTCTGAGTAAAATGCTACCTCATATGTGGGCATAAACCACTGTATGGGCACACAGCCGGGCTCAGAAGGGAAGGAGCGCCAATTAGCATTTTCAGTGCAGATTTTTCTGAAGAAGTTTCTGAGCACCAGGTGCGTTTGCAGAGCCCCTGTAGTGTCAGCAGAATAGATTCCCCCCAAAAGTCACCCTATTTTGGAAAGTGCACCCCTCAAAGAATTCATCTTGGGGTGTGGTGATCATTTTGACCCCACAGGTATTAGAGGAAAGTATTCAAAATTGGCCAGTAAAAATGAAAACTCAAATTTTTCCAATAATATGTTGGTTAAGTTTGAAATTTCTCAATTTCACGAGGAACAGGAGAGAAAACGTACCCCAAAATCTGTAAGGCAGGTTCTTCTGAGTAAAACCGTACCTCATATGTGGGCATAAACCACTGTATGGGCACACAGCAGGGCTCAGAAGGGAAGGAGCGCCAATTTACTGGAGCAAAACCGCAGCCAGTAATGGTTATTAGAATAACGCAGTTACTAAAATAAAATAAAAAAAATGAGATTACAGGTAATGTGGGGTGGTTACGGACAGTCTGGGGTGGTTATGGGCAACCTGAGGTGGTTACAGGTAATCTGGGGTGGTTACGGACAACATGGGGTGGTCACGGGGAACCTGCTGTGGTTACAGCAACCTGGGGTGGTTACAGGCAACGTGGGGTGGTTACGGGCAACGTGTGGTGGTTACACGCAACCTGCAGTGCTTACAGACAATCTGGGGTGGTTACGGGCAACGTGGGGTGGTTACGGGCAATGTGGGGTGGTTACGGATAAACTGAAGTGCTTATAGGTAATCTCGGGTGGGTACCTGTAATCTGGCATGGTTATCGCAATCTGGAGGGGGTCATTGGCAATTTGAGGTGGTCAGAGGCAACCTGCGGTGGTCAGAGGCGACGTGGCGTGGTCAGAGGCGACGTGGCGTGGTCAGAGGCGACGTGCGGTGGTCACGGGCAACCTGCTGTAGTTACGGCAACCTGGGGTGGTTACAGGCAACGTGGGGTGGTTACGGGATACGTGGGCTGGTTACGGGCAACCTGCTGTGCTTACAGACAATCTGGGGTGGTTACGGGCAACGTGGGGTGGTTATGGGCAACCTGCAGTGCTTACAGACAATCTGGGGTGGATACGGACAATGTGGGGTGGTTACGGGCAACCTGCAGTGCTTACAGAAAATCTGGGGTGGTTACAGGCAACGTGGGGTGGTCAGAGGCGCCGTGGCGTGGTCAGAGGCAACGTGCGGTGGTCAGAGGCATCGTGGCGTGGTCAGAGGCAACGTTCGGTGGTTACGTGCAATCTGGGGGGTTACATGTAATCTGGCGTGATTACGGGCAACCTGGGGGGGTTATGTGCAACTTGGAAGGGTTACAGACAATCTGGGATTGTTACTGATAAACTGAAGTGCTTATAGGTAATCTGGGGTGGGTACATGTAATTTGGGGTGGTTACGGGCAATCTGGAGGGGGTCACTGGCAATTTGGGGTGGTTACAGGCAATGTGCGGTGGTTACGGGCAATGTGCGGTGGTTACGGGCAACGTGCGGTGGTTACGGGCAACGTGCGGTGGTTACGGGCAACGTGCGGTTGTTATGGGCAACATGTGGTTACGGGTAATCTGGGGGGGTTAGGGGTAATTTGGGAGTAAACTGCAATTATTACTATAATAAAAAGTGTGTGTTTTATTTTTTTGTATGTTTGTCACTTTTTGTACTTTATACATTCATTTTCACTGTATTACCATCATTACTGTGATATTTTCTATCACAGTAATCATAGTTCAATGACAGAGACCAAATTGGTCTCTGTCACTTGAAATTTTCAGAGTTGGCTGGTTGTGGAGCGCATGCGCACTTCATAACCAGCCAGGATGCCGAAGAGGAAGGAGCTCCAGGATCAGGTAACGTATATGGGGAAGAGGGGGGGGGGGGACTGGGAGATGGGGGGTGACTGGGGGGGTTGGGGGCGACTTTGGGGGGGGGGGGACACATCACTTTTTATCTCCTTTCACCAATCATTTATGGTGACAGGGGATAAAAAGTGCCGGGCTCCACATGGCACAAGTGATCAGCGGTATATAGTATATACCGCTGATCGCTTGTACCGGGACCCCACAGGGGGGTCCCCGATCACTGCCCCATGCTCTCCGCTACCTCCGGTGGCGGAGAGCATGGGACTTTGATTTATTTTCACTTTTCCATCGCTGTGAACAGACATTAGTCTGTTCACAGCGATGGCGGCGGTCATCTTGGAAATGATGGCCGCCGGGGGAGGGGGGTTAGTGATCGCCCTACTAGGGGGGGCTGATCTGAGGTCTGGGGGACACTTATTTCATTATTGAATCCACGGCGGGGGGAGATGAAAGGCAGCGGACCCCACACACTGCCCCAACCCCTCAGCTACCTCCAGTAGCTGGGGGGATGGGGTGGGGGCCTTCCAGACCCCGCAATCTTAGTCTCTGCCATCGCCGTAAAAAGCTGATGGCAGCAGAATAAGGACCCTTAGTGACCGCCGTAAAAAGCCGTATCGGCGGTCACTAAGGGGTTAACTTTCCATAAGTAATAACATATTAAAAATATTTTGAACGAACTTCTCCTTTAAATCAACACTTGTACCCATGGTAGCAGAGAGGGATAAGTGTGCGGACAGCCCATCACACCTTATATACCCACCAAGCCAGCTAACCACATGTGACTTCCTTCATGAGCAATGCACTGCCAACATCAAAAGCAGGAAGAGGTCATAATAATGTGAATCGACTGTATATAGATGGTAATGGATTTTCTTTAAACACTATTTTATTGTCCTGATCATTGGTTCAGGTATAGTCCAGACCACAACATAGTGGAGATTGTGTGAGTGAATCTGTAAAAAGCTGTTCATTAGTAAAGGATTTTCTATAAATCATTGCTTTGCTGTAGTTTTTGCTTGGCTATGTATAGGATTGTTGCCTCTCACATCTGTTTACAGCATGTCATTTTTAGGTCCAACATTCTGTGCTGATGAATTTTTTATACATCTTTTTAGCAGTCAGAACTCTGTTTTTATGATACAGGACTCCCTGCTGTGCAGTTCCCTCCACAGCCAGATGGCCTGAAGTGCTCCTGTACGGGGAAAATCTTAAAGCGTACCTGTCACAAATTTTTTTTTTTTTCTTTAAAGAAATCAACAGGGGTTGTGATCACAAGCATTTTTGCAATATACTTATTTTTTTAAAAGTTTTCTATATATATATATATATATATATATATATATATATATATATGGCCAAACTGTGGTTCATGCCGATATTTCATGCCGATATTGGTCTTGGCCTGCATGGTCTTCTCTCTATTCAAAAAAAAGAGACCAAACAAAGGTAATCACAGTCCTTTGCGTGCTCGCACAAGGAAAGACACCCGTTCATCATGCAGGTTGTATATCTACTGAGGGCAATTAAATTAAACTAGTTACATTATTAACTTTTGCTAATTCTTTTGCATTCTTACCGGGAAACAATGCTTTTTTTTTGTTATGCCTCAATTCAGTCAGTATAACGTCACTGTGTGGTTACAGAGGTTTTGCTGTTGTGTGACAGGAGAGCTGACAATTCAATGCATGCCCAGGATTCTCTGCTACTGAATGTGGACATGCAGCAGCTGAACAGGTGCAAAGTGAAGGGAGAAACCTGGTGGTCATATGTATAACAGTGATTTAACCTCTTAAGGACACAGTGGATTTTGGCCTTAAAGGGAACCAATCAGTACGATTGTGCTGATATGGTTCCAAGCAGCACAGTATAGATCTACTGTGCAGCTCATGGAACATACCAGCCGCAGCTGTAGCAGTAGTTTTACAAAAGGGAAAAAAGATGTTTTATTGCGCTGCGCAAGGCCAAGAGCAGTGTGGCAACTAGTCATCTGTCCAGAAAGCCGCCAGTGACTAGACTAGACATGGCTCTCTGCCTGTCAGTGTGCAGCGATTAGTGGCCTCTCTGTCTGTTAATCAGCCCCGCACTAAGCAGTGACAGGCAAAGAGTCGTGACTAGTCACGAGTGGCACCCTGCCCAGATGACTAGTTGCCGCCTCTCCCGGCCTCCCACAGCATAATAAAACATCTTTTCCTCTTTGTAAAGCTACTGAGGCAAATGCGGCTGGTATGCTCTGTGAGCTGCACAGTAGCTCTATACTGTGCTGCTGGGAACTATATGTGATTGGTTCTCCTTAAAGGAATATACAAACCTGCTACTTTGTATATCTTTCTTTCCAGAAAGTTGGTAAAACTGGTGGACATTAAATGCAAGCATGGGCCTCCCTTACTCTGTAGCAACATCCATGCACTTTGACAGTCAGGGTAGGACCAAGGTGCAAAAGCCGGCATGTATGTTATGGATGGCTTATCTAGTCCCAAGTACTGCATTAGGAGTATAGTGAAGAGACTAATAGTGGGTTCCTCTGGTGAGCAGGAACCTATCAGAGAAAGGGGTTATTCGGAAAGCGGAAAAGATCCTTCCTCTTCTGCTCTCTGGTACTCTTCTTCCTCCCTCTTCCTGTCTTGGCTTACAAGTGACCTATAGCAATGGCTGATAGCTGCCTGAAGTTAGCGATGTAGCAGTGCCATCGGGCAGCTGCTTGACATTGTGTGTACAGGCCCGAACTGGGGCACCGGGAGCCGGGGGATCGCCTGGTGGGCCCTCCCCCCTTTGAATGGCCCTGAGATAGAGGCGGGCCTCCCGTTTTGCATCTCCCTATGATCGGGATATCAAGGGGCCCTCTTCTGCCTTCCACACTGCTCTAGCGATGAAAGAACGGCAGCAGGGCCCGTTCTTTCACTCAGCTACTGTAAAATCATGGGCCCCCCCTTCCCCTGCACTCTCAATGGAACAGTCTGATCTGCAGCAGCTCCCGGAACAGCTCTCTTCCTGTCTGTCACTCAAGAGCTCCCTCTGTCGGAGGGAGTAATGTCTGCCCTCTCCTGCTGCTGTGTGTGCAGTCGGTGCAGAGGAGAAGGGTAAGGGGCTGCAGGCTGCACGGAGAAAAGAAAGTGGAGATGGAAACAAGTGGACCCCCTGGAGCTTCCTGCATAAAAAGTGCGTGTGAGTGTAAATTTGTGTATCTTTTTCATCTGTGTGTGTTTGTACATCTATATCATGTGTCTGTTCATGTGAGTGCTATCTATATGTGTATGTGTGTGCCTGTGTGTGTAATCGGCTTGTGTGTTTGCATGTTTGTGTCTATGTAGTGCACACATCTATTATGTATATAGTGTATATTATGTAACATGTTGCTTTATAGATATTTATATAGAGAGAAAAGGTTTCCCCCCATTCCATCCCCACATAAAAGTTATATAACTTAATATTATATTTTGGTAGGCAATTCCAGCGTCTTACCCCACTTTCTCTGGTCCCGCTGGCCACCAGAAGTGGCTTACTTCCGGGTTCATCAGGACCAGTTTAATGCCCTGGGTGCCATCTTGGGTCGGGATGTAGGCCGACACGTCACAATCTGGGGCGTTCCTTGGGCATTCCTCTTAGCTCCCAGGCACTCCCTCCCTGCCTTGGCACGCCTCCCATACCTCCCTAAGCTCTGCTGTTGGGTTCTGCTTCACTCTGTTTCTCTCTGTACACCAATGTCAGTACTATTAGAACTGCAAGTCCCAGCTCACCCGATGGTCATACACATGTCAGTCCAGTGTATGACCATCAGGTACGCTGGGACTTGCAGTTCTAATAGTACTGACAGAGAGCGGCAGGGTAAAGCAGGTCATACACTGGCCTGACATGTACCCCCGCCGGAACCGCTAACGACCGACCCCCCCCGTGTATGTAGCTGTGCTTTACCCTACCGCTCTCTGTACAGCAATATCAGTACTATTAGAACTGCAAGTCCCAGCGCACCTGATGGGATGCTCATATACTAGACTGACATGTGTATGACCATTGGGTGCACTGGGACTTGCAGTTCTAATAGTACTGACATTGCTGTACAGAGAGAGGCAGAGTGAAGCAGGACCCAATAGCAGAAATTTGGGAGGTATGGGAAGCGTGCCAAGGCAGGGAGGGAGTGCCATGGTGCCCGGTGGCCAGCGGGACCAGGGAAAGTGGGGTAAGATGCTGTAATTGCCTACCAAAGTAGGGTTATCCAGCGCTACAAAAACATGGCCGCTTTCTTCCAGAGACAGCATGACTCTTGTGTCCAGTTCAGGTGTAGTTTGCAATTAAGCTCTATTCACTTAAATGGAAATGGGTTACAAAACCCCGCCCAAAGTGGAGACAAGAGAGGGGCTGTCTCTGGAAGAAAGTGGCAATTTTTTGTAGCGCTGGGTAACCCCTTTTAATGTCATGGCAATGGGGATTAGGTGAGTCTCAGGGTTTTTTTTTTGTTTTATCTGCGCAAATGATTATTAGAGGGGTTAGGGTGCTCTAAAGATGTGATTGACATTTGTTGCGGCAAAAGAGGGCTACTACTGTGAAGGGGCACATAGGGTGACACTGCTATTGTGTGGGTGCACAAAGGGCAGCATGACTGTGAGGGAGCATAAAAGGGGTCAAACAACCATAATTTTTTCCACAATTTTTACCTAACTCATGTGAAAAACACAGCAAAAATGCACTGTGTGAACCTAACCTTATAAGAGTTGCACGCCCAGCGTAAAGAGTTCGGATGAGTAATGGATAGTATGTTTAGAGTTCACTTCTGCCCTGGGGAATAGCCAAGGAAATGATTAGAAACTTTTATTTTATCGTACCAACTGGAAAAAGTAGATCTGTGCCAAATATCTGCTGGCTGACCAAAAGAATGTATACATCCATATGTTAAATATAAAGCTAACAGGACGTGGTCCGACAACCCTGAGGTTCTTAACTATGGATTCCTGCCAGTTTTATGGAAAAAGCTCATCTTTTCTTATTAACCTTAAAATGTAATTTTGTGATCCATAAAGCTTGAGCCAGTGAATGGGAAACAACTGTTTATAATGCAGCAGAAATGATTCACAGATATTGCAGACATGTTTGAAGGTCTTATATTAATTATAAATGTATTTCGGTTCTCTAATAAGTCATGGCTTACTGCTCTGTCCTGAAAAATATTATTTAAATATGTATGTTTACCTGAAGTTTCACATTGAATTCGAGTGTGGTTGTATGATTTCTTTGTTAGTTCTGGAATTTTCAATAATTGCTTTATCTCTCTTCCCGCTAGCGGAGAACATTGCTCCAAAGCACTTATCCAACGTGAAGAGCCCAGGCTACAGGCGGAATGCTGGACGGTGACATCGTCAACATGGCCCAGGAGCTCCTACACAAACAGTTACAGGACTTTAAGGGCTTACAACCTGTGTCTGCTCTTCTTGTGCTGGGGTATAGCATAGTAAGGAAGGCTGTACAAATCCATTATGATGTGGACAGAACGCTCTGGTGGACATCCTGGTGGCTGACAGCATCAAGACCAACACTCTGTCTCCATCCATCTGTGATCAGATTAATAATAACTATGGTGATGTGATCAATGAACCCCTGAAACCCCTGAAATTTCTCAATGTAGGTCAGCAGAAATGGCTATGACTGTGGGGTATTGTGTTTGCCTTTGAGCTACTGGCAGATGATGGTGACCCCATGGCAATTTACCATTATGAGATAATAAGAGATCATTTAATATTCTGCCTGCAGAACGTCAGGATCACCGTATTTCCCAAACTAGGTTGATAAGTGACCCTATGCCTACAAGGAAGATAGGTAGGTGGACATTTATGAAGACTGGCGTAAAAGTACGGTCTTAAATTAGACTCCTCCTCTTAGTGAAACCAGATTGACCTGCACCTGCTGTACAGCGGGCACAGAAATCTACACCTGCTCCTGAGGAGGTGTAGATTTCTTCCATGACATACACCTGTGAGCAGGCATAAATCATGGTAAATCTGAAGTAGGGGAGGTCTTGCCTCCTCCCCGCCTTGCTGCTTTCCTCCTGCCCTTCTGCCCGGGCATTATGGCAGGCATACACCACTGGCGGAGGTTTCAGAAAGTTCTCCCCCATAGAGTCCCCTGCAATGAAAGAACTTTGACATCTAAGACATCTAAGAAGAAAAGATTTGGATTATGGATACTCACAAGACCCCAAAAAAGGTAAGATCCTTGTTAGGGTATATGCACACGAAGTAATTCTGGCGGAAAACTCCCCGCGCTCCCACTTGAAGTTCCGCCCATCATAAAGGCTCCATTATATGCTCAGGCAGACTCCGTCATCCGCCCAAACAAATGACATGTTAACTCTTAGGGAGGACAGCGGAATCCACCCGACCATAGAATGGAGTCTATGAAGCTGGTGAAGAGGGAAGCGGGAGCGTGCGGGGAGAAGCGGTGGATTCCGCACTGAGTTTTTAGCGAGAAATGCATATACCCTTAGAGTAGTCATAGCAGGTAATGTGATTTTGTGACTATTGACATAGAATATAAAGGATTTTATATTGTTTTCTTTTTATAGTAGATAAAGAGATGTTTTCCAGCTTCAACCACTACCGGGTCTCTATAAGTAGCATGGATCCAAATACAACACAGGTAAGAGGAATATAGAGTATATAACCTACAACCGGACATGACCCATGAGTCCATCTCCTGAGATTCACCCCTGCAATGATAGAACTTGGTTCAGCCATCTAAGAAGAAAAGATTTGGATTATGGACACTCACAAGACCCTAAATTAGGTAGGATCCTTGTTAGAGTAGTCATAGCAGGTAATGTGATTAAGAAGAGTGAATATTGACATACAATATGTAGGATTTTATATTGTTTCTTTTTATTATAGATAAAGAGGTGTTTTCCAGCTTCAACGGCTACCGGGTCTCTATAGGTTCCATGTATCCAAATACAACACAGGTAAGAGGAATATAGAGTCTATAACCTACAACCGGACATGACCCATGAGTCCATCTCCTGAGATTCATCCCTGCAATGATAGAACTTGGATCGGCCATCTAAGAAGAAAAGATTTGGATTATGGACACTCTAAATAAGATAAGATCCTTGTTAGAGTAATCATAGCAGGTAATGTGATTTAGAAGAGGTAATAGGGGCATAGGATATATAGGTTTTTATATTGTTTTCTTTTTATTATAGATAAAGAGGTGTTTTCCAACACAGGTAAGAGGAATATAACGACCAGTAGTGGCAAGGAGTATATTGTATAAGTTGCTTTTATTTAATATTCTGCTGCTCCATGTTCCGTTATAACCTGTTATATTTTGTGTTTGTACAGATGACTGTTGAAGAGCGGGGGTGTCCCTGTGTCCGTACAATAAATACGAGATGCAGCTGGAGGTGATGACTCTACCACAAGCTATTGAAAAGGTGGCCACCATGCCAGGATCAAGTGAACTGTAAGAGTTAATTTGATTTGTAGGAAAGGAAAAGGAAAAATTGCCAAACTCCTTGGAAACACCAGCGCTGTCTTCACAAAGTCATGGGACCAAAGTTTTTAGGTGAAAGCAATAAGAAGCGTTTATTTCAGATAGCACAAATATAACGCTCTCTTCATCAGATACAGTGCATGGGGTACAGTAACAAACAGGGGATTTAAATAGGTAGAGAGGGGTAGAACAAGGGCGCCAGACCCGCCCACTTATGCAAATTAGTAAACAATTACACAATTGAGTTCATTCATATAGGACAGAACAAAACAACACAAGTAATAATCCATAACATAATACTGCACTAGAGAATGCAGAGAAGAAGAATCATATCTTATTATTTGCAGGCAAACAGATGCAGTGTGAGCTGCTCTGAATCCCCATAGGGCCGTGGTGAAGTACAAAGTGCTTGTGGTGGATGCTGGAGAGCTATCAGACCTGGCTGCTTTGAGGGGTCACATGACCGGCCTGAGCCAATGGGAGGAGGGGGAGTTCCCAGTCTCCTGGTTCAGAGAGATGCAAGTACAGGATTCTGAGCTGTGAATGCTGGCCAATGGGAGACAGGGGGGTGTTGCTGCCTGGCCAATCAGAGGAGTGCAAATACGGAGCTCAGGCTGTCAGCTAGTCCACAGAGGAGATAATACATTACAGGGACAGTGCATGACAAGCCATGGAAGAATAGAGGAGACAAGGCAATACATCTATTCTTCCATGGCTTGTCGTGCACTGTCTGACCACTTTCTACCCCCTGGTATTGTCGATCCTGTCCCAGTAGGGTAGTACAAGCCCCAGCCTTGGTTATCTGGGTGTAGCTAGGTGTCCGGGGGGGTCCCAGTTACCTGCACTGTGCGATAGGATATGTAGACCTTTTTTAGGTTAACTTTTTTCTTATCAAGGCTAGTTCCTTGGTAGTGAGGATACTGCCCTGCTCTGTTCTGACATGTTCATAGCGTGGGTCAGGGTGTTCCTTGGTGACCTCTCCCTTTAAGGTGCTTAGCACTGCATACTGAACATAGTGGTAATAGCAAAAGAACTGTTGGTCTCTAATTGCATCTGTACACTTTCGTTACTAGACTAGACAGAACTTTGTTTTCCCCAACAGGGGTCCTGACATAAGCCAGGGCCCGGCTTAACTACAGCAGGAACAGTTGTCTTTGTGTCTTTCCTCTCTGAGAATCTGGACAAGACTAACTTGCACTTCCTCCACCAGTGTAACTCCTCCTACAGGGGCTTGAAATGTGCCTTTCTGTGAGTGGTGGGGATGAGGGTGTGCAGGAGAAAGAAGAAAAGAGATAGGTGAGAAGTGCAGAGCATCTCCTATTGGTCAGCAACAAACACATGGCACACATAAAACATTAACCCAATATTCCAATACAAAGAATCCGTAGCACTTGCTTTCATATGCAAAAGTGTTCAAAAGTTCATGTACAGCGTCAAAGAGGCAAGGCCAGAAAACTAACAATACTTTCTTTTAGAAAAACAATTTTTGGGTTATGGCGACTGTGGACGTTTCGACCCTATCCAGGGTCTTTCTCAACGTCGCTGAGGTGTGATGTGGAGAGGTGCGCTCCTGGCGCTGTCCTATGGTGTATCAAGCGCTGTGTCTGACAGATGCGGAGTGGGCACACAAGCTACTATGCTTAGCACTGTGGGGAACAGCGAGTGATTGCTTTTCCACCCTGAGATAGGTGACGGTCTTTTGTCTGTAGAGTCTCATATGACACAACAGAGTACAGCCATGATTAAGGGCGAGCAAGCCCGAAACGCTTTGGCTTTTTAATGGTTTAATAAAGCATTGGAATTTTAGTGAGCTGGAGAGAATCGTTGTGTGTTCAAGAGGGAGAAGAGTCTGGGAATAGCCTAGCCCACACCATGAACCAGTCTAAAGGGTGCAGGGCAGTATCCTGATAAACAAAAAGAACTAGCCTGGATAGGACAAAGCTACCAGAAGGTCTACGTGTCCTATCCTGCAGTGCAGGCAACTGGGACATCCCCGGAATCTTAGCTTCACCCAGGTAACCAAGGATGGGGCTTGTGTCACCCTAGGAGGACGAGCCACTCAACACTGTAGGGCAGAAGGTAGTCAGACTAGAGTCTATACACGGGTACAAGTAACTTCTCACGCTCAAGTATTCTTTCAAGTTCCGGGTACATTGCTATATTGGGTTGGGACTCCCTTGACAAACTCTTCTCCACTACGCTTCTCTACTCTACTTTCAACTCTTCAAGCACCGCTACAACTACCTCTACTCTAGTCTACTCTACTTCTTCAAGTATCTCCTAAGCACAGACAAGTTCAAGCACTACAGTCCGTGTAAAGATTTATCTATTTGCTTCCAAGTGTTTAGCACTACTGAGGAACTGTACAGACTGGCCACACTAAAGAAGGTACCAACATCACACCTGTGTGCTGGACTAGCACTGGTGTCACAACACTACCATCACTGGCTGAGTAATGCACCACACTTGTAGTAGATGCCCGCCTGTGCAGTCCTCTATAAAAATAGCTTTTTCTTCTATGCAATCCTTTCGGTAAAGCCCCCCTTTGTGTAGACCCCTAGGCTACAGCCACCCTCTGTGTAGTCTCTTATAGTAGACCCCTCCTCTGTGTAGTCCCCAATTGTAGAGGCCCCAACTCTTTGTAGTCCTCATAACAATGGCCCCATGTGCACACCAGAAAGAAAAAAAAAAAACTCACATAACCCACAATCCACCACATCTGCTGCTTTCCCTATGCACTCTCCTCTCAGAAATGATGCCTGTGCCGGCAGTTCCTTGCACCTTCGCTCAGTTAATTACATGTGAGTCTTAAAGGCAAACACACTATTGAATGGTGCTCTCACCTGGGACAAGAACCTGCTGGACTACTGCTGGAGATCTAATGTGTCTTGCAAAAACCTATGGCATTTTTTCGTTCTAATTCCAGTATATTTTGTTTAAACATAACTTTAACCCCCTTAGCTACCCATGACGTATCTGATACGTCATGGTGGCGCTGGGGGTGTTCAGAGCGGGTTCCGGCGGGACCCCGCTCTGAACAGCGCTGATCCCGTCTGACATGTGCAGCCGGGCAGTGCCTCTATTAGCCGGCGCGGGTCCCGTTGCCGCGCCGGCTAATTAAGCCTCTAAGTGCAGCTGTCAAACCCGACAGCTGCACTTAGATGCTGTGCTGTCCCTGGTGTCTAGTGGGACAGATCTCCCCCCCGCGATACGATCGCGGGGGGGGGGGGGGGGGGGAGATCCGTTCTTCTGCCCGTGCCGGGCCTCAGCGTCGGAATGACGCTGATCCCGGCTCGGCAATAGATTGCTATGGCCTGCAGCAGGCCATAGTAATCTATGACCGATCTGATGGATCTTTGCTGTGTATATACACAGCATTGATCTCTATGAGAGATCAGTGCTGTTTATATACAAGTCCCCCAGGGGGACTTCTAGTTAAAGTAAAAATAAAAGTAAAAATGTTTTTTTGTTAATAAAAAAAATCCCCTCCCCCATTAAAAGTCCAAATCACCCCCCTTTTCCCATTTTATAAACATAAATAAATAAACAAATAAATAAACATATTTAGTATCGCCGCGCGCGTAATCGCCCGAACTATTAATTAATCACATTACTGATCTTGCACGATAAACGGCGTCCGCGCAAAAAAATTCCAAAGTGTAAAATTGTGCATTTTTGGTCGCATCAAATCCAGAAAAAGTTTAATAAAAAGTGATCAAAAAGTCCTTTATGTGCAATCAAGGTACCGATAGAAAGTACATGTCATGGCGCAAAAAATGACACCTCACAGAGACCCACAGACCAAAGGGTAAAAGCGCTATAAGCCTGGGAATGGAGCGATTTTAAGGAACATATATTTGTTAACAATGGTTTGAATTTTTTACAAGCCATCAGATACAATAAAAGTTATACATGTTACATATCGTTGTAATCTTAACAACTTGAGGAACATGGATAACAAGTCAGTTTTACCATAGAGCGAACAGCGTAAATGCAAAACTCCCCAAAATCAAAACAAATTCCTTTTTTTTTTCAATTTGACAGCGCAAATGATTTTTTTCCAGTTTCGCAGCATATGTTATGGAAAAATAATGCCTGTCATTGCAAAGTACAATAGGTTTCGCAAAAAATAAGGGCTCATGTGGGTCTCTAGGTGAGAAAATGCAAGCGCTATGGCCTTTTAAACATAAAGTGGAAAAAGCAAAAGTGCAAAAACGAAAATTGGCTTTGACCTTAAGGGGTTAAGGGACGAAATATACAAAAAAAATAGAAGGCAAAAATGAAATACGTTTCCTCTACTCTGCCAAGCAGGGGGCATCTGGTTAAATGGGTGAGCCTGCCATCAGTTTAAATTTTGTTCAGAATGGATGTATAACATAATATTCTTGAATAAGGCTCAGTCTAGTCTCAGATATCTCAATAGTGCTTACCTGTAGATAAAATAGAGATCAAAGAGAGAGAAGTAATATACAGCATGACTATAGGATGATAAGCCTATACACAGTCCCTTTATCTATGACCTTGAAGTGTCTGCATCCACCCAATATCATATGTGTATTCAATATTTTCCCATTCATATTAGCATTATAAGAAGCATCAGTCTAGCAAAAATGTCATTGTCAGTACAGCTAGAGTATCATAAGCTTTAATGCTCTCCACTAGAGGGCACTGTTGCTTATGTAATCTTACACTTCAAAAAATTTTTCAGCTGACTGAAAGAACCACCACTGCAGACATGGATTTTTTGATGTTTTTTTTTTTTTTTTTAAATAAAAGATTGTTTAAAGTCCTAAAATAATCTAGCATTTGAAATGCATGTTTATATGATATATATATTAGAAACACATTAGAATAAAATCAGAATAGTTCTGAAAATTGTTTATTTAAAGTATGTATTGAATTGTGGTCCTAAAAGCAACTCTGATTAAATTAAGAGGACTAAAACCCCTAATAATGTTGAAAACGGGCAGATACGAATCATGAATGGAGAAGCGCTCATAGACAGGCAGTCACTCTTTTTAAATAGGTAAAAATTGCAAAATAAAAAAGGACCAGAACTTTCTATAGCCATCATTATTGGTTAGCACTGGTACTGGCCTGTCAAGAGGACCAATGCTAGCTTCTAGGACAGAACTTTTACCCATCACACTTTTTAAGGGAAGCTGTCACATTAACCCCTTAAGGACAGAGCCAATTTCGATTTTTGCATTTTCGTTTTTTCCTCCTTGTGCATCAAAGGCCATAGCACTTGCATTTTTCCACCTAGAAACCCACATGAGCCCTTATTTTTTGCATCACTAATTGTACTTTGCAATGACAGGCTAAATTTTTGCATAAAGTACACTGCGAAACCAGAAAAAAATTCAAAGTGTGGTGAAATTGAAAAAAAAAAACGCATTTTGTTTATTTGGGGGAAATGTGTTTTTACGCCATTCGCCCTGGGGTAAAATTGACTTGTTATGCACGTTCCTCAAGTCATTACGATTAAAACGATATATAACATGTATAACTTATATTGTATCTGATGGCCTGTAAAAAATTCAAACCATTGTCAACAAATATGTGTCACTTAAAACCGCTCCATTCCCAGGCTTATAGCGCTTTTATCCTTTGGTCTATGGGGCTGTGTCAGGTGTCATTCTTTGCGCCATGATGTGTTCTTTCTATCGGTACCTTGATTGTGCATATACGACTTTTTGATCGCTTTTTATTACAATTTTTCTGGATTTGATGCGACCAAAAATGCGCAATTTTGCACTTTGGGATTTTTTTGCGCTTACGCCGTTCACCATACGAGATCAGGAATGTGATTAATTAATAGTTCGGGCGATTACGCACGCGGCGATAGCAAACATGTTTGTTTATTTATTTATTTGTTTACTTTTATTTATAACCTGGGAAAAGGGGGGTGATTCAGACTTTTATTAGGGGAGGGGGCTTTTTATTGACAACAACACTATATATATTTTTTTTACACATATACTAGAAGCCCCCCTGGGGGACTTCTAGTATATACACTTTGATCTCTCATTGAGATCTCTACAGCATAGATATGCTGCAGAGATCCATTAGATCGGCACTCGTTTGCTTTCGGCTGCTGCAGCCGGAAGTAAACGAGTGCCGAGCCGGGGACGGCGCCATCTTGGAGCGGTCCCCGGCCGGCTTCAGAAAGGGAGATGTGCGGCCCCGCTCTGAACGCCCTTACCGGCAATAGGGCGTACCTATACGCCCTTTGTCGTTAAGGGGTTAATATGCAGAACATTTTGCAGACTAATGGGGAAGTTGATCTCCTACTATCATTTATTTTTAGGTTTAGTGTTTCTTTTTATGTGTACATTCTGTAGGTTAAAACTCTTTTTGGACTTTTTGGAGGCTATGTTCACACTGCGTATGAGTCCGGCCGCATTTCGTACGCCGCCGTACATGTGCGGCTGAACCGCGAACATACGCCCCTAGTACAGTTATGCTTCCCTAGCTTGTTTTGAAGCGATCTGAAACAGGTCATTTACTTGGAAATCTTCGCCCAGCCCAATAAAACACACAGAACCTTTTGGATCGAAAAATCAAGTTCAATTTGGCTGAAATAAGTACTTCGTACGGGACCGCATGGAAGTCCACGGCCGTGAGTTGGAACATTTCCGTCCTCAAACAATGGTCGTGTTCATTTTTCACTGCGCCGCATACGATCCGGCCTTAAGCTCATACGTAGTGTGCATTGTGCGGGCGTATATCGTATACTTTCAAGCGAACTCATCAACCTCAAAACTATGTGCGTATATTGGCGGTTCGCACTAGGGATGGACTCATACGCAGTGTGATCATAACCTTATCATGTACAGTGCTGTGGAATCAATGGCGCTTAAAAATAAATAAATAAATAAATAAGAATAAGAATAATTTGAAGGTTCTTCCCTGCTGCCCTAAGCTGCCGTAACCCCTCTGATGGCCACGATGGATCTATATGTAGTTTCTTATTTTCTGTTTCAGATTTTTTTGGGGGGTTTTAAGGATAACAATAGTACAGTAAAGAATACACAATAAGGGTACGTGAAAGAACAAAAACATGAACAAAATCTGTTCATTCAACAACTCAATAAAATAAGGCAAACATCTATCCATAATAATGCTGGAATTTAAATACACTATGAATCAAAACATTAAGGTATACGCTAAACGATAACTCAGTAATAAAGAAGTAGAAGGGGGGGGGGTAGTTTCTTATTTTCATCATACTTCTGTCTGGATGTACTGTACGACTTACAAAGAAAAAGTTGCACAATCATTCCTCAACGTGTAATATGATCTTTGTGCACCACGAGGAAACGTAGGTTCCACCTCAATACAATGTTATGCTTTTTCACACAATAGAAACTGGGCAGGTTGAAGTCGGCTCTGTTCCACAGAAGATAACATAGCTGCGGCACACCTCTATGCTCATAACATTACAAGCTATGTAAACAACCATAGGGAATGTGAGGATAGCGCAGGTTTAGAGAACTGTTTGACAAGTCATTTACTGAGCGCTGGGCTTCATCTATTAAGGGGATCTATGCCCTCCTCTGACATACAATACCTGCCTGTCTCCAGTTGTGTATTCTGTGCTAATACACCATGCTGAGACTCTTCTGATCTCCCATCAACAGACTGGCAGACACCTCTTATCTAATTTGTCTTTGATCCTTCTAAGATGTCAGCAAATTTTCTTCGAGATTTTCATGTTTGATGTTCTGCTGTTCTTCAAGATCATCTTTGTTTTTGGGATAAAATAAAAAGGCATTTTCTGTCAAGCAGCAGTATAATATCACAGATGAGAGGAGCCAGGTTTACTATGAGTTTTAGGGACATTCCACCATGACTGACCTGATCTCGATATAAGATGGCATGGCTTTGGAAAGGGGTATGGCTTAAGATCAGTAGCGGATTATAATAGGTCTGTTTCGGGTGGTAGCCCGGGGGCCTGAGCTCCTGGGGGGCCCATGGCCACCCAAAAAGACATACTCTCAGTGGTGTATTGTCTCCTGGCTACAGTTCTGCCATGATTTGCAAACAATAGCTGCTTTTTTACCGCAATTTTTTACCACAAATCAGGGCATCATGGGATTATCTATCCTGTAC
This sequence comes from Dendropsophus ebraccatus, assembly GCF_027789765.1. NCBI lineage: Eukaryota > Metazoa > Chordata > Amphibia > Anura > Hylidae > Dendropsophus > Dendropsophus ebraccatus. The sequence goes on from NC_091455.1 coordinate 176,894,032, forward strand.
TATGAACACCATGCTAGTGCTGCCACAGTTACAGTGGGGTGGGGGGGGGGCGAGGCTGGGTGAACAGCTCGGGGGCCCATGGTAAAGTTAATCTGCTTAAGATGCTCCACTGTGTATCAAAAATGCATCAACATTTTGGCACAAAATCCCAGCACAGTTTAAGGGTGCCCTCACACGTACCGTATCGCTGCGAGTTTCTCGCACATAAATCCACAGTGATACTGATTGCTATAAAGTCAATGTATGTGTATTCTCGCTGCGTGTTTGGTGCGATTTTTACATGCGAGTTTTGATTTTCACAGGAGAGTTTAACACCACAAAAAAACGAGTTTTGTGCAATAAATACGCAGCTATACGGTATGTGTGAAGGCACACTAAAGAAGTTTTCCTTGTAAAAAGGATTGATAGCCTATCCACAGGATACGTTATCAATAGTTGATCCCCCGCCAATCATCTATTCGATGTCTGCACTACAGTAAGAACAGAGTTGAGGGCAGTGTGCTCCATACTCTGTGTAGTGGCTGTGCCAGTGTACTGCAGCGGCAGCTCCTATTGAAGTGAATATTAGCTGTGGCAGTAGTAAGATGGGACCGTCACTACTACTTTTGGTCAGCACCTTGACAATCAACTATTGATAGCCCATTGTGTAGAACTGTAGATAGACTGGAAAACCCCTTTAGTCCAACTACCAGTTGGTATAAACGTACCCTAGACCAGGGATGTCAAACTCAAATACACAGTGGGACAAAGTGAAAAAATTGGACAAAGTCGCTGGCGAACCTTGAAGTCTATTGAAGCATGCACTGTCAACTTTGACATTTATTTCCTCTGTAGTGAAGAAGAAAATAATTAACCATTTCTATGCCTGTTACAATGACTAAAGCAGGACCAGGACTCAGTGAGAAAGGTGGCAGCATAACTCTTACCACCTTAGCACAGTTAAATAAAAATAATAATAATAATAATAATAAAAAGATAACTAATTTAATGACACAATACTTTGCTGTAAGATATTAAAATGTTTTCTGTTTTACCCAGTATGGTGCACAAATGAGGAATATGGGACCGCTACTGAAGATTGCTAATAATATGCTACAAAACAGAAAAATCTTTTAGGATACCAGCTGCATGGAGAATCACTTGACAACCTCCTAGGTCCAGAATGAAATGTCATTTTGTTGCGCAAAGTAAATTTAACTTAATATATAAGGCATCTCTGCCAAACAAAAAAAGGTTAACTCATCCTCAGCGGGGGAGATTTCTGATTTTCATGATGATTTATACTGCCTTATCTGAGAGCTGGGTAAGATAGGGGGAAATAGGATGCTTTTATATATATATATATATATATATATATATATATATATATATATACTGTATTGGTGATTTAGTTTACGAGCATAATTTGTTCCGGGACTGAGCTTGCTATCGAAATCCACTCTTACAGGGGTTATCCAGTGCTACAAAAACATGGCAACTTTCTTTCAGAGACAACACGACTCTTGTCTCCAGTTCAGGTGTGGTTTGCAATTAAGCTCCAATCAGCAAAACCCCGCCCAAACTGGAGACAAGAGCGGTGCTGGAAGAAAGTGGCCATGTTTTTGTAGCGCTGGATAACCCCTTTAAAACAAAGCACATTTTTTCATAAGAAATCATTGAAATTCAGGCAATTGGTTCCCCAAAAATAATGATTTTTTATTCTGAATAACATGTAGAACAGATGAAACAAACAATGAGAAACAGCTAAATATATGTCATATTATACGTTACTGTACAGTATAGCAATCAGCATGTGGTGTATATTGTATAGTACATCATAAACTTGAAAAGACTGCAGCAGTTTGTAGATACAGGATGGAACTTCAAATCCCCACAATGCAGTAGTGTAGTACAAAAGACTAGAATAGAGAAGCAGGGCTGCTGTCAGAGGTCTGTGTGGTCACATGACAGCAATGGGGAAGGGGGATGTGTTCAGCATGGACCAATCAGGAAGTGAGAATTACAGAGCTGTACAGGAGTACAGTGACTAAAACTTTTCTATACAGCAGTGTAAATGCAGGCACATTATAGCAGCAGTGTGTATAGCTGAGTGTAAGTGCAGACAGATTATAGCAGCAGTGTGTATAGCTGAGTGTAAGTGCAGACAGATTATAGCAGGAATGGACAGGATGGGAAACACAAGGGCTGACAGACACTGCAGGAAGCATAAAGAAATATTCAGGGCATATGTGGCCACATAAATGCAGCACTCTCTGTTCGATCAGAGAGGGGTTACAGCTATGCAGAAACTACCTCTACAGTCCCATCCCCTAATGGAAGACCCAGCCAGAAGTGGATCTGCTATGAAGGTGAGGGAGACTTCCTGGGTCAAAGTACAGAGCTGTAGACCCCACTATGCAGACCATGTCCCTCCCCCACTCCACTTCCCACTCAGTACAGGGAGCTCTTAAACCAAAGCAATGCTCTTAATCCAAGTTACAATTTGGAAAAACTGTGAGCTCTTCTTGCAAAACACTCCTAATCCAAGTTACTCTAAAACCAAGGTACCACTGTTTATATATACATACAGTGGTTCCTTGGATTACGAGCATAATTCGTTCCGGAACTGTGCTTGTAATCCAAATCTACTCTTAAACCAAAGCAAATTTTCCCAAAAGAAATCATAGAAATGCAGACAATTGGCTCCACACCCCAAAAATAATGATTTTATATTCTGAATAACATGTAAAACAGATGAAACAAACATTCAGAAACAGCAGAATATGTGATATTATAAATTACTGTACAGTAATGGAGAGGATGGGAAACACAAGGGCCGACAGAGACTGCAGGGGGCATGAAGGAATGAGCAGGACAGATATGGGCACATACATGCAGCACTCTCTGTCCGGAGAGAGAGGGAATACAGGTATGGAGAAATTACCTCCACAGTCCTGTCCCCTGATGTAAGCCCCAGCCTCAGGTGGATCTGCCATGATTTGGAAGGTGAGGGAGACTTCTTGGGTCAGAATACAGTGCTGTAGACCACGCTATGCAGACCGTTCCCCTCCCCTACTCCCCCTCCCACCCAGTACAGGGAGCTCCTAAACCAAAGCAATACTCTTAAACCAAGTTACAATTTTGAAAAAGTGTGAGCTCTTAAACCAAAACGCTCTTGAACCAAGGTACCACTATATGTATATATATATATATAGAGAGAGAGAGAGAGAGAGAGACCTCAATAAGTAGAGTGATGTGTGTCGGTGATTCACTGGAGTAGGCTAGCTGCCATACACATTGATTTAAGAAACAAATGTGAATAGCTTCTTAATTTTTTCAGACTCTGTAATGGAGTTGAAATGTTGCATATTTTGGCTAAAGGAATAAAAATCACCATTTAATTTCACCTATATTGGAGTGCCTGTTTAGGATCCAGCAATGCCTGGAGTCAGGAGGTCTGACACCCGGGACCTCACAAATCTCCAGTTTACTACAGTCCTGGCCAGGGCTGTATTAGCAGCTGGTGCTGCCCTAGGCACTAGACCTGAAGACGCCCCATCTTAGGGAGCGGGGGGCGGGATTTTAGCCACATGCATTTCTCCACATGTAGGAACATTGTCTGAATCGCATTTTTCATGGTTTTGAACGGCTTAAAACATAAACAAATTTTCACATTGAATCAATGATTAGAGCATACTGTGACTGGATAACACCGCCATACCAGGCCTGAACAATTCCACCATACACCCCCACCCCCCCACAAAAAGATTCCAGATTTACATGCAAGTCTGAACTGGAGGTAGGAGATTAAAAAAAAAAAAAAAAAAAAAAAAAGTTGTTTTTTCCCCCCTGCTCCCTGTTTCTGCCCCCCTGCAAGGTGCTGCCCTAGGCACCGGACCACGGGTGCCTAGTGGTAAATACGGCCCTGGCCCTGGCAGCCATATTACCAGGGAATGCAATTGGAAGCAGATATATTGGGTAGTAGTTATTCTGGGTTACTGTAACTTAGTTCTTAGCTGCGCTAACACAACATGGTTACTGTACAATGTATGGACTTGGCTGTTTTGGGCTCTATTAAAGGAGAAGTCCGGCGAAATATTATATTAAAGTATTGTATTGCCCCCCATAAGTTATACAAATCCTCAATATACACTTATTACAGAAAATGCTTACTACTGCATCAAGGCTTCACTTGGATAACCTGGATAACATGGTGATGTCACGACCCGACTCCCAGAGCTGTGCGGGCTGTGGCTGCTGGAGAGGATAATAGCAGAGGGATGCTCAGTGTCCCTCTAGTGCCCTGTGCCCCTCAGTGTCTCCCTGCCATCATCCTCTCCAGCAGCCACAGCCCGCACAGCTCTGGGAGTCGGGTCGTGACATCACCATTTTATCCATGAAGTGAAGCCTTGATGCAGTAGTAAGTGCAGGGGGAAAAAGCATTTCCCGTAGTGAGTGTATATTAGGGATTTGTATAAATTTTGGGGGGCAATACAATACTTTAATAAAACTTTTCCCCGGACATTTATTTTTAACTGTGTATGCTGTTAGAACATTCTTCTTACACAGTGCTCTCTGCTGCCACCTCTGTCCATGTCAGGAACTGTCCAGAGCAGTAGCAAATCCCCATAGAAAACCTCTCCTGCTCTGGACAGTTCCTGTCACAGACAGAGGTGTTAGTAGACTGGTAAGAATACAGCACTTCCTGCATGGCATACAGCAGCTGATAAGATTGGAAGACTTTTAATAGAAGAAATTTACACATCTATATAACTTTCTGACACCAGTTGATTAATGGTGCGTTCACACCTACAGGATCTGCAGCTGATTTTCTGCAGCAGATTTCAGTTAAATAACTGAACACAGCATCAAATCTGATGCTGTGTTCAGTTATTTAACTGAAATCTGCTGCAGAAAATCAGCTGCAGATCCTGTAGGTGTGAACGCACCCTAAAAAACTATTTGCTTCTCTCTCTCCCTCTCCCTTTAATGCAGTGTTGTGTAGATTGCTCTGCTCTGTCCTTATGTAGGCTGTACCACTGAAAACTCAATGTTCTGCTTCTACGTGCGCCTGCCCCCCATTTCCTCAAGGTTAAAAAAAGCATTGCTTCTCTGTCATTTCCTCAAAATTAATTTGTGCTGGAAAAAAAAACCCTCTTACCACACACAATTTATAATCACTAATGGGGGAAAAGCTGCCTCACTTATATTAACAGCCAAGGTCGGAAAATGAAATGTGATATTGTTATTTTAAAAAGACAGACATCAACATCCAGGAAGATGACAAATGATCTGATTAGAACGCTGATTACTTATTAAGAATGCCTTTGATTTGCGGGGAATAGAGCTCGCATATTTTCACGAGGGACTTGGCTGGAAACCAACTGCGCAGAACATTTACATATTATTACATAGAAATTACTCCAAAAACATTCCACCTATATTAATCCAATGTGCACTGATATTGAGACTTAATGTAACCCTTAAGGGGAATGCGCTACACATGGTATTCTGCTGGATGTGTCAATTCCAGGTTTCGGTTTACAAATGCTTTAATACGCCAATTTTGTGGTCAAGGTAGAGTAAAACAACAATTTCCAATGATTTATGTGTCTCATAGGATTGTGGAAACTATGGGCTGAGCCATCGAGCATATACATCCTAGGGAAATGTTGAAGTCATTGGGCTACAGACAGAAGCCACATTTGTGAACAATGTAAATGGTCTTTAATATAGATGTCAACCTGTTTTACTTTCTAGACTGAGCCACTGATGTGTGGTGTATCCTGCAGCTAGTTTTTAGCTAGTTACCTTTTGTTATTTTATGCCATATTTCCTTTCATGCTAACCATGTTAGTACAGGGTTAATAGTTTTAGGGCCAGTTCACACGGAGTAAAACTGGTGGAATTCGGCGACAGAACTCTCCGCCACGGAATCCCGTAACACTCAGTGTCATACAGGCTATCTATGGGAGGGCTTTCGTGCCTCCGCTGTCCGCTCATAAAAATTGAAAAGCCGTCATTGTGGATGAGAATTGCTTATTACTAGCTGCAATCTCTTTACTATTTTTCCTTATCGGTGGTGCCTCTAACAGCCCTTACTTAAAAAGAGGCAACTCAAAGAACTGGATTCTAGAAGCAAAATTAACCTTTGTTTTTTCTTTAGCCAATAGTCATGAGTGAGTATGCTCAAATTCTGCTTGAATTCGGCCGTCAGTTATAGCTATGGAAATTTTTTTTTTTTTTACTTATTTTGGTATATTTTGTTTCTTTAGGGGATTTTAAAAACAGAATATACAAAAATTGCAGGTATTCCAGGCTCAGTTGTAATGTGTATTGCATAAAGCTATGACATTTTTATGTTCTAATTTTTGTATTTCATTTAAAAATCCCTTCAAGGAAATGAAATATACAAAAAGTTGAATAAAAAAGGGAAATTTAACTCTGCACGATTGTTTGTCCAAAGTTAATATTCCCTACGTTATCCATGTTAACCAGGTACTCTCCACTCTCGAGGAGCAGGCACCTGACAAAAGTGTCCAACTGATTGTAAAGGGGCTTGTTACTTGAGTTGGGCACACAAGTAACGAAAACGTAAGTATTTTACTACTCGCCTAACTCTATGGGCCGAAGTTTTCCACCAACTTTAATCCAGTAAGCATTTTATTAGGGTTGATTGTTGCCTAGGGAGAAGTGTAGGGAGGAGCTAGGTGAACAAAACAACAAACTTTTACCTCGACGACTCCAGCTCTGGGATCTGCCATCCTCTGCTCTGGTTCCCGGCGGCTTCCATGTCAAGAGCAGGGACTTGGGATGTGATGTTCCAAGCCCACTCAGCCAGTTATTGGCCATAGCGGGGTCCTTTGGTTTTGTTAGCATCTTGTCACGTCCCAATTCGCCTGGACCCCACTCTATATATGGCGGTGTCTCTGGTTTTTCATGTTATAGGTAAGGTAGCGACAAGTAAACCGGCAGATCCACAAGTATTAGAAATTTTATTGTAATAGGCAGCACAGATTATACACTGTCCATTAGTTTAGTCTTGTATATAGATCTCTAAAGTTAGCTCAAATTAATATTTTCAAAATAAAACTTTCAGATAGCACTTTACCAATATAATGCATGCCTGACCTGACCTCCCCGTAGTAGTATTGATTTACCTATATTTATACAAGATGCGAGGTTGACAGGAATACTGAGGTCTTGCACGTACAGTGACATCTGATCAATATTTCTTGAAAACATAAACAAATCATTCTCATACTTAGCAGATTGATGTAGGCCATCACAACACAGAACCCACAGGTTTAGAGTCAGATATAATAAGTAGTACTGAGTGTATTGATGGATAAATCAATGCTAGGGGAAAATATCTTAAAGATGGATAAAAAAAAAATCTATTACAAAACAACATTTACTGAGACTGGCATTTTACTCACCAGGGGGTTGGGGTTAGCCAACGTGTAATTTTTTTTTATACATTGCTGCACTGTTGGTAAACATAATAAATATGTTATGCTTACCTCTCTGCCCTCCTTTGATGTCCTAATGCATTGTCCCCAGTGTTCCTCACTGACTTCAGCTCCGCTACTTCCGAGATGAACTTGTCTCAGGAGTGACAGCTCGCTCAGCCAATCACTGACTGAGATGGGACAGCCCCACGGCCAGTTATTGGCTGAGCGAACTATCACTCCTGAGATTCATCTCGGAAGTAGAGGAGCTGCAGTCAGTGGATGAGACACTGGAGAGGCCGCATCGGGACTCCGGGGTAGCGCGGAGAGGTAAGCATTTCATGTTTATTATGTTTACCAACTGTGCAGCAATATATAAAAAAAATTAATGTTGAATAAACCTACATGTGTACTTTCATGCTGGATCTATATCCAGGTGCTTCTGAGGCTGCCCGTTGGCATAGATTTCCACTACTGCATGCTACTCCACACCCCTCAATGCTAAGCCCCACCCACTTGGTGGGAAAAAGTCATATAAAATATGTGACTTTCTAACTAGCTGCTACAGGTGAAGAGGACTTTGGGTCTTCAGAATCAGACACAGTTTAGCTGTTTTTTGTAATTAGGTTGTTGGTTGTTTGGTTAATGTTTATATTTGTTGTGTTATCTATATGATTTATGCTATTTAATTGAGCAGTTTTCAGCCTTAGGGACACTCACTCATCTGTAAAAGACCCAACAATCAGCCAATTAATGAGCAAACGCTCATTCATCAGCTGATTGAATCTTTTGAGCAGCCATATAAATTATTGTTATCGACCACACTTCTCCCTCTCTCTATGTGGGGCCAATACCAATGCATTTAAGTAATCTAGGAATTGTTTTTGCAGCCCGGCCACATGATTAGTTGGGCTTTGGGAAGACGCTGCACATGAGCGCCGATCTCTCGCTGTTCACTCGTGTTTGTGGTGTACATCAGACCATGTAAAGTTTTAAATATGGCCTTAAGTAAGGGATCCGCTGCAGCCCATTGAAGTCGATGAGAGGTGCGGCGGTGGAAGAAATAAGAGCAGGAAACTAGTTTTTTTTATCTATCTCATACACAAGACATGGAGAAAATAAAATGTAATACTGCTTTCTGATTCTAAGTTTTCTGATGCCTGAGGCAAAACCTGAAATGTGTAGTGATGTCTGACACATATGACTATACCTAAGTGTTTCTAGTCCTGACTATCATTTGCAGGTCATGGGACCAATGAAGTCAGTAGTGTGTAGCAGACAGTATAATTTATGGCCACTCCATAAAATCTGCCGCCCTTCAGAGACTCTACAAAGCTGCCGCCCTGAGCAATAAACTCAATTTACCTCATGACAGAAACAGCTCTACTGAAAGTATAGAAGATATAAATGGCATTCATTTTCAGTTGAAGATAGTAAAACACTTAGTGGAAGCAGCATCTTCATTGTGTGTATGTGTATATAAGTGTGTACCTACCTCTCTGCAGCTTCTTTCTCAATAGATTCTCCATAGATTTCTTCAAGCAGAAGTTGTAACCTGATCTCTCAGTAAAGCAGAATTTTTTTTTCTACTCTCACCATGTATAGATTTAAAATAAATAAACATTGGGAAGGAAAGGAATCTGATAGTGGAGATGAAGCATTGTCAAGTGTAAAAAAAAAAGATGGTTTAGTAGTGTCCATTTTTGGCCCAGTTTTCCTAAAGTCCTAAAGGCAAACTTCCTTGTTATATCTGAGCTTGCGATATTCTGTACCACTGCATAGGTGCAAGAGAGTGGGATGGCTATTGAAGGGTAATTCCCATCTTATGAAGTGATAGAATGTCACTCGGATATGCTATCACTTTATGATCATGTGGATAAGATATCTGTGATCCTCCCTGATTCTGTAAGTTTGTACAGTATATCATGAGCTATCATTAGTTGCATTCTCTATATACAGTTGTAATGTTTATATGCATTTGGTTTTATATATAATTTTATATATTTCTCTAACCATTTATTTTTTATTGCAATTTGCTGCCTCAAACGTTCCCATGAAACTGGTGATTTTTGCATTTTGGGTATGGTTGGCTGCAGGCATTGTAAACTGTTTTTGTAGGGATTACTAGGAATAATTCTGGACAACCTATATATATCATACTGTCTGTTAGACTGTGACTGCTGACATGACAATCACATTCTTTAGATAGTGCTCATGCTATATACAATTACCCATTAGTCTCACCACCGCTGACACATCACTGTACAAAGGCAAATGTTTAGGTTTAATGTAACAAGAAACATAACTGGTCTTATTAATACAATACATGCATTTCTTAGATATTAAGTTATAGGGTTGTAATACATTCCTCAGAGCTAGTTACGCAACATATATGTTTATTATGTTCCCTAGTAACATACTGTATATTAAATTACATCCACTCAAATGTATTCCATTCAGGGACGCCTTCATACCCGAGTATAAGTACACTTGATGATAGCCGTAATTATTACAGATGGCTCCCTGTGTTGATAAAGGGTTAGTTGCAAAAGAGTAATGTCTTAACCAACGGTATGTAATGAGGAATATAGCATAGCAACAAAAACTGATACAAAAACATCTAACTTAAAGGCATGTTCCCAGATCGGCAAGTGATGTCTGTAACCCCACTACCGTTTTGAGTTACGTGGGTGCAATGTGACTAAATAAGGCTGTGTGGCAGTTCCCTGGAACCAAGGAAACTTTGTAATTTGTAGAATTTAAAATACTAAGGGTATTGGTATTTTTTTGCCTAGATTTAAGCCTTTTACTGTCAGGTTTTAAAAGTGAAGTGATTTGAAGTGTATCTGTAATTTCAGAATATTTTTAAAGACCTGCGTGGTTTTGTTAGACTAACCCTTCTGTGTTGTGCTCTTATGGTTTGCACCATTGGGAGTCCACTCTACAGTGCACATCTATTTCTTATCCTCTATGTTTCAGGGATGGGACCATGGTTGAGCTATGTGCTACTTTATTTCCCTTAGTTGCCTGGTCAATAACAACACATGACCTCCTCCTCTCTACTATGGCATGACATAGTGTAAGTAAAAGTGATTGGACTGATCAGACTGGTACTAATGTTTTGCACAGTACAGTACTATCGATGGCATGGGGGAAAGAAGGGGTTACTGATGCAATGGCTTTGCAAGGTTCTATGTGAGCGGAAATGAAAGAAACAGTAGATCAATACAGAAAGGGCTACACCAAGTACTGATTCAAGGCTTCAGAAAAGCCTGGAGGAGGGAGATAGGGATTAGATACAAGAAGCAGCACTGTACAGTATACATATAACAGTGGCACAGCAAGAAAGGTTACACAAAGCACTGATCTATTGCTGCTGCTCCTGCTGAGATGTGAAGGAAGCCTTGATATACTTTGCATGGACAGTGCAGATTATCTGGAGTATGGACACAACCTTTGCCCCAGTTTCCTGTGTTTTGTCTTGTTGTGTCTGTTACTAAAGGCAGAATTCCCCTAACAACAGGCAGTGGACTGCCAACTGCATGGAAGGCAGACACCTAGTGGCCATGATTGTAGATCTTTTTTTCCGGGGTAAATAGTCATTTTTGGTAAATGAGCTTATATACAGAAATGTTAGAAATAACATAGGATATCAAATTGGAGGGGGGACAAACAGTTTGAAATGTCAGAGACTTTTAAAAGGAATTTGTCAGCTTCAATTAAGGTTCTGAACTGATGAAACTTATAAATAGCTGTTAGGGAAAGGAGATTATATAACTTATAACATGACTAGGAAAATCAGCCAAACCAGAAAGCCCCATCTGTAGAGCACATTGTTTCAGCGTTTTTACTTCTCATCAGTACATGGCAGGGTTCTGAATGTTCTGATTATATTAAGCAGCAAGTGCACAGCCAGTTCATGTTGCTGAGCTGGAAGGAGGAAAAATGAAGAAGCATTAGAATCTGAGAGACTTAAAGGCGTAATGCGGCGCTAAGAAATTATTCACAGAATAACACACATTACAAAGTGTGGCTCAGGGAAGAAACAGAGTGCTGCACATCACACCTATGGCTGATACTAGTGCCGCTTGGCTAAATATAAAACACATCAGAATTTTGTGTATGAATTGATCAAGCCATACTGCCCCATGTACCTCGTGCCGGTATCTGATACACATGGGTCCCTACACTAAGTCCACACCGTGCCAGTCAGTGGCCACCAACCCCGCAGGCGTGCACAGCCAGGGAACGGGGGCCATGGGACGGCCCTGCGACCCCCATGCCACAGGACCAGACCCAAAAACACCACACCAGAACCCGGCCAGCACCGCCGGCGGAGAAGGTCGCCCCCAAGCAGCACAAGTCTGGATAAGGTATTGCGCTCACCATAGCTGCAGCAAACAGAATGGGAAAAAAACAGGAGGGATTAAAACCATGTGCACTCAGGTGTCTCCTGCTAATTGCGGTCATGTGGGTCTCACCAGGAGGAGTGCAAAACACGGAGAAAAGAGAGAAACAAAATGTGGCTCAGGGAAGAAACAGAGTGCTGCACATCACACCTATGGCTGATACTAGTGCCGCTTGGCTAAATATAAAACACATCAGAATTTTGTGTATGAATTGATCAAGCCATACTGCCCCATGTACCTCGTGCCGGTATCTGATACACATGGGTCCCTACACTAAGTCCACACCGTGCCAGTCAGTGGCCACCAACCCCGCAGGCGTGCACAGCCAGGGAACGGGGGCCATGGGACGGCCCTGCGACCCCCATGCCACAGGACCAGACCCAAAAACACCACACCAGAACCCGGCCAGCACCGCCGGCGGAGAAGGTCGCCCCCAAGCAGCACAAGTCTGGATAAGGTATTGCGCTCACCATAGCTGCAGCAAACAGAATGGGAAAAAAACAGGAGGGATTAAAACCATGTGCACTCAGGTGTCTCCTGCTAATTGCGGTCATGTGGGTCTCACCAGGAGGAGTGCAAAACACGGAGAAAAGAGAGAAACAAAATGTGGCTCAGGGAAGAAACAGAGTGCTGCACATCACACCTATGGCTGATACTAGTGCCGCTTGGCTAAATATAAAACACATCAGAATTTTGTGTATGAATTGATCAAGCCATACTGCCCCATGTACCTCGTGCCGGTATCTGATACACATGGGTCCCTACACTAAGTCCACACCGTGCCAGTCAGTGGCCACCAACCCCGCAGGCGTGCACAGCCAGGGAACGGGGGCCATGGGACGGCCCTGCGACCCCCATGCCACAGGACCAGACCCAAAAACACCACACCAGAACCCGGCCAGCACCGCCGGCGGAGAAGGTCGCCCCCAAGCAGCACAAGTCTGGATAAGGTATTGCGCTCACCATAGCTGCAGCAAACAGAATGGGAAAAATGGGACCTGCGCGGTGGTACACGGGGCAATATGGCTTGATCAATTCATATACAGACACTCTGGTGTTGATTTTTAATATAGGCCTAGCGGCAATAGTATCAGCCATAGATGGGATGTGCAGCCGTTCCACTCTCTCCAGTTCGTGTTACACATTACAAAGTTATACAACTTTGTAATGTATGTTATATCTGTGAACCGCCCCCTTCCCGTGTCCCACCAGCCCCGCACGTGTACTCGGAAGTGGTGGTGCATTATACATTACCTGATCCGTGTCGCGCATGTCCGCCATCATGTGCCAAACGTCATCTTCGGACGGACGGCCAAATCGCTGCCGCCATCCTTCCTCTACCGCGTCATAACTGTGCTCAGCCGCGATTGGTTGAGCACAGTTATGCTCAGCCAGTCGCGGCTGAGAAGCTATTCTTACCATTCCACACTCCCCCAGTGTCCTTTTATGGTATCCCCCCAAGATGATCCCGCCTCAACTTCCGAGATGGACTTGTCTCGGGGATGACAGCACACTCAGTTAATGGCCGTGGCACCATGAAGACCCACAGGAGGACACCAGGAGAGTGCAGAGAGGTAAGTATAGCTTCTTTATTGTTTTTTACATACTTGAAACCATATAGCTATTTTTTTGCATAGCTTGATAACCCCTTTAAGGAGAAAATGTGAAGGTTAGAAAACTGTGGAAGGTGTTGGGTTTCATGGTTTGCTGCAGTTAGTTTCTACTAAAAGTAATGCAAGAAAAGACCAGTGAAAGGATCATAGATATAGAAGATAACACTTCTGATTTGACAAGAAAGGTGTTAAAACATACAGTGCAAGTAAGGTTCCAGCCCATGTCGAACCCTATGTACCACCAAGAGCACCTACAAAGGGTTTTTGAACAGTAGTAAACCGTGAAGCAATGGAACATGATGGCCTGGTCTGATTAATCACATTGGCCCAGACTTATCAATGCTGCACCTGGAGACTACATAAAATTATTGCAAACTTTTGCCCAGAACACCATGTACACATTCCTCATTTATTTGGAATAGATTTCCTTGCAGTCTTTAGTCAGGATCCTATCAGACGCACATTAAGGGCAGGTACCTGCAACTATGAACAATAAAGCAGAACATTCTGAGCTTTTTAACTTTGAAGAAAAACAAAAAAATTATATTTAATAATTGTTAATTAAAAAATAAAAAAAAACTATAAAAATAAATTTAAAAAATTATTTTTAAATAACGGTCTACAAATTATCGGTAAAGTTACATTGTTATTTTATTTCATAAAAAATGACTGAGACCAAACCTATAGAGATGCGTGGTGCTGGAAGCCATGATTTTCTAGTCTCTGATGTGATGATGTAAATTTACCATCATTGTAACAAGATCAATAATTTGTAAACCAACATAGATTTTTTTCAATTATTTTAACAAACACATTCACATTTGAAATAAGGGGATTGTGAACATAATGCGTTCCAGAGTGACAATGAAAAATGTAGCCTTTAACTTTCCCAAACTCAGCAGTTCATGTGTTGGCCATGCTCCAATGTAGTGCTTTTTCACCAGCCAGGCTTCATTTGTCATCCACAGACAGATTATGGTATCCATACAGTGCACTTCGGGAATCGACATGCATGGGTAGAGTTAAACAACAATGAATATAAGCTCGTTTTTGTTTAACTGAAAGAACAGTATTCCTGGAAGTGAAAAATAAAAATGCAGTGTTTGATGGTATCCAGAATATTACTGTGACATGCAGGACACTGAATACAGCACCGTGTGCTATTCACACCACATCAGGAGTACCTGCCAGGACATATTTGTAATATATCATATTGAAGGAAAAGATTGAAAAGAGCCATGACTAAGGACTGTCCGGTCCAAAACGCGTTGGATTTTAAAAAACATTGAAATAAAATGTTGACGTTTTATACTTAAAGCTGAAGATATTTGTGGTGTTTATTCAATTATGTCCAAAATATTATTTTATTATTGAGTACTTTTTAGATTAGAGAACAAGAATATTAATAATGCTGTGAAGTAGTGCACAAATACATTAATAACTGAAAATAAAGGCATTTGGTTAAAGGGGCGTCAGTCTACAGTGACGACACTCCAGCGGTTATCAATGCAGAGCACCGGATGAATATTCATGAAAAAGAACGAGTGGGGCTGATCAGTGCACTGCAGGTGGTAGAAAAATCGTATTCGTATCGAATTTAAACGATAATCATTCTGTGTAATTGCAGGCAATGATTAAAAAAATGTTCGTATGTCGTTGATCGTTGATTTAGATCTGAACCTAAAATTATCTTTAATCGTTCGCTAATTGTTCTCTGTATTTCCACATTCGTTCACTCAAGTTCCGCATTTTTTCACTAGTCGTTCAGTGTAATTGCACTTTTGTTCATTGTTTTGCTGGAATCAGGAGTAAACGATCACAGTAAAGATCTCAATAATGATTGTAGTAACGATTATCGTTCTGTGTAAAATGTAAACGATTTCAGGTTAGCAATCTTGTTTGCGATAGTTTATCGTTAGTCGTTAATCGTTAAAAATCCTTCCGTGTAATAGTCTTCTAACTTGCTGTAAATTCCCTTTAACACAATGACACAGAATTCTTTTTTTTTTCCAATACAATTTTGTATTAACAAGATGGTACAGAAAACTACAAAGAGCATGTTATGAGCAAAGAGGTCACGCAGGACCAGGCCATGCCTCCTCCCCACCTTATCACGCCCCCCCCAAGCTCCCCCAGCCTGCCCATTGGACAAACGGGGCGTAGGGGTGGTGTACGCCAGGAAGAAGGGGCAAATCTGCTCCTCCCTGGCGTACGCCTCGGGCGTATCTTTCATAAATGTCCCCCCCAAAGTGCCCTTTAATAATGGTCCCACCCATTTGTCTGAATATTTACAATTAGTCTATAAACAGATTTAGATAAAGGAGATTTTCTTTCTCTAATATATGTTTCTCCAGTTGAATGTGGCGATGATTTTACAATAGCTAGGGATAGCCATTGTGTTAAATGAATTGCTTGATAATGTACCCTCAGATCAGGGAGGCCACAGTGTCCTAGAGGTTTCTGTTGTCTCATATAAGAGTGTGCTGCTCTGGGTCTGGAATGTTTCCATATAAATTTGGAGAAAATTGATCTCCATTTGGAGAAAAAGGTTTGTTTGGGACAGATTAAAGCAGATAGATGTTTTAACAATGTTTTTTTCTGCCCAGCCAAGAAACATAAGGAATTGTTAATGCTTCCAATTGAATGACACAGAATTCTGGCACAATTGCACCAAAAAGTATATTTTATGACTTTTTTGCATTTGGTATGTTTTTTTTTTTAACACTTTTGTGCTGTGTCCATAAAGGGTCCGTGTCCTCTGTAAAAAGTAGTGTGGCTTTTGGTGCACCTATAACTTGCACCAAATTATGGCATTGGTCTAACCATACACTAGAGTCCTTAGATGCACCAGATTTATCAATTACCTAATACACTGTGATTTAAAGTCTGTCCAAGTGTTAGAGTTAGAGAATTAGAGTTTTAGTAAATCTGGTCCAGTGTTCTTTTTACAGTAGGTTCTCCATCCTAAATTATTTGTAGCAGAGGTGTAATTTGAAAACCAGTAGGCCCCAGTGCAACATCTGTTACGGGATCCCTCCATTATAATGATAATCCTTTAATGTTAGTACTGGCAATGTTAGTACTCTAGTGATGAGCGACTTGCTGAAAGTTTGGGTTCAGTAACATTTGTCCAAACATGAACGCTCTGCATTTGACTGCTGGCATCTGCAGAAGTTGAGTGCCACACTAGGGAGTCCTGGAAAACATGGAAACAGCCATAGGTTATATGCATGTTTTCCTGGCAACCCTAGTCTTACATCCAACTTCTTTAGAGTCAAATGCTGAGCATTCGGGTTCTGACAAATGTTACTAAACCCAAAATGTTGTCAAGTTTGCTCATTGCCACTGGCCTCCTCATTTGGTGAAGAGAGACTTTTTGGGCCCCTCAGGCTTCTGGGCCCAGGTGCAACCTTAGGGTCTGCATCCCCTATAGCTATGCCCTTAATTTGTAGGTATTTCTTGTAGTCTCCTCCTCTGGTACATCTCAGTCTCTCAGTTGCACATGAGATAAGTCTCAACAAACCTCAACTTCCCAGTATCATGAGATTTGTAACATCACTACATTTATTTACAAGAAAGTCATTGGATGTTTTATGTTTGAAAGAGATTTGGAAGGACTCATTTCTTTGATAAATGGACAAGGCCAGTTAATATGATGCTTAGTATCTTGTCTGCAAAAAGATTTTTTAATAAGCAATAGGAGACTACTATTGACAACTATTTCCCAGTACTGTTTTGTACAATAACATAAAGGGGGTAGAGGAGAACACAATGGGGGAGATTTATCAAACATGGTGTAAAGTGAAACTGGCTCAGTTGCCCCTAGCAACCAATCAGAGTACACCTTTAATTCCTCACAGACTCTTTGGAAAATAAAGGTGTAATCTGATTGGTTGCTAGGGGCAACTGAGCCAGTTTCACTTTACACCAGTTTGATAAATCTCCTCCAATGATTTTATATTTAGTTCTTTCATTTCAGTGTTAAAATAACACAGTTTTTTATAACACGACTTTCTTTAAATGTAACAGATAATTATTTTACCCATTTGTCTACATAAGAAGATATTGTATCCACAATCATAATTAGTTTATATAAAATAGATCAAGTTAAAGGGGATTTGCTCCAGATGTGTTTAGGAAAGATATATAAATCTTCATTATCTAGAATAGGATAAGGAAGTTGGTTTATACTTATAGTAATGTTATGCAAGTTTTGTGAATTTAAATTTAAATTAGCTGCAGCTAAATTAAATTAGTGTAAGGAAGAACTTGATACCTCCAAATGTTTGTCCAGCTTTTAGGAGATTTAAAGGGTTTATTCATGATTGGAAAAAACATTGCTCCCAGTGCTTTTTTTTCACAAACCAGGTATGATTGCAGCCCTCTTTACACAAACTTGTATACCTGCTGTCTCTGTTCCTGATATCTGTGTATGATCAGTGCCTGCTTCTCCTGTGCTGCTGATCCAGAACTTTGCATTAGGAGACTTATCCTGTAGTGAACAGTGGGCTGCAGAAGTTTGGTCTTGTACCTGTGTCCTCGTGCCTGTGAGGGTTTAAAACTGCAAAGAAAGATGCCTTTTGTATTTTATATGGCAAATATTGCTCTTTTGGTTTTGTTACATATTTTGCATTGGGTCCCACAAACCTCAGGTTACATCTCTTATGGTAGTAGTCTACACAACTTTTCTTACAGATGCAGATGGGTTCTTCAATATCGCCCTACCTGGTGCCCATCATGGGAACTATGATCCCATAGAAATCAATTCACACAATCGGATCACATCATTTCATTTAAAAATGTACATACTGTATTTTATTGTATCAAATCTTACGTTTGTCAAAATTGATAATAAAACAAAAATCTGTACAGAAAAGGAATGTGAGGATATGGTACTGAAAGCTTCACAAAAGTAATGGCACATCCAAAATAATACATATGTATGCCCAAAGTACATAGGGGGACATGTATCAAGCAGTGTACCTTGTGCTCCTTAGCATTTTTTGGCGTATGTGTGATGTGCACAGACCTTCGTAAGATATACTAAACAGTGTAGCTCAGTGTATGTGTGAATATGACAGCTTGCGTCTGTTTTTTTCCTTCTTGACGTATGTGGGCGTGGTTATTCCTAAGAATTTTCTTAGCTGTGATTTATCATGTGCGCATTTTGGAATATTCGCATATTTATTCGCGTCTGTACTCCAGTCCCAGGGTGGTGGAATTTTCCAAACTAAGGTCAATTCATGAATACCTGCAGTAAAATGCACAGCGTGTGGGAAGCTATGGCAGGTTATGAACCAACCTGCAAATATTTATAAACACTTTACTAGGCTGCAAACATACAATCCAGTGCACAGTGATAAAAATATTCGCAAAAAAGGTGCCAATGATAAATATGCCCCATAGTGTTTGGAAGATATTTATGTATATAGAAATTTGATATCCAACCATACCCTACGCATTTTGTCCGTATATATAGCATGTATCATCGGGAAATTATCTTTTTAAATCAGGTTTTTTATATTAAACACTAAGGGGGGAGATTTGTCAAACATGGTGTAAAGTAGAATTGTCTTAGTTGCCCCTAGCAACCAATCAGATTCCACCTTTCATTTGTCAAAGAATCTGTGAGGAATGAAAAGTGGAATCTGATTCTACTCAACACCAGTTTGATAAATCTCCCCCAATATGTTTAAGATTTTTTTCTAATTTGCTGAGACAAAAATAGTGATGTGACAACAGAAGAGAGTGGAAACATTAGAAGCCTCCCCTTTCCTGCGGAATGACCTTTAGGTTACAGAGCATGCTTACATTTATGTCTCATACAAAGAACAGGGTCTCCATATGTCCATTGTATCCATGGCAATAAGGCTTGCCAAAAAGCACATCACTAAATGTTGCTAAAAAATAGTTCAGGCAAGATGGCAGTCTCCATAATAATTTACTAAACAAAGAACATAATTCAGTATCGTATTCTACAAACCATGCCGCAGAGAACAAACCCTCATATTTTATAGCTTGTCTATAATCTTGTTCTAATCTGAAGAAGGGCTTTTTCACTGTGAAACACATTATTTTGGACATAATAAATGTATCAAGAGTGAGACATTGGAGTCATATGTCATGTCTTGAGAGCACTATCTCCAAGAGCATTTTTTCTTCACTTCATATGTTATAGCTAGTGATGAGCGAGCATGCTCGTCCGAGCTTGGTACTCGTTCGAGTATTAAGTTACCCAAAAGTGGTCGATGCTCGGACAAGCATCTCGCGATACTCGAAAAAATCGCATCATCCTTTCCCTGCAAGTTTGGGTGCAATTTCTCAGCCAATAAACATGCAGGAGACTCTTTGGTACATCCTGCAATGACGTGGGACCCATACATGTCGATAGCAGCGATTGGTTGGCCAGATCAGATGACCCGGGCATATAAGAATCTGGGCCGGTAGTGCTCGTCTCACATGCATGCTGGAAGAGATTAGGGACAGAGCTGCTGATAGTCAGGGAGAGCGTTAGGGAGGGAATAAGCGTTCCAGTAGGCAGGGATACTATATACAGAACCCAACAGCCCTTATAAGGGCTTAAATTTTTTTTTTTTTTTTTTTTTGGAGTACTCCAAACAGCTGGCTGGGACTTGCAGTGCAGCTACCACGATCGTAGCTGCACACTGTGGTGATCGACTGCTGCCAGAAACAGTGTTAGGGAGAAAATTAGCTCTTCTATAGGATCCCGGCCGGAGCGTATACACATAGTATACGCTCTGGCCGGGATCCCGTATGGCAGCGCAAACAACTGACATGTCAGTTTTGTGCGGCCGCAATTCAGTGAATTGCGGCCGCAGAAAGCTCTGTCGGTTCACACAATGAAGCGAGCGGCTCTGGCTGCAAGCTTCATTGTGTGCTGTTAGGAGTCCTGATGTGCACGCGCGCTGATGCGCCCGCATCAGAACACTGCGGCCGGACAGATCATGATCTTTACAGAGACCGGCTGCTCCGTGATCCTGCCGGGTCACGGAACGGCCGGTCCTATACACCGTGTGAACATGGCCACACTGTATATGACTACCTCCAAAAAACAGTCTGACCAGTATCTGTTGTCATCTGCAGCCAGTCTGTAGGGTTGCTTTTTTTTTAGTGCAGCCATATCCAACCTCACTGCTCATTGTCCTGTGTAACAGGTGCCATACACCATAAAGCACCACTTACATACAGACTTTATACGAAAACCTCCAAAAACTAGTCTTGCCCATATTGATCTGGGTCCGCACTATAGTCTTGAGGTTGACCACCAGGCTGTTGCCCAGAATTTGGCGTAATGGTGCGATTAGGCAGCCTCAGAGGCATCCATGCATGCTGCCCCTGCTGTTTCCTGTCAATTTCCGTGGTGTTTCCATCATTTTCTGAGGTTGACAGGTTTTCATGCAACCTTCCCTGGGCCGAGCTTGGGTCCCCTGCAAAAATGCTTGAGTTTCCCATTGACTTCAATGCTTCAATGGGGTTTGTTACTCGAAACGAGCACCCGAGCATCGGGAAATATTCGTCTCGAGTACTGAGCACCCGAGCATCACTAGTTATAGCAACACAAAAATATGTCTTTAAACTATTAACTATTAAAACATGTCACTTAACTATTAATATATTGCTGCCCTGGCAGAGAACAAAACCAACAGGCTTTTCTTATCTCTCTACGCTCCCCCGGTGTCCACCTACGTCATCTTCGGGTCCCCAGCTGAACAATCCCGCCTCCATTTATGAGACAGACTTGCCTTGGCAGGGACAACTTACTCAGCCAATCACTGGCTGTGATACTGACCTGTCTAGGTCAGTAATTGGCTAAGCGGGCTTTCACTGCTGAGACAAGTCCGTTTTGGAAGTGGAGGCGGGATTTTTCAGCTGGGGACCCGAAGATGACATAAGAGCATTGAGAGATAAGAATAGCCATTTTGTTTCCAGCAAGGCAGCAACATACTAAAAGTTTAAAATGAGTGGTATAACCCTTTAAAAGAAAAAAATATCTCAAATATTAATATAAAACAACAGCATATGAAATACAGCAAACACACCATGTGCCATTATGAGGAGCTTTTTTCTGCTAAAACAGTGGGCCTGGTCTGTGCTGTGACTTACAAAGCAGTAGATACCAATTACAGTTCTTCTCTTTTAGACTAAGTGATGTAAAAGTTTAACACATCGTGACGTACAATAATCAAGTTATGAGTGTGAGATTTCTCTGTCTGATTTACAGAGTCCATGCTGGATGAGAAATAAAATAAGGAGGTAAAAAACAAACATTGGCCTCCAGCCAAAACACACTGAAAAGCCAGAGTTTAATGACTGCCTGTGTGAGTATTGCTTTCTTAGCGTACTGTGACAAAGGACTGATTACTACCATGGATTCTATTGTCCCTTTTTGCTTCAAGCCTTCATGTCACGCAATTCGTCTATTGTGTGTGAATTAAAAAAAGAAATAATTTTGGGCAGCCTTATATGGGGCATATAAAAAATGGAAGTCTGCAGCATTAAAAGCAGATTTCAATGAGTGTCTAATTGGATGTGGCAGCATTAAAGAGTCCAGCTATGGTACATGTGGTGTTTAGACAAGAGAACACACTGGTTTAAGGATAAAAACATTATTTAGAACTTCTGTAGCGGTATATCCAAAGTACATACTGGATATATAACAATACATACTGTTAATATATGTTGAATTGCGGAATCAAAATTGTTCTGCGTTTAATGTGCTCGGCTGGCCAGGAGTTTTTTTTCTCTCTTTTTCTTTCTTTCTTTTTCATATAAAAGGGGTGTCAAACTGTAGCAAAACTACAATTCCCATCATGTCTGGACAGCTAAAGCTTTGGCTGTCCAGACATAAAGGGAAATGTAGTTTTGTAACAGCTGGAGGTCCAAGGTATAATACCCCTCCTCTGTAATATACATAATCTTTTTCACCTTCCCCTATTAGATACAGTAGTAGACTCCTAAAGGAATACACCATCAGAAAATGACCTATTGTTTAAATTAAGTTTTTTATGGTAAACAAATTTTTAAAGAATTTTTGGTGACATCTTATATTATATTATTATATTATAATATAATCCTGATATCTTACAGCCTTCTGTCTGGCCATTGAGCCTAATATTAAGAGGACCTCTCCTGTTCTGTAAAGTCCCATCGTTACCTATCACATGCAGTATATACACTCACCGGCCACTTTATTAGGTACACCTGTCCAACTGCACATTACCACTTAATTTCTAATCAGCCAATCACATGGCGGCAACTCAGTGCATTTAGGAATGTAGACATAGTCAAGACAATCTCCTGCAGTTCAAACCGAGCATCAGTATGGGGAAGAAAGGTGCCTTTGAACGTGGCATGGTTGTTGGTGCCAGAAGGGCTGGTCTGAGTATTTCAAAAACTGCTGATCTACTGGGATTTTCACGCACAACCATCTCTAGGGTTTACAGAGAATGGTCCGAAAAAGAAAAAACATCCAGTGAGCGGCAGTTCTATGGGCGGAAATGCCTTGTTGATGCCAGAGGTCAGAGGAGAATGGGCAGACTGGTTCGAGCTGATACAAAGGCAACAGCGACTCAAATAGCCAACCGTTACAACCAAGGTAGGCAGAAAAGCATCTCTGAACGCACAGTACGTCGAACTTTGAGGCAGATGGGCTACAGCAGCAGAAGACCACACCGGGTGCTACTTCTTTCAGCTAAGAACAGGAAACTGAGGCTACAATTTGCACAAGCTCATCGAAATTGGACAGTAGAAGATTGGAAAAACGTTGCCTGGTCTGACGAGTCTCGATTTTTGCTGCGACATTCGGATGGTAGGGTCAGAATTTGGCGTCAACAACATGAAAGCATGGATCCATCCTGCCTTGTATCAACGGTTCAGGCTGGTGGTGGTGGTGTCATGGTGTGGGGAATATTTTCTTGGCACTCTTTGGGCCCCTTGGTACCAATTGAGCATTGTTGCAACGCCACAGCCTACCTGAGTATTGTTGCTGACCATGTCCATCCCTTTATGACCACAATGTACCCAACATCTGATGGCTACTTTCAGCAGGATAATGCGCCATGTCATAAAGCTAGAATCATCTCAGACTGGTTTCTTTAACATGACAATGAGTTCACTGTACTCAAATGGCCTCCACAGTCACCAGATCTCAATCCAATAGATGGGGTGGAACGGGAAATTCGCATCATGGATGTGCAGCCGACAAATCTGCGGCAACTGTGTGATGCCATCATGTCAATATGGACCAAAATCTCTGAGGAATGCTTCCAGCACCTTGTTGAATCTATGCCACAAAGAATTGAGGCCGTTCTGAAGGCAAAAGGGGGTCCAACCCGTTACTAGCATGGTGTACCTAATAAAGTGGTCGGTGAGTGTAGATATGATAAGATCAGACCATTCATGATAGGTGTTGGCCAGAGCTAAGGCTCCGCCTTCCAGCACAGTGACCTCTTTTTCACAGAGCATGCCTAGAAAACTCTCCCACAGAAGTCAATAGGTTCCTCTGTAGTCTATAGTTTCTATGTCCATGGGTCTTGCTGTAATACTTATCTCTAAATGCATTTAAAAACAGATCAGGCAAGGTTTCCTCTTCTTTTAATGCTATATAGATTGTTATCAAAATTGTTATCATGATTGGCTTGTTCACTGTACTTGACTGTTTACTTGGGCTGTGTCCCGTCAGTTTCTTTTTGTAAAGTCATAAACACTATAAAATTATCCATAAAACACGTGTCTGAAAAATGCAGAACACATACAGCAGGTGTAGTTAGAACAAGCAGGGGAAGGATACAGAAGTAAAGTGTATTTCTAAGCAACCTGTCAGCACAGCATTTTTTCTAACCGCTGGGGTATGAGCTGCTAGTTTAAAGAATACCTGCATCCTCTATTGTCCCAGTAAGCATGTACACATAGAGGGGCTGACATTTAGAACCTGGCATAGTACTGATCCATCGTACTGTCATTATAGGTAGATAAGGGACATGTTTCTGCTATGGAGAGAAATGCAATGAGCTGAACAGACGAGAAAGAGGAATTATACTTGAATATCGGGGGGTAACTACCACCATTGCAGCCATAGCGGCTGCTACAGGGCCCACCACATCAGGGGGACCATCCCTGTAATACACTGGGCCCCCTGAATTACTGACACGAGCCTTACTAGAAGAACGCACGCCCCCAGGGTATATAAACTGGCTACTATCTTTGAATAAAGGAGATCCACCTTAACCCCTTAACCATCAGTGTGTCAGGGTGTTTGATTCTCAGTGTGCACTATAAACCTAATAACTTGTAATTTGGAACAGACAGTCAATATGACAGCACTCTTGAGGTGCATCCATAACATTACTACGAAGGGCGATGCCTATCATTGGGTACACTATGTACTGGAGGTACATAGGGGGTAGGATACAAGGGGAGATGCCCATTTTGGGGGACACTATGTACAAGGGGATACCAGGGAGATGACTACCATGGGGGACACTAGGGGAGATGTCTACCATGGGTTTCACTATCTACTGGGGGATACCAGGGCAGATGCCTTACATATGCTGTCTACTTGGCGGAGGGCTAACAAACGGGGGGGATTTGCTACAGTGGAATGTGGGGGAGGAGGGGGGCCCAATCAAAAGTTTGCTATGGGGCCCAGTCCTTCCTAGTTAGGCCCCTGCATAAAATACAAATAATGAAGCTGCAAAGAATGGTTCAATCAGCAACTAATCCTTAGACACTGTGGCCCAGGGCTGTCTGTCAATTTTTCATGAAAATTGAGTTAACCAAGACTTATTGATTAACTGTTTCCTATGGAGAGACTGAATGATAATCCTGTACCAGTTCTAATGAGAGACAAGAGTTGAGCTCATCTCTAGTTGTAATACCATCCATAAGTGGCTGACACTCTGTATTCACTGCCAGTGTGGGAGACACACAACACACCTTGGTTTTTCTTGGACAAAGGCTAAACAGCGCTCCTTCTGTCACAAATAATATATCTGCTATGAATCACAAGATTACATTTCTCAGATCTTTTCAAAGTTTCTATAAATCAATATACAGAAGTGTTTAAATAAGAGATCTCCATAATGAAGTAAGTGTTATTTACCAAGCATAATTATGAAAGCACACCCCAGGCTAACACATGAATGGAGTATTGTTTTATTCCTATTGCCTCCAGTTTTCTTCTAGGAGTCTTGGCAGAATTGATTTAATTTTTGCCAAAGTAAAAAGGTTAAAAGTTTACCCTCAGCCCATATCGAGCTACTGTCAGATTCAGAGTATTTAATTTCTGTAGGACGCTTTAGAGGAGCCTCTATATCACAAACTCAAATATTTGGTATGAAGGTAAATCAGGTGGAATTATTTTACAAACAACGCCAACATAAACTACCTTAAAATAACATGTAAGGGCCTTGAACATGTCAAAAAACCTGTTCTACCATCAGGGAACATAGAATTGTTTCTTTGAGGGATAAAAATGCCTTAATACTGGTTGTTACAATGATCATGATTCCATATAAAAACATTTCAACCTAAAATAAGAATAATAAAAAAAAGTGCCTGGAAATAAGTCAATGAGTTATTGTGTGTAATGTGCATTAAAGCCCCCTAGTCTATATAGCCATAAAATTATTCTTTAGGGTGCCTTCACACCTACCGGATCCACAGCGGATCTCACTTCTGCGGATTCGAAGCGAGAACCGCTGCGGATCCGATATCAATTCACCCCTATTATAGCACATATTCGTAGCGGGATTGACATCCCGCTGTGAATATGTGCTTTAACTCCCTGGTGCCCGCAGCCCTGCCGTCGCATCCCCCGCATCCCGCCGCCGAGAGCATACAGTACCTGCTCGGCGGCACGGCTGCAGTGAGACTGCCGGCTCGGGTCCTGCTCAGATCAGCTGAGCGGCACCAGAGCCGGGAGCCTCACTGCAGTCGCGCCGCTGAGCAGGTAATGTATGCTCGCGGCAGCGGGCCGGAGATGGGGGGATGTAGCCGGGATGGGGGGGATGTGCCGCCGCCGGGGATGGGGGATGCGACGGCGGGGCTGCGGGCACCAGGGAGTCAAAGCACATATTCACAGCGGGATGTCAATCCCGCTGCGAATATGTGCTATAATAGGGGTGAATTGATACCGGATCCGCAGTGGTTCTCGCTCTGAATCTGCAGAAGTGAGATCCGCTGTGGATCCGTTAGGTGTGAAGGCATCAGGTACATTGTTTTTTTTCCCCCTGTGCACCGGCCTGGCTCTATGCACTGGCGGTGGTGCCAACAAAACACAGCAATCACTGAGCTCCAAAAATTCCAATGAAGTACTCAATTAAGAGTCTCCACTGATGCCCCCAAAAATTTAAATATGCAAAAAAGGAGTCCGTGGAGCCTCGGTTGCGAGTCTCAAAACACGGGAATAACCAGATATCACTAGCCTGTTGCCACCAGGTGCCTCCAGATGGGGAGAGCACCATACCACCCTGATAGATAACCCCTTAAGTCCCACTCGCTTGCGAGTATTGGAACATAAATAGGGAAACAACGGGGTCGTCCTTGCTACTCTGAACCTTCTCTACTTCTTAGCACGCAACCAAATCAGCACAGCTTTTCTGCCCCTAAAGCTCTTAGCACAGATTGTGTCAAGTCAAGTCAGAAGCCTGTTGTCAGCTGGTGTATTAAGTATTACTGCAGTAAAGAAGATTTTTATTTATGGTAACAGGACTCAGTGATTATTTCTCAGACACCTACACAGTCGTTTCACCATCCTTGGGTCATCTCCCCTTTCTGTGGGTGGCGGTACCAATAGTCTTGGTGGGTCGCAACTGCACTCCGGACCACAGTGATAAGTACCCAAGGGCAGCCGTGCAGGTCACCGACCACAGGGGAAAGGGTATAGCCAGCCACCTTAAAATAAAAGCAGGTGTGCCCCATACCTGTGTGTCTAAACAGCACTGGCGTCGTGACAACCTACCATTCGGCCGAGCTATACTCCGACCAACCACCACAGTAGTGGCATCACACAGCACCATCTGGAAGGTGACCGATCGAGCGCACGCAAGACACCAGTCTATAAAATGCAAAAATTTAAAGACAAATGAAATTGTCAGCGCTGTATGTAATTTTCAGGCTTTCCTTGCTGTCTGTGCACTTGGCTATTTTTCTATACGTCATGGTATTATGTTTATAGTAGCACAATAAGGCAACAGATGTTTGTGAACTATTTGGCACTAGTAGATATCATACCACCTTAGGGGATTTCATTTAGGAAGCTGTAGCCATGTTATACGACGGGAGTCTTTGGGTCCCTTAAAGAGAACCAATCACCTAAAATTTACTATCCCTATTATCAAAGATTCTCTCTCCCTAAGTCTATCTATGAAGATACAGACTGCCTTTGCAGTCTGTATCTTATTCTTTACCTAATTTCTCTTCCTCTGTGCAGTAATGCTGGGCGCCGCCATCTTGATGACGTCACGCTGGAACGCACCGCTGGAACGCACGTGACGTCATCAAGATGGCGGCGGCCGGCATTAATGCACCAGAACAAAGGAGCAGGTAAAGTATAAGATACAGATTGCAAATGCATTCTGTATCTTTATGAAGTCTAATTTATGAAGATACAGACTACATTTGCAGTCTGTATCTTATACTTTACCTGCTCCTTTGTTCCGGTGCAGTAATGCCGGCCGCTGCCATCTTGATGACGTCACGTGCGCTCCACCGCTGGAACGCAAGTGACGTATTCAAGATGGCGGCGCGCGGCCTTCCTGCACCGAACAAGAGGATCAGGTAAAGTATAAGATACAGACTGCAAAGGCAGTCTGTATCTTAATAAATAGACAAAATGAAGATACAGACTGCCTTTGCAGTCTGTATCTTATACTTTACCTGATCCTCTGGACCGCTACAGCAAGGCCGGCGCCGCCATCTTGATTTAGTCTTTTGCGTTCCAGCGGTGGAACGCAAGTGACGTCATCAAGATGGCGGTGCCCGGCCTTGCCGCTTTGCATGACGGGAGCTTCCTGTCTCGCGCCGGCTCTTTTCAAAAGAGCCGGCGCGAGATAGGAAAGTAAAAAGTAAATATTTTAAAAACACAGCCAAAAAAGTAATCAATTATATTTACAAATATTAATAAAATAAGTAAATACATCTAATTAGGCAAAAAAAAATTTGATTTTCATCGATGATTGGTTCTCTTTAAGAACTAGGTTGACCTCTGTTTAAGTATAATTATGCAATTTGGTGATTTTTTTATGTAAAAATACAGTATGTCAGCCTACCTGCACAACTGTAGTCAAAATCTTGCATACCAAATGTAAAATTAACCTACACCAAGACAATTCATGAACAAGTGGTGTCTGATGTTGAGCGGATCTGTCAAAGTGTTCAGGTTCGGCAATGTTATCTCAACTTGAACACTCTAATTTTGATTGTCCACGGCTGCAGAAGGTGGATGCCGTCTTCTAGGGAGTCATAAAAAACATGGATACAACCACAAGCTATATCCATGTTTTCCTGGCATCTTCTGTAGCCGCAGGGAATCAAACATAGAGTGTTCATGTCAGGAATGTGCAGTAGCCTGGTGTGAACTGGGCCTGGTTTTTGCTTTTGTCTGACACACCTGATTGCTTCTCAGCATCCGGCAATGCAAAACTTGATTACTGCAGCTGAGCAAGTCTTTTGACTAACTTATTCCTCTGCCTGTCTGGAACCTGGAGGATCAGAGCACCAGTCCAATGGGGATCGAGACCGGGCTCCTAATCCTCATAAAAGAAAGCTGAGCCAGTTTCTCAGCGCTGGCTATTAAGGTTCATACCCTGATCCCAGCTCCCCCTGTCTATTCCTGCGATCCCCGTACCTAATTCCTCTACTAGATTTAATTGTTACCTGACCTCCTGCCTGACCTTTGACTATCCGATTATTTACTGATTTTGTACTGCATTGCCTGTTTGGTTGGACTTTCGCTTATCGACTTTCCTTTTGTGTTTGTTCGTCTGTCTCGTTCTGTGTTTCACCTGTACCAGAGCAGGGACCCCCTTTGTGGTTGCCTGCGGCTGTCTAGGGCTGTTTGAAGCAAGTAGGTAGGGACAGTGGGTGGGCTCAGCTGTAGGGCTCACTGTCATGTCTTGTCCCTCCCACCACTGTCCTGACAGTTCGGGTTCGGATAACAATGCCAAACCCCAAAATTTTGGCAGGTTCACTCTCCACTAGTGGGTATGGTGTGGGCTCCGGGAGGGTGCACGTCGGTGGGGCAGAGTGTGGGCGCCGGGAGCATGTGCGTTGGTGGGGCGGGGTGTGGGCGGTGGGAGGGATCACTTACACTGACAGGTAGGGGTAAACCACTTACCTCCGTCCTGTCAAATTGGGGATCTGTGCATAGAGTCTGCTTTCAGGAAGACTTTATGAACAGATTGCTGATAGTACTGATAAGTGCTATGCTATGGCATTGCATATATGAGCAATGCTTATATATGAGCACTGAATATATGAGTCCCCTAAGGGATATATGCAATATAAAATTTGTAAAAAAAAACATATTTAAAACAAAAATTTAAAACATATTTAAAAAAAACCCTAATAAAAATGCCCCAATAAACATTTATATTACCTGCTTTCCCATTACACAAATAAAAATATTCTAAAAAATAAAAAATACATAATACATATCGTAGTGTGCAGAATTGTCCGATCTGTCCACATTATACAGGTAGTTCATCAGTAGAGATGAGCGAGTACTAAAATGCTCAGGTGCTATTTATTCGAGTCAAACTTTTCACGGGTGGTCGTTTCGCATAACGGACCCTATTGAAGTCAATAGGAGACTCAAGCATTTTTGCAGGGCACCAAAGCTGTGCACAGGGAAGGTTTCCTGAAAACCTGGAAAGCTCAAGAAACAGCAGGGGCAGCATGCATGGATGCCTCTGAGGCTGCCTATTTGAACCATTACGCCAAATTCTGGGCAACAGTCTGGGGGTGACTCTGAAGACAATTTTGGGCGACAGTGTAGTGGCGAGCCCCTAAAAAAAATCATGGGTGAGAGATTGGAGGTGACCCTCAGAAACAATTGGTTTGAAAAAGCATGGTGGCGAACCCCTGAATGTCAGTCTGTGACTGAGATTGCAGGTGAACCCCCTAGTATTGTAGTCTGGCACACCTTGGTGGTGAACCCCTAAATTACATAGTTTGACTGAGTTTGCAGTTTACAGCATGGGGGTGAATCCCAGGATGACTTTTTAAGACTGAGATTGCAGTTTACAGCATGGTGGTGAACCCCAGAGTGGCTTGGTTAGATTGAGATAGCAGCTAAACTACCCAAAAATTTAGCCTGACATAGCATGGCGGTGACAACAGCGTGACCAAGTTAGATGAGGTAGCAGGTGAACCACCCAAGAATTTAGCCTGACACAGCATGGCGGTGACAACAGAGTAACCAATGAGATTGCAGTCAAAAGGCTGTAGTTGACCCTCCTTAAAAATTGTTTTTGAGTGTCTGCAGTTGACCCTCCTAAAATTCTTTTGAGTGTCTGAAGTTGACCCTCCTAAAAAATTGTTTTTGAGTGTCTGTAGTTGACCCTCCTAAAAAATTGTTTGACCTAAAAAATTGTTTGACTGTCTGAGGTTTACCCTCCTAAAAATTTGATTGGAGAGAGGGCCTGGTTTGAGGTTCAGTGGCACAAGCCAAAGATCGGTCTGCGCCGTGATGCCCTGTAACAGCTCTTGGGCGGCGTGCCTCTAGTTACCTAAGCTCAGCAGTTTCAGCTTAGGCGGAGCAGTGCTGCTGCGCCTAGAGCTACCAACTGGTCGCCATGCTCACGGCCCAGGGAGCCCCGTGCTCCATAGGCCCTACACAGTTTTTTGCTATGGGGACCCATGAATCCTAGCTACGCCCCTGCTGACACCCCCTTCTTATGTTAACATATAAAGGACTAACATTTTGGAAACAAACTGCAACTATATTATATTGGAGAAGGAATGATATGTATAGGAACTCTGTTCACCACGTGAGCCCCACTGTTGTGTGAATATAGTGTGATCCTGCTTCTTATTAGAATTAAATGCTTACAGCATCAAGTCCTTTGATAAATATAGCCATATGTGTATATTGTTTATTAAACAGAAGACTTTTTATGCTTTTTCCCCCCTCCTTCCATTCCGTTTTAAGGATTCGTCGATGACAGTGTGAAGATGAGGTCAATTTAATATTTGACTGCAGGGCTTCTGATTCATTTCATGTTGCGTGAGTGTATTAAACTGTTTATATCTTTGTATTGTATCTATAGCAGTGAACCATTGAAACCTGTCATCTTCAAAGAATATGAAATCAAAATTAAAAAAAAGTCTCAATCTAATATTTTTTTGCCAGCATCTTACCTGTAGAATCAGACACGTTTTGTGAAGAAAGTTTATAAGAATATTTTTTTTTCAGTTTTATTAGCCAAAAAAATAATAGCCAAAATGTTCCACTCTGAACTTTAGTATTGTAATAGTACTGTACATGGTTCTCCTCTACACTAGTTATACCATGCAATGCATCAGGCAGGCGATATACTGTACCTTAGGCACCCACATCCATTTGGAGACTGTTCAAGTCCAAAGAGAAGCTGAAACTTCTGGTGTGTACAGAAGCCTAGGAAGCAGAGTGTATCTACAGCAAGATATTACAGTTATGCAGAAGGGGATAATAAAATGAGGGCTCTTTTTGACCCATAAACTATGGCAGTATTTTGGGCAATAAAGTTATAGCCGAAAGTTTTTTTTCCCATTTAGGATGTGTTTTTGGGCAATTTACAGTCCTAAACATGTGTCATAATACCACTGTGATAATACTTCTTTCTTTGTACATTACTATCTGGGCAGCCATCTTACCTGAGCTGTTTTTAACAGACACAGTAGTCTGGAGCAGACCCTATTCACTTCTATAAGAGAGGTTTCCAGGCTTCTAGGTGATTCCATGAGGATGGGGTGCGGGGGGGGGGGGGCGTTGCTCTTATCTCTTGTACATTGCAGTGAATCCTGTGTTAACCAAACACTGCTATTACCTTTTACTGTAATCCGGTCTTTGAACATATTTACATAACAGGAAGTGTTATTATTATTAGGCTTAGTGGTCAGAATGAAAACTGCAAGTTTTAGGATTATTTTATATTATTTATTTTAAAGATAGTAAAATGGGAAATTGGGGCAAATCTCACTAAAATTAAATTGTTTAAAATAATAGGTCATTTTCTAATGCATATTGACTTTAATTTTTGTATGAAATAAAGGATATTTTACCATTGATTTACATAGTAAGAAAACATAATGAGAACATATCCTTAGTTTCTTCAGAAGGTAACATTTAGCTCTAGCTAGTATAGATGAGTGCGTTCAAATGGTGCAGCAATACTGCAGGTTGGAGACCACCACCATAAACCTGATTCAGCTTAAATACAGTCTGTATACTGGCAGCTTATGGCCTGTAAACAGCAACTTATTTTCTGCTGACAGACTGAATGCAGACAATTCCATTCTAGCTTCCCCTACAGATCTACACGTGTACTCCTGAGTAATTCTTTTGATGACACTATGTAGGCAATTTTGTATTCTATTTGTCTATGTTCACAATATTCCTTACATAGGGGGGCCTTTAGGAAGTAAATACAAATGCACCCAGAAAACAAATTTTTCTTAGTGTGGTTTATACCAGATGGAGGGAACATGATGAAATATACATATAACGCATAGCATAAATATTTTGTATTGTAGAGCCCTTTGGAAAAGCTGGGTGGCATGATCTAGGCAGTTGCCCAAGCCTCGCAGAACTTGGAGCACCATATGTTAGTGGTATTTATGAGTCTGCATACAAATATTTATAAAGAACTTTACTGAACAAAACATTTCAAATACTAGTAAGATGTAATAGACACAAGGGGAGCTCAGTCTAAACACGTCAGTATGGAATACAAGCAGGGAAGCAGTATTGCTCTTAATTACCCTTTTGATGTCCGTCTAAATATCCTAAAACAAATGCTAAAGACATGAAAACATATGTAAAAGATATATGCCTGTAATTATGTTATCTCTTCCTAATGCAATATGATGGTACTGGAAAAATACAAGTAAATGACTTCACATATAGTACAGATAACATCATCCCGTCTCTGTATTGCATTACTGTATGAAATAAGGAACATGTCAGGGTGACATGTAGCATGTAAAATTGGTAAACTGCATGGTTTTAATTTGCTTTTTGCCTCAGATTTAATTTGGAAATCTGTTTCTTCTGTTTTAAATGAAATCATTACAATATAAATGTCTGAGAGCTATACGCTGCAAATGAGTGAGTAGAAGGAGATGTTTCTTCCTACACTGCGACTGTAACGTAAACAACGAGAATCGGTCAAAATTGAAGATTGACTCTTTAATTTACTTCTGATCTCATGTAGAGATGAGCGAACTGGCCGAGGTTCGGGTTGGTATGAACCTGAACTCTCGGCTTCTGATTCCCACTGTCTGCCCGCTCAGTGGAGAGGGTGAATACAGCCTGAGGACCACGGCTATGGCTGTATCCCAGTTTTCCAGACGGTCCTCCGGCTGTATCCACCCTCTCCATGGAGCGGGCAGACAACGGGAATCAGAAGCCGAGAGTTCAGGTTCATACGAACCCAAACCTCAGCCGGTTCGCTCATCTCTAATCTCATCATCATCATCTTTGAAAAAGTGATTAGTGGCTTACTGGATATGTACTAGGATCTTTCTATTAACTTCAATGGGAGCTGTGTAACTAGTGAGTTCCCTAGTGATACAGATAGACAGATGTTATAATTTAAAGGGAATGTGTCACCAGGTTTATGCAAACCTAGGTGAGGGCCAGCATAATGCAACAACAAGGTTTCAGATTTCAGCCATTATTTATTATCACAGAGTAGTTTCAGGTACAGCGTGAGAGAAGTGCAGGACAGTCCATGGTTTTTATAGGCTCCTGCCACTGATTACATCATCCCACTTTTACTGTGTATGAGAAGAAATCTGTCAATCAGGAACAGGTGGGAGGAGTTATCCAGCAGCTCATGAATATGGAGGACTCTAAAGCATGTGCACATTTATTGAGAGAAGTCTTGAAGATTCAGTAACAAGCTTGTAAAATCAGGGCAGTATAAACCTGGTGGCAGATTGCTTCTATTATTTTGGCTGTGTAAAGGAAAACACTATAGGAAGAAAAAAACGTTTATCAGGGGGCACTCTGCTGGCAGTGTTTAATGGGTACGTCCTGCTGGTGGTCGGTTGCTACCAATAGCAATTTGGGGGCATTTTGTTAAAGGCATTCTCCTGGCACTGTTATTAGCGTCAAGTTGATGGTGGCCAGGGACATATGCAATGGAGGCCATGACTTTACACTCTTGTAGGTCACTGGCACTTTAAGACTCCCTGCAGGCCTATAACACAAATTGCTTTGTCCCCCTTTAGATTGGGCTTAGGTGAGCACTTTTTTTTCTGGGCAACTTTACTTTATAAATATATTAAGGGGCACAGTGTGTGGTGCACTAAGGGGGTGGTGGTGGCTATTACTGTGCAAATAGCACTATGGTGATACCTTTACTGTGCATGGACACTAAAGGCCCTATTCCACGGAACGATTATCGGCCGTATTCGGCCGATATCGGCCGCTACGGACGATAATCGTCCCGTGGAATAGAGTGCAACGATCAGCCGACATCGTTCATGTCGGCTGATCGTTGCAGTCGCTTGTTTTTCAACATGTTGAAAAACAAGCGACTGATATAGCAGCGATCTGCTGCCGTTGCTCCATTGAATAGGAGCATCGCCAGCAGACGCTGCTATATCCTATGGGCTGCCCGGACGATCAGCGATCACCCGGGCAGCCCCCCCCCCCCCGCAGCTCCCCGCCGCCCCCTCCCGCACTCACCCGCTCACTGCAGCCGCGCTGAATAGCGGCGGCAGCGAGCGGGGAACGAGGAGCAAACGAGCGCTGAGAGCGCTCGTTTGCTCCTCTGACGACCTGTGTAATAGGCCCTTAAGGGAGTACTATTACTATGAGTAGGGCACTGTGGATGTATGATTACCATGGGAAAGGCACTAAAGGGGCCACTTTTACTGTTAGGAACACTAAGGGGGCAATAAATGTGTAGAGCAAACAAGGGAGCTCTAAAAGTAGATGTGTGGAGGGAACTTTTTTTATTGTGTGGATGCAAAGAGTAAGGAGGGGATTTAAGAAGACACTGTTACTGTTTGGGAGGCAATATTACTGTGTAGATGCTTTTACTACAAGGGTTTATTATTTATCTTATACTGTGTTAATGTAAAATATGAGGAGGGCACTTCTTTTACTACGTGGGTACTATTGGGCTATGTTCACACTACATTTAACAGCGTCCGTTGCATAGCAAAGAACTCTGTGGAACTGCGGACCGCCAGGCTGCATTCAGCACACACCAATGGGTGTGACGACAAATCAATTAACCATTCACTTTAATGTAAAGTACGGCTGTCAGCTGACTTTACATTGTGTGAACAGCTATTATTTCCGGACGCTGTTCGGTGGAAAGCGTCCGGAAATAGTAGACATGAACATTATTTTAACACAAGTTCTAAAGAACAGGTGTTAAAATAAAGATGTGTGCATACAGCGGATTTTGACTTCAATGCAATGCCTCCCTTCCAGTAAAGAACGGACATTGATTCCATTGCAATCAGCGTCCGTTCCTTACTCAAAAATAACATGTACTGTGTATGGGCTGTAAGGAGGCACTACCTCTCGGTCACTTTGTTACGGGCATCCAAGGATGTGGATAACTTTAAAAGAGCTGGATGCCACCACTGTAGTGGATGTGCACAGGACCTGTGACTCAAGATCAACAAATTCCTAATTTAGGGACTAGACTATGCTCAAAGACCATGACTGATTTTTTTTTTAGACAAAATTGCCATTGTTGTAACATAACGACGGCCGTTAATAATGATCATTATTTATGGGCATCACTATAAAATAAGGATGTTGTGGGAACATGGCCTCAATGTAATTTATGTCTATATGTAAAATATTTTAATCTAAAAAAGTATTATAGTTTATTATATTGTTTACTAAAATAATTATCATATGTCAAGTTGACTAATGCGAGCACAAATCCATCAGCACAATTTACGTACCCGATTAAGAAAGCTTATTCAAATCTAGGTAAATATGAGCAGTATTTCCAATTTATGTTTGTATTGTGGAGACACTGGAGATGTTGCAGCTTTACTCTGTCACAATAGATGGATGTGTGCCAAATACACAGAAGCAGTGCATAGGAAAGAATTACTTGCAGGTACTATGGATGGTATACTATATACTATACCAGGCATGCAACAGCTAATTGTACAAAACAAGTAAAATGCCTTCAATATACAACTAATCTGACCTTGTGTAGGTTTACAGAAGTCTTTTTTTGTATAGAAAACATTTATAAATAGAATTACAATTCTCAGAAGTGTGTTTATAGGGGGAAAAAGACCACACAGACTTTACATTTCTCTTATTCGTAGTCCTGTTTAAAAAAAATGGCCTGTACTGTAGATGCCCCCCCCCCCTAAAAAAAAAAAAAAGTTCATTTAATAGTGCATAATCCATTATTTTTCTACCATATCTTTCAGAAAAGCTATTTCTATCCTTAGTACTCAAAAGTTGCTGTAGCTACTGGCAAGACCCCGCCATTGCCTCTTTTTGACTCAGGAAACGCCTATTTTGCCA
This sequence comes from Dendropsophus ebraccatus, assembly GCF_027789765.1. Classification (NCBI taxonomy): domain Eukaryota; kingdom Metazoa; phylum Chordata; class Amphibia; order Anura; family Hylidae; genus Dendropsophus; species Dendropsophus ebraccatus. The sequence goes on from NC_091455.1 coordinate 176,931,224, forward strand.
TCCATCATCACAATTGGGATTCTTTACTGTAAAAGCAGTGAGACTGTAGAACTATTAAATTTGTCACATGACGTTTTCATAGGTCACTCATTGAACACATTTAAGATTGTGCCGAATACCTTCCTTAAAAAACATAATATTACGAGGTATGATTACTAGATTTCTGGTGATCCTGATCCTGGAATAATTCTGTTTCTTGTATTTGGTGTCAGGAAGGAATGTGTTGCCTGCTATGGGGCAATTGGTACCTGCTTCATAAGGGCTATTTGCCTTCCCCCCAGATCACACGGGAGGGTAATTACTTGAACTTGATGGACTCTTGTGTTTTTTTCAAAATAATAATATTTTTTATTTATATAGCACCAATATATTCCACAGCCCTTTACAATTCTGGGGGTACTGTACATGCATCGACAAAATCCAGACATTACAGAGATAAACGTGTAATTATCAAGTCCGATATGAGGAGGGAGGCCTCTGCCCACAAGAGCTTACAGACTATCAACTATGTAACTATAAAGTAAATGAGACAAATGAAAAATTATATTTACGCAAGGCTTTCACCAGGGTTTACCAGGACTGGATCCAGCTTTTCTAGGCATCCGGAAGCAGAGGTAGCCACCTGTCAAGCCAACTGCCAAGCCTAGCAAAGGGCTTCACTTTGTTTTACTAGTACTGTAAATTCTCTCATCCCTAATAAGAATATTTTCTTATATACAGTACTGAGGGGAAAAAGGCTGCCCAACACGATTGTGGTGTCCGGCAGCCTCTGCACAGTGTGCGGTGATAGCAATCACAGCTCCTTCTACAGAGGCTGCTGGACACGGAGATCGGGCAGCCTCTTCCCCGTGTACTATATATATATATATATATATATATATATATATATATACAGTACATGGCGGGGGGGCCTCATGCTATTCTGCTTTATGCTGTACAGCACTACTAGAACATAGCAGGAGATTGGGAATTGCAGGGCTCAGTGCCCTGCAGTTCCCGACACAAACAGTGGTGGCAATAGAGGGGCTGTGTCACCCCTTACTGCTGCCAGGCACCGGAAATACATACAGAAATTTTAAAAAGATACTTTTACATTTTTATTAAAGCAACCTATTAGCAAAAAAAACAAACATTTTAAGACTGCCTTTTGTTCAGGTATTTAGTCCTGAAATACATTATGGAAAAAACATTATGACAGCAATAAGTATATTACAAAACCACCACCATCCACCTTGCTGTCTTGTATAACCCCCTACCCAGTATCATTATGTGGGGAATTTGAGATGTCCTCCATAACCTACAAATTCTTGTTCCAATTTTAACAGGTTAAAGGTTATTAAAAACAAACAAAAAAATGCTTTTTAGAATGGGATTGTCCACACATTATAGTGGAGAGGAGAAAGAATCCCTTATCCAAGTATCATATTGCCAGTTCTGTGTTAGTGAAGACTTCAGAAGAGAAGGTTTTAGGGGAAATGTTTTCGGACAGCCTTAACATGCTGGGCTGTATAATCAGCATAAAGACAGAGATTGTGTTCTAGTGACATCACATCTGGAACTCTGTGTCCAGTTCTGAAGACCTCACCTAAAAAAGGATATTGATAGAAAAGGTCCAAAAATGGGCTACAAAAATGTTGGGTGGTCTAAAGTCAACAATGACTTAAGGATCTAAATCTGTATGTAGTCTAGAACATGGGTCTCCAAACTGCGACCCTCCAGCTGTTGCAAAACCACAATTCCCAACATGCCCGGACAGCTAAAGCTTTGGATTTGGCTGTCCAGGCATGATGGGAAATGTAGTATTGCAACAGCTGGAGGGCAGCAGTTTAGAGACCCATGTTCTAGAAGAAAGAAGTAAGAGGGGGCTTTAAATATGTTAAACGACTAAAAAAGATTCAGGAGAGAAGTGTTTTTAATATGAAATTGACGCATTGAACACAAGAACAAGGGGACACAATCTGAGGTTATTGGGGGAAAGACCATAAGTACCATGAGAAAATATTACTTTACTGAAAGAGTAGTAGATATTTGGAACAAACTCCCCGCCGATGTAATTGGTGAACCTATTAAGTGAATATAACCTACCTGGGATAAAGATATATCTATCCTAAGATAATAAGGGTGGACTAGATGAAGGGTAAACCCACCCTAAGAGTATTAGATCACAAATCTCATATGTAAATAATAAAAAGAAAATTTTAAAAGAAGTGTCATTATTTTTAATTTCTCACTGGTTTTAGGAAGTTATAGAAGTTCCGGGCCCCAAGCAGGTGCTGGACTTTTGACATTGCAAGACTAATAGATGTCACATAAAATCAATTTCATCATTATTAGAATATTAGAATAAAAATTATAACAAATCTTTGCATTCTATATTTATAACCCTTCTCCAATATTAAAACCATTATATATATATATATATATATATATATATATATATATATATATATATATATATATATTCAATCACAATCATCTATTTCACATTTATGCTGTGATGCCCCGAAAGCAAATTTCCTTCCCATGCATTTTAATCACTGTAGTAATGTGCCGAGACTGATTCTATTTCCCAGTGTCTGCTGAGATGAGATGTGACAGAAAAATACCCAACAACTATGTGTAATGTATACATGTAGAGGGTTTTATTATATGGTTCACTGCAAAACAAGCCAAAATGAATAAAAACAGGCCTGGTTGATGGGGTGTTCATGTGCATATCAGGGAAGAATGTGAATTTAAACAAAAGTTCAATAGGGAAACACTTTCAAATGGTGTTACATGAGCAAAGCGGGTTCTGTCCAGTAACCTGACACTGCATTAAATTGGAGAAATTTATTTGTAAAAGTTGTGCTCTGCGGGATTATGTGATTTCATGTTAACATGTTATTTCCATTATATACCATATCAACATCTGTAACTAGTAAACATTTCATGCTGCCATATGGTAAAGATCACATGTAAGAAAATACAACACCTAATGAGATAATACAACATACATGTGAAAATGATGCTGTAAACACTTAAATTATATATATATATATATATATATATATATATATATATATATATATATATATATATACCCAAACATATAATATCTATATCTATCTATTGTATAAATTAGAGATGAGCAAACTTACAGTAAGTTTGGATAAATATGCATAGATATGTAGAAAAGTGTGATTCGCTACTGCTGAAAGTTTAGCCAAACCATTGTAAGGCTATGTTCACACAACGTCAAAAATATTGAAAAGGCGGCCGACTTTCATATTTAAAAAAACTATTTAACTGACTGCAATGGCAATGCATTGAAGTCAATGGGAAGACAGACGTCCAATGCACACAGTGTATTGAATAACGGACGTTTTTGCCGCGGACATCAACATAATGAACATGATCATTATTTTTGGACGTCTTTTGCAAACAGCTGAGGTTTTTTACTAGTAGTTCACACACAGTTTTTTTTTTTTGTCACCGTTCTTTCTCCGTTTTTACAATTAAATTCAATGGACTTAATAAAGACACACCCAAAGATCAATTAGTAACCCAAACTAGAATAATTTACAAACACCAGTCATTGCACTAAGAGGAGGCCAGGCTGCTAAATGCCGTCCGTTATTTTAGACTCAAAATAACGGACGGCATTTTAAACAGAGCTGAAAAAACGTTGTGTGAACATAGCCTATGACGAAAATACTGTATCTTGAGATGATGGTCCAGAAAAGACCATTATATGTTGAAAATATTGTAACTTGAGGCCATTGTAAGTTGAGAGACCCATATATATATATATATATATATATATATATATATATATATATATATAATCTGATGTTGTTTCCAAAATACACAGCTAATGTTCTTCCTTGTTTTGCAGCTTAGTGACAGTTAGTAACGATTGGCCTTGTGACAATTGCACTGAATAGTTTGCTAATGTCAATAGTAAGTAAGTGCATGGATTTGGCAATAGGGATTGTAAGGAGTTGCGCTTGGGAGAGTTCAGTTAGAGGTCAGACGTGTTCACTGTCCATGTGCGACGGAATGAAACAAATATTGTCATCTTTGTAAGCAGATCACATTTTGTAGCCATTCATGTGTACATTTGCGTTTCTGTTATATATGAAAAAAAAAAAAAAGGAAAACCTTGGAGCATCTTTGTTTAACAGACAAAGCCCCTTGAATAGTATACTTGACCTTAACAAGCCGCTTTTTTTTCCTGCTGCCCGGCTCATTTCTACATGACAGTCTGTGAGACGCTAGACGCAGGAGACAAATTCTTATTCATTAATTAATGTTCCTGTCAAAACAACAATATCATTGTGATAATGAATGAAGAATAGATGTAACTACTAACTGTAAACAGGTCGACGGTAACAACCTACCATAGATGGATAGAAAAGAGGCTTTCTTGGCCCTGAGTAATTGCTGACTAAAAATAAACATTATGAGCCATAGGGTCTATTGCAAAAACTCCATGTCTTAATGTGACAAGACAAATTAAGTGACAGTTCAAGAAATCTGACTACATGAGATTTGTCAGAAGGGGAAACGTTCAGATGATTACGAGTTTGTGGATGATTACTAGCTTTGATAAAATGGTGACTATTATTTTTTCTCAATATAATTTATTGCATTTTTTAGTAATATAAATATTAAAGTGAATCAAAGTCTATTTACAATGTGAAGGATACATACATATCTGAGTATCACATAAATAATACAGAAGAATAGCAAACATAAGTATTATCTCTATGGAAAAGGGAAACAAAAAAAATAAAGAAAGGGAACCTCTACATCATGACGAAGAAGTAATTCTTAGTGCTCCTAGGGTGTCACTCACCTTCTTAGTATAATACCAAGTAGTGTTACGATACTGTTTAATAATAGGCTCTCTTCCAACTCTTTTTAATGAAACTCTTGGTAGAAGTGTCTTTGTTACGAATTGCATCTTGCAACTCCCAGTGTATAGTTTCCTTAAAGGAGAAGTCAGGCAAAATTTTTCATTAAAGTATTGTATTACCGCTCAAAAGTTATACAAATCACCAAAATACACTTATTATGGGAAATGCTTATAAAGTACTTTTTTCCCAGCACTTACTTCTGCATCAAGGCTTCACTTCCTGGATAAAATGGTGATGTCACGCCCCGACTGCCAGAGCTGTGCGGGCTGTGGCTGCTGGAGAGGATGATGGCAGGGGGACACTGAGGGACGCAGGGCACTGGGGGACACTAAGCATCCCTCTGCAATCATCCTCTTCAGCAGCCACAGCCCGCACAGCTCTGGGAGTCGGGTCGTGACATCACCATTTTATCCAGGAAATGAAGCCTTGATGCAGTAGTAAGTGCAGGGAAAAAAGCTCTTTATAAGCATTTCCCGTAATAAGTGTATATTGGTGATTTGTATAACTTTCTGGGGGCAATACAATACTTTAAAGGGGTAGTGCGGCGGTAAAAAAATTATTCACAGAATAACACACATAACAAAGTTATACAACTTTGTAATGTATGTTATGTCTGTGAACGTCCCCCTTCCCCGTGTCCCACCACCCCCACCCGTGTACCCGGAAGTGTAGTGCATTATACATTACCTGATCCGTGTCGCGCCCGTCTGCCGCGTCATCAGCCGCTGAGCTGCGATTGGCTGAGCACAGTTATGCTGAGCCAATCGCGGCTGGGCAGCTGGCACTCGGGAAGATCGGAGGTGTTCGGGCCGGCCCGGCCGAAGATGACGTTTGGCACAAGATGGCGGACGCGTGTCGACACGGATCAGGTATGTATAATGCACTACACTTTCGGGTACACGGGTGGGGGTGGTGGGACATGGGGAAGGGGGCAGTCACAGACATAACATACATTACAAAGTTGTATAACTTTGTAATGTGTGTTATTCTGTGAATAATTTTTTACCGCTGCACTACACCTTTAATAAAAAATTTTGCTGGACTTCTCCCTTAAGAGAAATCACCAATTCAGATATAGTTGGAAAAGTGTCAGATATCCAATGGTTTAACAGATTCTTAAGCGCTAACAGTAAAGTGAGTTGAATACCCTTAGAGGCTATTTGTTTTTTAGAGGATCGTACCTCTTCAGTCACCACATCATGAAAGACATAAATGAGCAAAGTCAAAGGTTTGGTTTCATTCTATGTGGTATGAATAAATGTCTTTACCAATTTCCAATATGGCTGAACTTGAGAGCATGACCTCACGCAATGCAACAAATTTGCATTTGGTTTGTTACATTTAGGACAATGTGTTAAGAAATCATCTGGCATATTTGGATAAGAGAAATTAAAAGCATAGATTGCTTTATGTAGTAACCGAAAATGGATTTCCCTCAGTTTCACACTAGGAGTAGCTGAATTAACATAATGGATACTATTTAACAATTTTTGTTCTATATTTTCAGTCTGTAGTTCAGAAGACCCTTTGCGAAGGAAAGGAGGAGGAGAGTTATGTAGAGAAACATTACACAACATATGATATTGTTGCAATAGAGACAAATTAGGGGAAGATTTAGAACAAAGGAGGTCAAAACTACCCAATTTTTCGGCAGTTGCACAAGATCTAACTCTATTAGCAAAAAATCGACATAGTTGTTCAAAAAGATGATTTTAATCTGGAGGTATGGCATGTTTTTGGCTATTCCACAATAGAAACTCTCCTTTATTAGAATCTAATAAGTGTGCCAGATGAGTGTTTTTTTTTAGTTTCCACTCCACTTGGACGGGATTATTATTTCCCTGCAGAAAAAGAGGAGAATCCCATAGTGGGAAATATTTAGAAAGGCTGAATGGAAGGCTGTGTAATTTTCTCACCGCCTTCCAGGTGGCTACAGTGTCTGCAAGGATAGCATGTTTCAAATGCGAAGGTAGTTCTGAAATAGATCAATGCAAGATAGAACGCCATTTGTGTTCGGACGCAATTCTGTGGACACGTGAATGATCCCTTTGCCTTCTGAGCTGCGTCCTATGCTGGGGTAATTAGCCCCTGATTGCACCTGAGCACAAGGTGTGTACTGGAGTGGGGAGAGAATGACAGATCCCACTACCAAACCTACCTGCCATTCCAATAAAATCTAGGCCCAACATTACTAAATAATAGCTCAGCAGAATTATAGCCCTCCAGTACTTTTACACAACACAGTGGTACCTTGGTTTAAGAGTAACTTGGATTGAGAGAATTTTGCAAGAAGAGCTCACAGTTTTTCAAAATTGTGACTTGGTTTAAGAGCATTGCTTTGGTTTCAGAGCTCCCAGTACTGGGTGGGAGGGGGAGTCAGGGAGGAGCATGGTCTGTATAGTGTGGTCTACAGCCCTGTACCCTGACCCAGGAAGTCTCCCTCACCTTCCAAATCATAGCAGATCCACTTCAGACTGGGGCTTACATCAGGGGACAGGACTGTGGAGGTAATCTCTTTATAGCTGTAACCCCTCTCTCCCCAGACAGAGAGTGCTGCTATACTGTACCCACATACAGTATGTCCTGATCACTCCTTCATGCTCCCTGCAGTCTCTGTCATCCCTTGTGTTTCCCATCCTCTCCATTACTGTAAAGTAACTTATAATATAACATATTCAGTTGTTTCTATATGTTTGTTTAAATTGTTTTACATGTTATTCAGAATCATTATTTTTGGGGTGTGGAACCAATTGTTTGCATTTCAATTATTTCTTATGGGAAAATTTGCTTTGGTTTAAGAGGGATTTGGATTACAAGCACAGTCCCGGAACAAATTATGCTCGTAATCCAAGGCACCACTGTATATATTTATCCCCACTGGAACTCAGAATTCCCTAATTTTTTCAGTGGGTCAAGTGCTTTTCACTTTTATATTGCAAATAAGGCTCAGGAGAATAGCTACAGAATACTTCCCAGATGTTTTAGAGGTTCTTCCTGCATTAACTAAGTCCCTTTGCCAGTGGTCTGTTGGAGATATAGTGGCAGTGAGGGGACCATATAAACCAGATGCGTTGCCCCTCTAGAGATTCCTCATTGACAAAGTCTGTGGCCCTACCATGAATAGTTCCCCTGAGACTCTCCCGCTTTATTGCTTGATATGCAGAATTGTAAGTTCAGTCATCAACACTTACCTATGTTGTTCTGTCAGATGGAATAACCAATAAATACACATACAACCTGCACAAACACTTGGGGGGAGATTTATCCAAGGGTGTAAAATTTAGACTGGCGCAAACTGCCCACAGCAACCAATCACAGCTCAGCTTTCCTTTCAGCACTGCCTAAAGCTGAGCTGTGATTGGTTGCTGTGGGTAGTTTGCACCAGTCTAAATTTTACACCCTTTGATAAATCTCCCCCTTAGTGTACACATTTTAAGTTTTTACATCTTTTGCTCCTTGTACCGATGACAAGTTTATCTTTAATCTGAATGTGGTTTCTTCTTTTTTCTCACAAAACCACTGTCCGGTCATCTTGTGGTCTATTAGTTCATACTGTTAGGGAAGGTTGTAAAGCTTATGTCTTGCAAAATAAACATCCCTTTATTGTGACTCCTGTGCTCATTTCAGCTTTCCATCCGACCTCATTATTGTAACGCTGGGAGTTGTGGTTCCCCTGTGCCACCACTAGCGATGACGTAAGCCGCACCAGGGAGCCGAGTCTAAGGGGCCGCTGGTCTTCACCAGAGCCCGCTGCAAAGCAGGACGGATTTGCTGCGGCAGGTGACCCCCAGGTCGCTACCCCTGGCTTGGCTTGCTAGTGGTGGTGGCGAGGTGCAGCTGGAGACTAGTAGGCAGATAGACAGGTACTCCGCAGGTGGCTTGGCTGGAACTGATGGCAGGAACCAGGAATGGCTGGAACCGCTGGGCAGGATACACAGGAAGAAATATACCAACAGGACACACAGATAGGATACATAGACTGGATACAGGAGAGCTGGGCCACACACTAATGGTAAGCATGTAGAGGCTCCAACACCTGTGGTGGGGCAGGGCTGCAATTTATAGGAGAGCTGCAGAGCAGCAGCCAATTAAAGGCACACTGACCCTTAAAATTATAGCAGAGCCAGCACGCGCTTCCTAGGAGACAGGGACACGCCCATCGAGCTGACAGGGAGCCAGAGGAGGAGGAGCCCAAGCACATAGCAGGAGATGGGGCAGCAGCGGCAGAACCTGCGCGGTCGGGGACGAGACTGTGGCCATGACCAGGAGTGACAACGCGACCGCACCGAGAGGTATGTGCTGCGGCCGCGGATGTGACAGTACCCACCCTTGGGCCTCCCCCGCTTTTTTGCCTGCAAGAAGGTCTTAAAGGGGAACTCTAGGTAGAGGTTAAAAAAAACAAAACTTCTGCAGAAGCATATAGCATTACTTACCTATCTATTCGATTTTTGAAACCACCAAAAATAAATTTGTTTTGGGGGTTTTGTTCTGTTTTGTGTTTCTGCACTTCCTGGTTTATTAGTTATACACAGGACCACAGGTTCCAGAATGCAATGCTTTCCCTCAGCTGTTCATCACAGTCCTCCATGCTGCCTATTCCCTGCCCAAATCTGTTGCAGAACATCTAGGCTGTGTTCACACATTGCAGTTTCATTTTGTTACTGAATTATTTGCAGTACTTTTTCATTTCATTGTTGTCCCACCCACACAGCACGCTGTATTCTCTACCTGTAACACCACACAGCACACTATATTCTCTACCTGTAACATCACACAGCACAGAACTTTTTGAATTTTTTTTCTTTTCATTTCCACGTACATATTATGATCAAGCATCTGTTATCTTTGATGTTGAGCCCCACAATAAGGCTCTGATCCTCTCTGCCGTTTATCATCATTTACTGTGTTACTGCATCATTTTTGTGAATACGCTGCAGTACTGCAATGACACTCCAACATGTGTGAACACAGCCCTAATTCCACTGCAGACTTCTGCACAATCAGTGCAACACCTGCTTCTGGCGGTCAGGGATGGTGAATCACTCAGGGGATTGGGGGATCCAGCCAAGCCTCCTGGGAGATCACGCCCTGCCCCCTGTCTGCATCATCAGCCTGATCTCAGCAAACACACACAATGTGAGACAGAGGCATGGAAGATTTGTCTCCTAGGGATGGGATAGCAGAAGGAGCAGGAGACAATGTGGATTTGCACAGATGCCATTTTTTTCACTTCCTGGATTTTTATCAGCTACCAGTGTGGCAGAACCGTACAGGTACAGTAATACATTGTATAGACACATATATTTAACTTTTAATGTACTTTTAATAGAAAACAAGTTTTTCTTATCTGAAATTCCTCTTTAATGAGATCCCGATCTAAGATGTTGACTTTGGTTTCGCTGGATCTCTCCTCTGGGCCAAAACCTCTCCAGTCAACCAGAAATAAGCGTCTTCCTCCAACAGTCTTCATTGCCAGGATGTCTTTAACAGCATAGATGTCATCAGAGAGCTTGTGGAGGGGAAGAGGAGAGTTTACTGGGAAAACGCTTGGGGACCACTGGTTTTAAGAGCGAGACATGGAAAGAGTTCAGGATTTGCATGGTAGGAGGCAGGCGTAGTTTATAGGCGACCGGATTGATGCGCCTCAGGATTGTAAATGGACCAAGGAACCGTGGACCCAACTTGTAACTTGGGATCTTTAATCGAACGTGCTTGGCCGACAACCAGACTTTATCACCTGGAATGAAAGTTATGGCAGGTCTCCTCTTCTTGTCTGCCTGCACCTTCATTCGACCGGTTGCATGTATCAGGGATTGGCGTGTCTGTTCCCAAATGAACTTTAAGTCTCTTACTAGATCCTCCACACTGGTACCTCAGTAGATGTGGACAGAGGTAGTGGGGGAACAGGGTGACAACCGTAGACAATAAAGAACGGTGACTTACCGGTGGAACTTGAGTCTAGGTGGTTATAGGAGAACTCTGCCCAGGGAAGTAGGTTAGCCCAGTTGTCCTGGTGAGCAGAAACAAAATGCCGGAGGTAGTTCCCTAGAACTTGACTGATCCTCTTAACTTGCCCTTTGGACTCCGGGTGATAGGCTGAAGAAAAGTCCAACTTGACCTAGAGCCAGGAGACAAACTGAGGTCCTCTGTTGGAAACAATGGGGGAGATTTATCAAAGGGTGTAAAATTTAGACTGGTGCAAACTGCCCACAGCAACCAATCACTGCTCTTCATTCCTTTCACCAGAGCTGAATGATGAGCCATGATTGGTTGCTGTGGTCAGTTTGCACCAAGTCTAAATTCTACACCCTTTAATAAATCTCCCCCAATATGTTGTGGTAGACCATGCAACCGGAATATGTGTTGGAAAAAAAGGTTGTCCAGGCAAGGGGAAGAAGGGAGAGCAGAAAGATTCACGAAATGCGACATTTTGGAGAACTGATCGTTAACCACCCAGATCACAGAGTTTCCTTCAGAAGGAGGGAGATCGGTAATGAAGTCCATAGCAATATGTGCCCACGGATGCTCTGGAATGAGCAAAGGCTGTAGCAGGCCGGCTGGTTTCTGACGAGAGGACTTGTTTTGGGTACAGGTGGTGCAGGAAGCCACAAAGTCCTTGACGTCCTTGGACAGACTTGGCCACCAGTAGTGGTGGGAGATCAGTTGCCCCGTCTTACGGGATCCAGGATGCCCAGCTATCAACGAAGAGTGCCCCCATTTCAGAATTCTCCTTCGGAGTGCTGGGCGAACATAGGTTTTCCTGGCAGGAACATTCTGAAGAACAGAGGTGGCAACCGGCATCAGCTGTTCTGGTGGTATGATGTGGCAGGGAGTGTCCTTTTGTCCAAGGACATCGGAAGCCCGCGAGAGAGCATCAGTTTTCATGTTCTTCTCCGCTGGATGAAAATGAATAACAAAGTTGAAACGGGAGAAGAAAAGGGACCACTTGGCTTGCCTGGGGTTAAGTCGTTGTGCCGACTGGAGGTACAGGAGGTTCTTGTCATCCGTGAAGATGTTCATTGGGTGTCTTGCCCCCTCTAGGAGAGGACGCCACTCCTCCAGGGCCAACTTAATCGCCAGTAACTCACGGTCTCTCAGGTATAGTTCCCTTCAAGCGGGGAAAAGGTCTTAGAGAAGAAGCCACAGGTCCTAGTCTTGCCTGAAGAGTCCTTCTGAGTGAGAACCGCTCCGGCGCCCACAGAAGAGGCATCCACCTCCAACGAAAATGGCCTTGTGGGATCTGGACGAGAGAGGACTGGAGCAGAAGCGAAGGCTGACTTCAATTTGTCAAATGCTTGTTCAGCCTCGGGTGGCCACCACTTGGGGTCAGCTTTCTTCTTGGTAAAAGCCACAATTGGCACAACCAAGGTGGAGAAATGTGGAATGAACTGTCTATAATAATTGGCGAACCCCAGGAAGCATTGTATGGCTCTGAGCCCAACGGGATGTGGCCACTGAAGGACTGCCGAGAGTTTTGCTGGATCCATCTGTAGACCATGGTCTGAGATTATGTACCCAAAAAAAAGGGAAGGCTGGGCTGATGGAACATGCACTTCTCCAATTTGGCATAAAGACGGTTGGCCCTTAGCCATCGCAGTACTTGGCGTACTTGAGTCACATGGGTCTGCATATCAGGGGAGTAGATCAGGATGTCATCCAAGTACACAATGACACAAATGTAGAGGAGACCCCGGAACATGTCATTGATGAACTCCTGAAAATCCGCTGGGGCATTGCAGAGACCAAAAGGCATGACCATTTACTCGTAGTGCCCATCCCTGGCGTTGAAAGCGGTCTTTCATTCATCAGCCTTTCAGATCCTGATCAAATTGTAGGCCCCACTGAGGTCCAGCTTGGTGAAGACTCGAGCTCCCCGGAGACAATCGAATAACTCCGAAATCAGAGGCACGGGGTAGCGATTTTTCACCGTCACTATGTTGAGTCCCCTGTAATCAATACAAGGACGGAGTGATCCATCCTTCTTCAGAACAAAGGAGAACCCGGCACCAGCAGGAGAGGTAGACTTACGGATGAAGCCCTTCTGCAGGTTCTCCTTGATGTAAGGGGCCATGGCCTCAGTCTCTAGGACCGAAAGGGGGTATACTCTACCACAAGGAGGTGTGACGCCTGGAAGGAGATCAAAAGGGCAATTGTATGGCTGATGAGGCGGTAGAGTGTCAGCTTCTTTCTCTAAGAATACATCTGCCACGTCTCGGTATTTGGCCAGTAGGCCAGGCAGAAGTTTGGAGGAGTCTGGCGAAGATGAAGGAGGCCGGATCTGAAGGGACTGCGGCTGCGGCAATTCAGGCCGCAAGACAAGATTTCCCCAGTGTTCCAGTCAAGGTTAGGGGCGTGAAGCTGCAGCTAGGGTAGACCCAACAAGATGGACATGGAAGAATAGGGCAGGACATAAAATCCCATCTTCTCTCAGTAAAGTGCCCCTCCTTGCAAGGTCACGGGATTGGTCTGGTACCAGATGACATCACTGAGGGTCTCACCAGTGATGGAGGATATAGTCAGTGGTTTGGCCAGAGGAAACACCGACAGAAGCCACTCTTTCACCAGGGATGCAGTGATGAAAGTGCCTGCAGAGCCAGAGTCCAGGAAGGCAGTAGACTGAAATGGCTGACCGACAGTGGAGAAGACCATTGCCGGGAGGCCTCTCCTACCGGACCTAGGTGCGGGAGTTTCCTGGTCATTCTGGACGCTGAGGACACTTCATACGAAAGTGGTCAGGGCTGGCACAGTAAAGGCACAGATTGTGCTCCCGACGACGAGTCCTTTTCTCTGCAGATAAACAGATTTTATCCACCATAAGACTGCGTCGGGGACTCAGGAACAAATGCCTTCTGGAAAGTTGATGCCAGACGGTACGTGCGGCGAGGACAATAACTCACGTTCTTGTCGAACCTCCTCCTCTCACTCGGTGAACTGGAGGTCTATCCAGGTGGCCAGATGAATGAGGACATTCAGAGAGGTAGGCAGGTCACTCAGGATAGCACGTCCCTCACCCGGGAAGATAGACCCTTTTTGAAAAAGGGTCTTGGGTCTTATAGTTGTTTGGGCCAAATATTTGTTATACCACACTACATGCTCCAAAAATAATTTTTGTATTTTTAAGAAAGCATTCCACACCAAAATAGTCAGTAAGAAGGAAAAGATGATAGTGGAGCTTGTGTTACAAAGGAATATGAATTACACAGAAGGGATGTCATAATGATACTGTACATTCTCCATTCTTTTTTTCCCCCCTTTCTGAAACAGTGCTCTCTGCTGCCACCTCTGTCCATGACAGAAACTGTCCAAAACAGTAGATATTTTCTATGGAGATTTGCTTTTGATCTGGACACAAACAGAAGTGGCAGCAGAGAGCTCTGTTTCAGACTGAAAATAATACACCACATCCTGCAGGGCATAAAGCAGCTGATAAGTAGTGGAAGACTTGAGATTTTTAAATAAAAAATCTACAAATCTATATAACTTTCTGGGACCATTTCATCTTGTTTTCCAAGATCCAGTAGGGGCACAATAATGAGTGTCAATCTTGTTGATCATTTGTGGGGCCCTTAACTTCATCATTTTTTAGCACACATCCTCTATGTACACCAGCAATATGCAGCCAGACTTTATTGAAGGCAGAAAAGATGTGATTAGCTAATGAAATAGCATTTTATTGATCATTGGCTGATTACTGGCCATTTTACATGGGCCACTTACTGGAAACCATGTAATACTACATATGTGTAGCTGGACAATACTTCTCCCTGAAACATCAGCCGACGCTGGGTCTTTAGGAGATAGAACAATGGCAGTTGGCTTACTGGGTGAGTAAAAAAGACAATCCTTTTATTAAAGGAAACTTACTGCAAATGTTTCATACAGCTCGAAGGCAGACATGGATTGAAATGGTATTTTATGGTTTCAATTATAAGCTACAGGGTGCAAAATGTGATCCCCTTGTGATCTTTATTTTGATTTAGGGGATCCTACCATAAAATATAAAACAGAAAGTCTTCACAATATAAAACACATTTTCTGTCCAGTGGAACAAGGATGAACTTATGGGGCATTGTGGGAAACATCTCTTTATTGAAGGGTAACATCTATGAAAATAAATGGCGCTAGACTCCCTTCTAAGATGTACTTCTCACACTGCTGCTTTGTGGTGTTGAAGATCGTTCGGTGGGGAAGACATTGTTTTTGGACAGGGTCCAGAAGCCAAGCTTTCTGTTAATTTGTTGCAGATTATTTGAGATTCTCATTTGACTTCCATCTCTAAGATATGTAATTCTCCCTAAAGGCTATGAAACCATGCTTTACCAGCCACCAGATGTATCATTCCACATGCTGAGAATCTACAGGGCTCTCCTCTTCAGAGTTCAGGGAAAAAAACCTCTGTATGGTGCACAGGATGGATGGCTTCCAATTCACAATAGGATCTAAGTCTAAGCAGGTTTTACTCTCTGGAATCGATTTGGACTGAGAACTCTTCCTCTTCTTAGGTTTGCTACACTGTTACAGTTTGCTTCCATATGTGCAATCCTTGATTTACGCTTCTTGTCCTCGAGGAACAATTTTTCTCATTCTCTCCATAGATCTTCATCATCTCTAGCATCGTCATATATTGTCTCTGCAATGGAATTACAGTAAATTCAAGGAATAAGCATATTTTATATTGTATGCAGCTGAAAAACACAAAGTATGGTGAAAACCTGACCACCTCTGACCAAATGTATGCATGGAATAGAGAAAGTAATTCAACACAAGTACAACACAAACTTGTAATGTAAACTTTGTGTCCCGTCTTTGGACTCTAACCCCTAATGATCAGCCCAGTTTTCTTTTCACTGTTTTTGTTTTTATTTCCTTGCCTTCTAAGTTCCATAATACTTTTATGTTCTAATTGACAGAGCCTTCTCCTAAAAATACAAATTACAACCATAAAAGGTTACTTGTGGGTGGAATTGCAAAATATTTCAATTGTGTATGGGGGGGGGGGGGGTGTTAATGTTTACACCATTCATTGTGCTGCAAAACTGACAGGTTTTATGTAACTTTTTTGTTGTTTAAATATTTGAAAGATGGAAAAAGAAAGTTGTTTTAATCTGTATTATTGGGGATTTTTATTTGTTTATTTTTTTTTACTAAAATTATACGTCTTAGAAGACTTGGCTATGCGTTTGCTTGAAATGCTTAAAGGGCAACTATCAGCAGGTTAGAAAAATTTAACCTATTGATATGTCAATATAGCACACAGGTCACTGAGGATGAAGGTAAGTTTCTTACCTTTATCCTGGACACAGTTTTTGTGATATTAGGAGTATATTTTCTATGCTAATTATGAACATGGTGCACTGGAGGCGGGGCTACTGTCCTCAGTGCACCGATCTGCCCCAGCTGGCTCGCCTCTTTAGTAGTCCACCCCCAGTGCACCAAAGTACATCATTAGCATAGGCATAAAACTGCTAATATCACAAAAACTGCGCCAAGGATGAAGGTAAGAAAATAAACTTCAGCCTCAGCACCTCTGTGCTATAAGGACATTATATTAGATTCTTCTAACTTGCTGATAGTTCCCCTTTATATATGTAGTCCTATATAGCACTATCTTCAGGATACAATGATTAAGAGACTGTACCTAGGTGGCCATTTATTTTATCACCCTTTCAATAGAATGCCTGTTTTTTGTCAGTCTCTTTTCCAACCTGTCTGTGGTTTATATAGATTTTATAGCTCACATCTCTTGGGATCCCTGCTGCTTCAGCCTGTACGGAGGTTGCACATTTTTTCTGGTAAGCATATTCTACCTCAAGCAGTTCATAGTAGAAGAAAACTGTTTTAGACTGAAGTGTAGGGAAAACTTAAATCTATAATGGTTAAATCGGCAAACTGTCCACTGGTTCCAATCAATCAGCAAAGCTCTAAAGGAGAAATGATTAAGATTAGTGTTATATGTCACTCATCTAAAATTCCACCTGCGTCTGCTCTGCCAGATATATTGAGAAGCGCAACTGATGGTTGTGTGCAGGCGTAAGTTAGTCACGTCCTACCTGCCCGCCTCTTCTGTTCTGCAGTGTCATGCCCCTTTTCTACCCATTTGGTGAGTGCAACCAAGGGTTTTACTCAACAGTTTGTGACTTTTCCCTGGTGAGTACCCTAAATGTGCCTTTGGGCTGTAATACAAGGCAAGGCTTTTCTTTAAATGTGAGGAAAAGCCAATAATATTTTATTCCTCAATAAAAGAATGCACAATTTTTTAAATCCAAGATCATGACATTACTTACAGTATGTTATAGTCTTAGAAACGACTCTGTTCAGTATGTATATAAACAATGTGAGTATTGATATAAAGTAGTAATACATTACCTTTCCTTACAAAGATTTCACTGAGCTATTTGAAGAACAAAGAGAACATAAATGTACAGTATATACAGTGTAGTATTTATTTAGAAATGGCAAATGACTGTAATGGTATGTATCATTTCCTGCTTCTTTGAATTAGTCTATAGAAAAGGATAATCTTTGTTCATTTCTTTCACTAAGCCATGCAACATATGCAGCCTAGTCATAACTAATATTGAGTGGACTTACTGAACCGTTCGGGTTCGGCAACCTTCTCCAAACCGGAATGATTGGCATTTGACTCCTAACGACTGGAGAAGTTGGTTCCCCCCCTAGGGAGACCTGTAAAACATGGATACAGCCTATAGCAGTGCTAAGAATGTTTGGAGAATGTTGTTGGGGTACTCTGGGCTAGGGTTGTTTTCAGTGTATGGCCAGGGAGGAGGTTGATAAAGGCAACAACGTCCACTTTCCTCCCCAGTTCCAGCGCCAGGTCCTGGATCGCGCTGCTGCAGTCTCTGGCGCTCGGCCGCTTCCAGGTCTGTGATGTGGGCTTGAGACGTGATGTTTCCATTGCACTCAGCCCTTCAGCCGCAGAGGTGGGACCCAGCGCTGGGACCAGGGAGGTAAGTGGACGTGCCTTCATCCACCTCCTCCCTGGCCATACACTGAAATCACTCCCAGCCCGGAGAACCCCTTTAACAGTTTCACAAATCTGCTCAACACTAGTCATAACAAAACCACTCAAGAAAATGTCTCACCTGTTGATGTTTTTTATCAATGTTAACAAACCATTTTATTCAATTTTAGGGGTGTGATATGTCATACCTATCAGATTTCTAAAGTGGAATCATTGATGATATGCGTCTGGTAGGGGTGTCTGTCATCCAGTTTGCTAAGTTGATTAGTTTCTGGATGTCTACTCTTCCTTGTTTTCTTGATCACAGGACTAGTACTCATTTATGGTGAGTTGCCTTGGTTTTTGGCACAAGTTTGTACGAGTTTCTTGTGTGATTGCTGGTGGGTCATCCATGATAAGTCTAAGGGGTAACCAAGAATTAGGACCCAGAAAAGGTGACTGGTAAAGGTGAAACTTGAGTCTTCAATTTAGTGTCAGTGTTAAGATTTTCGGTGGGGTCAGGGAACTGTGCTGGCCACTAAAAGAAGCTTTCAGGTCTTCTAAAACCAAGCTATTGTCTTGTTGGGAGGTCTAAAGATGCCCAAAGGAATTATGCTTTCTCCTGATGTTTGATTGAATCCATTTTGTCCTGACGGTTTCCTGTGCCAGAGGAAGTAAAGCAGCCCCAGATCTTCATCGAGCCCCCCAATGATTAGATGGTTTCAGGATATGCTATATTCTTCCTCCTCCTGTCAAACCTCGCACCCAAAGGCTTAAAAGCTCCAGTTTTGTTTTATGGTCTCAGAGAACAGAATATTGAAGTTGACTTTTGCTTTTGGGTCAGTGGAGGTAAACATATTAAAAACAATGAACTGTGTCTCCTAGATTTTTTACTGATTGTAACCAGATACTAAAACGTCTTCTTTTTTCTAATCTGTTTCTATTTTGAAACTGTTATTTTTTTTATTTTATTAAAATTTTTGGTATATTATTATGGGGCAGCCATCTTGCTTGAGCTGTTTTTAACAGCATTTAGTGACATGCTTTACAGCAAGCCTCATGAACATATTGTAGATGAAGATGACAATAGGCAGGACCTGTCCCCTTGAGATGAATGTGAAACATTACTGAGCATACTCTGTGACCTTTGAAGAGGTAATTTCACAGGGAGCTGGTTCTGGGATAGACTGGTATCAAATGTCGCTATAAGGGGTTGTTCACACTGAGTAAAAAAGGCTGAGTTCCATGGCGAAGTCCCTGCCACGGAATCCCGTCTGCCTCAGTGTGTCAGTGGGATGCCTTGCGCACCTTTTCTCTCTGCTCAAAGACCTGACTTTTCCATTCATACACTGAGGCAGGTGGGATTCTGCGGCAGGGGCTCCTCTGCCTGTTTTACTCAGTGTGAACATACCCTATTATTGTACGAATCCCTTTACAGCAGCCTCCTCTTATCACAGACAGAACAAAAAATCTTATCTTTAGACCTAGTGGTGAGAATAAAAACTGCAAGACCTGAGAATTATGTTTTTAATATAGATAGTAAAATGTAAAAATTGGAAAAAAACACACCAAAAATTCTTTAAGATATGTTTAACATAAAAATGTGATTTAAACAATAAGTCATTTTCTGATTATACATACCTTTTAAGGTGCCTGTACATCTTAAGTAACCATCAGACGGCCATCAAAGCTTTGGCTGTCCAGACATGATGGGAGTTGTAGTTTTGCAACAGCTAGAGGGCTGAAGGTTCCCCATCCCTGATATGAAATATAGTTATGTTTCCACTTTATACTATATTTGTAATGATCTATTTTGCTGAACCATTTGCTAAATAATCTTTAAAGAGTTTAATACCCTATCAGATTCATAATATTAAATGTAATAAAGAGGGATTTGTAGGGTGCTCTGATCAAGAAAATCTCATATGAGTTAAATAATTAAGAACTAGAAATATTGCCTATATCCTTACTACCCTGGGAACGCCACTGTTGTCTGAGCTCAGAAGCTAAGCAGAGTTGGGCATGGTTATTACTTTGATGGAAAAAACACTAAATATGTCAAATATATTATTGTTTTATGGATGAAATCCCAGAAACACAAAAAAAAACAACAACATAGTTTTAGAGACTTTTCAGCTGTTTGGGGACATTTAAATAATTTAGAACAAAGCTCATATGTTTCTTAAAGCATCTAGAAATCCCAATGGATTTTCACTCTTCCCAAATGAAATAAATCACTGGAAGTCATGTAAACTCAAATATGTTGGTCAACTGTATAATTTACTATTGCTTTGATGTTCTCATAATGAATCTTTGGCAATAAGCTAGAACTAGCATTGAGCGAGCATGCTCTATTGAGCATAGTCCGAGGTCGAGCTGGAGTTCTAGTGTCTTGCAGCAATGTACTGCATTTTTTCATTCAAATCTTTGTATATTTTATCCCTGGAAAGGGTGTGTAAAGAAATATACAAAAATATAGAATGAAAAAATGCAATATGTTATTGCAAGACACACTAGCACTCGTCTTGCTTTAACCTATTGCATTTTTTTCGGTTAAATTTTGTCAACACATCCCTTGAAGGTGAACCGATAACCCTCCGTTCTGCCGAACAGGGACCAGGGGGTAAAATGCTTGAGTCTCCCATTGATTTCAATGCGGTTTGTAACTTGAATCGAGCACTTGAGCATTTTAGTGCTCACTCAACACTGGCTAGAACGTATTCTTCATCTTGGACGCAAATGAAATGTAACATCTCTGATATTAAGGTGTGATTAGGTATGGAATCTTTTATGTTCTATTAGGGTGTTTGGACAGCATAAAGGGTAATTCTCTTTTTGTCCCTTCCCTATATGACTTAGAACCTAGAGCTGCTCTGTATGAGAAGCTCCTACTTTGTTATTCATGTGTTATGGATAGCTCTAACTAACAACCAACACTGATACAGTAGCAACCACCTAACATAGAAGCAAAGCTGGGCACTAAGAAACCTGGCGGGCAGGTTTCTGACACACTGGCTGGCAATTATTTAAAGAAGAAGTCTGGCAAAAAATTTTATTAAAGTATTGTATTGCCCGCCAAAAGTTATACAAATCACCAATATTCTCTTATTACGGGAACTGCACATAAAGTGCTTTTTTTTCCCTGCACTTACTACTGCATCAAGGCTTCACTTCCTGGATAACATGGTGATGTCACAACCCGACTCCCAGAGCTGTGCAGGCTGTGGCTGCTGGAGAGGATGATGGCAGAGGGATGCTCAGTGTCCTATGTCCCTCAGTGTCCCCCTGCCATCATCCTCTCCAGCAGCCACAGCCCGCACAGCTCTGGGAGTCGGGTCGTGACATCACCATTTTATCCAGGAAGTGACGCCTTAATGCAGTAGTATATGCAGGGAAAAGGGCACTTTATAAGCATTTCCCAAAATAAGTGTATATTGGTAATTTGTATAACTTTTGGGGGGCAATACAATAATTTAATAAAAATTTTCACCGGACTTCTTCTTTAAAGAGTACCTGTCAAAAAACTAGAAAAAACTTTTGATTTATCACATGGTTGGGGTCTGATTGTTAAATTTGCGACCAATCGGAAGAACGAGCCAGGAAAAGTCTGTTCTCTGAGGACTCTCTCCCGTCTTTGTGTCACATGACCTGGGTGGCTGCATAATGTAAGTCTATGGGGCCATCCAAAAGTTTTTTCTAATGATAGATACAGTGAATCTAGTAGCAGGTAAGACAGAAGCGTCTGCGGGAGCCAGTGGGCTCACATATTACTGCGCTGGGGGCTACAGGTCGCCCCCTTCCCCCAAACACTGACCTACCTCACTTACTTATAAAAAAAAAATGTGCAGTGGACCTTCTAAATAAAGATATGGCGCATTCCCAGTCCCCTACACTAGTAGACTCTTCCAGCAGGTTAGATCTGTCTATCCAGCTGCTGGATTCAATTAAAAAGGTTGGCAAGTTGAGTATACTGTATGTGGTCTGGGAAGAAGTCAAGCTTTGGAGGTATGGCAGTGAGTTTTTGGGTCCTGTGGGCTTTGTGGCCTAATTGTGGCTGCAACTTCTGTAGAACTATGAAAATGTATTGTTTTCAGAGATGAGCAAACCTCGAGGAGCACGCACGGGTTCGTCTGAGCCTGAACGTTTTACATTTGATTACTGGTGGCTGAAGAAATTGGATGGAGCCCTAGGGAGTCCTGAAAAACATGGCCTATGGCTGTATCTATTTTTTCCAGGCAACCTTAGGATTTGGCCACTGGTAGTCAAATACAGAGCATCCAGGTTCAGACAAATCCGAGCATGCTTAAGATTAGCTCATCTCTAGTTGTTGTATAATTTGTATCACTTATTCTCGTTTAACTTCAAGTTGCATAAATGATCTCCCCCACCTATCACTATTCTTCCTTAAACTTAATAGATTAAAAATTCTCATAAACAGTAAACCACAAGCCAGAATGATGCTTATCTCACCAACGCATTATTAATAACATTCTATAGCTGCCAGCTGGCAAGACTTGCCGTCTATTCTGCAATCATTTGGTATTTTCATTTCCTACTAAAATTGAATTTTGTGTCTCCTTATCTAGATAGGGTGTGAAGAACAGGCATGTTTTTGAGTTTCTGGCATTCAGTCAGAATTACATTTGCTGATATGAATCCGCTGAATGCGATCTCCTGCGCTAATGATCTTAAATGGCAATATATTTAAAGGTACAGTATACAGGACAGTATCACCTAAAGTAAAGAGAGGCTAATGAATTCCATATTCTGTTGGTTAGATGGAAAACAACACAAAATTACAATATCTCGGGTACATTTTTCATTCATTGCACAGAGCTGGCCCGAGGCTTGTTTAACAATGCACCAGATGTTTCTTTGAGAAATGTATTTGTCTTTGTGTGATGACAGATGCTCCTTGAAATCTCACTGTATGTAATGATACAGTTTGCCATTTCAAATCAGGAAATTCAATTTGTTTCCATACAAGCAAGGATAGAAGGTAAACCCAGGAGCGAGGCACCATAATAGCTGATGCTTCCACTGGTTACTATAGTAAATAGGAATGCGTTTTACTTATTTACCGCACCTGTCCTGCAGAATCTGGCATACTCATATACCAGGAGAATTACAACTTTATTTGTTAATCCAGATATTACTAAGAATCAGAATTAAAAACAGATTTAGTCTAGAACTATTGCGTTCTTCAGTAGGATTTCTGACAAAAATGTTTTGGACATAATTTTATATGCACAAATAAAATAGTACTTAATAGTTTATTGTTTTTGACAACCATGTAGTACATCTGTAGCAAACTTTAACATGACAGGTAATATATTACATACTATGGCAAATGCAAAAAAGAAAAAAAACCTGCATGTTCTGGGCTGCATGTTCTGTGACGCTATGGAACAATCGGTGGTTAGGTGAAGGAAAAATATACTCACTCAAATTAGCTTTGTCCCAGATGGAATGCCGCTCACCACCTTCTGAAGATCGTCCCAGGACTCGGATGAACTAACATATACGAATATAAAGGTGGACCTTGTTAGCGCTATTTATTAAATACCATCATGCAGAACATGTTAAATTGGTATTTATCACATATAATTAAAGGGGTTATCCATGATTAGAAAACATGGCCAACTTCTTCCAGAAACAGCTAAGCTCTATTCACTTCGATTTAACTGACTTGCAAAACCTCATGCAAACTGGAGGCAAGAGTGATGCTGGTTCTGGAAGAAGACAGACATGTTTTCCAAGCCTGGATTAAAGGGCTTGTCCACGGAACAGAAGCCTTCTGCTTTTTTACCCTAAATCCCATTATTTTTACTTATCAGAAGCATACCCTCCCAGATGTAAGGAGGCGGGCATACAGTATATCCTGATCATCATGTGCACTAGCACACAATGCCCAATAGCTGCACACAGTGATTCCCACAGTGATTTCACACTGGTCACTGAAGCAATTATAGCTGGCTGACACTTCATGTTTTCTCTGCACCTCTAAGCTTTGTTGTATAGGCTGGGACAGTATAAGAGTTATCTCATAATCATTTAGCAATGACTGAGTTAATGGCAATGTAATTGTATTGCTTGGCCTAGATACAACAACACCTCTTGTGTGGCTAGAAAAGTTAATTGTTGATGGATTTGCCCTTGGAAATGGCAAAGACCAGAGAAAAATAAATTTAAAAAAAGCTAATTAAAATTTGCGCAGAGAATTAAAGAGTTTTTCTGGGGAAAACTTCAATTATGCATACTGCCTCCCCATGGCAAAAAAACAAAAACAAATAAGAAACAGCTATACTTACCTCCCCATTGCTCTCCAGCTGTGTTCCACTTCTGCTGGCTTCCAGCCAATCCCATTCAGCCGATCACATGAATGAGGAAGCGGGACATCAGTCAGAACACAACTGGAACACAGCCAGTACCAGAAGATGGCACAATGGGTTCATTTATTGTTTTATGCCACAGGGAGGCAGTATGCATACTTTAACAGTTTCCTGGACAAACTATTTAAAACTCTTTTAGATATTCTACGTGAACATACCTTTCTATGATATTATTATAGTGTGCCCTATTTAAAGGTGTTATCAGGCATTAGAACATGTTTAACCCCTTTGAATATTTTTAACCCCTTTGATGCCCAGGTCAAATTAATGCAATGTTCTTCCCCACCTTCTAAGAGCCATAGCGCTTTTATTTTTCCACCTACAGGGCCGGTTGGGGTGTCATCTTTTGTGCCATGATCTCTAGTTTTTATTAATATCTTTTTGGTGTAACAGAAAAGTTTTGATAGCTTTTTATTAATTTTTGTCTGATATGTAATTTAATAAAATCAGCAATCCTGGTACGTTTGTTTTTTTTTAAAATTTATGTCGTTCACTGTGTGGGAACAATGATGTTATATTTTAATAGATCGGACAATTCCGCACGCTAACGATATGCTTATTTTATTTTTATATATTTTTTTTTATAATGGGCAAGGGGGGTATTTTAAACTTTTATTGGGAGACGGTTTATAAGGTTTTTTTCTAATACTTTTAAAAACTTTTTTTATTACACTTTTTTAAAACTTTTTTTCATTAGATTGCATGTACTGATCTATGCTATGCCATAGCATAGCATAGATCAGTGTTATCGGTGATCTATGCATAGATCATGCCTGAGAGCATAAAGCATAGAGCCGAACTGACAGGACGGAGGTAAGAGGCTTACCCCCGTCCATCGGTACATGCAAGCAGAACCCCAGCAGCATGGCTGCAGTGGTCCCGATCACTCAGCAAAAGAAGCTGGTTCTGTCACTGAGTACCTTAAACTTCACAATCGTTATATATCCCGGTGTCCTGTTGCAGTATCTCCGGTGTCACTGCTGACTTCACTCACCACCAGGAATGACAGCCTCTCCAAACAATCAGTAACTGAGACGTGACAGTGTCGCCATTGGCTGAGCGGGCTGTCACACCTGGGAGTGGCAGCCACAATCATCACGGACGCAGGAGAGGTCGCAACACAACACGGGGAGCATGGAGAGCTAAGAATAAGATGTTTTATATGTTTTCCAACAGGGCAGCATTAAATAAAACTAAATTCGAATGCTTGATAACCCCTTTAAAGTGTCCATTTCATTTATTTTTTGTTATAGTAAACAAAAAGGTCAGCAAGATAAATGTTAATGGCATCTGGAAGAAAATAAGAAAACATAGACTAAAGCAAACACAATGGAACATAAGTAATAATTATAGAGACGCATGTAGTAAAACCATTAAATAAAATCGAGACCAATAATAAGCACAAAGCTTTAAATAGTACCATGAAAGTAAAACAAAGATGAAATAAAAACAAGGGTAGGGGTCTATTAATTGCCCCATTTAGTATGGTATGAATTGAAGTGTACTAATGAATGGTATGTGTATTTTGCTTGAATTTACTTACTTAAACTGGTTTGTAACTCTATACCAACAGCCATTAGACGGTCATTTATTGTAGCTTAAGAAAACTTCTTCTACGATATAATGTATTGATCGACCCTTGTTTGTCCTGGATTACAAATCCTTATTCAGTATAGTAAGTGATCTGGAGTGCCTGTCTAATGTGACGAGAGGAGGACACATTCTTATATAATAAACAATATTTTCCGTATGAGAAATGGCTTCTAATCCTAATGTTTAGTGTTCAGACATTTCACCAGCTGAAATTTAGAATTGTAAGATTAGTCTAAATAAGTTAACATTAACCAAATAAATGTACATTAGCCACACTGAAAGGATATAAACACGACTGCACTGATGTGTTTTTTTTTAATTGTTGATTTGTTTCCTGAATGCAAAATGAAGTTTTTCAATAACCTTACATTAAAATAAACTCCCACTATTTAGCTTAAACTCAGATATGTCTTCAAGATGAACTTTCTGCACTGGTGTACACACCAGCACAGATTGTAGGCCGGTGGGAGAGAAACCTTGGGGAATGGCTTACAGAGACTAGAGACAGAAAGGAGACCAGATACAAGGCAGTTTGCAAAAAAATAGAGCTCATACAGCAAGGTGAAGAGGATGTACTAGCAAAAGTAAAAATTTTAAAGACAGCATTTTTTTGCATCAGGATCCTCCGATGGGCCCCCAGCTTTAGAACCCTTACTGACATGTTGTTTTTCACTGGTTCTTAATTGGTGGGCCCCCAGGATCATTTCCTCTGGTGGGCCCCAGATATCCCAGTCCGACACTGTGGGCATTTCACTGATAAAAAACCTAGATCACTGAAGTGAATGCCCGGAATCCCTGTGTAGTAACACCTTTGTACAGTACAGTGTGGTACTATATTATTCCTTACACATGCCAGGAGTAGCTGTTTCTTCAGGGGGCTTCAGAACCAATTACTAGTTTTCAAGATGCCAATTACTGTTTAAGATATTCACCAACTTTCACCAATCACCAACTGTAGTGGCCTAGATATAAGCCATAATGGATGTTTGTATTCTCTGACAGGAAGAAGACCTAATATCTTAAATATAAATATCTTGCTGAACCCAAGTTTTAGACATGGACAGGATAAAGACTGGATTCTGCAGATATGCCATGGGTGTATGGGAATGACCCTTTAATAAAATAGTAGGCTAGACACCTACTCAGCCCCTCCAGTTTTGTATTGTTTCAGTCATCGAAATATATTTAATTTACTTCTTTTCCCATTACAGATACAGGTCATCATTTTCCTACGATACTTCTAAGAACCTGTTCATTATCCCCTAGAAAGGAAATAGACATTAATTCTATCTAGAATCCATCTGGTTTATGACTTACATTCTGTCAAACATTGTTCTGAAGAAGGACGTAAATAATGGGAATTTTCAGATTATAAAGAATGTTTCACATCAGATCAGAGGGTAAAAGAAATGAAGGACATGGAAGCTAAATAATATAAAATCATTCACATGGTGAGCTATTTTACAATCTTATATATATATATATATATATATATATATATATATATATATATATATATATATACTAATAAAAAATCACCGGCGTATGGGGACCACTTAGGACTAACTAATACTTAACTTTTAATAATTCATTAAAAATTGTAGCAAAAAGGTCCACACTAACAACAAAAAGACATACACTAATGTGCTCTATATACAGTGAGGTAACCTACAGGGCAAATGTAGACATAGGGGAGATATCCCACGTTCCCAAAGGGATGCTAATACTTAGGGACTAATGGCCCGGTGTCAAAACACCTAGGATACAATTAAAGAGTCAGGGAGAAAAGGAGAGGAGAGTAGTGGTGCGCCCTGCTCTCTGCCCTAATAACCTCTTGCCCTGCCTTTTGGGGAACCCACCTCCTTAACAGGGTGGCCCCAACCACGGTGACAGTCCCTTCCTTATTGCACGTGCCCAGTAGGAAACAAGAAGCACAGAAGACAGAAAAGAGTGAAAAAACGGTGTATACTCAAAACCACCTTAAAAACAACCAGCAAGAAATATCATATTATATACACAGTACCTATTATATATAAGCTGTGCTTGTTCCTACACAGCGCCTATATCAAAAGCTGTGTTCGTTCAGACGCGTTTCAGCCATCCCAATTGTGGATGGATTCATCAGGGAACACATATAGCACTCCAAAAGGATGTGCTTAAACCAATTCCTGCTGTGAGGGATATCCTTTCATCATAACAAATACATGGACCTCTTAGGAATGGTACAACACAATATAGTGGTAAATGATTCGTACTCAATATGGTGACAGCAATTAAGGAGATAACAAAGGAGAACAAAAGAATAACCCCAAATAAATAAACGGATGAATATAGCAAATAGTTGTACTTAGCTATACAGATGGACTGAAGTTGTGCTGCCTGCGAAGGTCCATGTTCACCCCACGATGAGAGGGTGACACTGAATCAGAGGCAGGCCAGGCTTATATACCAGTGATAGTGGTATTACTTCCGGGTAAAGGCTAGTGTGTTGGTGCGGTCATGTGACCTAGATGTGGTCACATGACTAGGTTGATGCGGTCACGTGACCCATATATACCAGTGATAGTGGTATTACTTCCGGGTAAAGGCTAGTGTGTTGGTGCGGTCATGTGACCTAGATGTGGTCACATGACTAGGTTGATGCGGTCACGTGACCCAGATGCGGTCACGTGACTCCGCTACAGTCCTGACTAAATGTTAAATAGCCTCTGCTTGTATAGAGGGCGCACAAGCGCCACTTACCAGCCTACAGAAGCTTCCATAGGACGCCGAAAGTGTCAGAGATGCCACTGATGATGTGTATGAGGATATTTACCAATGCAAATACCTCATAGTATATATAAGGGCAAAGGCAAGTTATGTTAATAGCCCACAACTTACAGAAAAAAAAAAAAAAAAAAAAAAAAAAAAAAAATATATATATAAAAAGAAAAAAAAAAAGTAAATAAATTAAAAATAGTAATTCATGATGAATGAAATAAAAAGAGAAAACAGTCATAGCCCAACATACACCATTCACCCACATATAGAATAATGTGATGGGTAGCGAGAACATATGGTATAAATACAATTATATGGGGTTACATTCCTGGGCTGATAAAGCCACTAAAGATACATAATATGATGTCAATAACCAAAAAACAGTCACCAAGAGCACACAATAAGGGCATTTTTAACCAATGAATGATGAAAACACAAGTGCTTCATTGAGGCCCCTTGGACTCACAGTCCCAAGTCTGTAAATCCACTGGGCCTCCTTTTGGAGAAGGCGTTTATCCAGATCACCCCCCCTGGGTGAGGGTCGTAGTACCTCAACCACCTGGAACTTGACCGTCCATGGGTCAACTCGGTGGACCAATCGCATGTGTTTAGCAAGAGGTTTATCTCGACTGTGGGAGATGTCTCCCATATGTTCTAGTATACGTCTGCGTAGTTCCCGCTTCGTTTTGCCGACATACTGAAGGGGGCAAGGGCAGCTTGCCAAGTATATGACCCCAGAGGTCTTGCAATTAGCGAACTCTCGATTCGTGTAATGCTTCCCATCTGCCCCATGGAAAGAACGAACCTGCAGAATATACTTACAGGCCTTACAGGCCCCACATTTATAGGTACCCTCCATTCGGGCCTCCATCCTTTTGGAGTGCTATATGTGTTCCCTGATGAATCCATCCACAATTGGGATGGCTGAAACGCGTCGGAACGAACACAGCTTTTGATATAGGCGCTGTGTAGGAACAAGCACAGCTTATATATAATAGGTACTGTGTATATAATATGATATTTCTTGCTGGTTGTTTTTAAGGTGGTTTTGAGTATACACCGTTTTTTCACTCTTTTCTGTCTTCTGTGCTTCTTGTTTCCTACTGGGCACGTGCAATAAGGAAGGGACTGTCACCGTGGTTGGGGCCACCCTGTTAAGGAGGTGGGTTCCCCAAAAGGCAGGGCAAGAGGTTATTAGGGCAGAGAGCAGGGCGCACCACTACTCTCCTCTCCTTTTCTCCCTGACTCTTTAATTGTATCCTAGGTGTTTTGACACCGGGCCATTAGTCCCTAAGTATTAGCATCCCTTTGGGAACGTGGGATATCTCCCCTATGTCTACATTTGCCCTGTAGGTTACCTCACTGTATATAGAGCACATTAGTGTATGTCTTTTTGTTGTTAGTGTGGACCTTTTTGCTACAATTTTTAATGAATTATTAAAAGTTAAGTATTAGTTAGTCCTAAGTGGTCCCCATACGCCGGTGATTTTTCTAGTTTGTCTTGACCACTGGACCTTACGCTACTATGGTGTAACGGCACCTGTATTTCCGTTATTTGGATTTTCATGTTTATGCTGTTTTTCCACTGATTTTACAGTGTGTTGTATTTACATTGGGCATGGCAAGTTATCTGTCCAGCTGTCTTAATACAGACACATGGACGGAGGAGGCACGTGAAGTTTTTTCGGATAAAAATATTAATTTGGTTAATCAGGCGACACCTACCCTCCACAATGTGTTCAAAGATCTAGAACAGAATTATAAGGATAACATCAAGTCATGGTGGGAGGTGAAATCACTTGAAAGCTATATCTCGCACAATATAGTCCCTAAAGGCCTTAGGATCAATATTGTCCCGGCAGAAAGATCACAAACCCCTGAGTTTATGTGTAAATGGGAACAGGAGGCGACCATTAGTTCACTGAGGTTTATGAATCTTTTATTGGATCAGGAGAAGCAAATTCTCAAAAACACGACCACTAAACTACAAGAAACAATTAATTTAGCAACCACCTTTAGAGACACTCAGGACTTCTCCAAAAAGGAGACTGAATTACAAAATAAGATTGAGAAATTTAAATACACATTGAAGGAGAGAAAACATCGGCATTTTGTTAAGGACATTAACGAATTCAAAGAAAACAGGGCCTACACCCATCTATTACAATCTAATCAGAAAAGGGGTGTCGATACTGACTATACCTCCTCGGACACAGACACCTCAGACTCCGAATCAAGGAAGGAAAAACAAGGGAACAATAAAAAGTACACACATTATAGTAGAAATAGAGGGTCTGGAACATGGAACTCACAGAGGGGAAGGGGAAACACAAATCGAGGAAGGGGGTACAATACACGATCTTTCTCCAATGCCTCCTCCTCTACTCCTATTGTGCCTTTTTTGGACAGGGGTCCACTACCACCCACACAGGGTTAAAACACATAGAGACTCCAGCTGATAACCAAATTATTAATTTATCACATCATAAATTGTCAGGAGCAGAGACCTCCCTTCTGTTGAAAGGACTATCCTTTATCCCCACCAACAGAAGGGATACCTTCGGTTGGATTAAAGATCTTCACTTGTTTAGTAGGTCACTCAGGTGGAAGAAGTTCTTCCTGTTGAGAAATCAACGGATCCATCAGGATCCGACTTTGGATATGCTTGACTTTGCCAATATCGACACGCTGTCTTCCCTCCTTAATGAACAACATAGGACTCCGGGGACTGGCCCCTTCACTGATCTTAGACCTAAGAGCACGAGAATGCCACCAGTGGGGGACCATGATGTTATTGACGCATTCTTACAGGTCGTCATACAGGCCATCGAACGACTGGACACTAGCCCCCCTAATGTTGGACACAATTTGTCCTTTGAGGAGAGAAAGGCCCTGGTATCCTTGGAGAGAGACAGGTCCTTGGTCATCAAACCCTCGGATAAAGGGGGCAATTTGGTGATCATGGACCACAATGATTATGTCACTATGTGCCAACAGGTCCTCAAGGATAGGTCTAACTACACATTGTTACGGTCTGATCCTACCCCAGTATTTCAAAAGGAGCTCAAGAATATCTTGGACCAAGCTAAAAACAATAAACTCATCGATCAGAATGAGTTTAATTTTATGTACCCGATCTCCCCACAGGTGGCAACCTTCTATGGACTTCCTAAGGTCCATAAGGGACTGACACCCTTAAAGTGCCGCCCCATTGTCTCAGGTGTTGACAATCTAACCCAGAACGTAGGGATATACCTGGATAAAATTCTCAGGTCGTTTGTTCTCTCTTTACCATCTTACCTGCGTGATACCACTGACTTGTTGCTGCGCACTCAGGATGTTATCCTAGAACAACACCATCTGCTCTGCTCCATAGATGTAGAGGCCCTTTACAGCTCCATTCATCATGAACTAGGACTGAAAGCGGTGGGTCATTTCCTAAGTAGCAGGAGTACCCATGATAGACCACATAACTTATTTATTTTACAACTCTTGGAATTTGTTCTAACCAAGAACTATTTCCTTTTTGCTTCCCATATCTTCCACCAGCTCAGGGGCACTGCAATGGGCGCCCCTGTGGCGCCTACTTACGCAAATTTGTTCCTGGGCTGGTGGGAGGAAGCTATGGTCTTTGGTGATCACTTATTGGAATACCAGCAGCATATACAATTATGGGCTAGGTATATTGACGACGTGGCAGTAATTTGGTCAGGCACGCGCAGCGAGTTCGTGGATTTCATGCAGTGCCTCAATACCAATGACATTGGGATGAGGTTTACTTATGAAATCCAGGAACAAGAATTGTGTTTCCTGGATGTTACCCTTAAGAGAGGGGCTGATGGTAGGCTTAATACGGCCATCTATCGAAAACCCACGGCCGGTAATTGCCTGTTACGGTGGGACAGCTATCACCCACAACCACTTCGCCGAGGTATCCCGAAGGGGCAATACCTCAGGGCTCGGCGTAACTGTTCCTCCCCAATTGCGTTTGAACAAGAAGCAGATACGCTGTATAAGCGTTTCCGCGATCGTGGTTACCCTAACCATGTACTCAAAACGGCCTACAAGGAGGCCAAGCAACGAGATAGACGGACGTTACTGGTACCTAGGGACACACCAACAGAGGGACTGTCTAAAACGAGAATCATAGGGACCTATGACTCATCAGCGACCGAGATCAGGGACATACTCAATCGCTTTTGGCCAATCCTTAAATCTGACCCTGTGGTTTCCCAACTAGTGGATGACAGACCGGCTGTCACCTACAGACGGGGTAGAAATTTAGGCGATCGTTTGGTGCATAGTCACTATTCCCCTCCATCTACGCACATGTGGCTGAGACAGGCCCGAATGGAGGGTACCTATAAATGTGGGGCCTGTAAGGCCTGTAAGTATATTCTGCAGGTTCGTTCTTTCCATGGGGCAGATGGGAAGCATTACACGAATCGAGAGTTCGCTAATTGCAAGACCTCTGGGGTCATATACTTGGCAAGCTGCCCTTGCCCCCTTCAGTATGTCGGCAAAACGAAGCGGGAACTACGCAGACGTATACTAGAACATATGGGAGACATCTCCCACAGTCGAGATAAACCTCTTGCTAAACACATGCGATTGGTCCACCGAGTTGACCCATGGACGGTCAAGTTCCAGGTGGTTGAGGTACTACGACCCTCACCCAGGGGGGGTGATCTGGATAAACGCCTTCTCCAAAAGGAGGCCCAGTGGATTTACAGACTTGGGACTGTGAGTCCAAGGGGCCTCAATGAAGCACTTGTGTTTTCATCATTCATTGGTTAAAAATGCCCTTATTGTGTGCTCTTGGTGACTGTTTTTTGGTTATTGACATCATATTATGTATCTTTAGTGGCTTTATCAGCCCAGGAATGTAACCCCATATAATTGTATTTATACCATATGTTCTCGCTACCCATCACATTATTCTATATGTGGGTGAATGGTGTATGTTGGGCTATGACTGTTTTCTCTTTATATTTCATTCATCATGAATTACTAGTTATACTTTAGTTACTATATATTTTTCTTTTTATATATATATTTTTTTTTTTTTTTTTTTTTTTTTTTTTTTCTGTAAGTTGTGGGCTATTAACATAACTTGCCTTTGCCCTTATATATACTATGAGGTATTTGCATTGGTAAATATCCTCATACACATCATCAGTGGCATCTCTGACACTTTCGGCGTCCTATGGAAGCTTCTGTAGGCTGGTAAGTGGCGCTTGTGCGCCCTCTATACAAGCAGAGGCTATTTAACATTTAGTCAGGACTGTAGCGGAGTCACGTGACCGCATCTGGGTCACGTGACCGCATCAACCTAGTCATGTGACCACATCTAGGTCACATGACCGCACCAACACACTAGCCTTTACCCGGAAGTAATACCACTATCACTGGTATATATGGGTCACGTGACCGCATCAACCTAGTCATGTGACCACATCTAGGTCACATGACCGCACCAACACACTAGCCTTTACCCGGAAGTAATACCACTATCACTGGTATATAAGCCTGGCCTGCCTCTGATTCAGTGTCACCCTCTCATCGTGGGGTGAACATGGACCTTCGCAGGCAGCACAACTTCAGTCCATCTGTATAGCTAAGTACAACTATTTGCTATATTCATCCGTTTATTTATTTGGGGTTATTCTTTTGTTCTCCTTTGTTATCTCCTTAATTGCTGTCACCATATTGAGTACGAATCATTTACCACTATATTGTGTTGTACCATTCCTAAGAGGTCCATGTATTTGTTATGATGAAAGGATATCCCTCACAGCAGGAATTGGTTTAAGCACATCCTTTTGGAGTGCTATATGTGTTCCCTGATGAATCCATCCACAATTGGGATGGCTGAAACGCGTCGGAACGAACACAGCTTTTGATATAGGCGCTGTGTAGGAACAAGCACAGCTTATATATAATAGGTACTGTGTATATAATATGATATTTCTTGCTGGTTGTTTTTAAGGTGGTTTTGAGTATACACCGTTTTTTCACTCTTTTCTGTCTTCTGTGCTTCTTGTTTCCTACTGGGCACGTGCAATAAGGAAGGGACTGTCACCGTGGTTGGGGCCACCCTGTTAAGGAGGTGGGTTCCCCAAAAGGCAGGGCAAGAGGTTATTAGGGCAGAGAGCAGGGCGCACCACTACTCTCCTCTCCTTTTCTCCCTGACTCTTTAATTGTATCCTAGGTGTTTTGACACCGGGCCATTAGTCCCTAAGTATTAGCATCCCTTTGGGAACGTGGGATATCTCCCCTATGTCTACATTTGCCCTGTAGGTTACCTCACTGTATATAGAGCACATTAGTGTATGTCTTTTTGTTGTTAGTGTGGACCTTTTTGCTACAATTTTTAATGAATTATTAAAAGTTAAGTATTAGTTAGTCCTAAGTGGTCCCCATACGCCGGTGATTTTTCTAGTTTGTCTTGACCACTGGACCTTACGCTACTATGGTGTAACGGCACCTGTATTTCCGTTATTTGGATTTTCATGTTTATGCTGTTTTTCCACTGATTTTACAGTGTGTTGTATTTACATTGGGCATGGCAAGTTATCTGTCCAGCTGTCTTAATACAGACACATGGACGGAGGAGGCACGTGAAGTTTTTTCGGATAAAAATATTAATTTGGTTAATCAGGCGACACCTACCCTCCACAATGTGTTCAAAGATCTAGAACAGAATTATAAGGATAACATCAAGTCATGGTGGGAGGTGAAATCACTTGAAAGCTATATCTCGCACAATATAGTCCCTAAAGGCCTTAGGATCAATATTGTCCCGGCAGAAAGATCACAAACCCCTGAGTTTATGCGTAAATGGGAACAGGAGGCGACCATTAGTTCACTGAGGTTTATGAATCTTTTATTGGATCAGGAGAAGCAAATTCTCAAAAACACGACCACTAAACTACAAGAAACAATTAATTTAGCAACCACCTTTAGAGACACTCAGGACTTCTCCAAAAAGGAGACTGAATTACAAAATAAGATTGAGAAATTTAAATACACATTGAAGGAGAGAAAACATCGGCATTTTGTTAAGGACATTAACGAATTCAAAGAAAACAGGGCCTACACCCATCTATTACAATCTAATCAGAAAAGGGGTGTCGATACTGACTATACCTCCTCGGACACAGACACCTCAGACTCCGAATCAAGGAAGGAAAAACAAGGGAACAATAAAAAGTACACACATTATAGTAGAAATAGAGGGTCTGGAACATGGAACTCACAGAGGGGAAGGGGAAACACAAATCGAGGAAGGGGGTACAATACACGATCTTTCTCCAATGCCTCCTCCTCTACTCCTATTGTGCCTTTTTTGGACAGGGGTCCACTACCACCCACACAGGGTTAAAACACATAGAGACTCCAGCTGATAACCAAATTATTAATTTATCACATCATAAATTGTCAGGAGCAGAGACCTCCCTTCTGTTGAAAGGACTATCCTTTATCCCCACCAACAGAAGGGATACCTTCGGTTGGATTAAAGATCTTCACTTGTTTAGTAGGTCACTCAGGTGGAAGAAGTTCTTCCTGTTGAGAAATCAACGGATCCATCAGGATCCGACTTTGGATATGCTTGACTTTGCCAATATCGACACGCTGTCTTCCCTCCTTAATGAACAACATAGGACTCCGGGGACTGGCCCCTTCACTGATCTTAGACCTAAGAGCACGAGAATGCCACCAGTGGGGGACCATGATGTTATTGACGCATTCTTACAGGTCGTCATACAGGCCATCGAACGACTGGACACTAGCCCCCCTAATGTTGGACACAATTTGTCCTTTGAGGAGAGAAAGGCCCTGGTATCCTTGGAGAGAGACAGGTCCTTGGTCATCAAACCCTCGGATAAAGGGGGCAATTTGGTGATCATGGACCACAATGATTATGTCACTATGTGCCAACAGGTCCTCAAGGATAGGTCTAACTACACATTGTTACGGTCTGATCCTACCCCAGTATTTCAAAAGGAGCTCAAGAATATCTTGGACCAAGCTAAAAACAATAAACTCATCGATCAGAATGAGTTTAATTTTATGTACCCGATCTCCCCACAGGTGGCAACCTTCTATGGACTTCCTAAGGTCCATAAGGGACTGACACCCTTAAAGTGCCGCCCCATTGTCTCAGGTGTTGACAATCTAACCCAGAACGTAGGGATATACCTGGATAAAATTCTCAGGTCGTTTGTTCTCTCTTTACCATCTTACCTGCGTGATACCACTGACTTGTTGCTGCGCACTCAGGATGTTATCCTAGAACAACACCATCTGCTCTGCTCCATAGATGTAGAGGCCCTTTACAGCTCCATTCATCATGAACTAGGACTGAAAGCGGTGGGTCATTTCCTAAGTAGCAGGAGTACCCATGATAGACCACATAACTTATTTATTTTACAACTCTTGGAATTTGTTCTAACCAAGAACTATTTCCTTTTTGCTTCCCATATCTTCCACCAGCTCAGGGGCACTGCAATGGGCGCCCCTGTGGCGCCTACTTACGCAAATTTGTTCCTGGGCTGGTGGGAGGAAGCTATGGTCTTTGGTGATCACTTATTGGAATACCAGCAGCATATACAATTATGGGCTAGGTATATTGACGACGTGGCAGTAATTTGGTCAGGCACGCGCAGCGAGTTCGTGGATTTCATGCAGTGCCTCAATACCAATGACATTGGGATGAGGTTTACTTATGAAATCCAGGAACAAGAATTGTGTTTCCTGGATGTTACCCTTAAGAGAGGGGCTGATGGTAGGCTTAATACGGCCATCTATCGAAAACCCACGGCCGGTAATTGCCTGTTACGGTGGGACAGCTATCACCCACAACCACTTCGCCGAGGTATCCCGAAGGGGCAATACCTCAGGGCTCGGCGTAACTGTTCCTCCCCAATTGCGTTTGAACAAGAAGCAGATACGCTGTATAAGCGTTTCCGCGATCGTGGTTACCCTAACCATGTACTCAAAACGGCCTACAAGGAGGCCAAGCAACGAGATAGACGGACGTTACTGGTACCTAGGGACACACCAACAGAGGGACTGTCTAAAACGAGAATCATAGGGACCTATGACTCATCAGCGACCGAGATCAGGGACATACTCAATCGCTTTTGGCCAATCCTTAAATCTGACCCTGTGGTTTCCCAACTAGTGGATGACAGACCGGCTGTCACCTACAGACGGGGTAGAAATTTAGGCGATCGTTTGGTGCATAGTCACTATTCCCCTCCATCTACGCACATGTGGCTGAGACAGGCCCGAATGGAGGGTACCTATAAATGTGGGGCCTGTAAGGCCTGTAAGTATATTCTGCAGGTTCGTTCTTTCCATGGGGCAGATGGGAAGCATTACACGAATCGAGAGTTCGCTAATTGCAAGACCTCTGGGGTCATATACTTGGCAAGCTGCCCTTGCCCCCTTCAGTATGTCGGCAAAACGAAGCGGGAACTACGCAGACGTATACTAGAACATATGGGAGACATCTCCCACAGTCGAGATAAACCTCTTGCTAAACACATGCGATTGGTCCACCGAGTTGACCCATGGACGGTCAAGTTCCAGGTGGTTGAGGTACTACGACCCTCACCCAGGGGGGGTGATCTGGATAAACGCCTTCTCCAAAAGGAGGCCCAGTGGATTTACAGACTTGGGACTGTGAGTCCAAGGGGCCTCAATGAAGCACTTGTGTTTTCATCATTCATTGGTTAAAAATGCCCTTATTGTGTGCTCTTGGTGACTGTTTTTTGGTTATTGACATCATATTATGTATCTTTAGTGGCTTTATCAGCCCAGGAATGTAACCCCATATAATTGTATTTATACCATATGTTCTCGCTACCCATCACATTATTCTATATGTGGGTGAATGGTGTATGTTGGGCTATGACTGTTTTCTCTTTATATTTCATTCATCATGAATTACTAGTTATACTTTAGTTACTATATATTTTTCTTTTTATATATATTTTTTTTTTTTTTTTTTTTTTTTTTTTTTTCTGTAAGTTGTGGGCTATTAACATAACTTGCCTTTGCCCTTATATATACTATGAGGTATTTGCATTGGTAAATATCCTCATACACATCATCAGTGGCATCTCTGACACTTTCGGCGTCCTATGGAAGCTTCTGTAGGCTGGTAAGTGGCGCTTGTGCGCCCTCTATACAAGCAGAGGCTATTTAACATTTAGTCAGGACTGTAGCGGAGTCACGTGACCGCATCTGGGTCACGTGACCGCATCAACCTAGTCATGTGACCACATCTAGGTCACATGACCGCACCAACACACTAGCCTTTACCCGGAAGTAATACCACTATCACTGGTATATATGGGTCACGTGACCGCATCAACCTAGTCATGTGACCACATCTAGGTCACATGACCGCACCAACACACTAGCCTTTACCCGGAAGTAATACCACTATCACTGGTATATAAGCCTGGCCTGCCTCTGATTCAGTGTCACCCTCTCATCGTGGGGTGAACATGGACCTTCGCAGGCAGCACAACTTCAGTCCATCTGTATAGCTAAGTACAACTATTTGCTATATTCATCCGTTTATTTATTTGGGGTTATTCTTTTGTTCTCCTTTGTTATCTCCTTAATTGCTGTCACCATATTGAGTACGAATCATTTACCACTATATTGTGTTGTACCATTCCTAAGAGGTCCATGTATTTGTTATGATGAAAGGATATCCCTCACAGCAGGAATTGGTTTAAGCACATCCTTTTGGAGTGCTATATGTGTTCCCTGATGAATCCATCCACAATTGGGATGGCTGAAACGCGTCGGAACGAACACAGCTTTTGATATAGGCGCTGTGTAGGAACAAGCACAGCTTATATATAATAGGTACTGTGTATATAATATGATATTTCTTGCTGGTTGTTTTTAAGGTGGTTTTGAGTATACACCGTTTTTTCACTCTTTTCTGTCTTCTGTGCTTCTTGTTTCCTACTGGGCACGTGCAATAAGGAAGGGACTGTCACCGTGGTTGGGGCCACCCTGTTAAGGAGGTGGGTTCCCCAAAAGGCAGGGCAAGAGGTTATTAGGGCAGAGAGCAGGGCGCACCACTACTCTCCTCTCCTTTTCTCCCTGACTCTTTAATTGTATCCTAGGTGTTTTGACACCGGGCCATTAGTCCCTAAGTATTAGCATCCCTTTGGGAACGTGGGATATCTCCCCTATGTCTACATTTGCCCTGTAGGTTACCTCACTGTATATAGAGCACATTAGTGTATGTCTTTTTGTTGTTAGTGTGGACCTTTTTGCTACAATTTTTAATGAATTATTAAAAGTTAAGTATTAGTTAGTCCTAAGTGGTCCCCATACGCCGGTGATTTTTCTAGTTTGTCTTGACCACTGGACCTTACGCTACTATGGTGTAACGGCACCTGTATTTCCGTTATTTGGATTTTCATATATATACTAATAACCTAATAACTTAAATGCAACTGCACAAGGGTCTGAAGGAAAACCACCACAAACTTAACCCCTTCCCCCAATATGACGCCAGGGACATCATGAAAAGCAGTGCCATTCTGCATCATGACGTCCCTGGACGTCATGCTTTCCCTGCCTCTCCCCGCTGTCCCTATCCGAGATCCCTATCTGCTGCCACTGCCCGTAGGGGAGCCGCGCTCCCCCCGGGCAGTTAACCCCAAAGCCCTCACATAACTCCATTGGCGAAAAAATTTAAATACTACTGCTGTTACAATATGCAAGACACAAACAGTTTTTATAGCTTAATTGCTATAAACTATAACAAAGGCTATATAAAATGGCTGTAATCGTACCGACCTGACGAACAACGATAACATGTCATATGTAATGTATAGTAAACAGCGTACAAAAAAATGGTGAACTGGTGGCTAAATTGTGTTTTTTATTCATATCACCTCATAAAAAATTTATTAAAAAATGATCAGGGTGTCACATGTCCCTCAGAATGGTACAGATGGAAACGTCAACTTGTCTTGCTAAAATATTTTGGCATCACAAGTCCTCTGTGATATAATGGCTAAAAAGAAAACTGAAATAAAAAAGGCCCCAAAATTCACCAGGTCTCTGTCATGTCTGCAGCCTGTGGTTGAGTCATGTGACGCACTGCGGCCACATATGGGGGATTTCTAGAAACATTGGAATAAGGGGAATAGTGAGTGGTATTTCTCAGTAAGTATTTGCTGAGTTAGAGGAAAAAATGGATTAAAATGGAATATCTGCCAAAAAAATGAAAATTTCCCCTCCAACTTGCTTAAATTTCTGCTAAACACCTAAAGGGTTAATAAACTTATGTGTTACTTTGAATACTTTGAGGGGTGTAGTTTTTACAGTGGAGAGATTTATGGGGGTAACTAACATACAGGCCCCACAAATCCACTTCAGAACTGAACTGGTCCCTAATAAAATCAGAATTTAAAATTTTCCCGAAAATTTGAAAAATCACTGGAAATTTCAAAGCCCTCTAACATCCTATTAGGAAAAAGGATGTTCACCAAATGACGTCACCATAAAGTAGACATGTTGTAGATGTTGCAGTAATAATTAGTTCATGTGGCATGACTATTTTTCTTAGGAAAAGAGAATTTTGAAGATAAAGAAACATACATTTTTAAAATTTTGAGGCAAAATGTGTTTGTTTGTTTTTTTACAAGAAACTACTGAGTGTATCAACCAAAGCATACCACAAACCACAAAGTCTCAGAATAACTGCGGTAGTTAAAAGCACCGCAGAGTTATTACTATATAAAGAGAGACAAGTTAGAATTGAAAATAGGCCCTGGTCATTAAGGCCAAAACAGGCTGCGGAGGCATGGGGAGAAGTCCGGCAAAGGAGAAGTCCGGCCATTTTTAAAATCTTGCAGCCGGCAGAAGGAAATTTGATAACGAATTCTGTGAACGGCGGGACTGGCCTTGTGACCCCTGCCAGGCTCCGGGATCTCGGGGCTGCACATGTCATGCAGCCAGTGGCAGATAAGTAAATGGATTTACTTTAGTGCGCTCATTTCCCTGCTGTCAGTCATTTCTGTCCAGCGGCCCTATTATAATGGAGTCATCTGGATGGAGATCGATGTGAGTCAGACACTGAAATACGCTACTTGCACATCTCCACATTATTTCTCCTAATCGGTGGGGGTGACCCTGGCGGATCAGACTTTCATGACATGTCTTTTTTTTTTTTAATGACGTGCATACTCAAAGTATCTAAATGCTTATTAGTTATTGGCCTTGCTGCACCACAGACAGACATAGCACATGTGCTACTTAAACATCTGCTGTGATGTTGTTATAGTTCAGCTCAAACTGCTTTAGTATGGATTTCATGTGAAGTATGAAATTTCAGGAGAATAAATGAGCCAGATAAAGCTTGTTTTCTATCCTCATTGATCCTCCTATGGGTATTTGGTAGAGGTTTAAAGGAGCACTGTCACTAAAGGACAACTCCGGCGCTAAAATAAACAGCGACAAACACATTTTTTATACTTACCCCCACTCCTGAGTCCATCTCCATTTTAGTCTCCTGCCGATTGCTTGTCCCGAGGCTCCCGTCAGCATCTTCATCTCTTTGGTACTTCCTTCTTCTTTAGTTGGCAGTGTCAGATGACTGACAGCTTGCTCAGCCAATTGGAGCTGAGCAAGCAGTGAGACATCTGCAGGGCTGGCCCGCTGTGAAGATGTCATTGACACAACATTTCACCCCATCTTCACAGACGGCTGTGGTTGACAGGGATCAGGTACGTATACGTTTTAATACTTCTGGGAGGGGGGGGGGGGTCGAGAAGAGGTTGATAGGAAAGGGGGGCAGAAGGGTAATTAAAGCACATTACAATGTTACATAACTTTGTATTAATTACCTTAATCAAAAATCACCAGAGTTGCCCTTTAAACATTTCACATGTGTCAGGTATATATCTATAGTTCTGATCAGTTTGGATTGATTACAAGAATACAAGTTGGATCTCTGTCCAGGAGGCTCCATTATAAGTCTATGGAGCTGCTGGATAATTGACAGCAGGAAAGTGAAGTGCGTTACTTCATGCTACCTGCTCGTTCTCTTTATTGGTGGGAATGACTCAAAAAGTTAATAGATCCTAAAGCACCAAGGAACAATGTCCAAATGGCAGTGTAGAAGGACACCAGTTTGCCAACAATCCCAAATAAAAACTTAGTTACAGGAATAATTTAAGAATCTCGACGACATCTAAAGTGTTAAAAAAAAGTTCAGGGCTTTATTGCATATCCAAGTACAGTGAGCGACATTTTAAAGGGGTCTGTATCAAGCATACATAAGGCATCTGTCAGTGGTTGTATGTATATATGTATATGTCTAAACACATATAGGTGAACAATGTGAGAACTAACAGCAATAGAATAGGCGGTAGCACACTACCCACTATTATAAAATGTCCATATATGATATATATCACTGACACATGCCTTATGTATGCTTGCAGGTCGAAATGTCGATTACTGTACTTGGATATGCAGTAAACCCTTGCAGTTGTGTCTGCTACTTTGGATGCTGTCAGACTTTGGATTTTATTAATGTCACTGTGATATGTCAAAAGTTGCTTTTAATGACAGCCATGCTTTACCATTAACAGTGACAGGCGACAGTGAATTATTTCATAGGCTTTAATGATTTGGAGCTTCTGGCTCCACTTGACTTAATACTTGGCTTAATATCCGCTTTAGGGGTCACTGTTTTGTAAATTTACCCTTAGCAGTAATTTTATTAACAACCTTGTACAATCAACACTACTGAGCTTTTCCTGTAATACGGATGATGAAATGAAGCTTTTTCTCCATTTACTAAATGGAACATAATTTCCCTGCAGAAATTCATTTCAATTTGTATTTTAATGAACTCTGGCCGAGATGATTTCCCACCTACATGACATTCATTTCTAGAGATGTGAGCTGAGCATCATATCTGTAATAAGCATCTGGGCAGTATTATGGAGCAGCTCGTCTTAAAGTACAACAGCTGCAATTGGGCATACTGTGCTGGCAGCATTTCCTGTAATTGTTCACAATTTTAATAGCTCCCTATATCCTGCACAGCATTTACATAGCTTCCAGTACAGAAATTACCAATGATCTGAGAAATGCGAGTTGACATTGACGTGTAACACTATGGCAAGGCTGAAAAAGAAACCAATTTATAGCTGATTTAATTGGCTTAAATAAATTTTCTTAGGAAGACCTTCAGGCTTTTCAGATATGGAAATCTGATACAACCGTGCATAACTTGCATATGTATAAATATTAAGCAGTTTTTGCTCATCTCTAAGGCAACACTGTACCCACAATCTGACCCATCAAACTGCTTCTACCATCGGATTGCTGCTTTTAATCCAAAATCTGGCCTAGAGTGTGTGTGCCCTAGAATTGCGACCCTCCGTCCCTCCTCTCTTCCCTCTTTACCATTAGGAATGCCCCCTATTCATGACCTGTCTGAACACTGCACAGGTGCCTTAACGATCCAACACATGTACAGTGTTCAGACAGGTGATGAATAGGAGAAATTGTGCTGGGGCATTCCTAATGATGAAGAGGGCGGGGAGGAGGGGCGGAGGGGCATCGCAATCCTAGGGCACAGACACTCTAGGCCACGCCAATTTGACACATAGCTGCAAATCTAAAAGTTGTTTTTTTGGCCAATAACTGTATCACTTGCTAAAGGTCTTGGATTAAAAGCAACTATCCGAAGGTACAAGCGGTTTGGTGTGTGTGTGTGTGGGGGGGGGGGTGTCATATTGTGGGTACAGAGTTGCTTTGATCTTGTCCCAACCCATCAATATGTAGTTTGCAAAAAAATAAATAAATAAATTATATATATATATATATATATATATATATATATATATATATGTATATATATATTAAAATAGACACTTTAGTTTAGAAAAGGAAGGGTAATTTAATAATAATTTAATAATGATAGTGCTGTATACCTCGGCTTTGTGTCCTCTTCTTTGTTTATGATTGTATTGGATTATTGTCATAATGTGGGTTTTCTTTTTAAAACTAATAAAGAAAGATTAAATATAAAAAGGTAGATTTTTGTTAATTTTTAAAAACGTGTTTTTTTATTTACACTTTTTAAAATTTCCAATAAGGGAATTATTTAAGCAACCCTTTAATTATTTATACAGTACTCCGCAGTACCAGTGTATTGCAGTGAACTGTGTGAGTAGTGCTGTATTAGCAGATCTGAAATGGCAGCCACAGAGGCT
This sequence comes from Dendropsophus ebraccatus, assembly GCF_027789765.1. Lineage (NCBI taxonomy): Eukaryota > Metazoa > Chordata > Amphibia > Anura > Hylidae > Dendropsophus > Dendropsophus ebraccatus. The sequence continues at coordinate 176,976,108 of NC_091455.1, forward strand.
GTGCAAAGGCTTTGGGCTTGAATGACAACTGATTGATATTCCTGAGACTGTGTTGCGGGTGTTCTGGTTGTAATCTTTATAAATGTGGATTCTGTATTCGCCATTGATTGCAGCATCTATTGTGTTAAATGACATTAGAGTGACATCTGATGCTGGTCACTGACAGTGAGTGTTGGCTGTTGATAGCACAGCCAGCATTACTTAACCGACATATAGAAAACTTCTCTTTCTAATAATCTCTATTTATAAACCTAATTATTTGAGTTATTACAATTATTTGAGTATAAAATAATTAGGTTTATAAATAGAGATTAACCCCTTAAGGTCAAAGCCTATTTTCGTTTTTGCGCTTTTGCTTATTCCATTTTAAGTTTAAAAGTCCATAGCGCTTGCATTTTTTCACCTAGAGACGTATATAAGCGCTTATTTTTTGCGAAACCAATTGTACTTTGCAATGACAGGCATTATTTTTCCATAACATATGCTGCGAAACCGGAAAAAAATCATTTGCGCTGTCAAATTGAAAAAAAAAACGAATTTGTTTTGATTTCGGGGAGTTTTGCATTTACGCCGTCCATCCTATGGTAAAACTGACTTGTTATGCATGTTCCTCAAGTCGTTACGATTACTATGATACATAACATGTATAACTTATATTGTATCTGATGGCCTGTAAAAAATTCAAACCATTGTTAACAAATATACGTTCCTTAAAATCTCTCCATTCCCAGGCTTATAGCGCTTTTATCCTTTGGTCTATGGGGCTGTGTGAGGTGTCAGTTTTTGCGCCATGATGTGTTCTTTCTATCGGTACCTTGATTGCACATATACGACTTTTTGATCGTTTTTTATTAAATTTTTTCTGGATTTGATGCGACCAAAAATGCGCAATTTTGCACTTTGGAATTTTTTTGCGCTGACGCCGTTTACCGTGCGAGATCAGGAATGTGATTAATTAATAGTTCGGGCGATTACGCGCGCGGCGATACTAAATATGTTTATTTATTTATTAATTTATATTTATAAAATGGGAAAAGGGGGGTGATTTGGACTTTTATTAGGGGAGGGGATTTTTTATTAATAAAAACACATTTTTACTTTTTTTTTTACTGTAGAAGCCCCCCTGCGGGACTTGTATATAGACAGCACTGATCTCTCCTAGAGATCAATGCTGTGTAAATAGACAGCAAAGATCGATTAGATCGGTTAGATTACTATGGCCTGCTGCAGGCCATAGCAATCTATTGCCGAGCCGGGATCAGCGTCATTCCGACGCTGAGGCCCGGCACGGGCAGAAGAACGGATCTCCCCCCCGCGATCGCATTGCGGGGGGGAGATCCGTCCCACTAGACACCAGGGACGTGAGGTCTGAAGCCTCTAAGTGCAGCTGTCAGGTTTGACAGCTGCACTTAGAGGCTTAATTAGCCGGCGCGGCAACGGGACCTGCGCCGGCTAATAGAGGCACTGCCCAGCTGCACATGTCAGCCGGGATCAGCGCCGTTCAGAGCGTATCAGATACGTCATGGGTCGCTAAGGGGTTAAACTGACAAAAAAGAGAAGTAAACTGACAAACATACCCACAATGAGTTAGTAAATAGTAAACATTGGTACAATTATTAATTGACACAACTAGAGATGAGTGAACCTTTAAAAAGTTTGGTTCGGCAGAGTTGCTGAACCTTAACAAAAGTTTGGGTTCGTCCAAACCTTAACCCATAGCTGCACCAGGACGTTATTTAACGTCCTCGTGCCGCTATGGGAGTTCAGAGGGGGGTCGCGCGGCGACCCCCCTCTGAACTGCCACGATCCCGGGTGCCGCGTGTAGCCCGGGCTCGCGGCTATTAGCGGGCACGGTCCGATCGCCGTGCCCGCTAATTAAGTACTTAGAAGCAGCTGTCAAAGTTGACAGCTGCTTCTAAATACTTTCTTTTATACATCCCTGGTGGTCTAGTGGGGGGATCGCCCCCCTGCGGCGCGATTGCGGGGGGGCGATCCCTGCATCCATACCGGGCCGGGGTCTGCTCCGTAATGGCGCTGATCCCGGCTCGGCATTCTATTACTTTTGGCTGCAGCAGCCAAAAGTAATAGAACACCGATCTCATGGATTCATGCAGTATAACTATACTGCATGGATCTCTATGAGAGATCAGAGTGCATATACTAGAAGTCCCCCAGGGGGGCTTCTAGTATATGTGTAAAGTAAAAGAAAAATGTATTTTTAATAACACAAAACCCCCTCCCCTAATAAAAGTCTGAATCACCCCCCTTTCCCCATTTTATAAATAAAAATAAATAAATAAATTAATAAACAAACATGTTTGCTATCGCCGCGTGCGTAATCGCCCGAACTATTAATTAATCACATTCCTGATCTCACACGGTAAACGGCGTCAGCGCAAAAAAATCCCAAAGTGCAAAATTGCGCATTTTTGGTCGCATCAAATCCAGAATAATTGTAATAAAAAGCGATCAAAAAGTCATATATGCGCAATCAAGGTACCGATAGAAAGATCACATCATGGCGCAAAAAATGACACCTGACACAGACCCATAGACCAAAGGATAAAAACGCTATAAGCCTGGGAATAGAGCGATTTTAAGGAACATATATTTTCTTTAAAAGGTTTTAATTTTTTACAAGCCATCAAATCAAATAAAAGTTATACATGTTACATATCGTTGTAATCGTAACAACTTAAGGAACATATATAACGAGTCAGTTTTACCCCAGGGCGAACATAGTAAAAACAACCCCCCCCCCCCCCCCCCAAATAAAAAAAAAACATTTTTTTTTTAAATTTCACCACACATATAATTTTTTTCTGGTTTCCCGGCACATTTTAGGCAAAAATTACATCTGCCATAGCAAAGTACAATTAGTTGCGCAAAAAATAAGGGCTCATTTGGGTCTCTAGGTGGAAAAATGCAGGCGCTATGGCCTTATATACACGAGGAGGGAAAAACGAAAATGCAAAAAAGAAAACTGGCTGTGTCCCCTAAGGGTTAAACGAACGACAATACAACAGCTAGACAATGGCAGGCATTTAGCTGTTTTAGTGTGGATCACAAAATTCTCTCATTAATACTGTCAGCAACTTACCTGACCGCGCTCCAGCGCCGTCTGTCCCGGCTGGAGCGCAGCGCCGCCCTCCTCGGCAGGGCCGGGTGACATCACGGAGACACGACGGCGTCCCTAGTAACCAAGGGAGCCGCGGCTCTCGCGTTAGTAAGCGTCACCCAGCCGAGCAGCTGAGTGCTGTTGTACTCAGGCTGAGTGACGGATCTCTCTGCCGCTCAGCCTGCAGTGCACCAGCTGCAATGTGGCTGGATTCAGGAGGCCGGACCAATCAGTCTTTGGTCCGGGCTCCTGATCCAGTATAAAGTGTAGTAAGTGCCAGTTGCAAATCGCTGGTTATTAGGTTAAACCCCTGGTCCCAGCTTCCCCGTGTCTTCTCCTGCAAACCCCGTCCTAATTCCTTTCTGCCTGACCTACTGTACTCTGACCTCCGCCTGACTTGTGACTATTCTCTGTATTACCAATTCTGTACTGCGTTGCTCGTGTGGTTTGACCCGGCTTGTTTACTACTCTTTATTGTGTCTTGTTTGTCCGTCTTGTTCAGTGTTTCACGTACGTAGCGTAGGGATCGTCTTCGTGGTTGTCTGCGACCGCCTAGGGTCGATTAAGGCAAGCAGGCAGGGTCAGTGGGTGGATTCAGTCTAGGGCCCACTGTCTTTTGTCCTGTCCGTATCACTAGTCCTGACAGATACTTACCTTTCCACACGCCCCCAATGTCCTTCATCTGCAGTTTTCGGGTGCCCCCCCAGCTGCCAGAATCGTATTCAGCCAATCCATAACAGTGCTGTGGCTAGTGATTGGCTGAGCAAGCTGTCACTCTTGTCTAGAGTGACAGCCCGCACAGCCAATCACTAGCCGTGGCGCTGTCAGGTCTTATTCAGCCAGTCATTGGATAAGCGAACTGTCACTTTCAAGCCAAGAGTATAAGCCCGCTTAGCCAATCACTGGGCTGGAGACAGCTGAAGACACCAAAGACCTGGAGGAGAACACTGGGGGAGCATGGACAGGTGAGAATAAACTTTTTTGTTTTTTTAAGTTTTGTGGCTCTCATCTTGCTGAACTTGTTCCAAACTTAGAAACATTCGGTTCAGTAGGGAACCATTTTTTTTTCTTTTTTGCAAAGTTTGGAACAAATCTCGGTAAGTTTGGTTCACTCATCTGTACACACAACCACCAATTGTTACATAGTATTGCTCTATTCACATCTGCTTATAGTAAAAGCAAAGCAAATAAGAGCTACTAAAAGCTACTAGGAATTGCCAGATGCATTGTTTGACACATAAAATAAGCATCTTACATGTACTGACTGCTGCATCTATAGGGTTTACCAGGGGGACGGCTACTTAATTATGTAAAGAATTCTTTGAGGGGTGAAGTTTTTTAAATGGGGTGCTTTATTGGAGTTTATAAAATACAGGATTTTCAAATTCACTTCAGAAATAAATTGTTTCCTTAAAAAAATCAATTTGATAAATTTTGATAAAAATTTGTGGGTAAACTTTGCTCCCTAACATCCTAAAAAGTAAAAAAAAAAACATTTGAAAAATGGGCCAAAATTAGTCTGGCCCTTCATGGGTTAAATAAACTTAATATAGCTGTAAACACTGCAGATATTCAAGTATATATGCATTGTAATACTGCATAGATCAATGAGATAGGCACTTTGCTGCTGCAGCCGAAAGCAATAAGGTGCCCAGCCGGGATCAGCGCCATTACGGCGCAGACCCGGGCCGGTGCTGGATGTAAGAATTGCCCCTCCGCCATCGCAACACAGGGGGGCGATGCGCCCACGAGACACCAGGGTATGGGCTGCAATAAGTGTTCAGATGCAGCTGTCAACTTTGACAGCTGCATCTGAATACTTAATTAGCGGACACGGCGATCGGACCGTTTCCGCTAATAGCCGCGGTCCTGGGCTACAAGCGGCACCCGAGATTGCGGCGGTTCAGAACCCCCCTAGTGACCGCTACACGTATGGGTACGCCCAGGGTCGTCTAGGGGTTAAGAAGAACCAGTGCCCTTAGTATAAGCTAACCCTGCTCCCATCCTTGTTCTAAACTTGCCGTGCTCCTCCCCCATTAGAACAAAAACTGAGAAGACATGCCCCCCTGGCCTGTGCCACCTCCTTGCCTCCACATGGGTATTTTAAAACTATTCCAATAGTTTAAATGACAAACAATAGGGCGGCCACTATAAACCCAACACAAATTACTAGGGCGTATTTGTAACAATCTGGCTCCAGACCAAGTAGCCAACTTGCCACCAACACACAGCCTTCTTTTTCCACAATCATAAAAATCTTTTTTATTTTCCTTTTACACTTGATGTTATTTTTAAGTTATATTCAAGGGGTTTTCCAAGAAAATCACTTTTCCCCTATCCACAGGATACGGAAAGAGAAGAAGATTACGGGGGCTCCAACCTCTGGACCTCCTGCTGATTTCTGTATCGGGCCCCCGGCTTATGGAGCAATGGAACGAGCCGCGTACGTCATTGAGCGCTGTACTGCATTGATCTATATTCTGTAAGATCATTGCTCGATTACTATGGGCTTGAGCCCAATTTCTGAGCCAGGATGAGCATCATTATGGCGCCCTAGGCCCAGCCACAAGCAGAGACCCTGGCACTAGACCACAAGGTGAGGCTTTTTCAGGCCACTTAAATGCCCCTGTCAGTTTTGTGACCGCCACTAGCAATCAGTCTTGTGACCACTGGAAGTGTTATGTCCATGGTCACAAAGCCATAAACTCTGCACAAGGCGTCATCTACCCTGAAGCTGTCCCTACAGGGCCATATTAACAGCTGCTGCTGCCCTGGGCACTAAACCTGGACCTAGTTTCTAAACATTATATTGATATCTGATCAGTCTTAGGTTGCATTCCCGCATTTACAGTACATCAACACATGCAGCTGAAACCAGACACTCATGCGGTAACCAATAGGCATAGGGCCAATAATCCTGGTAACAGCACATGACTACCAGGAAGAAATGGAAGCGTGGTTTCGGCCACATCCATTTGTCTACATGGAGAAACATTGTCTAAATCGTGTTTTTCATGGTTTTAACTGCTTAAAACATAAACAAATTTCCACATTGAATCAATGATTAGAGCCGTCTGCATATTGTCTGAAGGAATTCTCACCACAGGACTGGTAGATTGGTAGGTAATAGCTCCAGGCGTCACATTTAACACCCCCACACCAGACCTGAACAATACTGCCATACCGTGACTGGATAACACCGCTATACCGGACCTGACCAATACCGCCATACTGTGACTGGATAACCACCAGACCTGACCAACACCACCATACTGTGACTGGATAACACAGCCATACCAGACATGACCAATACCACCATAGCATTCCCCCCCTCAAAGAGACACCAGATTTACTGGCAAGTTCAAATGGGAGGTGGGAGACTAAGAAAAAAAAAAAACTGTTTTCTTCCCCTGCTCCCTGGTGCTGCCCCCCTGCTAGGTTCTGCCCTAGGCACTGGACCATGGGTGCCTAGTGGTAAATATGGCCCCGAATGGATAGACAGAAGCCATGGGATTCAGTCAGACTGGGGGTCATGTGGGATAATAGATGAACCATGGGGATCATAACTAAAAAATAAAGAGGGGGAGACGGAGAGAAAAACTTACACATAGGTTCCATTGTCTTCAGCAGCAAGCATCAGCTCAGAACTGGGGGAAGGAGACTGAATACATACATAATAACAAGTATGGAAGGAATTGTTAGTCTCACCACAGGAAGCAACATATTAAAAGTTATGTTTGAGTGGAATACCCCTTTAATAAATCTAATGGGAGTGGGTGACAGTTTGCCTAGTTTGGGCCTGTATTCATGTGTGCCTATACCTCCCAGAAATACATGCTGGATGCAAGGTTTGTGTCCTTTGCAATATGCATCCAAGTATATTATCTGTCAGAAATAACAGAAAAGTTAACAGAATATTTGAGGTCAGTAAGTAGTTTTTCCCCTGGTATTAGGCACTTGATATGCTAAATTTTAAGGGAATATAGGTTGAACTTGATGGACCTAAAGGGGTTGGCCACTTCATGGTAAGATAGTTCAGTGCACAGTATTAGTAAGTGTACTGGGGGAGATTTATCAAACATGGTGTAAAGTGAAACGGGCCCCGTTGCCCCTAACAACCAATCAGATTCCACCTTTCATTTTCCAAAGAGTCTGTGAAGAATGAAAGGTGGAATCTGATTGGTTGCTAGGGGCAACTGAGCCAGTTTCACTTTACACCATGTTTGATAAATCTCCCCCACTGTGTTTACTGACAGCAGCTCCCTGTGTGCTTCATAGAGCTAAAATTAGGCCCTCCTCCTCCAGGCTGTGCTATCCTGCTCTGTGGTGAGTCTGTCCATAAGATGGCCAACATGGAGGAGCATGTAATAATGCCCCGCCTCCTAGTGTCCACCATAGGCATATATAGGCTCAGTGGTGGACACTGGGGGGCATGGCATGGTCACATGCTCCTCCATGTCAGCCATCTTATGGACAGACTCACCACAGAGCAGGGCAGCACAGCCTGGAGGAGCCTCTATGAGGTACACAGGGAGCTGCTGTCAGTAAGTGCAGTGAGTACACTTACTAATACTGTACACTGAACAATTTTACTATAAAGTGGCCAACTCCTTTAAAATTATTATTGATGTAACTGTATGTAGTCATCTAGTATTAGAGAGCTAGACATGTCAACATATTGTAACTCTGTTCAATGTGAAGGGATAATTTAACCTGTCAGGAGATTATTGCATACACAACAGCTAGCTCATAATTTTCCAGACGTTCACAAGACACAAAATTTTACTTAGAAAATTCACTACTTAATACGCAGGCAATCTTTTCATAGTCAGATTGCTATCACACTTTCAATCATTTACTTTACATTAATGTGTATGTAACCATGATCATATTATTTAGTATTTTATTTAAACAAAAGCCCCATGTTACAGTCTGCAGATGAAGCCGCATTGTGGGAGCCTGAGTGAATAGGTTGCTGTTCACTGTATTTTATTTGTGCCTGAGCTGTATGAATTATATATGAATTTCTATTCTTAGGCATAAAATTTTGATGACATAAAGTCCCATAGCTGTGTGTCATTGCCAAGTGTCATCTGAGATTCTAGTTTAGTCTGTTGGTAAATAAACATTTTTTTTTTCTTTTTTTGAACATTTATCTTGTGTTACAGTATTTGCAGCTTGGAATTCTCTCCAAGACTGAAGAATGAAATATATACATACGATTAACAAAAGAAAAATATATAATGATAAAAAAGGGGCTGATAATAAAATATAAAATAGCAATAAAAAGTATTCAAACTAGACAAAGCCAACAAACAATTGATCTGTTACAGTGGTGCCTGGGGCCTGTGCAGGTATGGGCTGATTGAGTTAGGTAATGCAAGGTATATACAGTAACAGAACCTAAACTCATATTATTATTATTATTTATTTTTTATAGAACGCCCTTAATTCCAGAGCGCTATACAATAGATAGGGGTAACGAGCAGAAACAACACAAGATCAAAACACATTACATGAAGGCAAATGGCAGACTGGTACATGGGGAAGAGGACCCTGCCCGCGAGGGCTTACAATCTATATAACTCATAAAGAGATACAGGCACATTGATTGATGAAGCAAAAGAAAAACTGTCCTTTCAACCCCAGACGGTCTGTTCCAGATTGTACTAATGCCATTTGGGTTAAGGCCCTTTTACATAGGTCGATTAACGGCAAGGACAGTTGCTAGAAACCCTCCTTCAACCGATAATCGGCCTGTTTAAAAGTGTTAGCGATCAGCCGGGAAGTGGGAAAAAGCCTGCTTGATGGCTGATAGTATCAGTAAAATTTATCGCTATCAGCCACACATCTACCTGTGTAAGCAGGGGATGTTCAGCTGATAGCAATACATTTAAATGGATGCACAAAGGATACAGTGATCATTCATGTGACCCTGACAAGATTGATCATGCCTTCTAAAGGCACTAAAAATGAGTGCTGATCACACTGAATTGCAACATGTAAAAGGACTCTTATGAGCAGCCTTTGCTTCTTTTTAGAGGTTTTGGAAATGATTTTGCATCCCCATCATGGCTGGGAAGCGTTTTTCTTAGATAATGAGGTCAATTTCAAAGGGCCAGAGATTAGTTGACTAAATGCTAATATGTTGGCTGACTGCTTTGTTCTGACCTGTCAAAAATGTCACTCTTCCACGACACTTTGGTTATTACATAGAAGGAGGATGTCAGCAAGGGTCCGATTGATTAGGAAACCCTCCACGCACAATAGTCAAGCCATGTAATTGTCTCACAAAATAGTTGATAATCTACAAAATTGGTACCTGGAGAGCGCCCATTGGCCCATGTAATAGCACCTTAGGTCATATTGCACTCTATATGTAATGAAGGCCTTACAATAAATCCTCAAACATGAGTACTATGGTTCAGGAAAACAAGATAACTTGGATACATCATTGGCAGGGTTAATTAAAGGGTTTTTTTCCATCTCAAGTAATAAAGTTATAATTGTAGGGCTCTTCAAGTTATACATTTTTGCAAATACAATCATTTAACAAACTTGTTTCCCCCCCCCCCTTTTTTCCCTCCCATTGTTGATGGATTGTTGTTGATCTGCTTACCCACAGTAGCTGCAATGGTACCTGTCCCCAATGTGCTTTTCGCATTTTAAACAGCTTCTTCAGGGGTGAAGTGCCTGAGTGGATGCTATATACTCTAGCATCCAACTGTAATAGGTATCAAAAAATCCCCCCCAAAAAAGAACGAAGATAACTTGGCCATGCATTTAAAGGGGGTATCCAGCACTACAAAAACATGGCCACTTTCTTCCAGAGACAGCACCACTCTTCTCTCCATGGATGAGGTTTTGCTGCTCAGTTCCATTGAAGTGAATGGAGCTTAATTGCAAACTGCACCAAAACTGGAGACAAGAGTCGTGTTGTCTCTGAAAGAAAGCCATGTTTTTGTAGGACTGGATAACCCCTTTAAGTAGCTGACATTCTGAGCTGTGTATAGACAAATACAACAGAATTCTCCAGATTTTGGAGAAAGAAGCAAGTTTTAAAGGTTAAACACAAGAACAGAATCTTGGCAGCTTCATAGTGAAACAATAAGGCTCTCATCAAGCTTCTCAAATCAGTTAAACATTCATATATCACATGTTAAAAACCAAACGCGTTCCAGACACCACAAGAGACTGTGTGACACACCCTTCTAATATAAAATGTAGCGTTGTCTTCTAAATGCCTATTGAAATTCACTTTTCATTTGTTTTGGCCAAGATTTTCTTTTCTTTATTCCCAGATGAATCATAATTACCATGTGTATTAACCTCGGAGGCTCGAAGTTATCCTTTTCTTTCAGTAGTAAATTCTGTAGGATGACAATAAAATATACATCCACATTTATGTTTATTGGGATTGTGCCAGTGGGTTTTTTATATGTTTATTTTATGATACAGCAATACTTAAAGGTGTAAACAGGAATTAAAAATTAAAGCAGTTATAGTGTAATAAAGTATTTATTAGTTTTCCTTTTTACGTAAAATGGTAACGGCAGATGTCTTGGAAGTGGCAGGAAATGTACAGTATCTAAACAGATTATTACAGTGATAGGTTTCTACTAAAGATGAAAAAATTTGCTGAAAATTCACGTTCGCGCAAACCCCAATAGTCGGCATATGAAGCCCGCTGCCTGGAGGAGGTGGATGCAGCCCAAGGACTGCCTGGAAAACATGGATAGAGCCTATTTTGTACTATTCAATAATGAGAAAAAGTTTTCTGAGTTATAAGAAGTGTAGAGAGATTTAAGATGTAAAGATTATACTGTGCTTTAAAGGTGAAATTTCATACAAGATTAAGTGTTTAGATTTGCTGCTTCGGAATAACTTCATGCCTATCTTTGCACAAGTGTTGGTTCGGCTTCCCATGTATAGCCATATTATAACTTGGAATATGGAAAGATCATATGGAAGCACTGTGCACCTGCTGTTGTAAAATGAGAAGCAACTGCTACATATGCATCCCCTAGAGTTATGCCCCTGGCTAGACAAACTCACACATACTGTAGGGGAAGAAGCAGATGGACATGATAAGGTTTTGTTTGTTACATATATGAGGAATCCTCCTGATATTTCTTCTTCTCCTATGCTATAAACAATGGGGTATTTGCAAGGCAATAGTCTTTTACTTTGGCTCCAGAGTTTTGGATCTGCTATATTGATTGCTCAGGTCTGGATGTTTGGGTAGAGTCCATGTATAAGCCTTTAAAGAATTCACTCTGTGCAGGCTATAGAGTAAGTTTTAAAGGGAACCTGTCACCGGGGACGTGGGCACAGAGCCTGCCCGACCCCGGTGCAGTCCCTGGATCCTTATCCTTTCCGACGAGTCCCGTTCCTGGAGTCGGTCCCGGGACGAAGATATCAGCGCCCGAAGCCGTGCGCGCCCGTTGCTGAGATGAGTCAGATGCCCATAGAGAATAAATGGAGCCATCGTTCTCTATGGGCATGGGACTTATCTCAGCGGCGGGTGCGCACGGCTTCGGGCGCTAATATCTTCGTCCTGGGACCAGCTCCAGGAACGGGACTCGTCGGAAAGGGTAAGTATCCGGGGGCTGCACCGAGGGGTCGGGCAGGCTCTGTGCCCGCGTCCCCGGTGACAGGTTCCCTATAACCTAGTACAGCAACCAAGAGGTGCAGTTGTTGCAGATAAGAAGGGCAGTTAAGGGATGTCTGGGAGCAGTACTCTCTCAGCCTTGTTGAAGGCTTTCGCACACTGTCCCAGACACTGTCCCACACTCCATGGGGGAAAGTTATCAAGCAAAAAAGTTGTATTTGTTGGCGTAAAACGACCAGATGCGACTTAATTTATTCGCAAATGGCCGTTTTGTCAATAAAATATTCGCATCTGGCCATTTTACGCCATCTTCGCCAGTGGGGCGGGGGCGGAAAGGGGGGGCATGGACTCTGGGTCTGTTGCTTTTATTATTTTTCCGCGATGAAAAATGATACTGAAACCTACACCAGCTCTGAGCTGGTGTAGGTTTAAAAATTTTTGCATGGAGAGGCTCCGTGAAATCGCGATTTATGTAGAGGCAATGCCGGACTTAATAAATGTCCCCCCATTTGTTGGTGCAGTGGTGGGGGGCTGAACAAATAGTGGTGAATTGTACTGATTCTACTTTCTTTCTCACTGATGCCGGATTACAACTCAGTGCATAAAAATACACAGTGCAACACAAAAGTGCACATATTCAGTTCGACATCTAACCAACAAGCTGCATATGTAACATAGTGGGACACTGCACTAGGTCTCTCCAATTGTGATTTCTGATCAAATCCATGATCTTGTCTTGGGCTTCTCGTACATATGCTTGTACCTTACACCATTACATTTTCATACATTTTGCACCAGAATAACCCAGATTTTTTTTATACTAGTAGATGTGGCATTTGCTCTGATGTAATTTGTTCCACATTTTTAAACCATTTCAATCCCGCTTAACAGCGAGCATGCAAATGTACACGTTGCCAAATACTTTGAGAAAAATATTTCATTAATTTACCACCGGGTGGTCAACACAATCTGGGTCCAAGTCCTTATTAGCAAGGGCCCATATTAATGCTAATACATATTAGATATTATACAGCCCACAAAATCTCAGTTTCCACCAGGACTGAAAGGATGTCAAAGTTTATATAGTACTTATAGCGAATAGTGAAGGTTTCATACAGTCCAGCGCCACACAGGAATCTTTTTCAGCAATCTTATCGACTGCCTTGTGATGATACTTAGGCCTTGTTGCACTGTGCCAATCTAGCTTTTCCCATCTCTGCCAAACCATGCACAGCTGCTATGTAGATGTATTGTCATTTAATGGTGCGTTCACACCTACAGGATCTGCAGCTGATTTTCTGCAGCAGATTTCATTTAAATAACTGAACACAGCATCAAATCTGCTGCAGATCTGCTGCAGATCCTGTAGGTGTGAACGCACCCTAACACAGCTTTCAGCCCTTTAATGGATATTTGGTTGTCATGCCTATGCCGTCAACTTGGTTGACTAAATTTTTGTGGACGTTAAAAAAAGAAAACAGATGTGTTTTGATCCGTTTTTTGAGGGGGGAAATGGAAAAACAGAGCAAAACGGATGCATCAGTTTTTCCATCTGTTTTTTTATGTTTTTTTGCACAAACAGATGAAAAAAATGGATTGCAAAAACGTAGTGTGAACCCAGCATTATACAGTCACTTTTTTTTTTTTAAGTTTTGTATATTGCAACTTTTTTTTTTGCCTCTGTTACTTTGTCAAACCAGATTCTCTATCTGTTTAATAGTATATTATGTAAAAAAATATTTGTCTCTATGGTCCAGGTTGGAATGTAAATGAAGGCAGTATAGGAAATCATGGCTGGCACATAGTGCTCACTATTCAGTACTCCTGGCTTAGTACAGTCTGCTACAGCCAGCCAGAGAGTAGCCGTGAGAAAATGCCTTGGAAAATTAAGAAGATAAAGCCAAAATATTTCTACCCTGCTTCCAAGCTTATTCACAATTCATTAAACTAGTGCACAGGAATGAAAATTGGAGGAACAATTATAGGAAATGTATGTCTGGAAATGTCTGGACATTGATATTTGTACAACCAATATGCAGTCAAGAAAGTCAAATAAAATGTAATAGTATTGTAAATAGGCAAAAACACAATGGGAGAAATTTATCAAACATGGTGTAAAGTGAAACTGGCTCAGTTGCCCCTAGCAACCAATCTGATTCCACCTTTCATTTTCCAATGAGAATGTGAGGAATGAAAAGTGGAATCTGATTGGTTGCCAGGGGCAACTGAGACAGTTTCACTTTACACCATGTTTGATAAATCTCCCCCAATGTGTTAATTGTTTTCTATATCTAAGCCAAGACCTCATAATCATTTAGTTCCTTTAAAAATGCCCATTAGTGCTATTTAGAGCAGTGATGCATACATCATATAATGTCACTTAGTTATCAATAGGAAAACGTAAGATGTAGGGTAGAGTTTTAGAATGTATTAACCACTTGTGTCCAGAAGGGTATTGGCCAGAGATGAGAAAACTGCATCTAATGAACTAAGACTGCTTCCGAACTTTGCAAAAAATCCGGTTTGGTACGGAACTGAACTTTTTGCAATTTCTGGAACAAGTTTCTAAAGATGGCAGCCACACAACTAAATACACATAGTAAACAAAAAGGGTATACTTACCTGTCCAAGCTCAACTGGTGTGCTCCTTTGGGTCTCCAGAGTTCCCCGCTAATGGTAGCCACCATTCAACCAATCACTGACTGACACTGAGGTAGTCAGCGCCTTGGCTAGTGGTTACTAAGGAGGCAGTTTTTCAGAGAGGGGCACTAAGAAAACTCTTTTTCTGTATGTGGGGCACTAAGGAGACACTATTACTTCAGGAAGGCATTAAGATGTCATTATTTCTATCTAGGAACAGTAGTGCATTCAGTGCCATTATTATAAGGAGGGCACTAAGGGAGGGCTATTAATGTGAGACAGGTACTAGGGTGGTACTTCATCTGTGTAGGGGCACCATTATTGTAAAGAAGACACAAAAGGGCAAAAACAGTATGGAGGCACTATTACTGTGCAGAGGCAGAAAGGGGGCAATAGTAATATGTATTGACACAAAGCAGGACACTATTATTGGGGCACTGTCTGCCACTCTTTGTCAGGAATAGTATTGTAGGAAGTAGCAGGACGATTCTGTTAAAGGGGCAGCAGGAAGGAGAGACTTGTGTGGAGGGTAGAGGATAGAGAAGAAAATGAAGTCAAGGAGCCAAAGGTGTTTGGGCAGCAGATAATTTGTGGCTGGAAGATGTCTCTATAGTGTCCTGGGACAGATAGAGTAGAAAAAGGAAAGTAATTGACCCCAATCAGAGAAGATGTCACTCAGGTTTCAGATGTGTTTTGACCCCTCCTTCCTCACTGAAACATGTTTCTGCACTGGTTTTCTTCTAGTGCTCCTTCCACTTAACAAAAATTGGGGTTTGAGATGTGATTGTCAATCCCATTGGGGACAGAGACTGATATGACTTATGACAGTCTCCGTATAGCGCTGTTGAATATGTTGCTGCTATATAGACAATAGAAAATAAAATAGTTAAAAAAAAAAAGAACTGATAGAACCTGATAATTTGCTACAACATTACATAAAAACACATAAAAATGCAACAGCTCACCGCAACAGCAAGATACAGAGTTGGGGGGGGGGGTGCTTTTAACTATTTTCATGTCTATGGTGGGTCTGTATCTTGCTGTTGCGGTGAGCTGTTGCATTTTTCTGTGTTTTTGTGTGTTTGCAATTTCAGCCATGGCAACGTGCTCCTGCCTAGTGTGAACGGTGTTCTAGGAGAGCTGACCAATATTGTCTTTTTTTTCTGTGTTCCTGTTGGGGGAGTGGCTGCCTCTACTTGGTTGTGCACTCCACCTGTCCCACCCAGGTGGTGCAATTATTTTGCAGGTATTAGACGGATCTTGCATGCCCAGAGCATAGGCGTATTACACGCCATGGAGAGGCCATAGTTGTGTAGGGTCTGCCTCGATATGAGTCCACCTTATCGTTGTGAGGCAGTTTACACTGTTTGCAAATAGTAACCAAGAGACTCATTATTTTTTTGGGAGTTTTTTGGGGCAGTTGGGGGGGCTGCTTTTAACTATTTTCATGTCTGTAGTGGGTCTGTATCTTGCCATTGCGGTGAGCTGTTGCAGTTTTCTGTGTTTTTGTGTGTTTGCAATTTCAGCCATAGCAACGTGCTCCTGCCTAGTGTGAACGGTGTTCTAGGAGAGCTGACCAATATTGTCTTTTTTTTTTTCTGTGTACAACATTACATGGTAGTCTCTGTTACACGAAGTTCTTTTCTTAAGCTACGGGACATGAAATAGATTTTACATACCAGATGCAAAGAAAATGGTTTCAATTGATTTGTCTGGCAGGTTTTAACCAGTTATCTAAAACAGCAAGAAGAGGTAACACATGTTAAAGAACATTGCAGGGTGTTTTATTTCCATTGCCTTCAATGAAGTGATGGTATAAATTGACATTCTTCAAATTCCATCAGGAAAATGCCAAATCATGTATTTCTTTGCTGCAGAGAAATGGAAGGAGAACAGTCACTTCACTTAGACTTCTGCCTCAGGCATGTTTTCCCTGCAATACCGTCCTAGTCCATTGTATGGTCAAAGCATCCATGGCTGTTGTCTTCAGACTATAGCAGATGTGTTCCGCACCTCGGGGCAACCTTTCATAGTGAGAGTGTATTTATGTGAAAGTGACTGATGTGAAAACTCCGCAGCCCTCCACTATTCTCCAGTCAATAATGATCAAAAGTGAAAGTAATGTAGAGGCTCTTGGCAAAGATCCGTCCACATGACATTCCATTTTTTTTATGTTTTCACTCTGTAATAATACATGTGTAAAAGGAACATTTGACAGCAATGGTAGATGACAATACAATTTGCTCCTCTGGCAATTCTACACAAGATTGTGTGACCTAGTGACCCAAATTTTCTTGTTTGCATACATAGTCAGGCTGAGGAAAAACTTTCTGACAATGAACTGTTCAATTATTTTAATGGTTTTTGGCTGATATTTCTATGTATTTTATATAGCTATATACATGGTTTGTAAATCAGACATATTGTTAGGTTATTACATGTATCATACATGCCATATACCATCTAGTATAGACCAATTTTATGGGCCAATTATTTGACTTATCCCTAAATCGGATTATTTTGAGTAAAATGTAAAATTCACTATCTTGACAGTGAGTGATAACCTTTAAATAACAGCCACATATATCCAACCTGTCCAACGCAATATAATTAGAGGGTTGTTTGTTTTGTCCTTGTTGTCAAACTTTCATCCAATTTCCAGGAGACATAAGAGCAATGACAGATTCATTTTAAATAGATCCCAATGAATCCTGACAGATCCCATTAACCTATCAAGCTTCTGTCAGGGTCCCGGCATGGTTGCCCCCAAGAGATGCTAAAGCTGGAGTAGATGACAAAAGGTCATCACCCTTCAAGAAAGCTGAACACACCAATGACCAATACTATATATACTTATACTATAGAACCATTAAAGGTTATGGAGTGACGTGTAGCTGAACATACATGGCTCTATGGCTTCTTTACAACCATTATTTACTGCCCCGGCCAGAGTTCTTTACTTGTAATTTTCTCTGTTCATTCACTTCTATCTAGATCATTGTACTATAGTCATGAAATAAACAGCTAACTACTATTAAATTGGATCCAATAAACTATATGTGTTTAGCAATATTTCATAGCATTAAAACGGACACAATTATTGCACAGTCTGATGCCATTACTACAGTTGTCCGAAACAATATTCCACTTTGTATTTCAAATGAATGGAAAATGAGGAAGAAAAAGACTATTGATTCCAGATGATTTTAAAGTAGCAAAGGACACATGGTGAATAGGATTCAGTTCATGTAAAAGTGTGAACTCTGAAGGTTGGGGTTGAATCAGTATTGCTGTATACCAGAAAATGCATGTGAAATAGCTCTATGTTACTTCTATACAGATTTGGGAGACTATGGGGGGGTCTTACTTAAGTCTTCCACTATGTTGGTCCTACCTAAGTGTCCCTCTATGATTGTCTTACCTAAACTAAGAGGCGTGACATTTCATGTTCATTCAGGTGGGGGTGGAAGAGTACGCCCTCTCCAATGGTTTGCCCTTCTATTTGGTACTGATTTATTTTGTTTTATTACTTTAAATATTTTGTATACAGGCAACACTGTGAAAAAGTTTCCCATACACTATAACTTTAGGCGCCTTCTAGAAAGTAGGTGGTGCCTAAGTCTAACCCAACCCTCTCTTCAGGTAAAACTTATTCTGTTTAGTGTGAAGAGTGAGGAGCTGTCAGTGGTTTTTGTGAACACAGTCAGATGCTAAGTGTATTACAAAAATAGATCTGGGGAAATATCGATGGAAATCATACTTCATTGGACAATTCAGAGTTAAAGGGGTACTCCAGTTTGGGTGCACTTTTTTACTGGGACCTGGGAGGAGGTGGCCGAGGAAAAAGATGTCCACTCACCTCCCCGGTTCCAGTGGCGGGTCCCGCATCGCGGCGCTCCGGGGCCCGGCCACTTCCGGGTGTCTGTCGTTGGCCCGAGACGTGACGTCTCAGGTCCACTCAGCCACTCAGTGAAGGAGATGGGATCCGTTTCAAGTCCACTCAGATCCCGCCTTCTTCACTGAGTGGCTGAGCGGACCTGAGACGTCACGTCTCAGGCCCGTGTCAGACACCCGGGAAGTGGCCAGGAACCGGGCACTGGAGCGCGGCGATGCGGGACCCACCGCTGGAACTGGGGAGGTGAGTGGACGTCTTTTTCCTCGGCCACCTCCTCCCCGGTCCCAGTAAAAAAGTGCCCCCCCCACTGGAGTACCCCTTTAAAGACAATGGCCAATGTTTCCGTACATCTACTAATGTTGCGTGCCACAAAAATCTCTGAAAACAGACTCCCCTGTTATTTTGTGCTTTAAACTCAAAAAAAGGGCGAGTCCATTTTTAAATGGCTATATTCGACACATTTATTAACCCTTTTGTGACTATGGGTCATTGATACCTCAATGCTTAGGTCAACTTTTGAACTTCAGTTATAGGGTCATAATGATCCCATAGGTAGAAGCCACAATCTATGCCCAATCCCCTCTCTCCTCTGCCACTTTCACAAGCTCCCCTGAGCTACCGGATTGTTAAAAAAAAAAAGGGGCAATGAAACTAGCTAGATGAGAAACCAAAATCCTCATGTGTAGGGTTTTTGAACACTCGACAATGTTAGTAAATCTGGGCTATAGTGCTTTATCTTTCTTTAAGAAAAGGCTCTTCAACAGCTGTGATGTACATTATGCATCACAGCTGCTGCAATTGCTTCATATGGAAAGTATCAATTAGGTAATACACTGCAAACTGTTTACAATGATCAAAGAGGTGATTAATAAGTAAACTAACTCTGTCATTTAGGCCCATATTGGGCCCATATTTATCATTCCTGCAACAGGCTCCAAGTACTTGAACATAATTTACAAATATGTGCGCAAAGAACCCGCTCTGGGCAAAAGTCTGTGATTTTTTTGCCAGGCACGGCCCCAATTCACTTAGAGGATGGACAGGGGTGGGGAAATGTGTTCGAGGAGGCAGGGCCTACTCCTGCACCTAATCTTTCACAATGCTAGCAGGGGTAAATCATGCTCAAAATCTAGCGTCGATATTTGTATCTGTCTGCCTGGGGATAGTTACAAAATTTTAGTCTTAGTAAATCCACCACAGTACACTGGTTTGATAAATTTCCCCCTTAATTATTCAACCCCTTAATCTAAGTTTTAACTAGTGAAATTAATTGTTTACTGTAAGAGCTGTAGGACTATGGAACTCTTGGCCACATGATGGCGTCATGGCTGACTTCTTAAAGTGTCACTGTCATTATAACTTTCAAAGTCTAAATCAAAAGTAGATGTGATATAAAGTAAGTTTGCAATTTACATTCAATTATTTATTTTTTTCATTTAATGGAAAACACGGCACTTACTGTTTTTTTCCAGAAAACAGGAAGTCCTGTGTATCCCAGGCCATCTGAGCGCTCACTGAGAGAAGGCAGTCATGTGACTGATGGACACATTGAGCTGTGACTCTCTGTACTGACCAGAATTCCTGTGTTTAGTCTGTTTTTTAACCAGCACAAGTCAGAAAATCTGCCTTCAGGAGACTGGACCTGGATTTCTGGTAAGTAAAGCTTTGTTTTACAGCATGATAACAACAACAAAAATAATGAATGTATATTGCAAACTTGCGTTATATCACATCTACTGTTGGTTTAGATTTTGAAAGTTAAAACGACAGTGACACTTTAAATAAGAGACCTGGATGCTTTTGAAAAAAATAAAATAAATAATATTCCAAATTATGGGCATTACATTTCTTGTGATCATGTGACGGGGATTTATTCTGATTGCTGTATTGAAGATGGGGCATTTGCTTCATGAGGGTTTTTGCCTCTCTATGTATCAACACAGTTAATACTGTAGGTTGAACATGATCGACTGGACAGTCTTTTTTTTTTTTTACCCTTATTAACCATATAACTGTGGTGTCCATGCATTTTATAGGGCAATTTCTCCAATGGGAGCAAAGGAAATCCAAAGTGCTCTATCCCCCTGTTCTCTAAATCTGCCCTTGGTAGATAGTTGGGGGCCCCTTAGGGCCCTATTACACGGGACATTTATTGCGCAGAAAACCGTTATAACATTCGAATTTAAACAATGATCGTCCTGTGTAATTGCAGGCAACGATCTAAAAATCATTCGTGTGTCAATCACTGATTTAGAGCTGATGGTGCGTTTACACGAAACGATAATTGGCCCGATCGTACGATTAACGATGTCGGTGTAACAAATTTTTTTTCCTAACGATCAGCGTTTATACGGTACGATATATCAGCGAACGACTGTTCACACGGAACGATTTGCGAATTTTTTGCGAACGACGAAAGACGATTTGATAACATGTTGAAAGACCAAAATGAGCGATGTATCGTTCGTCGTTTGATCGTTCGCTGCGTTTACACGTACGACTATCGTTCGAATTCGATCGTTATCGCGCAAATTCGTACGATAATCGTTACGTGTAAACGCACCTTGACCCTAAAATCGTCGTTAATCGATCACTAATCGTTCGCTGTAATTCCGCGTTGGTTCACTAATTGTTCAGTGTAATTGCAAATCTTCCTTCTTTTGCTGGGATTAGATGGAATAAATGATCGTTGTAACGATCGTAACTAACAACTATCGTTCTGTGTCATAAGGTGAACAATTTCAGGTTAGCGATAAAAAATCTTTTTTGCGATCGTTAATCGTTAAAAATCGCTTTGTCTAATAGGACTCTTATACACCTTAGACCTTCTAATGCAGTATTGTCTTATATAACTGTGTACAACTGTTTAAAAGGGAACAGAATCTGTATCATTTGATGACTTATAGGCCTAAAGGGATATTGTGAAATGATAACCTAGTTTGACCTACAATGGCTTTTTTCGGCATTAGAATTATCCTTGAGTCTTAGAGAGAGAACAAGCGTTAGAACATTTACACAAACTCTCTTCTGTCTCTAAGCTATTTAATTAAATGTAATTGCCAAAAAAGTTTAGATGTAAAAGAAAAGATAAGAAGACAAAGTTAATAGTCTTCTACAGACTTTCAGAAAATTTTCTACCCATTACACGCATATTAGATATACAAAACTTGCAATAGTATGGAGATGATTTGGTGCCAAAGTTTCTCCCTAAAATATAGAAATCCAGAAAGTATATAACATCATATTATCCCATGTTGTCAGCGCTTAACTAGTGCAAATTTCATCATGCAATAGGGCAATAATCCTAATCATACTGCGAGGATTAGCTCAGCCGAACACGGTGGAACGAACACTGTGAGCAACGTGTACAAAGAAAAATCTGGATATTGCGAGCATATATTAGAAAGAAGGAGACGCAGAGATGCAAGTACTGCTTTTCCTTGTGTAAATTGAAACTAAAATGGTTAATTTCCTTTTATTGACTTTATTGATCTGCAGAAAAAAATTCTAATTCTTATTATTGCTTAATCAGCAAAAAATTCCTGCGCTGAATGTAACTGCGGGCCTGCTAGTCATCTGGGTATTGTCTGTGGGCCAAGTAGTCACAGTCATCTGGTGTGCCAGCACTGTAATCATGTCCCTGTGTATGTGATTGACAACGCTGCATAAGCAATGTTACCAGGGGCGGGCCTTCCATTGAGTCAGAGAGCCTCTTAGTAACTACTGATACAGTGCTGACAATCACTCTTTTGAAAAATGGCTCCTTAAAAGGATTATCCAGGCTTAGACAAAACATGGTCAGTTTTCTTCCAGAAACAGCTCCACTTTTGGAGCTGAATTATAATATCACATGCAACCTCAGAACAGGTGATATTGTTTTAGCAAAAAAAAAAAAAAAAAAAAAAAGGAGCTGTATTTTTATGTATTTTTCATCCTGGATAACCCCTTTAAAGGCAAACTATCAGGAAGTTAGAAGTATTCAACCTGCTGATATCTCCCTATAGAACATGGGGTGCTAAGGATGAAGGTAAGTATCTTACCTTCATCCTCTGCGCAGTTTCCGCAATTGTAAGAGTTTAATCCATAATCTAATGAATATCATCAGAGTGGGCCGGCCAGGGAGCGGTGCAGCTGGGGTGGATATATGCCCGCTCCCAGTGCACCAAAATAACATATTTGCTTTTGGATTTAACATCGTGGAAACGGCACTAAGGATGGAGGCAAGAAATTTACCTTTATTCTCATTGCCCCGTGCCCTATAGGGACATGGCAGGTTAGAAGCTTTCAACCTGCTGATAGTTTCCTTTAAAGCTACAATTGGCTGCATCCTTATCCCTAGAGATGAGTGAAGCAGCCGGAAATTCTTTGAATTTTCAGTCAAATGCAAATCGAATCTTAACAAATTTCATTAAAACAGCCAAAACTATTACAGAAGGGTGATTTTGTTAAAGCATGTTGTTGTAAAAGTGTCAAAAATCGGAAAATCACAATTTAAAAAAAATGTCAATCATCCAATTTCCGCCACTCCTCTCTGTCCCTATATCACTCTGTTAGTCTCTCCCTGCTCTGCTCTAACTGCCTGCTGCCATCCTGCTCTCTCTTCCACACACAGCCGACTGGCCACCTCCGTTACCGAACCTCCTTATATAGAGAGTCAGGTGCTGACATCACAGAGGGGCCTGCAGCTGATTGGACGGGCGCTAGGGATTATCCCTTTCTCCTGCCCAGTGATGCTCCAGACAGCATGTGCGGCCACCATTTTGTTTTTTTTGCAAATTTCCTTAAGAAATCGGCAGGAATTCCCTTTGAAGCAAATTGACGGCCCAATTCGAAGCCGATTTAGAATTGCTGGATTTGCTTCGCTCATCTCTACTTATTATTTTTTTTATAGTTGATGTTCCTTTAACAGACTTTTCACCTTATATTACTAAGTGTGACTTACCAACATCTGTGGTATCTGAAAGTGGCTCGTGACCTACAAAAGGTTGTGGACCTCCAGTCTAGAGAGTGTAACTATTTATAGAGATAAAGATTTAATATCTGCACATAGGAAATATATATATATATATATTCTATAAACATGAACCACAATCATAACCTGAATGCAAATGCATCTCTCATCATTAACCACATCCTTTGAGAGAACTGGTTCTGTTTCTGCTCTGCTCTGGCCACAGTAAGAGAGGTGATAGACAAATGAGATCTGGTCTGGTATATTGTAGGTGGTAGAGACAGGATGCCTGGGGCCTGGAGGAGCTAGTAGACTACATGATCATATGGGATTTGACCTTTTTCAGAAGAAATTAATATTAAATGTCATTTTTGTAGTTCTAATTGTGTTCTGTTTTCCCACAGATAAAAATCAACTGATGTGGCTTAGCGATGTTAGATTGTAACTTCCTGAGTTTTCATGACACATTGCCTTTGTTTTATTTGCAGATGAATAAGAGGAAAATGAGTCATTTGAAGAGAATTTGCGATATTAATAATATTTCGTTTTTTAGCATGGCTTTTATAGATAGGAAGTATCATTTTACCTAATATCTACTTATTCGCTTTCCTGAGACATGTTATTGTCGGAGGTGGCATAACATCAAGGGATCGCCTCAGATAATGTTGACTAAAGGCTTTGTGAACGTTACATGACAGGAAAAGGTTTGAAGTTAATGTCATAAAATGTTAAAGGGTAACTTAAAAATATTTTACAGATTTAATCCTTCTAAATTGGTGGACTCTGTGTGAACTTCCCACCCTACCATTACGTGAGCATTGTGTGGCAGTACTACTTAGTTGTTGTGCAATATTGTTTATAATTCTGCAGTGGCGGTGGTACTTAAAAGGATATTTCAAAGAAAAAAATATGTTTTTAAATTAACTGGTGTCAGGTTTGTAAATCTTTTGTTTTTAAGCCTTCAAGCAGTTATCAGCTGATGTATGTTCTGCAGGAAGTGGTGTATTCTTTCCAGCCTGACACAGTGCTCTCTGGTGCCACCTCTGTCCATAACATGAACTGTCCAGAGCAGGAGAGGGGAGGAGAGTATGCTGGCTTTAATATTTTTCATGCACATATGCAAAAGTAGTACTTTTGCCCAAAAGACCATTGTAAGGCAAATATGTGGAGGTGCTATTGGGGTAAATGGCACAGTTATTTGGCACTATGAATGGTGCTGCACAGTATGGTAAGGATAAGTATATGTTCTACAGGATATGAAGTCATGCTAACGGAATGTACTGCATAGGACACAATGCATTGCAAGGCTAGCCCTGACCATACTACAGTATGTACTTGTGTGGAGCAGTTCCACAATACGGCACTGTTACGGCACTAAGGGTTTATATTGTAATACTCTTTGTGTCCCTTCTCTTCCATTGGTGTGCACAGGGCTTTATTATGTGCAGTAGCTCCAAGTGTGTTCCTCTCATGTGGCCTCTCACAATACATTGCATTCTGGCGACAGGAAACATTTCCTAATATTTTTTTTCTGGATTTGTTCAGTTTTGCTCAGGGTCACATCTAGTATTGTCTTTCTCATGTTTATTAACCTAGTAAACATGAGACATGATTTTAGCTCAGGTCATGACATTCATGTGGTGTGTGGTAGAAAAAGAATTCCAATCCGTGGTGGCCTAACCTCACGACTTACAGGATCCGCTGATGACATACTGGTGCCAGATACCACAGGACACCTTCACAGTTCTTGTGGAGTCCATGCCTCAATGGGTCAGAGCACAATGGGGAGGGGGCTATACAATATTATTTTGTAACATTCTTGATGTCAATAAGTTATACAGATCTGTAAAATACTTTTATTTAAAAATCTCAAGTCTTGCAGTACTTATCAGCTGCTGTATGCCCTGCATGAAGTGGTGTATTCTTTCCAGTCTGACACAGTGCTCTCTGCTGCCATCTCAGTCCATATCAAGAACTGTGCCATGGAAAAGCTCTCCTGCTCTGGACACATCCTGACATGGACAGAGGTGGCAGCAGAGAGCACTGTGTCAGACTGGAAAGAATACACCACTTTGTGCAGGCATACAGCAGCTAAGTACTGCAAGACTTGAGATTTTTAAATAGAAGTCATATACAAATCGGTATAACTTTCTGGCACCAGTTGATTTAAAACAATTTTTTCACCAAAGTACCCCTTTAATGGGGTCATTGTTTTTTTTTTTTTGCTTTGCAGAATTTTGACAGTCAGAATACTGAAATCTGCAGTACTATTCCTATTGTGAAAAATGATTAAAAATCCTTAAGTTAGCAGGGTCCACCAGGATTTTGTTGGTATCCATTTGAAGTCAGATTTCGCCTAGCCATCATGGCTTTATTATAAACAGAAACAATCTGTGGTGTGAACAGAACCTTACACCACAGCAGAACGTTTCCATTATGTTGACCACCAAGTTTAAATAAATGAACGTCTCAGTCACGGAAATAATGCGGAGTTCCTGTGAATGACGTCCACATATCTGATTCTTTACAACTCCAATGAAATGTGACAAGGAGATTTGGAGAAAGATTCCTTTTTTCCCTCTCCTGTGATTAATTCCAGAAATATGGAAGTATAGTTTGGATAATGATTATTTTTAGAGCAAAATGGAAAGAAAGACAAATACGCCCCAAATTAAGTTAAGCGAATGGTGCGCTAAACTTTTACAGGAGATATTTATTTATGTCAAACACAATATAAATGGTCCAATACCTCCCAAGCAGCTGCAGTACAAGTCACATACCATGATGAGACAATAAAACCTTTGTTACGTAGCCATTTGTATCTCACATCCTGGGGTTGGGAACACATGGGGGATGCATTTATATCATTCTTTGCTTATTGTTGCAGTGGTTTATTAATTTGTCAAAAGCAAATAAAGTTTTCCTTTCTGGGCAGAGTTTTACTGTTAATTTACATTTGGTTGTAAAACTGGACATTGTATGAAATGATTGTAAAGGTCAGTTTAGTTAGAGTCTATGTGGGAGTAATCATCGTGGTTATAGGATATTGATGAGTCAGGGAGAAGACATTCGTAAGACTCAATTTACTGTATAGTGAGGATTCTAGATGGCAGTCGGAATGATTCTTAAAGAGTTAGTAAGAAGAGATGTCAACATCTGTTAGAGCAGGGATGGGGAAACCCTGGGGCCTTCAGCTGTTGCAAAACTACAATTTCCATCATGATTGGACAGCCAAAGCTTTAGCTTTGGCTGTACAGGCATGATGGGAATTGTAGTTTTTTAGATTTAGCAAAAACTGCATCCAAAAAGCTACACTCTTGTACCGGCAGAGCTTCAGAGCCCAGCGCCGGTCTTCTTTTTGTCTTCCATAGCACCATTGTTGAGTAATTAGTTTGCGGGCTTGGATGTCCCCTTCTACTGGCTACTTATACGTATATGAATATAATGAATATTAATAAGTAGCAGGGGACGTACGAGCCGTCGGACAGGTGATATGGTAGACTGAGGGGACACCAGTGCACAAAACTCATTTGCATATTTGCTCTCGATCTAACTATCCAAAAACGGGGGACATAAAGAAGACTGGCACCGGAATCTGTAGCTCGGCTGGTACAGATACCTATCACCAGGTTCATATGTACAAACCTGTGTCTAGTTTTCATATAATTCTCTAGCATAAGTCAAGTCTTTTCAGATGGGTACAATTAAAGTACAACTCCGGCATTTTGTGTTTTTAGCTTAATTAGGCTGGGTTCACACTACGTTTTTGCAATCCATTTTTTGAAAGAAAAAAAAAAACGATGAAAAACGGATTGCAAAAAACAGATGCAACTGTGTGCATCCGTTATTCCATTGACTTCCATTATAAAAGAAAATAGATCAAAACGGATCGGTTTTTTTTGACGGACACAAAACGTGGTCAACCTCATTTTTGTGTTCGTAAAAAAAACAAAACAGATCTGTTAAACGGATTGTAAAAACGTAGTGTGAACCCAGCCTAACACACATAACAAAGTTATATAACTTTGTAATGTATGTTAATAAGCTACCTGGCCCCGTTCCCCGACCCCTTCCCCCCCGGAAGTAAGAGAAAGCATACATTCCTAATAACTGTCGACCACGTCCTTTTCTCCCGGCGCCATCTTGTGTCGATGTTGTCAGAGCAGGATCTTCTTCCTCCTCGGCGTCTTCCAGTGAAGTGAATGGGAGAGGAAAAGGCTACTGGTGCACTTGCACACCAGCAGCCTTTTTATCGGCTGGAGCGCATCACACGGTTTCCAGCTTGCTCACCCCTGATTGGCTAATCAAGATGAAAGCCTGTGATGAGTTTCAGCCAATGAAGAGGATGCCAGTGCGCATGCACATCAGTAGCCTTTTCCTCCCATTCACTTCACTGGAACCCTGGAAATGAAGGTGATCCGAAGACGCCAACAAGAGCTGACGGGGACACTACCGGTGAGAGATTCAAGTGGCGATTGTCGCCAGAGGGATGGTGAGTATAAAATGTGTGTGACTGTAGGTTTGTTTTTTTTTGTAACGCTGGAGTTGTCCTTTAAAGCCCAAATACAAATAATCAGCCAAACCCCAAAGATATTGATGGGATCTAAAGTGTGTATTTGGGTCTCCAACTGTTACGCAACAGATGAAGTTGGGTGAGCAAAGGATCGGGCATGTAGACTTTATTTTGTGTTTTGGAAACACGTCCTACAACGGTGTGTCTGTGGAAATTGTGTCCATTCATCTAGTAAAGAACTTGTGAGATCATATACTAATATTGGAGGAGACAGCCTGGCTTACTGTTTCGGTTCTATTTCACCCAAAAGGTGGGTGATGGAGTTGAGGTTATGGCTCTGTGTGGCCAGTCAATGTGTGTGTAATATCCATCAATGAATGTCAGACAGTATTGTTATTAGGCCAGAATGTAAACCTATGTATATCAGCCAGCTCTTGCACATGGCTCTTGGACCAGCTCTTGGACATCTTCACTATATTTACAAAACCTACATTCCCCTCCGTACCTCCTCTGTCTGCTTCTATGAGAGAGGATATGACAATGTGTGTACCGCTCTGAATGTTTCAACATTGTGTCATCTCTCTCGGATTAAGATGAGTTGAGTTGCCAATGCTTAAATATGTCAAGCATAACCGTACAACTGCATTATTAATGAATTACTCACTGTAGCTCGGAAGAAAAAGGTTTCAAAGAAAATGTGAAATTGTGAATATTCGGCAGTTTATTGTGAAGGATTTTCAGTCACTACTAAGACGGCATCTTAGAAAAGGTGTTATTTATGTATTATATACATACTGGATGATACCTTAATACTCTACATTTACTAATTTTCACAGATATTGGTTAAATTTAAATCCATAGCTCAGCTTTACTGCGGAACCCCACCCTGTAATCTTTCATATTGAATGATTAATATGATGATTATGGTTATTATTAAACCCCTCCTCTTCCAGGAAGGCTTAAATAAATAGTTAAAAAATGTAGCTAGAATTTTTAGTGACCCAAAATGAAATGTTAACTGTCACTTAAAATTTGTTTGAAGAATTATGAAATGGAATACTCTAAAACTTCCTAACAGCAGTTAAAGTGTAAATGTCATTTAATTTTTTATTTTAAGAAACTCTGTATTAGTTTTTATTAGGCAAAAAAGCCTCTTTCTGTACTAAAAAAAAACCCTGTTTTCCAACCTCCCCTCTTACTTATCTGTGTATTGTCAGGTAAAGCCATCTTTATTACAGATGAGCAAAGTGAAGCTGGGTTTGCCGAGTCCATTTTAAAGCGACTCTGTACCCACAATCTGACCCCCCCAAACCACTTGTACCTTCGGATAGCTGCTTTTCATCCAAGATCTGTCCTGGGGTCCGTTCGGCAGGTGATGCAGTTATTGTCTTAAAAAACTACTTTTAAACTTACAACCATGTGCCCTAAGTATCTGTCCCTAACTTTGCACCACCCCTCCGTCCCTCCTCCCCACCCTCTTCATCATTAGGAATGCCACAGGAACATTCTCTCCATGCTGAACATTGCACAGGTGTCTTAACAATCCAGCCCATGTGCCGGGCTGCCACAGGTGGGGAATAGGAGACTACCTGCCTGGAGCATTCCTAATGATGAAGACCGTGGGGAGGCGGAACAGAGAGGTTGTGCCAGCCTAATGCATACACAATCTAGGCCACGCCGTTTGACACGGGCTGCCAGTTTAAAAGTATTTTTTTGCCTTAACCTGTCAAACGGACCACAGGACAGATCTTGGATTAAAATCAGCTATCTGACGGTACAAGTGGTTTGGGGGGGGGGTCAGATTGTGGGTACAGAGTTGCTTTAACCTATGGAGGGGGAGGGGCCTAGGGAGATGAGTGAGCAAGGAGAGCAGAGAAGCAGCTGTACAGTTTTGAGACTGTCTAAGCACTTAAAACGCTGGAGTCAGAGTTCAGAAAGGTCAGATTGCAGGATGATATGTTTTACAGGACTGCCTTTTCTCCTCTCCATGCTAACTCACCCCCTCGACCCCTCCCCTCTCCATAGAGAATACTGGACGGAAATCTTGCTTCTTCTGAAGTGAAGGGGGAGGTAGGAAAACAGCAATTTGAATACAGAAGGAAACTCTTTTGATTAATAAAACCTATTACAGAGTTGCAGTTATTGATAGGCTGTGTGGGTAGTTTCTGCTGGGTTGTGATAAAACAGTAACCCGGGAGATACAAAAGACCAGAGTGTGTGAGTGAGGGGTGGCGCTGTGGCTAAGGGGGCACTAGGATGGGTATCGTTTCATTATTATGTTCCCACCACTTTCTGCCTTCCCTGTTATCTTTTTACATTTGCCTGGAGTTCTCCGTTATAAATATTGGATCAAGTTTGAGACTGCTTTCACTGTACTCTTGGACACAGCCTATGCCATTCTCGCTTGCAGACTGCCTTACTTGTGCTTTCCTCCCTACATGTACCCTGTGTGAGCTGCCCTCTGAGTATGCTCTCCCTTCTGTCCATACTTTTAGCTCCTTTGAATAACTCTCTCAAACTCATTGCTTCTATCTGTAACGAGAGAAGGGCGAGCAGAAAGCTCTTCAGGTGGATGTTTCTCATCTTTCTGTAAGAATACAGACCTGACGGCAGCTAAATGGTAGGAATATGGGCATTGGTCTAACCAGCCTCTCTATATAAAGATTTTATACCACCTTTCTTTTTTGGATTCTGGTTCTCTCTGAAATAAGCCATGCAAAAACTGCCCGGTTTAAGCCACTTTCCATAAAGTACAATTTTCCTCTTTACACAACCATTGACTATTACAAAAATTTACATATTTACATAGAGATTTGTTTGCATAGTATTGTATAAACCAGTTTAGAAAAAAAAACCTGAAGTAAAGGTGACTCAATCTGTAAGTAGCCTGTTGTAAAAACACAGTCATTTCAAGCCAAGTCATCTCAAATATATGTTGGAAAATATGTACTATGGCGTATAGACTATTCACTGCAATTAAAAGTTACTAGATAGGAAAAGCAAACAGAAACTATTATACTTCAGATTTGAAGTTTCCTTTACTTTAGGGAGGTCCTAAGGACATGAATGCTGGTTTGAATTGTTCAGAATAGTAAAATAGTTTTACTTTACAAACATTACATACTCTAAATTCATTCTTTTTTTCCTACTTTTAATTTAGTCAACACACAATTTAAATAATACACATAGGCCCTGACGTAATAAAACACATGACACATACAAAGATGTAATGATACAATTTTATAATATAAAAACAATGAAACAGCAATAAAAGAATTACAAAAGGAAGTTCCTATCCACTCTCTCATTTAAACCTCCTGGTCCCTCCGCCTCGGTACTAATCTACGAGGTTTTAGCCTTGAGTAATGCCCAATGTCTATCCTGTCCTTTTTTTTATTAAACACCCTTTGAATGCCAGTAAATTTAAATTTGGATAGATCACCATTATGAACAGCTCTTATATGCTGAATAAACGCTCCCATCCCCGTTTTTATCAAATAAAAATATTCCCTAATACATAGTAACATAGTTAATAAGGTTGAAAGAAGACAAAAAACCATCAGGTTCAACATAGGGAAACCCTAGGATAGAGAACATTCTCAGAATTATAATCCATAGGCCCTTCTTGAAAAATATTTAACCCCTTGCCGCAAAACAAAGTTTTGGGAATGTCATGAAAAGCAGGGAGTTCCTGCATTATAATGTACCCGGAATGTCATGATGTCCAGGCGCTCTATGAATCGAGGAGCAGAACCCACTTTTTAGAGTCTGGGTCCTCACCGTTAATGATGGGCCACTACAATCGTATGGCCGCCCGCCATTAACCCCTTCAGTGCATTTAAGATGCACTCCTGTCAACTGTCAGTTTGTGTGACTGCGGAAGATAAAATACTTCACAGCGGTCGAATTGGCGATCTTCTAATTTTTTTTGTCACATTATCATAAAAAAATTATTAAAAAAACAATCACCTATCTGCACCTATCTGCACAAATATAATATTATTAGAAACTAGAGATCATGACACCCTAACCAGCCCTAGAGGTGGAAAAATAAAAGCACTATGACACTTTAAAAGCGACCCTTAAAATGGCCTGGTCATTGAGGCCAAAATAGATGGCAGAAGTTAAAAGAAATGGCTCATGCATGCAATATTAGCTGTACTAAATAGATATAAGTCTGTAGCAGACATATAACGTGTTTCTTACTTTATAGAAATATGGCAGCTATTTATTTCTAATTTTTGAAACTTGCCTTGGTGGCGGCCATACATGAGGTATACATTTACTTTTCATGTCCCAAGGCTGCTATAAAAGAGATCATTTGGCTCCTATCTGCCCAGTTGTAAGCTTATTCAGCCCAGGAGAGGCCATTGCTAGTGTGAGGGACCATGAGGGATCAATGCTAGAGTAGGGACCATGTCTCGAGGACGCCTTAACATTGGCGACATGGTACACTCTGTTTGATCAAATAGTTTGCTAAGATCCTCACTTTTTTTAATATCTACAGAGCAGGTGTTTACCTTGTGTACGCTGGGAGGAGTATATACGGTAGGCCCTTGCACCTGTGGGTTGCTGCTGCACCTTCTGTTTTTTTTTTACTTTTTCTGTATAGACAGTTAAGTTGGGTGGGTGTTAGTGTCCAGATCTCAAATATGCATGGAAAAATGACTAAAGGCCCTATTGCTTGGAACAATTATTATTGGCCGTTACGGACGATGATTGTCCCATGTAATAGAAGGCAACGATCAGCCGGCATGAACGATCGTCGGTGTAATTTGTCTTTCAACATCTCTCCGTGGTCTCCCCTGTGCTTATGTACTCGCTGCAGCCATGTGCAATAGGGGCGGCAGCGAGCAGGTAAAGAGGAGCAAACGAGCGCTAACAGCGCTTGTTTGCTCCCCTAAGTTGCCCTGTGTAATAGGGGCTTTAGCTTAGCTAGAAAAAAACAAAAAAAATGTTAGGGTAGGAGTGGAGCACAATGTGCCTCAGATGGCACAACAAAATTTGGTCAGCAGTTCTAATTACCTTGGTCCGTTTGACTGATTTAATCTCTACACCATGAAGAACTGAAATTTTATTGTCTTTTAGAAATTTAACAGATACAGTAAAGCTGATAAAGAAGCTACAAAAAACAGTACTTCATCCAACTAAAAATTATACTCTTTTAGACCTTTATATACTGTTTTTATACCTTTCAAAATCTAAATCAGTTGATTTAAATCATGTTTGCAATTTACACTAATTATTTTTTGTTACATGCTGTAAAACAAAGCTATACTTACTTGACACCCAGGTCCAATCCCCTAAAGGCAGCTTTTTTGTCTTGTGCTGGTTGAAAAAAGAGAGACCAAATGCAGAAAGCCACGGTCATCTATATTTTGTATATAAGCATATTTTATTAATGTCTTCATGTCAGCCATATGGCTATATACGTTCCTACTGCCGATGCCCCATGCAGTAAGAATATATATATATGTTCCAGGTGTTAAGGGGTTGTAATGTGTGCAGCAGGGCTGTTCCAGTGTCAGCAGCCCCACACACATTAATGTGCCAGAAGCCGGCAAAATGACAGGCATCCTCGATCATGCCTAGCATTGATCAGTATAGGCAATCTAATGAGTGCTTATATAAGTCCCCAGGGTTTTCTATATCCCATAAAATCTAGAAAAATGTTTTAAAAATAATAAAAAAACTGCTGATGAGCAAAGCGGGCTTCATTGGTCATAAAGGGGTTAAAGTGTACCTGTCGTTTAATTAGTACAGGCGATTTTAAGAAACTTTTTTAATTGGGTTTATTAGCCAAAAAATGCATTTTTAGCATGAAAAAGCAGTTTGAAGCTCTACCCCCTGTCTTCATTGTTCTCTATGGAGAGGGGTGGAGGGAGATAAGGCACCGAAACAGCACAACAAAGAGTTAATTTTACAGCTACATTACTGGGCTATCTGCTCTAAAGTCAGCACTGACCTCTCTGACCTCTGAATACGGCTTTCTCACAGCTCCCACTGTGTAATCCTTTGTTCTCTGCTCTCTGCTGCCGACTAATCTCCCTCCTCCCCCCTCCCCTCTCCACAGGTTAGACAGGGGCACGTCTGATGCAACAAGACAAGATTTTCTCATCATGAGCAGTAAATGAGAGACAGGAGGGAGGACCTGGAAAAAGTTTTTTTGAATGCAGATAATGGCATATTTGCTAATAACCCCAATTACAAAGTTTCTTAAAATTGCCTGGACTATATATTTTTTATTGTCTGGTATTCTCTAGTATTTTATAATTTTACAGTATGTTGTTTTATTTCACAACAGTTTTTGCAAAAGAGTACTGGGTCTATCTAATGGAAATCTCTACTCATTGCTCTCAGATGGTTTCAGTCAGGTTTTTTTTTCTCTCTTGTTTAACAAAATATTTTGGAATTGAATCTCCATAACTGTGACAAACATGTACATTTCCAAAACAGTAGTCAATATATTTAATGGATTTAAAAAAAAAAAAAAAAACTAAGCAAAGCAATGCTGGGCAATGGGAACTCAGCCAGCAAAGAGGAAACATATCGCCAGCTACATTAAACTACATTAAACTTCATGGAAGGAGCAGCTGTACGCTGGAATTATAGACTCCGGCTTTGGGAGGGTCCTTGTTCACATAGAAGTCTGCAGTGCCACCTGCTACATGAATTAAAGAAATCCAGCAGGCTACAATTTATATGTTCTAAAGCTTTGCACATTTGATCCCAATGTTCATCCTGCTAGCATTTTTCCTTGTTGCTTTATGCCCACTTGTGCTATAGTATCATTGTTAGTTTATGTTTAATGTCAACATAGATCGTTCCACACTGGTAACATGCAATGGTTCTATAGTGACATGAGTTCGGTCGGCTGTCAGGGATGACTTGCCCTGCTGCCATATTGAGTTACTTCTGCTGCTTGGTATATGTGAAGCAAAGCTCTGGCCATAGACCTCAATATAATGTGATGACATACAGTAATGTCCAGTTGCATTTTAAATGCCACAATGTCGCCATAGACTTAAAATGCCAAGGATAATTAAGATTGTCACCAATGTCAATTTATTGCAAGAAAAAGACGGAATCTCAGCGGAGAACATGAAAATATCCCTCCTCTATCTATACGGAGTAAGAGTATTAGGCCCACTTGCATGGAAAGAATAACGAAAAAACAGCTCTGAGGTTTCTGTTACTGAATATTTGTATACATTAGTCTCATTATATAATGAAAGAGGAAACAGGTGTCAGTTATTTGAAATGTTACGTTGAAAATATTTATTTTTAACTTTTTAAACCTTTCTTGTGGACAGTTATGTTAGAGGCACGCATCCCTTATAGACAGTACGGCAGGGTGTGCTCGCTTTATGGCAGCTGCCATGAATAGGAGTTAATAGTCAGAAAGTGTCAATAAATTAATCTTTAGGAAGAGACAGAGTGCAGCCCCCTTCCCCAGGAACCGTATAGTGGTTGGAGAGCTGCAAGCAGGCCTACAGCATGGCAGTATACTACAGCTTTATATATATATATCTATATATTATTTTATTTTATTTTTTTTAATGCTTTTATGTTCTAACTGCAAATTTTTAATTTAATCTTTTGCGCATTCTTATGGGGGCAGACATTTTGTGAGAGCTGTTTTTAACAGCATTTAGTGATACGCTTTACAGCAGTCCCATGGATGTACATACACTAAACATCTCCAGACCCTATTCTTTGTACAGGGTAAGTTTGTAGGCATGCTCTGTGACCTGTGCAGAGGCAAAGCTATTGTCCTATCTATATGATGCAAAGTTGTTTTTGCACTCAAATTAGGAGGAAACAGCTGGAAAGGGATCTGTTCAGAATTAGGCTGGGTTCACACTACGTATATTTCAGTCAGTATTGTGGTTCTCATATTGCAACCAAAACCAGGAGTGGATTGAAAACACAGAAAGGCTCTGTTCACAAAATGTTGAAATTGAGTGGATGGCCGCCATTTAATGGCAAGTATTTGCTGTTATTTTAAAACAACGTCTGTTATATTGAAATAATGGCATTTATTTACTGTTATATGGCGGCCATCCACTCAATTTCAACATTGTGTGAACAGATCCTTTCTGTGTTTTCAATCCACTCCTGGTTTTGGTTGCAATATGAGGACTACAATACTGACTGAAATATACGTAGTGTGAACCCAGCCTAATTCTGAACACATCCCTTTCCAGCAGTTTCCTCCTTATCATCACAGACAGAACAGGATGTCTCAGCTTAGTTTTAGGTCAGAACAAAAACTGCAATATTTCAGGTTCAATTTAAAATATAACCTTAAAAATACAAAAAAAAAAAATAAAAAATAAGGCACCTGATTTAAACCCTTAACGACATAGGGCGTATATTTACGCCCTGATACCGGTAAGGACGTTCAGAGCGGGGCCGCGCGGCGCCCCGCTCTGAACCGCCGCGGTCTTGGGTGCCGCTTGTAGCCCAGGAACGCAGGTATTAGCGGGCACGGTCCGATCGCCGTGCCCGCTAATACAGTAATCAGATGCAGCTGTCAAACATGACAGCTGCATCCGATTACCGGACGCAGCGTCATCCCTGGTGTCTAGTGGGGAGATCGCTCCTCCGGGATGTTA
This sequence comes from Dendropsophus ebraccatus, assembly GCF_027789765.1. Lineage (NCBI taxonomy): Eukaryota > Metazoa > Chordata > Amphibia > Anura > Hylidae > Dendropsophus > Dendropsophus ebraccatus. The sequence goes on from NC_091455.1 coordinate 177,012,454, forward strand.
TCCCGGAGGAGCGATCTCCGTAACTGAAGCAGGCCGGGGACCGCTCCAAGAGGGCGCCGTCCCCGTCTCGGCACTCGTTTACTTCCAGCTGCAGCAGCCGGAAGTAAACGAGTGCCTATCTCATGGATCTCTGCAGCATATCTATGCTGCAGAGATCTCTATGAGAGATCAAAGCACTTATACTAGAAGTCCCCCAGGGACTGGGAATGGAGCGGTTTTAAGTGACGTATATTTGTTGACAATGGTTTGAATTTTTTACAGGCCATCAGATACAATATAAGTTATACATGTTATATATCGTTTTAATCGAAACGACTTGAGGAACATATATAACAAGTCAGTTTTACCCCAGGGCGAATGGAGTAAAAACACATTTCCCCCAAATAAACAAAATGCGTTTTTTTTTTTTTCAATTTCACCACACTTATTTTTTTTTCTGGATTCGCAGTGTACTTTATGCAAAAATTCAGCCTGTCATTGCAAAGTACAATTAGTGACGCAAAAAAATAAGGGCTCATGTGGGTTTCTAAGTGGAAAAATGCAAGTGCTATGGCATTTTAAGCACAAGGAGGAAAAAACGAAAACGCAAAAATCAAAATTGGCTCTGTCCTTAAGGGGTTAAACAATAGATAATTTTCTGATCAGTGAATGTATATAAGGTGCAGGACCAGAAGTCAATTTCACTTTTGTATTTTTTTTATTTTTATTTAAAGACTTATCTGAGACTTGTGGTGGACATTTCAACAGTCCAATAATTTTTTTTTAATTGCTTATTTTCCCTGATATATTAGCTCCAGTTACAGGGGAATACAGCATCCCGACTCGCAATCACATGATCACCAGGACAGAAGGTGGAAAGCTGTATGGCTGCATCCTGTGCTATGTGTTCAGTGGTCATTGAGTACAGTGCAAGTCTGGGGAGGTAATAAACCATCTCTCCTCTACTGCATCAGACTTTCCAATAATATTCAAGAATATTCTTGCAGAGTCACTTGCATATCTTGCCCACATATATCAAATTATGTCTTGCTTTACAGACACAGATATAATGAAGGAACATGGGTCTGTAACTAGAAATGAGAACTGCATATGCTTTATTATGGTGTTGATAGCTTCCTAAGACAATTCTGTACCGATCACTTTTCACTTCAGCAAAGCTTTGTAGACTCTCAGGGGCCATATGATTCTGATATCAAGAGAGTATGAACCATGGACTTTACCAGACACATGAACACAATGATTCTGATTAGGACCTGCGTAAATAACACAGCAGTCATGTTTACAGAGTGGGAGTAGTGCGGAGGAGAGACTTTATAGCAGCAGGTATAAAATTACAGTCAGACTCCGAGTCAGATTAAATCCAAACAGAAACTCATGAGAGTCAACAGGCTTAACTCTGGAATGTATTCAATTCTCCAGGAAGATTCAACATCAAGCGGAAAATCAACCAATAAATGCCAGCGTTAGGAAGGTTTTATATATATATATATATATATATATATATATATATATATACATACATATAATTGCCATTTTTATCCCTAATGTGATATCCTTATTGTTGGATCGGATGTGGAAGTATATAAATAGTAAATAAAATACTTTATAAATAGAAAATATATTTGAACCTTATAAATAGAAAATCTATTTTTCAGCAGATGGATCTGACTTCATTAGGGCTTGCACCACATGTCATGCCCCATTTAAGTACATAGAAAATGAGGCAGAACAGATGCATTTTCCGCGCTAAAACAAAGAATTTTCAAATTGATTTTTTAGGACGTTGTGTCCATCAGGTAGAATTAGTGAACCGTTGAACTCGATTAGTCGTGTTACAGCACAAAGCATATAAACCAGTTATTCTTATTTTTTATTCTTATACTTTAGTATCAAATATATCAAATCCTGGTAATACTAAATAAATCATGTGTGATTCAAGATAATGGGCTAGTGTGTTTCCCCATAGTACTAGAAATATTAATCCAAGCGAATATTATTATTATTATTATTTAGTATTACAAAACCAGATTTAATATTTACTATTTAAAGATAAAGTTGTCAGAGGGTGTTTAAGAGGTACTCCAGAGAAAAAAAAGTTTTTAAATCAACTGGTTTCACAAAGATTTGTAAATTACTTTAATTTTAAAATCTCAATCCTTCCAATCCTCCCAGCTGCTGTATGCCTTAGGCTTCGTTCCCACTGAGCAAAACTAGCGGAATTGTCCGCCACGGAAAGCCGTTAGCCTCCCTCTCATAATGGGAGTCGCCCGCTCCTACTCTGTCCGCGCTGAAAAATTAACATGCTTATTCTTCAGCGCGGACAAAGCAGGAGCGTGCGCTAGTTTTGCTCTGTGGGAACGAAGCTTTATAGAAAGTGGTGTATTCTCTCCAGTATAACACAGTGCTCTCTGCTGCCACCTCTGTCCATGTCAGGAACTGTCCAGAGCAGGAGAAGTTTTCTATAGTTATTTGCTACTGCTCTGGACAGTTCCTGTCACGGACAGAGGTGGCAGCAGAGAGCACTGTGTCAGACTGGAAAGAATAAACCCCTTCCTGCAGAACATACAGCAGCTGATAAGTACTTGAAGGCTTGAGATTTTTAAATAGAATTAATTTACATATCTGTATACGTTTCCAATACCAGTTCTCCGGAGCATTCTCAGGAGTATCCCTTAAAAATCACAAGCAAATGTGAAATTTTATTTTTTTCTAATTTTTTTTTTTTTACAATGAATGATACATGCAAAATAAAGTGAGAAAATAATTTACATACCAATATAGGCTATGTTCACACTACATATGAGACTGGCCGTTCCGTTACTCTGGCCGGGTCGCGGAACGGCCGGTCTGTGCCCGAATCATCGCGGATGATTTGTCCAGCCGCGGAGCTCTGATGTGGGCGCATCAGCGCGCACCTGCATCAGAGCTTCCCCCTGCACACAGTGAAGCGAGCCGCAAAAACCTAACAGTTATTTGCGGTCCCGTATGGGATCCCGGCCGGAGTGTATACGATGTGTATACGCTCCGGCCGGGATCCCATTGAAGGTATTGTTCCACCCTGCAAAAACTACGGCCTTTGTTGCCATCGGCAACAACGGCCGTAGTTTTACGTTGTGTGAACATAGCCATAATGTGCATTTTTATAATAACATAGTGGACAAATCAAAGACATTTTATACATTCACATCTTTTTCTGATTTTCCTTTCATAAGGAGAAATTTCCACAGTAAAATGTTCTTTTCTAATATTCATGATACATCAGTGGGAAAGTTCTGGCCTGCTCCTTTATTATTAAAGCTTATTATTATTGGACTCTTTTAGCATGAGATAGTTCTTCCCACTTTCTTAAATTTTACAAACCCCTCAGAAAACTTCACAGCTCGGCCAGGCTCATAATAATTTACTGATCACTGCTAGATATTAACATTTACAGTGTTACACCCATTTAACCGTATCAAATGTGAGAAATAGCACCAGATCCAAAAATATCTGTTACAGCTGAATACAGAAACAATGGTACATCTGTGAGTAAATGAAACTTATTAACTCAACCTTGTCCGTTGCTGTAACGTCTGACTTACTTCTCTATGCCCATTTTTAAAGGTTTGATTGAAAATCTTTTTTAACAAAAGACCTAATGAGCAAACGTCATAGTCATTTTTAGTATATTTTGGTACATACTAATAATATTCATAGGAATGTTTGCAAATAATCCCATAAAGAAAATGATTGTCAGGCTGCAGCCTGAAGCATGGGCGTTAATACTAAACCAGAGACCTGTAATGGTACCAGATGTTGGAAAAAGCACAGATATTTAGAATTTGAATACATGGCATAAGCTGAGGATTAGATTTAGGCAGAAATGGCTCCAGAAGAAGCATGATCTGACCAGTAGAAACTCCCACTGTCCTAATTGTTGTACGGAAGTTTCCTTTGGTCACCAAGATCTGACATCAGACTTTGCTCTTCTGTTTCCAAAACATATTCTAATGGAGAATACATTGTGCTCATAACTCTGCTTTATCCATGTTCCAAAATTGGATTCTTTTGGAATGTTGCAAGAAAAATTTGAACTTGATCAAATTCAAATTACTTATACTTCCCAACTTTTTGGATGGCCAAAGAGGGACACCTGTGGTTCACACTAGTAAAATTTTACAGACATTTCTATACTTTTAAAATCATACATAGAGGATCAGCTCCAGATTGATGCAATCACACATACAGGACCTGCTGCAGATTGATGCAATCACACATACAGGATCTGCTGCAGATTGATGCAATCACACATACAGAATCTGCTGCAGGTTGATGCAATCACATGCAGGGTCTGCTGCAGATTGATACGATCACGCATACAGGATCAGCTGCAGATTGATGCAATCACATACAGGATCTGCTGCAGATTGATGCAATCACGCATACAGGATCTACTGCAGATTGATGCAATCACACATACAGGACCTGCTGCAGATTGATGCAATCACACATACAGGATCTGCTGCAGATTGATGCAATCACACATACAGAATCTGCTGCAGGTTGATGCAATCACATGCAGGGTCTGCTGCAGATTGATACGATCACGCATACAGGATCAGCTGCAGATTGATGCAATCACATACAGGATCTGCTGCAGATTGATGCAATCACGCATACAGGATCTGCTGCAGATTGATGCAATCACACATACAAGACCTGCTGCAGATTGATGCAATCACATACAGGATCTGCTGCAGATTGATGCAATCATGCATACAGGATCTGCTGCAGATTGATGCAATCACACATACAGGATCTGGTGCAGATTGATGCAATCACACATACAGGATCTGCTGCAGATTGATGCAATAACACATACAGGATCTGCTGCAGATTGATGCAATCACACATACAGGATCATCTGCCGATTGATGCATTTAGTTACAATGAGATCTGCAAATCTGCAGCAGATCCTGTATGTGTGATGCATCCTTAGGTCCCATTCACACATCAGTAGCCTTGTCTGTAATTGGGGACCCACAACTGCGGACAGGATTACCTATGTGTTTGAGTAACTGTCTGCATTTGCAGGGACCCACTGTCACATATGTGACATGGACGCACAATGGCTTAATTGTTTTTTTTTGCAGCATGGATGATTTCCCAAAAACAGATCCGTAACACCTACAGCTGTGCGTATGGGACCATAGATTCTGCATGTGTAAAATGATGTGTAAAAGGGGCCATAATGTCACATGATTCATCTGAATATAGAAATTTTTTAGGATCCAACTTGCACCCCATGATGGAATATAATGCAAGTTTGGGTCTATTATACAGTAAGAAACCAGACACTTTATAGAGCAACATAAAAAGTTTATTAATGCAAATCTCATTTTTCAGGTCAAAAAGAGGGACATGTAATAGGCAAAGAAGGACAGAGGGACGTGGGTCAAAATAAGGGACTGTCCCTCCAAAAGAGGGACACTTGGGAGGTATTAACTTGCTTGTGATTCACTTCAGCAGTTTTAGTGAAAGATTTCTGTCAAAGACTTAAGTCCCTGCTCCTCTTTGTACGGAGCACCAGGGCATATGCTATATGCCTGTTATATAATATGGTGATATATTACTCTGGGATCAGGCCTGAACCAGTACTTACCTCTGTGGTGTTCTAATGACCAAGCTGTGGTGACTAAAGGGCCTGGCCACAGACAGGAGCAGGTATTACTCTATCACAAGTAGAGAGGGGATACCTGTCATTTTGACAGAAGTCTGTGTGCTGTAAGCAATAAGCTATATATCGATGCTTACTTTCTACACTTGCTGGGCCAGGCTTTAAGTACAGTGTAAGCCCTGGTAGTTTTCATGGCACTGAAACATAAGGTGCCACAGAAACTATTTGAAGAGCAGGGACTCTTCTCATTTTGACAGTAATCCCTGCTACTATACAGTAAACAGAGATACATTATGCATGTACGCATCACTACTTAACTCCATATAGTCCGTGGCCACGTGCCCAGTTAATAAAGGGTCAAATCTCTATTAACATTGAATTTAAATCAAATTTGAAGGCCCCACTCTAACAAATCTTGGAGGTTCACTCATCCTTAATTAACAAGCTGTCCTGTATACAAGCAACTACATGGTAGCTGTTCAGTCAATGCTGAGAAGGACGGTGGAAGGCAGGCCTGGTCAGTCCAAAAAAATTAAAGCTATCCTCCCATTGGCTATCTGCAACAGAGCCAGCAAAGAGTTTCACGCATACAACAAAAGGCTTGTCCTGGTGTCTATACCAACCAATCCAGGTCAGCTTTCATTTTTCATCCTACAGTAATTGAAGATAATTGGTTGCTATGGATACAAAGGTCTATCCTCACTATTAGTCAGTAGCTACACATGAAGCCATAATTATAAAAGCTTCTGTTGAAACCAGAGAAATATCCCAGGCCCTAATATAATCCCTTATAAAATCTCAGCTGGAAAAACTTTATAATTGTTTTTATAAATGTATATTCACCTATTATTATATAATATTGTAATCTATAAACCTTTATGTACAATGTCATTACCTTCTTTCTCCAAAAGCCACGCCACATACAGTATAAGCAAGACAACAGATGTACTCTCTGCGGACAAAGAAACTGAATAAGCTCTTTAATTGGCTTAATTTCCTAAAGCATTAAATGGCTTAGACTTCCAGGAACAATGTATTGCTGTTTCCAAGCAGGCAGAAAACATGGGGATTGAGTTTCATTTTATAAGTGAATATGTATATGTTTTATTGCTGGCATGCCAGAATAATGCGCTCATCGACAGCATAGCAACCTGTCATTTTTCTCCCTTTTAAGCACATTACAGGGGTATAATAATTATTCTGGCATCATAATGTTTCCAGCAGCCATGTGGTTCTAATTTGACCTCTGGGGTTATATTTATGTTATAATTTTTTTTTATGTAACAAAAATAAATAAATAAATATATATATATATATATATATATATATATATATATATATATATTTATAGCAATAATACATATAATATTTTTATAACAAGCACAAAGGGGGAGATTTATCAAACATGGTGTAAAGTAGAATTGGCTCAGATTCCACCTTTTCCAAAGAGTCTGTGAGGAATGAAAGGTGGAATCTGATTGGTTGCTAGGGGCAACTGAGCCAGTTTCACTTTACACCATGTTTGATAAATCTCCCCCAAAGTTGTTACCGAGTGGAGAAGATCCTAATGACGGGATAGTCATCTATAAGGTGGGTTCAATACCTACTAGTGCTTTATGTACTTTTTATGCTACTCCCAATAAGGGGTGTGGCTTAGCTGTAAAGGGGCCATAGCTTATCATAAAGGGGGCAACACAAGGGGGTAACACAATATCAACTACAAATGCACCAATTTTCTTAAAGGGGTCCTCCAGCAAGAAAAAAAACCTTTTAAATCAACTGGTGCCAGAAAGTGCCAAAGATTTGTAATTTACTTCTATGAAAAAAATCCTCAAGCCTTCCAGTACTTATCAGCTGCTGTATGCCCTGCAGGAAGTGATGTAGTTCATTTCACATTGGTGCTCTCTGGTGCCACCTCTGTTCACGCCAGGAACTGTCCAGAGCAGGGGAGTTTTGCTCTTGGGTTTAGTTCCTGCTCTGAACCATTGCCTACATAGACAGAGGTGGTACCAGGGAACACTGTGTCAGATTGGAAAAAACAATTTGACTTCCTCTGGGGCACAGTTTGATTGGATAACCTCAGATTAGGGACACACCCCAAACTGATAACACTCACTTGGATATTTAGTCATAAGATGGTCTAGAAATAGTATTTAATGGGGAAGTATTTACTAAGACAGACACGTCAGCAGAGGCCACGTCTTCTCTAGTGAGGGTAAGCAGTAATACCAGACACAACCCTAGAAAAAGAGTGGCACTGTTTGCAAAAAAAAAAGTTTTTTGTTTTTTTTTACTAATTTTATGCAACTACAATAAATAATTCAATTGATTTCTTATATATATATATATATAATATATATATATATATATATATATATATATATATATATATATATATATAGTAAGAACTTTATAGCACATTTCTATGTAACATATTTATCCCCTTGAAAATAACATGTACAGGAATATAGTGAGAGGATCAAATAACATGTACAGGAATATAGTGAGAGCAGATCAATGTTCAGGAGAGCGTAGAGACCCAGTAGAGATTGTGGTAAGACATATACTTACATAGAGACTATGTAATACCATGGGCAGTAGTGGGTCCTGAGTCCTGGAATATGAGGTATATTGTATTTTACTCTTTCTTATTATGAATCTGGAAAAGATGGATATACTGTATACTGTAGATAGACAGACAAAAATATAGATACCGTAGGTAGATAGATAGATAGATAGATAGATAGATAGATATACTGTATACTATAGATAGATAGATAGATGATAGATAGATATACTGTAGATAGATAGATAGATAGATAGATAGACTGTAGATAGATAGATAGATAATAGATAGATGGATAGATATGTAGAAAGAATAGGCAGCACTTCAAGTGTCACTGTAGGTGCCTGCAGACCAATCCCAGACCAAGGATCAATTCACATAGAAAAAGATACTCTGCAGCACTCGAATCGTGGAAAAAAACGTGCAAAACGTGAATTTATTCCAGGAAACGATGTACAACAACAGCACAAGTGATACACTAGTGATACACTTGTGCTGTTGTTGTACATCGTTTCCTGGAATAAATTCACGTTTTGCACGTTTTTTTCACGATTCGAGTGCTGCAGAGTATCTTTTTCTAGATAGATAGATAGATGAGATGGATATACTGTATACTGTAGATAGATAGATAGATAGAAGATAGATAGATAGATAGGAGATAGATAGATGAGATGGATATACTGTATACTGTAGATAGATAGATAGATAGATAGAAGATAGATAGATAGATAGGAGATAGATAGATGAGATGGATATACTGTATACTGTAGATAGATAGGAGATAGATAGATAGATAGATAGATAGATAGATAGATAGATAGATAGATAGATAGATAGATAGGAGATAGATAGATAGATAGATAGATAGATAGATAGATAGATAGATAGATAGATAGATAGATAGAAGATAGACAGACAGTCCTGATAACAGCTTAGGCCACTGTGTCTTTCTATATTAGTATCCTCTAAACCGATGTTTCAGAGAGAGTCGTGACCTTAAAAGCCACAAGTCCACGACCTTCTGTGTAATCCCACACAAAGCAGACAAGGACATACTGAATCTGCCAAACACGATTATAAAGGTTGCGAATTCTAGGGAACACAATTCCGTTCCTATGAGATTAACCGTGTTGATGCTGAGTTTGTAAATGGCGGGACTATCTCACCGATTAGAGAGGCCAAGGTTGGCATAAATAGAGTCTTATGTGAAAATAATCTAGTGCTTCTAGTAGGTCAATTCAGGTTAACTCATCCCTAATCCTATCTGGCAGACCTTTCTTAAAATGGGCTCAGGGAGCGGGCACATTCCACTGAGCCCTGGAAGCTTCTTGCATCCAGCTCATTAAGCATCTGACTCTTATACTAGATCTGTTATACGCCGCATTCTCCTATAGATTTCCCACTATAGAACTGATGGATTTCGGAGTTTTTTCTCACAATGGGCACTTACCGTTGTTCGGCACTTCCCTATTTCACATGCTGTTTCACAGTGATGTCTTCTGCTGAATCACTTCCCTCCTGCTTACAAAAAGGGACATTTTCACGTTATTTTCCTGTTTTTTTACGCATTGCTTAATCTACCCAGTCATGGTCTTCAATATGTTAACAAATTATATCAAGTGTATTTTAGTACCAGATCTCTTTTATGTGGAAATCTATATATTTATATATATATATATATATATAAGGAACAGGAACAAGGAATATGATGCGCTATTTCAACAGAAAAATAAATGTAAATTTTAATCCCATAATGACTGATTTTTTTTTTTAAAGGGAATCTGTCAGTTGCAATTCACATTCCATACTGCTGACGCTGTTAGATACTTGTTATGTCAAAGAGATGTATTACCTGTCATATATCAGTCTGTGCTTCCAGGATGTAGAAAAAAACTTTTATCTGATCTCATCCTCATCTCTAGTTATGATGTATAGAGAGTTACAAAGAAAGGTTTTGAGGTGCTGGACAAAATGTAATGTCAATGAATACAATCTGAGAGCAGCATTGTAAAACTGACATAGCACCCACCTACCTGTTTACATCATGCAAGTGTAGCATGGGGGTCCTTGCACCTGTCTGGTGGCTTTGTACCCCATCGGACCGCAGGATCTGGCTGCAGGATAGCAGATGGTGAGATCTTTTGTCAGGATAGTTTTTCAATGGGGACGCATGCAGAGTGAGTTCTGAATGCCTGTGTCTGCTTGGGTCCTTTGTCAAAGTTGACCCTAAAGTAAGACCATTGAGTTGGGGCAGCCCAGTCATAGTACAAACTGTACAGTACAGTAAGAGACTGGGGTCTGAATTAACTGAGCTAATGCTGCTCAACGTCCTTATGGCTGCGGCTCAACTTTCATTGACAACCAAGCAGGCCGAGTCACACGGTACATACTGCGCAGTCCAGATAGACTTCATGTCAAGTTGACTCTAGCTGTGAGACTGCTGAGCTGCAGCGGCCATGGTAATCTAGACCCCAGCACAGGCCTCTTACTGTGCATACTGGAAGAGGCCAGGGCTGGGGTCTGGATTACTGCACAGTACTGTACTGTACATACAGCAATTCTCACCTCTGTAAGCTCAAAAGCTGAATCCAGATCCTGTGTTTGGGACAGAGCCAGTCTGATAATAAGCCCGCTCCTTGCTATTTTCAGCACCCATATATTCTCAGAATGCAGCTGCATTATGCAAGGTCAAAGAGATTGTCCTTGTCTACAATAACACACACATACACTCACCGGCCACTTTATTAGGTACACCTGTCCAACTGCACGTTACCACTTAATTTCTAATCAGCCAATCACATGGCGGCAACTCAGTGCATTTAGGCATGTAGACATGGTCAAGACAATCTCCTGCAGTTCAAACCGAGCATCAGTATGGGGAAGAAAGGTGATTTGAGTGCCTTTGAACGTGGCATGGTTGTTGGTGCCAGAAGGGCTGGTCTGAGTATTTCAGAAACTGCTGATCTACTGGGATTTTCATGCACAACCATCTCTAGTGTTTACAGTGAATGGTCCAAAAAAGAAAAAACATCCAGTGAGCGGCAGTTCTGTGGGCGGAAATGCCTTGTTGATGCCAGAGGTCAGAGGAGAATGGGCAGACTGGTTCGAGCTGATAGAAAGGCAACAGTGACTCAAATAGCCAACCGTTACAACCAAGGTAGGCAGAAGAGCATCTCTGAACGCACAGTACGTCCAACTTTGAGGCAGATGGGCTACAGCAGCAGAAGACCACACCGGGTGCCACTCCTTTCAGCTAAGAACAGGAAACTGAGGCTACAATTTGCACAAGCTCATCGAAATTGGACAGTAGAAGATTGGAAAAACGTTGCCTGGTCTGATGAGTCTCGATTTCTGCTGCGTCATTCGGATGGTAGGGTCAGAATTTGGCGTCAACAACATGAAAGCATGGATCCATCCTGCCTTGTATCAACGGTTCAGGCTGGTGGTGGTGGTGTCATGGTGTGGGGAATATTTTCTTGGCACTCTTTGGGCCCCTTGGTACCAATTGAGCATCGTTGCAACACCACAACCACAGACAGAAGGTGTCAGAGGGCATCAAAGAAGAGTGGACAGGTAAAAATGGCTGCTTTATTGTTTGTTTGTTTTTTATTATAACCGCAGCACCGTATCTTAACTTGTACAAAGCCACGGCACTCCATTCTCGCAGTGGAATGAAAATCTGTTGCGAGAATGGAGTGCCATAGAGATTAATAGTGATTAGTATCACAGCATATTCACTGGGAAACTTGCAGTGAGGAATGCACTGCAATATGGTACCATTAGGGTATGTTCACACAACATTTTTTTAAGGTGAAAATACAGCCTTATTTTCATAATTACAGCCTTAAATAATGATTATTGTTTATAGCTGTATTTTCACAAAAAAAACTATGTATGTAAACAAAGACTATTTTCACAATTTGGTCTCATAAATTTTTTACCTTATTATAGCTGAATTAAAAAAAAAGAAAAAAAAAAAGAAGTTGTTTGTTCTTTACCCACTAACAAAAATAACGAACATTCTCGTTATTTTAACGGCCAGTATTTTACACCTTGTGTGCACCAATGGATGCTTTTCCATAGACTTTAATAAAACACATAATTAAACAAACATCCATCTGTAAAAATTACCCTTTCATGGTTAAAACAAAGAAAAAACCCCACCAATTTTACAGTGTGTAAACATAGACTAAGGGGGAGATATATCAAACATGGTGTAAAGTGAAACTGGTTCAGTTGCCCCTAGCAACCAATCTGATTCCACCTTTCATTCCTCACAGACTCTTTGGAAAATGAAAGGTGTAATCTGATTAGTTCTTAGTGGAAACTGAGCCAGTTTCACTTTACACCATGTTTGATAAATCTCCCCCTAAGGCTATGTTCACACAACATTTTTTCAGCTCTGTTTAAAATAACGTCCGTCATTTTGAGTCTAAAATAACGGACATTATTTAGCTGTCTGGCCTCCCCTTAGTGCAATGACTGGTGTTGGTACATTATCCTAGTTTGGGATTACTAATTGTCCTTTGGGTGTGTCTTAATTGGAAAGCCCATTGAGTTTAATAGTAAAAACGGAGAAAGAATGGTGACAAAAGAAAAACTGTGTGTGAACAACTAATAAAAAATGTCTGCTGTTTGCAAAAGACATCCAAAAATAATGATCATGTTTATTATTTTGACGTCCGTGGTAAAAAACGTCCGTTATTCAATACACTGTGTGCATTGGACGTCCGTCTTCCCATTGACTTTAATACATTGCCATTGCAGTCAGTTAATAGCTGCAAGAACTGACTTTTTTTTTAAATATCAAAATTGGACGCCTTTTCTCAATTTTTGACGTTGTGTGAACATAGCCACTAAATAAGTCACTAAAACAATAAAGAAATTCCATAATATATTTATTTTTTATATGTTTTTCAGATTTTTTTACATGTCTGTGAATGTGGTTGTAAAACCCCCACTTCACCTGCATTCTACTGCTCTTTGTTGTGGAATGTTTTGTACGGATTCTGCAAATGAAATTTCACAACAAACACGGAATATGAGAACCCAGCCTAAAACTTAAACATAAATATTTGCGGCATTGTCCAGACAACCGACAGACATCTTTGAGGAAACCAAATTGACAACATTTGCTGAATGCTTCTGAGCATTACCTGCTGTGTGTGACTTTCTGTATGGGAGTTGCATAGACTTTCAAAATAATATCATTGATACATACAAGTGTTCTACTTCCCAGCACTGGTGTTTACTAGTGTATAAGAACTAGAAACATAAAGGATTTTTTGTTGTAGATAATTCCTCTAGAAGCATTAGAGGTTGAAAGTTGAACAAAGGACAGGCTTAAAGGGGACATTTCACATTTCAGTGCCTATATTAGAAAATATTCATTACTTAAAAAAAAGTTTTTTTTTTAACTATAGCTATAACTTTTAAGTATATAAAATGATTAGTTCTTTCTACTTTACAAATCACACTATATGGGAGTGTACTGTTGTACTGGTGAGCCCCGGGGTGATGTTATATTGGAGGATCGGCCGGTCACTTGCTAAGTGGTCAGGTGTGACTCCACGCCAGAGGTGGTTGGCCGAGCTACAGCCGTACCTTGGAGCGTTATTTCGTGACGCCAGTGCCTGGTGGTCACACATGTGTGATGGCACACCTGCTTTTAGTTGACAAGGCCCGTTGTACCCTTTTCCCCTGTAATCGGTGTCCTGCGGGGTTGCTACGGGGTCCCTTGCGTTAGTGTGATCACGGATGGCCAGAGTGGTGTAGTGACCCTCCTGGACTATCGGGAAGTGTCCCAAGGTTGCGGTGTGTACTGTGTCGGTGGATAGTGAGGAATCACTGAATCTCTTGAACATAGATAAGTTTGTTTTACTTGAAGTTGCAAATGTGCATCAGGTCATACAAAACAGTATGAGGTTTCTCTAAATAAAGCACTTGATAACACACTTGACAACAGTTCTGGATAAATACTTGACAATACAGCAACCTGATCTGTAGTAAAAGTGCAGTGTAGGATATAGTCGTGCCGACTGGATAGTGTGCTGAGTGATACGAAGAAGCAGAGTAGTAGAGAGGATGATGCCATGAGAGCCTCAACCCATGTAGTACTGTGCTCTGCCGGGATGTTGAAAGATGAGGTAGAATACTAAGAAGAAGAAGAAGAACACCTGTGCCTGTGTATTGACCTTAAGTTAGTCTTCACACCACCATATGCCTACTTGACTCGGCTGAATCTTCCTAGAGGGTGACACAGGCCCCACACCTTGTTACCTGGGATGAGTTGAATGCTGAGGGTTCCTTGCTGACACCCGCACTGCGAGATAGAGTTTATAGGCTTACTGCAACTTTGCTCTATCTAGATCATTTCCTAGCTCTTTGGCTTTAGTGGATACTGTCCTGCTCTGTTACGTCTCCTTGGGTTGAGGTTGTCTCTGGCTTGTCCTCTCCTAAGAGGGATTTAACAGTGCATAGTGCTGTGTAGTGTTACTAGTAGGAAAGTTGTTAGAGGTGTACAGTCCTGCATCCTTCCCATATGGGGTTCTAGATAAGACTGAGCTTTTAAAGTACGGGGACCTGGCAGAGGGCCAGGGCCCAGATAGGACCACTGTGGAGAGCTATCTAGCTTGCTTCCTTCCTCCATAAAAGACCTTTAAACTTCCTCCACCCATGTGACTACCTTCCTCCCAGCATGTAACGTGCGCTGTGAGTGGGTAAAGAGTGCAACAGAAGAAATAAGAGGAGAGGTGATAGGAAAGAAGAAAACAAGACTCTGACTGGTCTACAGATTCAGGTGACACATAGAGAAACAATAACCCTTTACATCCTTCAGCTGTGCAGCTTCCAGATAAGCATATACAATACAGTGACGTCTAGTGGCGAAACTTTAGTACTACTTTCATCACCACACAAGTACAATAAGTACAGACTTTTGCGAGGAGTGTATATTACTGTAACACCTGTGGTAGGACACCACAGGAGATTGTAGCCCTCAAACACAAACGAAAGGGCATTGTACTTCACCTATCAAGTGTAGCTTTTTGTGCATTCAGATATAAGTTTGCATTTGTCATCTGATTTCCTGAAATGACTGGATTTCCTGCAAAAAAAAAGAATGGAAAAACAGTATAAAGTAAAAAAAAAATTGGGAACATTCCATAGGCTGCTTTGTATGTTATTTAGATTAAGGGTCCATTTACACAGGAAGATTATCTGACAGATTATCTGCCAAAGATTTGAAGCCAAAGAAAGAAACAGACTATAAACAAGGATCAGATCATATAGGAAAGACTGAGATTTCTCCTCTTTTTAAATCCATTCCTGGTTTTGGCTTCAAATCTTTGGCAGATAATCTATCAGATAATCTTCCTGTGTAAATGGACCCTTACTCAGGTACCTTTACTGGTATATTAAAACAGTGCCCATTTAAGTTACACTGTAAACAAAAAAGGGCAATTATTTTCTTGTCCTTAACCCCTAGACGACCCAGGGCGTAACTGTACGCCCTGGGTGTTTCTCCCGCTATGAAGCGTGCTCCGGAGCGGAGCGCGCTTCATAGAAGGTGGGGGCCGGCTGCAATCAGCAGCCGGGACCTCACCGGTAATGACACGCTGCAGCGATCGCGCTGCCGCGTGCCATTAACTCCTTAAACGCCGCGATCGCGGCGCGACCGCAGCGTTTAAGTGTAAGTGACAGGGGGAGTCCCCTGTCACTTACCAATCGGGACCCCCGATCGGTAAAACGGGCCGCCGGAGGTCTCTTACCTGCCTCCGTGCGGTCTGATCGGCGATCTGCTACTCTAAGCCTGCACAGGCAGGCTCAATGAGCAGATCGCCGATAACACTGATCAATGCTATGCCTATGGCATAGCATTCATCAGTGTAGAAATCAAAGTACTGTATGTAGAAGTCCCCCAAAGGGACTTCAAATGTGTAAAAAAAAAAAGTTAAAAACACTAACACACTACCCCAAAACCCCTCCCCCAATAAAAGTTGAAATCACCCCCCTTTCCCATTATATAAATAAAACATATAAAAATAAATAAATAGATAAACATATAATATACCGTAGCGTGCGTAATTGTCCGATCTATTAAAATATAACAAGTGTCATTGCGAACGGTAAACAGCGTACACGAAAAGAGGGAAAAAAGTGCGCGGATTACCGATTTTATGTTACATTATATATATAAAAAAATTTATAAAAAGTGATCAAAACGTCCGATCTTCACAAATATGGTATTAATGAAAACTAGAGATCATGGCGGAAAAAATGACACCCCATACAGCCCCGTAGGTGAAAAAATAAAACCGTTATAAGCGTCACAATAGTCCCATTTTATTTATAATTAATTGCCAAAAAAAAGGATTTCATTTAAAAAAAATATATAACATTAGAGAATCTGCGTAAACCTGCATATGGTTGTGTTCGTACTGACCTATAGAGTAATTGTATAATGTGGCTTTTACCATATAGTGCATTACGTAGACACAGGAACCCCCCAAACGTTACCATATTGCATTGTTTTTTGCGATTTCACCAATTTATATCTTCATAAATAATATATTTGGAATTCCATCATACATGTTATGGTAAAATGAAAGACGCCATTACACAGTACAACTATTCCTGTAACAAATAAGCCATTACATGGCCTGTAGATAAAAAACTGAAAGTGCTGGAGCTCTTAGAAGGGGAGGAGGGAAAAACGGAAACACTAAGATCAAAATTTGCGCGGTCCACTGGGTCATTTTGGGCCTGGTCCTCAAAGGGTTTAAGGTGTACTCCAGCAGAAAAAAAAAAAATATTGCCATTGTAAGGGTCAAAATAAAATAAATACAAAGCTATAACATGTATTCTAGATTCTCAAAATCTACAGAAAAACCGCGTGATAAATTCCTCTCCCCTATTATGTTTACCTCTATAGAAAGTGACCTATTAAAATGGGAAAAATGAGAGTTGCTTAAGGCCCTATTCCACGGAACCATTATCATCCGTATTCGGCCAATATCGGCCGCTACGGACGATATTCGTCCCGTGGAATAGAGTGCAACTGTCAGCCGACATCGTTCATGTCGGCTGATCGTTGAAGTCGCTTGTTTTTCAACATGTTGAAAAACAAGCGACTGATATAGCAGCGATCTGCTGTCGTCGCTCCATTGAATAGGAGCGTCGGCAGCAGACGCTGCTATATCCTATGGGCTGCCCGGACGATCAGCGATCACCCGGACAGCCCCCCCGGAGCTCCCCACCGCCCCCTCCCGCACTCACCCGCTCGCTGGAGCCGCGTTGAATAGCGGTGGCAGCGAGCGAGGAACGAGGAGCAAACAAGCGCTGAGAGCGCTCGTTTGCTCCTCTGATGACCCGTGTAATAGGGGCTTTAGGCTTTAGCTGAGTGGCAGCCTGCTGAATGCTTGATCTACTTTTTGAGTCTGCAGTAAAGACTGGGCCAAGGCAGGGTAATGATAGGCAATATAGGATGTTATAAAATTATCTACGCACAATACATTTATATTTAGGTGATAGCTTTCAAATAATAACAATAATCTTCTTTACCATCATAACAGATATAACTGCTCCTGATATAATGGTAGATATAGGTGTCAAAACAATATACCAAGTACACACAACTTTAGGGTGTCGACTGTCTGAATTTTGCTACAAATCTAATTCCTTCAAGTAACTTACAATAAATTGTCACCCGTGTGGGTGTGCAGGAAAAGAAACTGCAAAGTTTCATACATGAACTTCCAGCTCGGCTACAAGTCATCTGTAACAATGAATATTTGTGGTTGATTGCCAGGAAATGTCAAAAGATAAGTTTGAGACGTGGTAAAAAATTGACAAGTGGAAACGTAATTGGCAAAGATCACAAACTGTAGGTAGAGTGCTGTACAGAACATGGGTCAGTATGGATGGCTCCATGGTTACCACTGCGGCCTTTGGGTCCTGGGTTTGAATCTGACTAAGTGTGACATCTGCACAGAGTTTGCATGCTTTTCGGCCATTTGCATGAATTTCCTTCAACACTCTAAAAATTCTGAAAAGTTAAAGGGGTTATTCAGGGAATTCTTTTTACAGTTAGAAGTGCTCAGGCTGCAGTAAAAATAATAAATAAACAAAAATTTGTAAAGCCCCAAAATTTACTAGCATTCCCAGTTTTCCCACCATCACTGCTCTGAAGGTGCTGGGTCCCAGTGTGCAGCACTTCAATCTTGCCCAATTACTCAATCAGTGGCTGAGGCAGATCCGAGCTGAGACCAGTGACTGGCTGAGCAGCTACTTACTTGTGTGGAGAGCAAGTCCAGGAAGTGCTGCACAGTGGGACCAGGCACCGTCAGTACAGCAGCGGAGGATTGGGGCACATGAGTACACATTATACATTGGTTTTACCCAATTCTGAGAATATTCAAAACAAATCTGTACTGACCTGACACTCCTTTAAACCTCCAATGTCGTTCTGTAGCTTCCCTTGATGCATTTAAAGCGTAACTGTCATTTCAGGGTCATTTTTCTGAAAACATTAAATATCAATAGTACAAGCGATTTTAAGAAACTCTGTAATAGGTTTTATATACTAAAAGAGTTTCCTTCTGTACTGAAAAAGCAATCTCCCAGCCTCCCCCCTCACATCAGAAGAGGCAGGATTTCTGTCTCCATTATGTGGCTATGGAGAGGGGAGGGGCTGTTAGGAGTGACTGAGCACGGAGGATTTCTGCACAGCACAACACCCTGCAATCTTCTCTCAGTAAGTTCATAGATAAGCACTGACCTTTTTGACACCTGAATTTAGCGTTTTAGGTGCCCAGAGAGTCTACAAACAGCTGACCTGCTCCCTCAGCCCCATCCCCCTTCAAAGGCTTATAATGGAGAGAGCAGAGCCCGTCTTCACTGGCTTCTCTGTAATGAAGACGTGTTTGCCTGATAATGCACAGATAAGAAGTCAGGGGGGGAGGCTGGGAGATTGCTTCTTGAGTACAGAAGGAGGCTTTTTTGGCTGATGAAACCTATTACAGAGTTTCTTAAAATCGCTTATACTACTGATTTCTGCAAAAAAAAAAAAACATGACAGTTACGCTTTAAGGTCTCAGGCTTGCCTTGTCTTCTGGTGCTGGTATTTGTGAAAAAAACATTTTTTATTCGGGTGGTACAGTGTCAAACAGGCGGAGCTCAGAGCATCCGTGCTGAAGATGAATATCCAGCTCAGAGGTGGCTGACAAAAAAGAGAGAGGTGCTGCAGGCCTAGAGCTCGCCCAACACCATACACACACAGAAGTTTAGCGTGGGGACACCAAAGCCCTCCACTGTGCCATGTGCTGAGATTCTTGTTTTTCTATTGTATTGCTTAATTAAATGAAAACAGTGTTATGGTAACAGATTTCGTATAACCTGTGACTCATTGATTGAAATCTTTGCTCTTTCTGAGCTTAGGAGTCCTGTGGGTGGGCCT
The DNA here is from genome assembly GCF_027789765.1 of Dendropsophus ebraccatus. Taxonomy (NCBI): domain Eukaryota; kingdom Metazoa; phylum Chordata; class Amphibia; order Anura; family Hylidae; genus Dendropsophus; species Dendropsophus ebraccatus. Next base: position 177,032,131 of record NC_091455.1, read on the forward strand.
CCTCACTGATTGTCAATTATCACCAATTAGGGGCACCCAATCAATAAAGTACAAGTACGGTAGTACTGAATCCTTTCCTATAAATAGTATATATCAGTCTGCTTAGCTCGTCCCCCTCTGTAACATTATAGTGGTAGATTAAACAGCATTTCATGGTGACAGGTTCCATCTAAGTGACAATCTCATTTCAGTGGAAGTGACTGAAAAGGTTAAATTGTGCAGTGAAAGTATGTAGTGAGGGAAAATACTGCTAGTATGTCTGACAAAGAAATACTTCCTACTGATAAAGAAATGAGCTGCTTCAGCTATTTGACACATATTGAGCTCACAATTTCAGTCCCGTCACAACACAACCCAAAACTTGTCAAACTAGGTTGTTTATGGAGACAACTCTCTACTAATACGGTGCCTGAGAGTATAGATTAGATTTAGGGTGCGTTCACACCTACAGGATCTGCAGCAGATCTGCAGCAGATTTGATGCTGTGTTCAGTTATTTAAATGAAATCTGCTGCAGAAAATCAGCTGCAGATCCTGTAGGTGTGAATGCACCATTAGATAGTATTTTATTGGCGTGCAACAGATGTTGACTGTCATACCAATTTATTTATTTATTTATTTTTTTTTTGGGGGGGGGGGGAACCAAAATAGGTTAAAATTCTGTGGTGATAAATTTTTTGTTATATCTTTATATTATCTTTATATCAGAGTGCAGTTCTGTACAATCTTAAAACAATCGCAAAAGTGATTTTTTCTAACGATTCATTTCTTCGTCTAAACGCTGATCGTTATAAAAACCAAATTGTTGCTTCAAAATTGTTAAACGATCCAAACGATCCATTGGGCGAATTGTCGCTCCGTGTAAACGGGCCATTAGAGAAGAAGCAGACCACCCTATTAGAAAAATCTGCTTCAGCTGCTAAAAAGGTGCACGGAGTGACAGAAACAGAATACACCTATGCAAATATTCCCTCTGTGTGTTTAAAACAAATCAGTCAGCTGCAATTCAGGTTCCAACTGCTGAAACATTTAGATAGCTATTAAGGCAAGAAAACACATGGTACCTGTCATATAACTTTCTGTGCTTCCATAACATAGCAAAATCATTTTATTCCCCAGTGCAAAGAGTCTTTCCCAAGCTCCTGAACGGCTGCAAGCTGGAATACTTGAAAGACAAGGGTCGATGATGGGAGGGGGAGAGAAATGGCATTCCAGTTTCCTGCACTTCATAAGCTTGGCAAAGTTTGATTTACAAAATGCATGTTTGCAATATACCTGGTCTTAGAAAAAAAAAACTGCTCGGAGACCAACTAACTTATAGTAACTATATTAGGAATAGAATTTGATGAAAGTTCCTAATAGGTGAATGATTAATTAAATGGATGCTGACACTTAAATACTTTTCACATGTCTCTAGACCAGTGCTTCTCAATTCCAGTCCTCAGGCCTCACCAATAGGTCATGTTTTGAGGATTTCCTTAGTATTTCACCGGTGATATAATTATACTCAGTCCATCAGGTATTATCACAGGTGTCTTCGTATGGGATATCCTCAAAACATGACCTGTTGGTGAGGCCTGAGGACTGGAATTGAGAAGCACTGTTCTAGACCACATTCAAAGTCTTGCAATCAATGAGATTCTAGATGTTTGCTGATTGATACATAGAACTGGGAGAAGTGCTTGGATTTTCAAAGCAAGTGGAATGCCAGTCTAGCTGTTCTCCTGGTACATGGACCCACACCTAAGAAGGAAGTTCCCCAGCTCCGGAAACGCTTGAATTTATTACTCAATACTAAGAATACATGGTACAAAAAAAAGAAAACATTTGGGGAACTTCTTTCCTATGTGTGGGTCGCCATTATAAGCCTGTGTCCTGCAGCAAGATGGAGACTGGAGCAAACCAGGGAGTGAAGTAATTAGCCAAACATGTCTCCTTCTCTCCTCTAACATTTGATAGGGGTCCAAACACCCAGACCCCGACTGACCAAAACATTAGACATGTCTCTTGGACATATCATACAATAGGGGTCCAACACTAACTGGTATAAAATCCAATAAGCCTTTCAAAAAGTGCACACCAGGGGGCCTCCAATACTAGTTAGGGGCTACTAAGTATGGTTTGCAAAGTAATCCAACAGTATCCAGTAGTGTGGAACTTATTCATAAAACAATAACCCATGAGCAATGTTTCCGTGACAAATAACCTGCTGGGTCGAAACGTTGCTTTTATGTATGTTGCTTTATAAATAGTGTTGAGCAGATCTGTCAAACTGTAGGCTGTATCCAGAGTGTTTGGGTGCAGAGACTGTTGCCAAACCGAAACAGTTTGACAGATCCGCTTAAAACTATTTATAAATAAATTTAACTAAAGTTCCGAACTACTGGATACTGTCGGATTACATCGCAAACCATGACTCTAGGATATGTTAAAAAAATTTTTTTAAAGGGGCATGGACAATTTTAACTCTGTGAAAATATTTTGTACAATCCCCAATATTGAAATTGTAATACCAAAAAGGACAAGCTATAAGGTTATACAAATCGAGGAAGTAGCGGGTATCATTTTAATTTGCAAATTATCACATTTTAAGCACCGTGCTCCAATCTGTGGCATATGGGGGGAACTTCAGTACAAACCTGTTTGAAAGCAATTTCTTTTTCAGCCACATAAAACCTCGGAAAGGAGATCAAGTCAGTACAGTATGATTGTGAAACCATTTATAACCTCACTGATAGTATGCTATACCAGTGTATACCTCACTCATATTCAATACAGAATAAATCAAGATGTTTTAAATATTTTGTTTCTACTTTATTTATAATTTGCGTACCATTAATATGTCTACCGATCCTGTAATTTCCATTACTTTTGCTTCTTGGTGTTAAAGCTTCAATCTTAAGGAGTGTATTTTAAAGTGGTTGTACATGATTTAAAACACTTGGCGTCTCCCTTACAAACACTATGCAGTCCAGTCAAGTTCTTTTCAACTGTGTTACTATGTTACTAAACCTGTACAGCCCCATTCTCAAATCCTCCATAACAGCTAAAAATAATAATAATAAAAAAAAAAAAACATCACACGTCAATCAAACAGCCCTTTGATTTTATTGGGCTTCATGTAATCCTGTATTTCTCTAGTGGGGGTGTTGCAGGGGAATTGAACACTTAAGGCCCTATTACACGGGCCGATCAGGAGGAGCAAGCGAGCGCCGACCTGTCAGATCTGTGCTCGCTTGCTCCAAGCAAGTACAGGGGTGGGGGGAGCTGTGGGAGGGGCTACCCGGATGATCTAAAGCCCATTGGAGATCTAAAAGCCCATAGGAGATATCGGTGGTCTGCTGTCACCGCTTATATTGCACGGAGTGACGGTCAGCAGACCGTTGTTATCATTGAAGTTTTTTTCAACACATTGAAAGACAAGGATCAGATGAAATTGTGCATATTGACTGATCGTTGCCTTTTAACACTAGATAATATACCAAGTGATTATCACCCGTAACGGCTAATAATCTGCCAAATATGTCCGATAATCAATTGGTGTAATAGGGCCTTTACTGTCTGTTTCCGCTATATTGGATCATTGAGTGATCATCATCTCACTTTTGGCAGACTCGACTTACAAAAATTGTGTCTTCTAGAGTGTTGGAGATGATAATGTAAAAACACAATGAGGGAGATTTATCAAAAATGGGGGGAGATTTATCAAACATGATGTAAAGTGAAACAGGCTCAGTTGCCCCTAGCAACCAATCAGATTCCACCTTTCATTCCTCACAGACTCTTTGCAAAATGAAAGGTGGAATCTGATTGGTTGCTAGGGGCAACTGAGCCAGTTTCACATGACGCCTTGTTTGTTAAATCTCCCCCATGGTGTAAAGTAGATTTGGCTCAGTTGCCCATAGCAACCACTCAGAGTTCACCTTTAATTTTCCAAAGAGTTTGTGAGGAAAAAAAGTGGAATCTGGTTGCTAGGGGCAACTGAGCAAATTCTACTTTACACCATGTTTGATAAATCTACACCAATAGTGATAAGTAGAATGTATAGTAAAATAATAAACCTAATCATGCATAGTGATAAAAAAAACCCTCAGCTGGCCAGCACACTAGTATGTATAGCCTGGAATTACATTCTCTAAACCAGAAACCTGCCCAAAGGAGCAAAACATTTCCTTCCACATATGATATTCTCTGATGCTGTAACAACAAGCGTGTCAGTGATCTGTAGACTTTATCAGGACCCTGATAACCACTTTAAGTAGTAAAATGATTCTGAAAGAATACTAGAGCTAAATCCAAACAATAACCCACCATAAGGCAGCTGCCAATATATAAACTGACAGAAGGATAAAAGATTCACTCATACAGTATGAATCTTGCACATACAGGTGTGGTCAATATCACTGACACCTGTTTAGTTAAAAAAAAAAAAAAAGCTAAACTCTTCAGAAATATAGTAGTGCTTTGTATCCTTAGAATATTTTTATACATTCAACAAAAAATTTGTCCTGTCAATATGTACTCAGCTGCTTACAAAAAGAATTGAAGAATAAACATAGTACATGACATAGATGGGATTAAGGCACCCTTTCCAAATACCTTGTTGCACAATCTTTGGCAACAATGATGCTTTCACAGGATTTTTGTAGTTACTTGTGAGCTTCTTACCCCTGTCTGCTAGTAACTTCTTCAACTAGAGTTCAACCTGTATGGCTTTGGCAACGTTCTCAGAACCTCCCAGTGGCAGCAGAGTTGGATACAGCCCTAGAAAGTCCTGGAAAACACGGATAGGCCATATAGGCCATGTCAAACAACGGCCACTGTCTGACATGTTTACCCAGAATCGGCTGGATGAACATCACTTGATTTTAGTTGGAATGCAGGCAAATTCGGGTGTGCCCGCACTTCAATTTGCCATAGACCACAGTGTAAAGTACGGCCAGGAGCTCTACTTTACACTGTGAGCAGAGCCTTTTTGTAAGGCCGCTACCTGCGGCTACAGAGAACGACGGCCATAGTGTATACAGGGTGTATACACTACGCTCGTTGTTCCATATACTACTATGTAATTAAGCAGTGCACTGTTAAACAGCGTCCGTTGTTGCAATCTGCAATACAGTGTATGAACGTGACCATAGGCTGTAACCATGCTTTCCTGGCAGCCCTAGGGGCCTGCACCCAACTTCTGCAGCCGCAGGGAATCAAATGCTTAATGTTCAGATTTGGAGAATGTTGTCGAACGTGAACAGTTTGACAGGTCTGTTCAACACTGCCCTTGAATGTTTTCAGGGTTCTTTTTCCCAAAAGCAGACTTCATTTATACATATAACACTAATAGGCATTGCCAAAGAACTTTAATGTGCTTTTCTTTGTCCATAGAACAATTTGCAAGGAGGATTTTTTTTTTTTTCAAACAAAATTTAGTTTCTTTCGTATGCCTTTGTTTAGGGTGCTTTCACACACACCGTATCCGCAGCGGATTTTACAGTGCGGATTTAATGCTGTGTTGATTCATTTAGTCAAATCCGCTCCGGATCCGCAGCAGAAAATCCGCTGCAGATCCGGTAGGTGTGAAGGCACCCTAAAATGACTCTGTCACTTAAAAAGCTTTTAACACGTCATAGAGACTTGTAAATTTGTTTGATTGGTCAGGTCTAGGTGTTCAGACATCCTCTGATCACTAGAATGAGCCAGGAGAAATGCATTGAGATAAGTACTTCCTTCCATGGCTCACTGCTCCCGCCATTTCGACTTCCGACTCTTATGATTAATCCGAGTCTGAAAACCCAGACCCCAACCAGAGAACACATTTGATATGTCTCTATGATATCTCAAAAGGTTTTTTTTAGGTGACAGGGACACCTGTCACCTGAGTTTTGTTCAGTGTGCAACATATAATACAGATTAAAACCATCACTCCAGAAGTCTCCAACTAAGCCTGATGTAGTTTGGATGTTATATATTATTTCTTTGCCATATTTCCTACCAGCTTTCAATGTTTTTGCACCACACTTGGATCCATCAGTTTTTGCTAACGCAGACTCATCTAATAGTAATGACCTTGAGTTACCCTCTAGTCAAGACCAGATCCCTGCACTGGGGTTGAAAGGAAAAAACAGGGGTTCCCTTGCTTCTACTTCTCATTTTACTACAATGTCAATCTCTTTGTATGTCATTAAACACGGCTCAAACAATTCACAAAATGATAAAAAAAATAAGGAAAGTGTAGTTTACATAATTTCCAAAATATGTACAAAAACAAAATTGAAAAAAAAAATCCAGTTGACCTTAGAGTTAAGTCTGAAAACGTTGAAGATTTTAGAATACGTTGCTAGGCGCTGCATTGCTTTTTTGTTTTCACATGACTCATAGTTTTTGATACATGAGTTGAAAGCTTGTTCTTCTTTCCAAGCGGAAATTCTTTGAAAGATGTCGGCCTGGATATGGCAATATAAACAATGTTTTTTTTTTTCTTCAGCTAAATACCTGCACTGCAAAACTACAAGCCATAACAGTTTCAATAGCAGTGGCAAGTAATGGCAGGTTGGCTCTGTTCTGTGGGTAAGACTCTCACCTTATTTTGCAATGGTATGTACATTCAGAAAGGTTTCGTGTTATCATGCAAGCTGGTAAAGACCGGGTGATATCACCACTATCTCTTTAATAGGAGTAAAGTTCACTGGTATTTCAAGATGAAACTAAATCCAGAATGTGTGTAAACTGGAGACTCGCTGAAGTTCAGATCTCTGTTAGAGATTGATGACGTTCTGTAAACGGGTACAGCGTAAGTATGTAAAGAAAGAAAATAAGAAAATATGGCAAAAGCAGCCTTTAAGAGCAGATAATGCATTAAGAGTGTTTGGTTTCATGCATAGCTAGGATATTCGAGAAGAATTTTGTCATAAGGACAACTTTGTTGCCAATAGTAACTAACGTTTTTGCACTTTATCAAATAAAACAACTTAATAAACAAAAGATATAAAAAATGTATACACAGTAAAAGCAAAAAAACACCCAATAACCCTTTCACATCAGCACTATGTTTATATACGTTCCAACTGCCGTTGACTTGTGCAGTTGCAATGCATATCATATATATTTTATAAATATATATATATATATATATATATATATATATATATATATATATATATACACACACACTACCGTTCAAAAGTTTGGGGTCACATTGAAATGTCCTTATTTTTGAAGGAAAAGCACTGTACTTTTCAATGAAGATAACTTTAAACTAGTCCTAACTTTAAACAAATACACTCTATACATTGCTAAAGTGGTAAGTGACTATTCTAGCTGCAAATGTCTGGTTTTTGGTGCAATATCTACATAGGTGTATAGAGGGCCATTTCTAGCAACTATCACTCCAGTGTTCTAATGGTACAATGTGTTTGCTCATTGGCTCAGAAGGCTAATTGATGATTAGAAAACCCTTGTGCAATCATGTTCACACATCTGAAAACAGTCTAGCTCGTTACAGAAGCTACAAAACTGACCTTCCTTTGAGCAGATTGTGTTTCTGGAGCATCACATTTGTGGGGTCAATTAAACGCTCAAAATGGCCAGAAAAAGAGAACTTTCATCTGAAACTCATCAGTCTATTCTTGTTCTTAGAAATGAAGGCTATTCCATGCAAGAAATTGCTAAGAAATTGAAGATTTCCTACAACGGTGTGTACTACTCCCTTCAGAGGAAAGCACAAACAGGCTCTAACCAGAGTAGAAAAAGAAGTGGGAGGCCGCGTTGCACAACTAAGCAAGGAGATAAGCACATTAGAGTCTCTAGTTTAAGAAACAGACACCTCACAGGTCCCCAACTGGCATCTTCATTAAATAGTACCCGCAAAACACCAGTGTCAACATCTACAGTGAAGAGGCGGCTGCGGGATTTTGGGCTTCAGGGCAGAGTGGCAAAGAAAAAGCCATATCTGAGACTGGCCAATAAAAGAAAAAGATTAAGATGGGCAAAAGAACACAGACATTGGACAGAGGAAGACTGGAAAAAAGTGTTGTGGACGGATGAATCCAAGTTTGAGGTGTTTGGATCACAAAGAAGAACATTTGTGAGACGCAGAATAAGTGAAAAGATGCTGGAAGAATGCCTGACGCCATCTGTTAAGCATGGTGGAGGTAATGTGATGGTCTGGGGTTGCTTTGGTGCTGGTAAGGTGGGAGATTTGTACAGGGTAAAAGGGATTCTGAATAAGGAAGGCTATCACAATTTTCCAACGCCATGCCATACCCAGTGGACAGCGCTTGATTGGAGCCAATTTCATTCTACAACAGGACAATGACCCTAAACACACCTCCGAATTGTGCAAGAACTATTTACAGCAGAAGCAGGCAGCTGGTATTCTATTGGTAATGGAGTGGCCAGCGCAGTCACCAGATCTGAACCCCATTGAGCTGTTGTTGGAGCAGCTTGACCGTATGGTACGCCAGAAGTGCCCATCCAACCAATCCAACTTGTGGGAGCTGTTTCTAGAAGCGTGGGATGCAATTTCTCCAGCTTACCTCAACAGATTAACAGCTAGAATGCCAAAGGTGTGCAATGCTGTAATTGCTGCAAAAGGTGGATTCTTTGACGAAAGCAAAGTTTGATGTAAAATCAATGTTATTTCAAATACAAATCATTATTTCTAACCTTGTCAATGTCTTGACTCTATTTTCTATTCATTTCACAACGTATGGTGGTAAATAAGTGTGACTTTTCATGGAAAACACAAAATTGTTTGGGTGACCCCAAACTTGTGAACTGTAGTGTATATGTTCTTGGCATGGAGGGGTTTTAATGTGTGCAGTGCTGCTTCAATATCAGACAATCATAAAATAGTGTGCAACTTATAGTGCCTCTTTCTTCATGAATAAACATGTTTTGCAGTATGTTTAGCATCCTCAGGGGCATAGAAGCAGTGCCATTATGGTGGGAAAAAAAACTCCACAACATGCCACAAACATGCATACAGATATATATATATAGCTGCTCATATAACTATCATATAATGTGCTAACATATGCCAAAAGGTAACCCTTTAGGTGTACGCCTGTCCCATAGAAACCAATGCGTGTGTCTGGTTTCATCCGAAAACTAGAAACGCTACAGACAAGACTATCCAGATAACATGGAACCATTATTTACTAAGTTACTTGAGATGATAAGCAGATAATTTAAAGTACTTGGTTACTTTATTGTCATTATTGACAATGACTTTATTGTCATTGCAATGTATATTAATAGTGATTAAAAGCGAAGTCGGGCAAATTTTTTTTATTAAAGTAATGTATTGCCTCAAAAAGTTATACAAATTACCAATATACACTTATTACGGGAAATGCTTATAAAGTGCTTTTTCCCTGCACTTACTATTGCATAAAGGCTTCACTTCCTGGATAAAATGGTGATGTCACGTCCTTACTTCCAGAGCTGTGCGGGCTGTGGCTGCTGGAGAGGATGGCAGGGGGACACTGAGGGACACAGGGCACTGAAGGGACACTGAGCATCCCCCTGCCATCATCCTCTCCAGCAGCCACAGCCCGCACAGCTCTGGGAGTCAGGGTGTGACATCACCATGTTATCCAGGAAGTGAAGCTTTGATGCAGTAGTAAGTGCAGGGAAAAAATCACTTCATAAGCATTTTCCATAATAAGTGTATATTGGGGATTTGTATAACTTTTGGGGGGCAATACAATACTTTAATAAACATTTTCGCTGGACTTCTCCTTTAAATGTATTCGTTATGAAGGTTTGCCCACCTTTGTATATTAGATGGAGGGCAAGACAATAAACAAGGAGTCAGCCTGCTTCACTGCATCTGCACTACTTTCCTTTGCGTTATGTGTGACTATGGAGGAAACTGAATGTGTTTCATCACATGTTCCTCCATCTGCTGTCATCTTATGAAGAAGAGCACAGTCCACATGGGAATGGATGTAAGTGTTTATTTTCCTTCTGGCTGCATCTTCTCAGTACTACATTCACTGAATGGTCTGCAGACAAATAATATATGGAAAGAACAACACCAGGCAGGTCCCACAGAGAGCTATATGGGCAATATACAACAGAGGCTACACTTTTTCTTTCAAGGGGTAGTGCGGCGGTAAAGAATTATTGACAGAATAACACACATTACAAAGTTATACAACTTTGGGCTGGGTTCACACACAGTATATTTCAGGCAGTATTTGGTCCTCATGTCAGGTCCTCATAGCAACCAAAACAAGGAGTGGATTGAAAACACAGAAATGCTCTGTTCACACAATGTTGAAATTTAGTGGGTGGCCGTCATTTAACGGTAAATAACTGCCATTATTTCAAAACAACAGCCGTTGTTTTAAGATAACAGCTAATATTTGCTATTAAATGACGGCCATACACTCAATAACAACATTATTTGAACATAGCCTTTCTGTGTTTTCAATCCACTCCTGATTTTGGTTGCTATGAGGACCTGACATGAGGACCAAATACTGCCTGAAATATACTGTGTGTGAACCCAGCCTTGTAATGTATGTTATGTCTGTAAATGGCCCCCTTCCCCGTGTCCCACCACCCCCACCCGTGTACCCGGAAGTGTGGTGCGCTATACATACCTGTCACGTGCCGACTCGTCTCCGATCTTCAGTCTGCGATGTCGTCTTCGGAAGGCCGGGCCGAATTCCTCCAAGCGTCCTGAGTGCCGGCCGCCCTCTGCCGCGTCATCGGCTGCTCAGCCGCGATTGGCTGAGCATAACTGTGCTCAGCCAATCGCGGCTGAGCAGCCGATGAAGCGGCCGCGTCATCAGCTGCTCAGCTGCGATTGGCTGAGCCAAACTGTGCTCAGCCAATCGCGGCTGAGCAGCCGATGAGGCTAAAGAGGGCGGCCGGAACTCAGGAAGTTTGGAGGGATTCGGCCCGGCCGTCCCAAGACGACATCGCAGACTGAAGATCGGAGACGAGTTGGCACGTGACAGGTATGTATAGCGCACCACACTTCCGGGTACACGGGTGGGGGTGGGGGGACACGGGGAAGGGGGCCATTCACAGACATAACCTACATTACAAAGTTGTATAACTTTGTAGTGTGTGTTATTCTGTCAATAATTCTTTACCGCCGCACTACCCCTTTAAGCACTAGTGTTAGTTACTATGCTTGATTCAACTACTATATTTACTTTGCTTTGTTCAGGTACTGTATTTCTTTACTGAGCATGCTTCTGTAATCCCATTCTATTTACTATGCTTGTTTCTGGTACTGTCAGGGTTCGGCGCAGGTGCCACAGCCATTCTACTGCGGGAGACTGGGGGTCCCTGCCCCATTTAGGACCAGGGCCCAGGACTTTAGCTCCCTTAAAGCTTCTGTCGGCCTGTTCCTCCTTGCCTGCAATAGAGCCTAGTTTACTAGTGTGTCTTGACCTAGCGTCCCCTTTATTGTGTATTTGATATTCTGACTTTCTGGCTTTTGACTCTTGATTTCTCTGTTGGATGATGTTTTGTACTGCGCCGCCCTCTTTTTACTGATTTGGACCCCTGACCCTAAGTTATTGTGTTGTGTCTGTCTTGTCTTTGTTCCTTGTTCACACTTATATAGGCTTAGGGACCGTCGACCAGTTGTCCACTTTCCTTAGGGCTGTTGAGGGACAGAACAGGGACGGTGGAGCGGGTGCCAGCGTCAGGGCTACACCTGTCGTTTGTCGTCCTGGTCCTATATCCGGACAGGTACCATGTGTATGTAATGCATTTAGCTATAATATTGTATTTATAAAATGTAGTTAAAGGGGTACTACGGAGACTAAAACATTTCTTAATGTATTGCTTTAATAAAGTTTTATTACGCTGTAATATAAGTTTATTAAAAGAAAATTTACATGCTCTGTATATCACTGTTTGTCAGCGCGCGCTAAATCAGAGCAGGGGCGTACAGCAATTATATTATAACTATAATTAACTTACAATTACTTGTATAATACTTAATATAACTTTAAGCAATGTATTAGCAATTTTTTTATGGTCAGTACCGCTTTAATTCTTAGATCATATTTTCATATTTATTTTACTTAAATATTTACTTTATTGATTGTACAATAATACAACTAAGTTTGAACCTAGAAAAAATAATAATAATAATAATAAAAATAAATAAATTAAAAAATAAATATATATATATATATATATATATATATATATATATATATATATATATATATATAGTTATTCCTGGATGTGGAGTCACTAGTCAAATTGACCTTTTATAATAAAACAGAGCTAAAAATCATTTTAAGGTCACTAAATAATGTCAGACATGGATACGCATTGTGGACATGTAATGCAAAGGTAACATGAACAGAATTTCTTACCCTCTGACAATCTGTGCTATATGCATTTCTGTATGTTTTGCTTTGTAAATGCTTAACAGGTACATAAGTCACATTCATAGAGAATATCTAGTACATGTACAAAACATCTTACCTGGGACTGGAAATGCAGATCTCATGCCTCCCTGCTATACTTTCATTGCACAACAAGGCTAGGGCTAAACAAAGCGGATTTACTAAAGGAGATCATAAACATTATAAAACACTTGAAGCCTCAGTAATGTGCTTGTACATGAATGGGTGGAAAGTCCTTCATACACATTAGATGGTCAGACAGTTCCACCTAAATTAGTAAGTTTGGCTGGATTTTCACTAAAATGTATTGGGGCCCATAACCTACATGAGTAGGAAATGTAAACAGCTTTTGAAGGAATGTCCTGATGCCAAATGTCAGAAAAAATAAATAAAAATAAATAAATTTTCAGCACCTCTATGCCTCTGTTCACACTGCAGGCTGCACGCTGGTTGTGGCTAAAGTACAGACAAAAATACAAAAAGTGCAACAGCAACCCACAGGTGCAAGGGCTTACTGTACTTCTCCCAGTGTACACACAATAAAAAATTGAAAAGTGAGGATCTTAGCAAACTATTTGATCAGAGTGTACCATGTCACCACGTTAAGGTGTCCTCAGAGACATGGTCCCTACTCTGGCATTTTCACACTAGCAATGGCCTCTCCTAGGCTGAATAAGCCTACAACTGGGCAGAAAGGATGCAAATGATTTCTTTTTATAGCACTCTTGGGACATGGGTGGAGAGCAAGCCAAAAGGAGGTGCCCCCCCCCCCCACACACATTCAACAGATAAAAAAAAAAGAAAAAAATTGGCAGCACCTCTGGTCCTCTGTTCACACTGCAGGTTGCATGCTGCTAGTGGCTTAAAGAGGACCAATCACCTAAAAATCACTGTCCCTATTATCAAAGGAAACCTCTCCCTAAGTCTATCTATGAAGATACAGACTGCCTGTGCAGTCTGTATCTTATCCCTTTACCCAATTCTCTTGATTGCTGAACTAAGGCCGGGCGCCGCCATCTTGATGACGTCACTTTGCGTTTCACCGCTGGAACGCAAGTGACGTATTCAAGATGGCGTCGCCCGGCCTTCCAGCACCAAACAAGAGGATCAGGTAAAGTATAAGCTACAGACTGTAAAGGCAGTCTATTTATGAAGATACAGACTGCCTTTGCAGTCTGTATCTTATACTTTACCTGTTCCTCTTGTTTGCTGCAGCATGGCCGGCGCCGCCATCTTGATTACGTCGCTTGCGTTCCAACGCTGGAACGCAAGTGACGTATTCAAGATGGCGGCGCCCGGCATCAGACTGCAACGGACAAGAGGATCAGGTAAAGTATAAGATACAGACTGCAAAGGCAGTCTGTATCTTCATAAATAGACAAAATGAAGATACAGACTGCTGTTGCAGTCTGTATCTTATACTATACCTGTTCCTCTTGTTCGGCCCGGCCGCCGCCATCTTGCTTGCGTTACTTGCGTTCCACCACTGGAACGCAAATGACGTAATCAAGATGGCGGCGGCCGACCTTGCTGCCGCTGTGGATGACGGGAGCTTCCTGTCTCGAGCCGACTCTTTTGAAAAGAGCCGGAGCGAGACAGTGAATTGAAAAGTGAATAAAACAAAAACGCGGCCGAAAAAATAAATAAAAGTACTTACAAATGTTAATTAATTAAATAAATAATTACATTGAATTAGAAAATAAAAATTTTTTAAATTTCTTCCGTGATTGGTTCTCTTTAAGTACAGACAAAAATACAAAAAGTGCAACAGCAACCTACAGGTGCAAGGTCTTACCATATATACTCCTCCCAGTGTACACATGATAAAAATCTGCTCGGTAGATATTGTAAATTCAGGATGTTAGCAAACTATTTGATCAAACAGTGCAGTGTGAACAGAGGCATAGAGGTGCTGTCAATTTTTTTCTTTTTTTTTTCTGTTGAATGTGGGGGGTGTGGCTACCTCCTTATGGCTTGCTCTCCACCCATGTCCAAAGGGTGCTATAAAAAGAGATTATTTGGATCCTTTATGCTCAGTTGTAGGCTTGTTCAGCCCAGGAGAGGCCATTGCTAGTGTGAAAATTCTGGAGTATGGCCAATGTCTCTGAGGACACCTTAAAGGGGTAACATGGTACACTCTGTGTGATCAAATAGTTTGCTAAGATCCTCACTTTTCAATATCTACAGAGCAGGTTTTTATCGTGTGTACACTGGGAGGAGTATATATGATAAGATCTTGCACCTGTGGGTTGCTGTTGCATTTTTTGTATTTTTGTCTGATGCCAATTTTCGTCTTACTTCAAGTTACATATATTATAATCAGCACTGGCTTATTATAATGTGCCTAATGGTACATTCGCTTTAAACTAACAGCTGATGCTCCATAGCTGTCTGTGCTAGTTTTTGGCTTCCCTGAACTTCACCAGTGTCTTCTATATTGCTAACCTGTTATCCTGACCTTGGTTATTGTTCCCTGACTTCGGCTTGTCTTCTAACTGTTCATCTTGTTCCTGACTGTGTTTGACCTCAGCTCTCTTAGGCTATGTTTATACAATGTACTATTTTTTTTTTTTTTTTCATACTGCGATGAAATGCATTGAAGTCAATGGAACAACAGTCGCTGTGTTCACGCTGTTTGGCACTCAAAACAATGGGCAGTGTTCAATACATTGTGTAAAAACAACAGCTGTTGTTCCACTGACTTCAATGCATTTCACTGCAGCATGAAATGAACGGCCTTGTTTTAACAACGGACGTTCTTTTAAAAAGTACTACCTCCCTTTAGTACCATCCCTTTAACAGGAGAGGGGCTGTTGCTCAGTTGTTACTTGTGACCTCGCAAAAGATCGTCAAGCAAACAGGGACATAGGCTATGGGTGAGATCAGGGCTAATTGTACCCCCTGATGTGGCATGATCAATGGAAAATTGTAAATGCTAACATATCATAACTAAGAAATTGTGCCATCAAAATACTCAAATACCAAATTACTAAACATCTTAAAATTGTCCCACATCTCTATGTTTTATTTAATGATGACCTAAAGCTCATTCTCATCATATTTAATGAGGGTTACATCCCCCTTATATCAGAAGTGGGAAATACAGTAAGGACCTATTTCCTTATTAAATACAGGTCACTAAAATTCTATAAAACATTTACAATTTATCATAGGATTAGAGTGAGAAGAGAGTCAGGATAACACTATAAATTAATTGGCATGTCATCAGAAACGTCCCTTTTTTTAAACCAAGTTTTTACGTACATATTTCTCAAGAATTCTTGGGGTTGTTTTTTTCCCATCATTTTCCATGTTACTATTTTTCTGTTGACAATCTTCTGTGTTTCAATGTTTCTAAATGTTGTGAAAACAGCTCAGATAGGATGGCAGCCTCTATAGCAAAAAATGTACAAAAAAATATAAAAACAGAAAATAAGAAATAGTAACAGATTAGAGAAAAAAACGTTTCAGTTCCTGTCTCTGATCAGCAAAATAAAATCTAGGTGATACATTACCTTTAAGACCGTAACTTTTACTCACACCACCAAGCAAAGACATACACTTTTTTAAATCTAAATGCATTTGATAGCACCTTCTGGGCTTATCCAGCGCTACAAAAACATAGCCACTTTCCCCCTACTGTTGTCTACACTTTGGGTGGGGTTTGAAACAGTTCCATTGAAGTAAATGGAGCTTAATTGCAAACAGCACCTGAACTGGAGACAACAGTAGGGGGAAAAGTGGCCATGTTTTTGTAGCGCTGGATAACCCCTTTAATCCTTAAAATCGCTATTTCTGTTAAGGTTGTCGGGAAAATTTATTGTTGGGTCTAACAGCTGTGATTTTTCTATCTAGCTTTAGCCATTTGAATTTTTCCTTGTAGTTGGTGAATTTATCAAAAATTGCGCAAGGCCCAAGAAAAAAAAGTGCACAGCATAAAAATTGCACACAACATTTTTTTGTCTAGGAAAAAAGTGAAACGTATTCACCTGGTCTGGACCAAATGTAGGCCTGCAACAGTAGGTGCAAATTTTTAATTTTTGCGCACATAATAAATAAGGAGCAAATCGAAATGCGAGTACCCAATTTTGACTTATATAATAATTTAATATCCACAACACAAACACTTTGTAATGCAGTTAGAAGTCATCAACTGAGTACATAAAATCGTCTTTCATTTGGCACCTAAATGGGCAATATTTCTGAATACAGTGGTACCTTGGTTTAAGAGTAACTTGGATTGAGAGCGCTATGCAAGAAGAGCTCACAGTTTTTCAAAATTGTGACTTTGTTTAAGAGCATTGCTTTGATTTAAGAGCTACCTGTACTGGATGGGAGGAGGAGTGGGGGAGGGGCATAATCTGCATAGCAGGATCTACAGCCCTGTACTCTGACCCAGAAAGTCTCCCTCACCTTCCAAATCATAGCAGATCCACTTCAGGCTGGGGCTTACATCAGGACTGTGGAGGTAATGTTTTCATAGCTGCATTTATGTGCCCACATCTGCCCTGCTTATTCTTTCATGCTCCCTGCAGTCTCTCTCATTCCTTGTGTTTCCCACCCTCTCCATTCCTGCTATAATGTTCCTGCACTTACAATCAGCCACTCACTTAGCTGTATAAGGAAGTCTCTGTCACTGTCCTCCTGCACAGCTCTGAGATTGTTACTTCCTGATTGGTCCATGCTGAACACACCCCTTCCCCATTGTTGTCATGTGACGACACAGACCTCTGACAGCAGCCCTGCTTCTCTATTCTATTCTGTTGTACTATGCATTATGGGGATTCTGTTGTACTATGCATTATGGGGATCTGCGGTCCCATCCTGTATCTACAAACTGCTGCTGTGTTTTCAGGTTAATGCACATAGTATACATTATACACCACATGATTGTTATACTGTACAGTAACCTATAATATGACATATTCAGCTGTTTCTAAATCTTTGTTTCATTAGTTTTACATGTTATTCAGAGGGGGTGTAGAACCAATTGTCTGCATTTCAATCATTTTTATGGAAAAATTTGCTTTGGTTTAAGAGTTGATTTGGATTACAAGCACAGTCCCAGAATAAATTATGCTCGTAATCCACGGCACCACTGTATGTAGCAAGATTAACAGGTACAGTACAATTTGTCAATTTTGAGCAGTTTAATCAAGAAGCGATTCCAATAGTTCTAATTGCATTGAAGATTGAATACCCTTTTCACATGAACTGGTTGAGTACTATATTACAGAAAGAAACACTAACCAAATGCTTCTTTTTAACATGCCAATTATTAATTAGAACTTTGTTATATAAAATCATCGGTTCTGTTCATTTTACCTGGTGACACCTGCCTATTTGACCTATGTGTTTTACTTTTTCCAGCAAGTATTCGGCATATGGTGTGATGGGGAAGTGGGGGGTTGTTCGTTTTACCATTTTAAACTTATGGTTATTTTCTGTTCATTGTTATATATTCTGCAAAACTTGATAAAAAGATAAGGCATGGACATCGATTTTATTGTTCTACAAAAGACTAGTGTGGCCATATTTATATTGTGTAGTTCAGTTCTCGAGAAGCAAAAATATAGAAGGAAGAATAAAGTTGATAAAGTAAAAGGAAAATTAAATTTTTAGGGAAAAAGTAAAATGATTACATTGATTTGTTAACAGAAACATCTAAAGGCCCCATATACTTTATACTAAATTAATCCAAAAAGGCCACTGGTGGTATAAAATGAATGGTGGCCTCCCGACTGTCCATTGACAGTTGATGTCAGTGGAGATAGTTTTAGTCCAGTCCAGGCTAATGTTATGTTGAATTGGCTTCATACGAAATAGCAATTCTCAACTAAACTAAAGGAAAGTTAAGGATGGACACATCTATGTTTAATTAATTTTTTTCCTGCTTACTATATTTACCATTACTTACTGTCTAGATGGTGACACCTGTATTATTTTTTCAGGGACCATTCCCTACACCAGCTGGATCTCCTCAAATGGAAACTGTTACCCTTTATAGCTGCATCTTTAAAAAAAAATGCCTTTCTGTATATCCCATTTGTACTGTTTCCATGTATTGATGCAAAAGGTTCATGGCTCTCAATAAAATATGCTAAACAATAAATACAATTACACTAGTGCTATGCCAATATTTCTAGCCTATACAGAATGTGCCAGATTCATATGGATCAAAAAAGTTGCGTAAGGGGCTCAAAAATATAGTCAGAAAACTGGTGTAAATACATAAGACATCCTCCTAAAACAAGACACCCGAACTAGCCTACCAACTAGCCTAAAATAAGGCTCCCCCTCAAAAATAAGGCGCCCTACCCTAATCTAAGGCACCCCCCAAAAGAGGCGGATCCCAAACGGCCACATACCCCTTTTCCCCTCCCGCAACTCACCTAATCCCCTCGTGGACCTTGACAGCCAGCGCCGCAGGCATACTGGTCCATGGCCCCTACTTCCTGCCGCATGTCTCGATGTCCCACGTCCCACTCCAGGTCCCACTGCTGCTGCGCTCCTACAGAACGTTGCTGAGTATACCAGGGGGGTTCCAGGGGGAGCACTGGGGGGAAGGCCGGGGAAGAGTCAGGAGGAGGTAGGGGAAAGGCTGGGGGGAGAGAAATAAGACATCTCCCGAAAATAAGACATGGGGGGAGATTTATTAAAGAATGTAAAATTTAGACTGGTGCAAACTGGCCACAGCAACCAATCACAGCTCCACTTTCCTTTCACCAGAGCTGGAAGCTGAGCTGTGATTGGTTGCTGTGGGCAATTTGCACCAGTCTAAATTTTACACCCTTTGATAAATTTCCCCCAAAGTGCCTAATTGGGAGCAAAAATGAATATAAGGCACTGTGCAATTTCATTTATTTTTCTAAACTATATATTTTTTAAATGTGTATGTGCATAATAATATGTGTGTGTCTCTTTAAAAGTCTCCTAGATTAGGACCTCTAATCACTCAACACTCCTTGTCATGTGACAGGCAGTTCATTCATCAGGGTTATGCAGTAGACTATAATGGAAATCAGCTTTTCTTTTGTGCAAGACCTGTTTATGCATTAAAAAACCTGTCTATCCAGTTCCAGTGTTGTGAAATGGACTACAGCATTATTATTGTGCAGGCTTATGCAGAGAGATTGATTTATGTTAATCTTGTTGGACAGGAATATCAATTCCAACATTTCAACTAGATCTTTGGGAAAAAAAAGACAGAGTTTATGCCTGATGGTAAAAAATGTTACATTCGCCCTCTATCCTGCGGTGATTTTTTTTTTCCTTTTTTTTTTTTAATTAACACAAGATTGTTTGTAGTTGTTGATAAATCACAAATTTACTTGTCAAACAGTAAACAGAAGAGTTTAAATCACCACGATTTCTCTATAATTAGTAAAATTAGCTTAAGCTTGTTGGTCCAAAAATTACATTTTGGCATAAAAGCTGCTTTGTCATTTCTAATTTAGATAATTTTTCTTACTCATTAATCTTACTGTGCGCCAGAACCCCAGCTCCTAATGAGAACAGAAAGGGGAACTACAGCTCAGTGAGTAGAACATTGTAATTGTAATCTTGTATTAAGCTGCCTAAAACACAGCTTTTGTTAATATTATAAGCCAACTTGGCAACAATGTATTGTTAGTCAAAGTAAATTAACAATGTTCCACTCCTAGGTAGTCAATGGAAGAGGAACAAAACTCCTAAACATGAATATGTCCTATGCTACAAATACTGTACTGTTCCGCGTCTCAATTATTTAACAGTTACTACAAAATTCTTAACCTAAATTTTTTGTGACTTGACATGTTTGGCCAAGCAATATCATGGACTGATACATCCTGTAACCTTTTATTTCAACCTTAAAATATATTAAAAGCAACAATGATCGGTGCATAGATTTTGTTTAAACAAATGTGAATGATAAGACTAGGTTCACAGGAAAGTATACGATATACGGCTGCACAGTGCACACTATGTATGAATCTACGGCCCGATCGTAAACGGACCCGTAAAAAATGAACAAGACCATTGTTTGCGGCTGGAAATGCGGCCGTGGATTGACAGGCGGTCCGTACGGAGTACTTCAGAAATAGCCGCCAATGATGCCGAATGCCGATGCCTCTAATAGTTAATATATTAAATTAATAAAACACATTTTCTTTGTAATAAAGTCCCTTTCGTTGTTCAATAATTTATTTCTAACGAATCCATCATTGTGCAATTAAATATACTGTTAATATATATATATAAATAAATGTATATTTATATATATATTTATTTTTTGACAGTATATTTAATTGCACAATGATGGATTCGTTAGAATTAAATTATTGAACAACGAAACTGATTTTATTTCAACGAAAATGTGTTTTATTAATTAACCTCTTAACGACACATGACGGGTATACCCGTCATGCGGCCGTTAAGGGTAAACAGAGAGGGCTCCCGGCGTGAGCCCTCTCTGCAGCGCGCGGTCCCCGGTTGCTATGTGCAGCCAGGGACCGCGTGTATTAGTCGGCGCGGCCGATCGCCGCGGCGGGCTAATTAACCATTCAAATGCAGCTGTCAAAGCTGACAGCTGCATTTGAACAGTGTATGTGGCCCCTCTCCCTGGTGTCTAGTGGGGGATCTGCCCCCCCGTGATGCGATCGCGGCGGGGAGATCCGTTGTACTGAGCCGGCCGGGGCTCAGCGTCGCTCCGACGCTGTTCCCGGCTCGGCAATCTATTTAGATGGTCTGCAGCAGACCATTATAATAGAGCCATGATCTGATGGATCATTGCTCTATTATATACACAGGATTGATCTCAATGGGAGATCAGTACTGTGTATATAGAAGTCCCCCAGGGGGCTTCATATTACTGTAAGTGAAAGTAAAAAAAAGTGTTTTTATTAATAAAAAATCCCCTCCCCTAATAAAAGTCTGAATCACCCCCCTTTTCCCATTTTACAAATAAAAATAAATAAATAAATAAATAAATAAACAAACATGTTTGGTATCGCCGCGTGCGTAATCGCCCGAACTATTAATTAATCACATTACTGATCTCGCACGGTAAATGGCGTAAGCGCAAAAAAATCCCAAAGTGCAAAATTGCGCATTTTCGGTTGCATCAAATCCAGAAAAATTGTAATTAAAAAGTGATCAAAAAGTTGCATATGCGCAATCAAGGTACCGATAGAAAGTTAACATCATGGCGCAAAAAATGACACCTCACTCAGCCCCATAGGCCAAAGGATAAAAGCGCTATAAGCCTGGGAATGGAGCGATTTTAAGGAACATATATTTGTTAACAATGGGTTTTTTTACAGGCCATCAGATACAATATAAGTTATACATGTTATATATCGTTTTAATCGTAACGACTTTAGGAACATATATAACAAGTAAGTTTTTCAATAGGACACACAGCGTAAAAATGAAGCCCCCCCAAAAAAAATAATTGCGTTTTTTTTTTCAATTTCACTGCGTATATAATTTTTTTCTGGTTTCGCAGCATATTTTATGGAAAAATTCAGCCTTTCATTGCGAAGTACAATTAGTGACGCAAAAAAAAGGGCTCATGTGGGTCTGTAGGTGTAAAAATGCAAGTGCTATGGCCTTTTAAGCACAAGGAGGAAAAAACGAAGACGCAAAAACGAAAGTTAGCCCGATCCTTAAGGGGTTAAATATTAATTAGTACAGGAAGCTCCAGTAAGCCGTTAATTCATATGCCGGCAATAGAGCATTCTGTACTAATCATCACTTTACTTTAATGAAAACATCAAATGTTTCTTTTAATTATGTTATCACAATAGCATTATTAGAAGAAACATTTAGAATTATATGTGCGCTCAGCTGATTGGCTGATCGTCTGAGCGCACATATAATTAGCGGGTCCGCAGCACAGTGACTTCATTGTGCTGCGGACCAGCGAAGAGGCAACATCGGGGTGAGTATAGAGCTCTCCCCACCCCCTCCCCTGCACTGCACCCATCCCAGTAAGGAAGGGGGGTCACTTAACCCCTTCCTTGCTGGGATGGGTGCAGTCTGACATCAGTCTGGCCCCCAAGGGGTTAAGGGGGATACAATACATCCTCCCTTAACCCCTTGGGGGCCAGACTGTAAGCAGCGATCTGTAAAGATGCTGCATACTGTAAGGAGCACAACACCGCTCACAATGATTGGTGTTGTGCTCCTGTTTGTGTGTTTTTTGTGTTTTTCCCTTTTTGTTTTTCAGATATCGGTATCCTGTGGATTACGTCGGATTCCGTGGACTACGTCGATCAACAGCGGTTGTTTGTTGTTTTTTTAATAAAATGGTCAATGAGGGGTGTGGGGGTGTTTTTATTTGAATAAAAAAAATTTTTTACTTGTGTCTTGTCTTTATTTCTTTACTTTATAGACTTAGTAGTGGAAGCCGTCTAATAGACGGAATCCATTACTAAGTCGGGGGCTAGTGTTAGCCGGTATAAAATGGCTAACACTAACCCCCCATTATTACCCCAGTACCCAATGCCACCAGGGGTACTGGGAAGAGCCGGGTGCCAGTGGTCCCGGAGCGTCAAAATTGGCGCTCCTGGACCGGGCGGCAGCAGGCTGGTAAGATTTAGGCTGGGGAGGGCCTAAACCAATGGCTCTTCCCACCCTGGTGTTACCAGGCTGCTGTAGTTTTTGGTTTTTAACCCGGCTGGTTATAAAAATAGGGGGGACGCTATGCGTTTTTTTTTAATTATTTATTTATTTAAAAAAAAAACAGCCTCCCCAGCCTAAATCTTACCAGCCTGCTGCCGCCCGGTCCAGGAGCGCCAATTTTGACGCTCGGGGACCACTGGCAACCAGCTCTTCCCAGTACCCCTGGTGGCATTGGGTACTGGGGTAATAATGGGGGGTTAGTGTTAGCCATTTTATACCGGCTAACACTAGGCCCCGACTTAGTAATGGATTCCGTCTATTAGACGGCTTCCACTACTAAGTCTATAAAGTAAAGAAATAAAGACAAGACACAAGTTAAAAAAAATTTTTATTCAAATAAAAACACCCCCACACCCCTCATTGACCATTTTATAAAAAATAAAAAAAAACAACCGCTGGTCATCGACGTAGTCCACGGAATCCGACGTAATCCCCAGGATACCGATATCTGGAAAACAAAAAGGGAGAAACACACAAAAAACACACAAACAGGAGCACAACACCCATCATTGTGAGCGGTGTTGTGCTCCTTACAGTATGCAGCATCTTTACAGATCGCTGCTTACAGTTTGGCCCCCAAGGGGTTAAGGGAGGATGTATTGCATCCCCCTTAACCCCTTGGGGGCCAGACTGATGTCAGACTGCACCCATCCCAGCAAGCAAGGGGTTAGGTGACCCCCCTTCCTTGCTGGGAGGGGTGCAGTGCTGGGGAGGGGGTGGGGAGAGCTCTATATTCACCCCGATGTTGCCTCTCCGCTGGCCCGTAGCACAATGAAGTCACTGTGCTGCGGACCCGCTAATTATACGTGCGCTCAGCCGATCAGCCAATCAGCTGAGCGCACATATAATTCTAAATGTTTCTTCTAATAATGCTATTGTGATAACATAATTAGAAGAAACATTTGATGTTTTAATTAAAGTAAAGTGATGATTAGTACAGAATGCTCTATTACCGGGAATATGAATTAACGGCTTACTGGAGCTTCCTGTACTAATTAATATTTAATTAATAAAACACATTTTCGTTTAAATAAAATCAGTTTCGTTGTTCAATAATTTAATTTAAAGGAATCCATCATTGTGCAATTAAATATACTGTCAAAAAATAAATATATATATAAATATACATTTATTTATATATATATATATATATATATATATATATATATATATATTTATTTTAACAGTATATTTAATTGCAAAATGATGGATTCGTTTAAATTTAATTATTGAACAATGAAAGGGACTTTATTACAACGAAAATGTGTTTTATTATTTCAATATATTAACCATGAGAGGCATCGGCGTCGGCATACTGCAGAGGATCGCAAACCCCGGTAATAGCAATTCATGTAAACTGTGTTCCCTGCTTTCCCAGATGCATCCAGAGGTGTTTGCATCACTTTCTTAAGATTTTATTTGTTATTTTTAGTTGAACCAGATTTCCAAGTAAATGACCGTATGTTTTCAGCCGCATGTCTATTTTTTCCCACGGCCGGAAGGCTATGTTCACACTACGTATATATAAATTCCCGGCCGGAGTTTAACACGTATATATGTCCGGCCGCGAAAATATGCGGCCGGACATATACGTGTTAAACTCCGGCCGGGAATTTACGCAAGTTGCGGCCGGCTACGTATGGACCGCGAACTTACACGCGTAGTCTACTTATGCTTCCCAAGCACCCTACGTAGCGATCTGACAGCGGTCTTTTACTTGGAAATCTTCGCCTAGCCCCGGACACCCCACAGAACCTTTTGGATCGGCACAAAAAGCTTGCAAAATGAAGAAATCACCACTACCTACGGGACCGCATGTAACGCTACGGGCGTAAGTTATGGCATTTTCGTCCTCAAACAATGGTCTGGTTCATTTTTTACAGCGCCGCGTACGATCCGGGCGTAAGTTCGTACGTAGTGTGAACTGTGCAGCCGTACATCGTATACTTTCCATTGTACGCAAACTACGTAAGTCTCCGGCCGCTTATTCACGGAACGAGCTACATCCGGAGACTTACGTAGTGTGAACATAGCCTTAGAAGGCTGGGTTTACACTACGTATATTTCAGTCAGTATTGCAACCAAAACCAGGAGTGGATTAAAAACACAGAAAGGATCTGTTCACACAATGATGAAAGTGAGTGGATGGCCGCCATATAACAGTAAATAACGGCCATTATTTCAATATAACAGCCGTTGTTCTAAAATAACAGCAAATATTTGCCATTAAATGGCGGCCATCCACTCAATTTCAACATTGTATGAACAGAGCCTTTGAATCATCCCCCTTTTCCCATGTTATAAATAAATAAACATGTTTGCTATCGCCGCGTGCATAATCACACAAAATATTAATTAATCCCATTCCTGATCTCGCACGGTAAGTGCCAAAAAATCCCAAAGTGCAAAATTGTGCATTTTTTGTTGCATCAAATCCAGAAAGTCGTATATGCGCAATCAAGGTACCAATAGAAAGAACACATCATGGTGCAAAAAATGACACCTCACACAGCCCCATAGACCAAAGGATAAAAGCGCTATAAGTATGGGAATGGAGCGATTTTTAGGAACATATATTTGTTAACAATGGTTTGACTTTTTTAAAAGCCATCACATAAAATAAAAAATATACATGTTACATATCGTTGTAATCGTAATGACTTAAGGAACACATATAACATGTCAGTTTTACCCCCAGAGTGAACAGCTTAAAAACAAGAACCCTCCAAATAAAAAAAGTGGGTTTTTTTTACAATTTCACCAATCATTTAATTTTTTTCTGCTTTTGCAGTGTACTTTATGAAAAAATTCAGCCTGTCATTGCAAAGTACAATTAGTGGCGCAAAAAATAAGGGCTCATGTGGGTTTCTAGGTGGAGAAAATTCAACTGCTATGGCCTTTTAAGCACAAGGAGGAAAAAACGAAAAGGCAAAAATTGAAATTGGCCCGGTCCTCTAAGAGTTAATAGAAGTAAATTACAAATCTATATAACTTTCTGACACCAGTTGATTTGAATGAAAAAGATTTGTGTGTGTGGTATTGCAGCTTAATTCTGTCGAAGTGAATGCAGCGCAGTTGTGATACCACTCACAACCTTAGGACAGGTATGCTGCTAGTTTTTGAAAAGAAATAAATGGTCATAAAATGGAGAGCTCATTAACTTACCTTTCAAACTGGTTTAAGGATGTATATCTATTGTAACCTGGGTGATAGGAAATCCTAGTAAAAACCTTACTTGTGTCACTTCTGAACTACATATAAACATCTGGACTTTCCACCCTATAGGCATAGATGCAGGTAAGAATGTCTGTAACATTTTCTCCTATTGTGTAAAACTGCCAAGGTAATGGAGAGACAGATAAATTAGAAAGACGGGACAATAGTAGCTGTCAGGCAGGTCCTTCCAGCCCCACAGACTGATGGAAGGAGACATCTAGGCCAAATGTGTGTACAATAGAAACACCACACACAGTTACTGTACATATGAATAAAAGGTAGTAGGTTGCAAGTTACCATCTTGGGATAACCCTTCTAAAAAGTCTAGATGGGTTTTTAAAAAAATATAAATTACTAACCGGTAATTACTTTTCTTTGAGCCCATGACGGCACCCCTGGATAGGACCACCTCCTACTCCTATTGGACAGGAAACAGGACCACTGGACCATAAAAGAAGCAAAACGCCCCACCAGCACCAGTTCTCAGCAAGGTACCTAGGAGCAAAGTTTATGAAGACAACAAACAGCAAAATATACATATATGCATTTGTCTTCTAGTATATTTTTTCCATATACTATAAATTATCTATTTCTATATACATTCATATATATATATATATATATATATATATATATATATATATATATACATATATATTTTTTATTTTTATATATTGTTTTTTTTTTTTTTTCTTTTTGGGTGGGTATTAGGCGGGGTGCCGTCATGGGCTCAAAGAAAAGTAATTACCGGTTAGTAATTTATATTTTCTCTCATCGCCCTATGACGGCACCCCTGGAGATTGGACTAGGAATAACCCGCCTAGGGAGGGACTACTGCCTGCAAAACTCTACGGCCGAAGGTTAAATCCTCTGTAGAAGATAACTGCAATCTGTAGTGTTTAAAGAAAGTATGGGGAGTACTCCATGTGGCAGTCCTGCAAATCTGGTCTATAGGGACAGAAGCTCTCTCAGCCCAAGAAGTAGCTACGGCCCTGGAGGAGTGAGCCCCAAACCCAGTTGGAATATTCTTCCCACTGATCTTGTAGCATTCACCTATAGTAAGCTTTACCCATCTGGCGATAGTCTGGGAAGTGGCAGCCTTCCCTCTATTTTTCCCCTGAAAAGATATAAGAAGATTGTCACTACGTCTCCACTCCCTTGTGGTTTCTAGATAGTGAAGGAGGATGCGTCTAACATCTAGTGTATGAAAAGAAGCCTCTCTGTCATTGGAAGGATTATCACAGAAAGAGGGAAGAATCACTTCTTGTGATCTATGAAAGTCGGACACTACTTTTGGTAGAAATGCAGGGTCAGGAGAGAGGATGACTCTATCGTCCCTAACCGACAGATAGGGTGAGTTGATAGAGAAGGCCCGAATTTCGCTTACTCTCCTGGCAGATGTTATGGCTAATAGAAATGCTAATTTTAAGGAAAGAAACTTTATGCTACAACTATCCATAGGTTCAAATGGAGACATGGTGAGGCCAGAGAGTACTATGTTGAGATCCCAAGGGGGAAGTCTAGATTTGATGGTTGGACATAGTCTACTTGCAGCCCTGGTAAACCTACTGATCCAGGGGTGGTCTGCCAGCTTAAAATCAAACAAGGCACTTAGAGCAGAGATCTGAACTTTAATTGTGCTGGGTCTGAGTCCCTTCTTGAGGCCCTCCTGTAGGAAGTCTAACACTAATGGAATATTAGGAGGGCTAAGCACATTAATGGGCTGGTTAACAAATCTAACGAAGGCTTTCCATGTTCTGAGATATATGGCAGAAGTAACTCTCTTTCGGCTTTGCAGGAGGGTAGAAATAACACTTGTGGAAATGCCCCTATCTATTAGAAGCTGCCTTTCACATGCCAGGCTGTCAGATGGAGTCTCCCGGCTGTAGGATGGAAGACTGGTCCCTGGCTGAGAAGATCCCCCCTCTCTGGAAGAATCCATGGTTCTGAGATTGACATCCTTCTCAACCAGGAAAACCACACCCTCCTTGGCCAGAAGGGTGCAATCAGAATAAGATGAGCTCTGTCCTCCCTGATCTTCTGGATGACTCGAGGTAACATTCTGATGGGGGGAAAGGCATAAAGGAGACCCCCTTCCCATTTCTGGGCTAGGGCATCCAAGGCTGTAGGTTTGTCCTCTGGGCATAGGGAAAAGAATTCCTGAACCTTCCTGTTGGCCCGAGTTGCAAAAAGGTCTGTCTTGGGGTAACCCCAAAGTCTGCAAATCTGAAGGAAAACTTCTTGTGACAGTTCCCATTCTCCCTGGTGAAGTTGATTGCGGCTCAGGTAGTCTGCTTTGTAATTGTCTATCCCTTTTAGATGGAGTGCTGTGAGGGACAAGAAATGAGGTTCTGCAAGTCGGAATATGTGGTGAGATATCCTCATCAGTTCTGGGGATTTTGAGCCTCCTTGATGGTTGATATAGGCAACTGCTGAGGCATTGTCTGTCATTACCCTTACATTTCTGCCTTGTAGCTGGGGAAGGGCCTGAGCTAAAGATAGAAAAATGGCTCTTAATTCTCGTATATTTTGAGAGTCCTTTGCCTCTTCTGGAGTCCATAGTCCTTGTAGCAAGAGGGAGTCCAGGTGAGCTCCCCATCCTTGAGGACTGGCATCTGTTGTGACTGTAATTACGTTGTGTAGTTTCCATGGGAGACCCTTGTTGAGGTGTTCCTCCACCGTCCACCATGAAAGGGATCTCAGACTCTGTGGAGAAAGAGAAAAAGGGGAGTCTAGGGAATCCACAAGTCCATCCCATTCGGATAATATCTGGGCCTGAAAACGTCTAGAATGGTATTGAGCCCAGGGTACAGCTTGGATAGACGAGGTAAATAATCCTAAAAGGGACATAGCCGATCTGAAGGTAGTGAGAGGTTGGGAAATCAAATCCTTAGTTCTGGCCATAATCTGGGAGATCTTATTGTCTGGAAGAAAGGATCGTTGGGAGATAGAGTCCAGGCAGATGCCCAGGAATTTACATTTCTGTGTTGGTATTTTATTAGACTTTTCATCATTTACTTCCCACCCCAAAGATGTGAAGATAGATTCTACACAGTGGATGTTATCTTCTAGAATGGACGGAGAATTATTCACTAGAAGAAAATCATCCAAGTAGGGGATGATAATAATATCTTTCTCTCTGACATGGGCCATGACTTCCGCCATGATCTTGGTAAATACCCTAGGGGCCTGAGATATGCCAAAGGGCATGGCAGAATATTGAAAATGCTGAATATCCTTATCCATCTTAACAGCCACTCTTAGGAATCGTTGGTGATCTGGATGTATTGGGACATGGTAGTAAGCATCCCTAAGATCCAGTGTGGCCATGTAACAGTTCTCCGAGAGGTTCAGAATGGTAGAGGGTATTGATTCCATTCTGAATTTCTCGTAAGTAAGAACTCTATTGAGTGGTTTTAGGTTGATTATGGTTCTGAAAGAGCCATTTGGTTTCTTCACCAAAAATAAGGTAGAATAAAATCCTGCTCCTATCTGGTCTGAAGGGACCGGAATCAAAACTCTTTTACTTATTAATGAGTGGACTTCTGAGACTAAGGCAACTTGTTTCTCAGGATCAGAGGATAAGTCAGTACGCACAAATCTATTCCCTGGGGAGGACGAAAAAGAGATCTTTAAACCAGATTTTATTGTCTCCAAAACAAAGGTGCTACCAGAAATGTTACACCAATTAGAGAAGTGAAAAGACAATCGCCCCCCCACCGGGACCTCGCGTCATTGTGAGGGTTTCTTGGTCTCGGTACTAGGAAAGAGGAACCCCTTTCCCTTTTTCATAGGCCTCCAATCCCTTCTAGAAGTAGAGGATCCCCCTCTGGGCTTCCTACCTCGGCCCCTGAAAGATCTATTTTGCTGTTGTTGTTGAATGAGGGGAAATCCTTTCTTTCTGTCTGATGCTTTTTCCAAGACCACGTCTAGAGCGGAGCCGAAGAGGAATTTTCCTTCACAAGGTACTCCACATAGTCTTGTCTTAGATGTTGTGTCTCCTTTCCATTCTTTGAGCCATAAAGTTCTTCGGGCAGAGTTGGACAATGCTGCAGAACGGGCTGAAAGTTTTAAAGCATCTGCTGAGGCCTCCGCAATGAAAGACACTGCATTTTCAATGGTGCTAAAAGCAGTAGCAAAGTCTTGTTCAGGGTTACCCTCATAGACTTTGTCTTTTAGTTCAGACATCCAGATCTGTAGAGATCTGGCCACCGAGGTAGTAGCTATGAGAGGTTTAAAGGTTGCGGTAGAAGCTTCCCAATTTTTTCTAAGGTAAACCTCAGCCCTTTTGTCCATCGGGTCCTTCATAGTAGCCGAGTCCTCGAATGGAAGGGCATTTTTCTTAGAAATCTTAGCCACTGGTGGATCGATCATAGGGGCACTCTCCCAGTATTCTGCGTCTTCATGACTGAAAGGATATTTTCTTTTATACTGTAGTGAAAAGAATATAAACATATATGTGTACAGTCAATCAATTTCTAAGTAAGAAAAAAAAAACACCAGGAGCGAAGAAAACAACCCCCACTTACGGCTTGAGGTATGAAAAATTTTCGATCTGGTTTGGACCACTCATTTGATATGAGATGTTTAATGCTCTGGTGCACTGGAAACACGGGTCGTTTCTTAGGAGCTAGGCCTTCAAACATCCGGTCCTGCACCGATTTGAGCTGAGGGGTCTCTTCTATCTCCATTGTGCAGCGTACAGCTTTAACCAAGGAGTCTATGTATTCAACAGTCAGAAGAGGGGAAGATGACTCCTCTCCTTCGTTTTCACCCTCAGAGGCTATCTCTCCAGGCTCATCAAGCACCGAACTCTGCTCCTGATCCTCCTCAATAGGTGGAGGGAGGGGAGCTGGTCTACTAGGACCAGGTAATTCAACCAGCGAGGACTCAGTAGGAGCTGTTGAAGGTATAGCTATCGGAGCTGGAGGAGCCACAGTCTCAGAGGTTGTAGGTTTAGAGGGTAATGAGGTCTGAAACAAGGTATATATAGAAAAAATATTTTTATGAAAAAAAGAAAAAAAAAAATTTTTGGTAGGAAAGAGAACAACATTTAAAGCACATACCCTAATCTCTTGTCTGATCATGTCCCTTATATTTCTCATGAAAGAAGGACCTTGATCTTCAAGAACACGGTTCATACATCCACCACATAACGCTTTATTATATGATGAGCTTAGGTGTTTTTTACAGATAGGGCAATCTCTACTCCTCTGTTTCTCCTTTTCCTTTCTAGCACTTTCTTCCTGCTGACATTATGGAAAATATATAACACACTTAGCAAAGAGATACACACAAAAACATCTCCAGGGGAAACCCCTCTTACCCCACATACCGCAGTGGATTCTGTCTGTGTGGTTCCTTTAGGATCAGCGCCCTGAGCTTCCATTTTTACTCAATTGGAAGCTCAGAAGTGCAGCAGCAGGTAGCGGCAGCAACAGAAGCAGAAGGGATATCCAGCTGCTTAGTGCAGAGCACACCTCCTGGTGCTCTGCAGCTCTTTAAATTTGGCGCCCAAAAACGCCGGAGACCGGCTGGCTCCGCCCCCCGCCGCGGCGCTGATGCGGCACACCCTCCCACTGCTGGACGTAATCCCCCCTTGACAGGCCGCAGCCCGGACGCTGCCGAACACGGCCTGCAGATAGTCCCGCCTCCGGACTTCCCCCCGGCCGCGTCATCAGTCCGCGCCCCTCCCCCGCCAGCGCTCACGCTACGGCCGGGAGGAGCGAGCAGACATAGCAGCAGCCGGCGTCCAGAGGGGCCAAGGGAGCAGCGGGGATCCTCTTCAGGAGGTGTCGGGGCGACCATCAGACTGGACTGCAGCTCAAGATGCCTTACGCAGTCCGGGAAGCCGGTGAGTGGGAGTCTACACCGGGGATCCCCAGTCTCGTCTTCTTAGGTCCAGGAGTGAATCCTGAGTAATCCTGCTCCTATGGGACAGGAAACAGTAACTGGTGCTGGTGGGGCGTTTTGCTTCTTTTATGGTCCAGTGGTCCTGTTTCCTGTCCAATAGGAGTAGGAGGTGGTCCTATCCAGGGGTGCCGTCATAGGGCGATGAGAGAAAAGTAAGATTTCCATCAAACAGTGCTTACCAAGGCTTTCATAAGGATTTTGGCTTTTTTTGTCAAAAAATCTTGTGGTAATATTTTATTAAGTATTCTAGAGAAAAAAAAGTCAGCTGGTACCAGAAAAATATACAGATATGTAAACTTTTTAAAAAATAAAAAAAATTAAGTCTTACTGTAGATATCATTATATGAAAGAGAGAAAAGGTCTGAAGGCAGTCACCGTTATAGCAGAAAAAGTGTCTTTATTCAAAACGTGTGCTCCTTACAACATGATTCCTGCAGGCGGAGGACGCCAAACACCCTCCACTGATGATTACAGCTGTTTCACGCTCTCTGTTCGGCGCTTCCTCAGATCCCGCCCCTTTGGTTAGGTCACTTCTTCGCTAGGGTGTACAATTGCTAGTGAAGGATACAAACGAGTTCCTTATAACACTAGGAGATACACAGTGGCCAAAGGGGGCAATATTAGGCACAACTGACGTGGAAAGCTTATATACGGGTATACCGCACCAAAAAGGAGTCACTGTAATATGCCATTTACTAGAACAGGTAGAAAAAAAGTAAAGATTTTGTGGACTTTGTCTGTGATGCATTATTTTTCATCTTACAAAACAATTGCTTCCAATTTGATGATGAGTGGTATGTGCAGGGCGAGGGTACAGCAATAGGTGCGCCCGTCGCTTGTACCCTCGCCAATTTGTATCTGGCTGCACTTGTAAAAAGAAGAAACACACGTTCCAATAGGTATTAGCAACTGGTTGTCAATTATGGGTCTATTTCTTTATACCCATACCCTTCTTAACCCAAGAAAATTCAATAAAAAGCCTATTATGTTAAAAATTATAGTATACAGAAAAAGCAAAAACAAAGGCTTCAGCTAAAATTCATGAATTTATTTTCACATAAAATTTTTTAAAAACAGTATATGTCACATATGTAATTCAAAAAATTACAAAATGACGTCCTACAAATACACCGCCTATACTCATAAGATAATCGGTTAAAAACAACCAATATTCGGAGTCAATTGTGTATTTATATGTCTAGTGAATAACAGAGGGCCTCCCAAACTAGGAATAAAACACAAAACACAATTCAGATCATATTGACTCACCCATGGCAGTGTGGTAGTACTTGACCCCTACGCACGTTTCGCGTGGCTACGCTTCCTCAGGGGGCGTAAAAAGAAATAATATTTACAGTAAAAAATCCTTTTTTGAAATACTTACACTGTTACCGAGAGCATTTTATTACCATGGAGACTGAAAATGATGGATATTTTTAATGATGACTATTTGCTTCTTTTCACACTTCTAAATATATTTGGAGTAGTACATAAGTGAGCTGCAAAGGTGAAATTATTGTATGCGCCAGTAAGGAATGTGCTTTCAGCTAGCAACTATACAATAGGCTGTAGGTTAGGAAGAGAGATAAGAAGCATATAGAAACCATGTTCTTGTGTTAAATGTATTCAAATGTACCTCCAGTGGTGGGGGGTAGTGTTGAGTGAGCATGCTTTATCAAGCATAGGGCTCAATTGTGCATTGGGGTGCTCGATCGAACACTATACTCATCGGGTTACTGCAAGACACATTAGAACTCTGGCGATACGTATATTTCAGTCTTAAAGTGACACTGTCACCCTCATTATTCATTTTTCAATCTATAAAGATGTGTGTAACCCGCATATAGCTCTCTGCATACCTGTTAGTTGTTTTTTTTTCATGAGGCGGGTTTCTGTGAAATTGTAACTTTGGTGAGCTTTTTCTAGCGCCACTGGGCGGGGCTTAGTCCCTGAAGCGCCACATAGTCCCGCCCATTACAGCGCCGTTGGGCCCGCCCCCCACGTCATATGTCCCGGCCGCTGCTCACAGCTTTGAGGACTCCTTGACGTCGGGGACGTGCGCGTCCACATCCCCGGCGTCTTGCGCGTGCGGGTCCGTCATGTGCCGCGCAGGAGCAGAAGGTGACCACAGGGTCACCCACAGCCGCGGATTACACCAGCCGCACAGTCCCTTGTTGTTGTGATCGCTCCGGAGCCCTCGCTGCGGCTGTGAAACCCTCCTCACAGCCAGCAGCGAGGAGCACTGCGGCGTCCGCCGCGCACTGTGCATGCGCCGAAAAGGACCGCAGCAGTGCTCCGGAGTTATCGCAACAACGAGGGACTGTGCGGCTGGTGTAATCCGCGGGCTGTGCGACCTCACGCACAGCCCGGCTGTGGGTGACCCGGTGGTCACCTTCTGCGCCTGCGCGGCACATGACGGACCCGCACGCGCAAGACGCCGGGGGATGTGGACGCGCACGTCCCCGACGTCAAGGAGTCCTCAAAACTGTGAGCGGCGGCCGGGACATATGACGTGCCAAGGGGGCGGGGCCAACAGCGCTGTAATGGGCGGGGCTATGTGGCGCTTCAGGGACTAAGCCCCGCCCAGTGGCGCTAGAAGAAGCTCACCAAAGTTACAATTTCACAGAAACCCGCCTCATGAAAAAAAAAACAACTAACAGGTATGCAGAGAGCTATATGCGGGTTACACACATCTTTATAGATTGAAAAATGAATAATGGGGGTGACAGTGTCACTTTAAAGGGATATGTAAATGAAATAAACAGAAATTAGAATGAAATACGTTAAAACAAGACACATTGGAAGTCCGGCGGTATGCCGTCAATTGCCAGCATACCGCATTGCACTTTGTTCATTCTAATTTTTGTACTTGTTTATACTTCCCTTGAAGGTGAACCAGGTTTTGTGCCCTGTGTCCAATAGTAAATTTTTCAATACATATCCATTTTGACTTTAGCTTTGGAATAGGTTTCCAAGCGTCCGTTCTCCTTGCTGCATCCAGCTATACCTCATGAGAAAAGGCTTCTGCTGAGTCTCCACAGCTCCCATCTCCAGTGAGAGACCCAGCACCATAAACTTACATTACACCAGATCTCCTTTATTTTACGGTGTGTGAGCCTGATCTTATATTCTAAGGCTTGCATACAGCAGCATTGGTAGGGAACCCTGGCTCACCAGCTACAACTCCCATCATACCTGGACAGCTAAAGCTTTGGCTTCCCAGGCAAGATGGGAGTTGTAGTTCTGCAACACCGTATCAGCCAAGGTCCCCTATCTCTGCATTAATCTACATACAAAAGAAAAAGGCAAGCTTGGGAAATGAGATAGGGTTTGCTATCTAATACTAGAATTTATTTTATATTTCTAGTTTTTATTTTTTTACCACCCAGCAAGATATTCTAAGGCTTGCATACAGCAGCATTGGTAGGGAACCCTGGCTCACCAGCTACAACTCCCATCATACCTGGACAGCTAAAGCTTTGGCTTCCCAGGCAAGATGGGAGTTGTAGTTCTGCAACACCGTATCAGCCAAGGTCCCCTATCTCTGCATTAATCTACATACAAAAGAAAAAGGCAAAGGCAAAGAAAAAGGCTAGTATTTTATATCAGTGTGACTATGCAAAGGAATTATATCCATCTAGTCACAAATGGTGAAAGGTTTCCGACTTGGCAGATAGGCATGTTCTGTGCATGTGAGTGCATGCAAGACAAGACTTAAACAAAACCACAGACAGGATACACATGAATGAACATAAATGTTACATGAGGTTCACAACTCTAAAATTAAACCAGTTATAGAAATGAAATGAAACATTCAGTCCTGGGGGTTGTCCTGGGTTAGATAAATCCAACCGCTATGTCTGGTATTAAAGGGGTTATCCAGGATTAGAAAAAAAGTACAGCTACTTTCTAGCAAAAAAAGCACCAACCCTATCCTCAGGTTGTGTGTGGTATTACAATTTAGCTCCATTCACGTCAAAGAAACTGAGCTGCAACACCACATCCAAACTGAGGACAGGAGTAATGCTGTTTCTGGAAGTAAGCGGCCATGTTTTTCTAAGCCTGGATAACCCCTTTAGGCTATGTTCACACTACGTAAAATAACGGCCGTTGTCCGCGCCGCAAAACTACAGCCGTTGTTTTGAGGTTCCCTATAGTGACTGCAATGCAATGTAACTACGGCCGTTGAATTCACATTACGTATCAGATAACGGCCGTTGTTTATACGGCCCCGTGAAAAATGAACATGTCAATTATTTCCAGCCGGTAATACTGCAACAACGGCCGTGGATTTCAATGCGGCCGCGAACGTAAAACTTATATCTGCCGAATTAAACTTGATTTTAATGTAAAAAATTTTCTGAGTGGTTTCTCGGGCTGGGCGCAGTATTTAAAGTGACACTGTCACCCCCTTTGTGCATTCTGACATCTCTACACAGGTGTAAAGGGTAAATTTAGCGTTTTTCATACCTTATTTCATATCATACGTTATGGTTTTTGTTCAAGTAAAAAGTGTCCTTTTATCAACTGCAGATTGTATTAAGTGGGCGTGGCCTCGTGGCATTAGCGCCACTTAGCCCCGCCCACAAGACACCTATTGGTTGGTCGACGTAAAGAGGTGGGGTCTAGACCTTTCGGCCAGCCTGTTCCAATGGGCGATGAGGGGGCGGGGCCAGCGGCGCTAATGCCGCGAGGCCACGCCCACTTAATACAATCTGCAGTTGATAAAAGGATACTTTTTACTTGAACAAACACCATAACGTATGATATGAAATAAGGTATGAAAAACGCTAAATTTACCCTTTACACCTGTGTAGAGATGTCAGAATGCACAAAGGGGGTGACAGTGTCACTTTAAAGTAAAAGACCTGTTTCATCCTGTTTATAATCATGCTAAGAATCAAAATTAAATAACGGCCGTAGTTTCACGACTAGCTCGTACTAGCTCAAAATAAAGGCCGTTGAAAATAACGGCCGTTATTTTACTCAGTTTGAACATAGCCTTAAAGCTCATCATCATGCAAATAGATGATTAAGAGTTGCAATATCAGTCACAGCCCACAGACAGATGTGCTGTCTATTCTGGGGAAAAAGCAGACCCTATTTTCCAATACTGAATTAAAATGTTTATGTCTTATTTATGATGTTCTATTGATGCAGAATATACTATTATAGAGGAGGAAGAAAGATGCTTTGCTAGAAATTGTGTACGGCTGGCACCCACTACCATATTATCTACTCTGGCACTCACCGCTACCAGATATATGCTGCTGCTCCTCCTGCTCCCGGCCGCCACAATCTGGCCCATAGGGG
Organism: Dendropsophus ebraccatus; assembly: GCF_027789765.1. NCBI lineage: Eukaryota > Metazoa > Chordata > Amphibia > Anura > Hylidae > Dendropsophus > Dendropsophus ebraccatus. The sequence continues at coordinate 177,069,617 of NC_091455.1, forward strand.
GGCACTTGTGCTCTTTCTGCAATTTAAATGGCAATAGGGTACACTCTGAAAGTCTCCTTCACCTACCCCCCTAAACCAGTGGTTGTACTATAGCAGAGGTGTCTGTTTCTGATCTGTTCTCCTTTCCTCTGCCCGACCCTTGTGTGCTACACTGACATGTCTTGGCTTGATCCAAGTTACTGACTGAGGCTGGGTTCACACTACGTATATTTCAGTGTAGGGATCTTCCCGGGGGATGGTGTGTTTGGACACAGTTCAGACAGCAAACTTGGACTTATAAAAACAGCTGGGTGTTTATTAGCTGCATAAACAGTCCTCAACAGAAATGTAGCAATACCATGCTTTTCAGAACAAAACAAAACAAAAAGGTCCTTGCCCGTCTGGGCACTTACTAACACAGGTCTCCTATCTGACTCTTCAGTAGGCAGTATCACAGGGTATGAATAGGCCCCAGTGGCGGCAGTATTCGTTGCTCCCAGGAGATACAGCATGCAAGCTGTTCACCCCTGGCTGAGAGCAATCCCTTTCAGACTGACCAGAGCTTTTGCCTTCTCAGGCTGATTGGGATCAGAGCTCACCTGATCCCAAAACCCACACTGGATCGAGGGGGAGGGAATGGCAGGTCCCACTACCAACCTACCCACCATTCCAGTAAATCCGGCCCGGAAAATTTAAAGAACAACTCAGCAGCATATCACTGCTGAGTGACAGGTCTCTTCCAGATTTACCATCTCCCCATAAGCAGTAGCCTGGGTGAGATGTACCTCCCCTCGAGCACTTTTCCTGTGACATGTCCACATATCCCCCCCCTCTTTTTCAGACCGGAGGGCTGAGCATTCTGTCCCCACAGACAGTGTACCCTTGATAGGGCGTCAGCATTTGCCTGTAACTTTCCTGGCCTGTGTTCCACTGTAAAATTAAAGTTTTGGAGGGATAGAAACCATCTAGTCACCCTCGCATTTTTCTCCTTGTTCAGCTTCATCCATGTTAGGGGGGCATGGTCTGTAACTAACTTGAATTTTCTACCCAGCAAGTAGTACCTTAGGGACTCTAGGGCCCATTTCACTGCCAGACATTCTCGCTCAACAATGGCGTAGTTTTTTTTCGGCCGGGGATAGCTTCCTGCTTAAGTACATCACCGGGTGTTCCTCGCCATTCACGACCTGCGAGAGGACGGCACCTAACCCTGTATTAGAGGCATCTGTCTGGACCAGAAATTCTTGCCTAAAGTCAGGGGTAACTAGCACAGGTTGTTGACACAAGGCAGATTTAAGGCTTTGAAAAGCCTTCTCGGCCTCTGGAGTCCATGTCACCATTGCGGACTTCGCACCCTTTGTCAGGTCAGTTAGTAGGGCTGCAACTGTGGCAAAGTTTGGCACAAACCTACGGTAATAGCCCGTAATACCCAGGAAAGCTCTGACCTGTTTCTTTGTGAGGGGTTTGGGCCAATTCTGTATTGCCTCAATTTTATTTAGTTGTGGTTTCACTAACCCCCTCCCAATAATGTAGCCCAGGTATTTGGCCTCCTCTAAGGCTAATGCACACTTCTCTGCATTGATGGTTAACCCCGCATCACTTATGGCATTTAACACCGCCTGGACCTTACAGAGGTGACTTTCCCAATCAGGGCTAAAAATGACCACATCATCGAGGTAGGCAGCAGAGTAATCCCGATGTGGTCGCAGGATCAAGTCCATCAACCTCTGAAAAGTGGCAGGGGCTCCATGTAACCCGAATGGCATCACTACATATTGGAAGAGCCCATCAGGGGTGGAGAATGCAGTCTTCTCTCTAGCCTCAGGAGTGAGGGGGATCTGCCAGTAGCCCTTTGTGAGATCGAGGGTGGTTATGTACCTGGCACTACCCATTCTCTCAATCAACTCATCTACCCTGGGCATGGGGTACGCATCGAACTTGGAGATCTCATTTAACTTTCTAAAGTCATTACAGAACCTCCAAGTTCCATTGGGCTTTGGGATTAACACAATCGGGCTGGACCACTCGCTCTGGGACACCTCAATGACTCCTAGGTCAAGCATACGTTTTACCTCGGCTGACACCGCCTCCCTCCGTGCTTCTGGTATCCTATAGGGCTTAAGGTTTACTCTGCTTCTAGGCTCAGTTTCAATGTGATGGTGAATGAGATGCGTACGCCCTGGGAGGTCAGAAAACTTGTCTTTATTTTTCTGCAAAAACTCTTTAGTCTCCTGCTTCTGTGACACTGATAGAGTATCACCAATCTTGACCGGAGGGATTGGTTGTGACAAATGATTAACAAAGTTTGTCGCCACCAAGGATTCCCTGTCTTTCCAGGGTTTGATCAAGTTTATGTGATAAACTTGGAAAGGCTTCCTTCTACCTGGTTGGTGTACCTTGTAGTTTACCTCACTGATCTTCTCTACAATTTCATAGGGACCCTGCCACTTGGCTAAGAATTTGCTTTCTACCGTGGGAACAAGTATGAGTACCCGGTCACCTGGGCTAAATGTCCTGATTCTTGCAGAACGATTGTAAATTCTGCTTTGGCCCTCTTGCGCCTTCTGGAGGTGTTCCCTTACTAGGGGCATTACAGTGGCTATACGGTCCTGCATTTGTGCTACATGCTCTATAACACTTTTGTATGGGGTGGACTCACTTTCCCATGTCTCTTTCGCTATATCCAACAAACCCCTAGGGTGACGACCATAGACCAACTCGAAGGGAGAGAACCCTGTGGATGCTTGGGGCACTTCTCTAATAGCAAACATCAGGTAAGGTAGTAAGTGATCCCAATCCCGACCATCTTTTTCCACTACTTTCTTTAACATATGTTTTAGGGTTTTATTAAACCTCTCCACTAATCCATCTGTCTGGGGATGATATACAGAGGTACGAAGGTGTGAGATTTTAAACAGTTTGCATACATCCTGCATCACCTTTGACATAAACGGAGTACCTTGGTCGGTCAAGATTTCTTTGGGGATCCCCACCCTGGAAAACATATAAAACAACTCACGGGCAATTGTTTTAGACGCAGTGTTTCTTAGGGGTACAGCCTCAGGATAGCGGGTTGCGTAGTCTAAGACCACCAAAATGTACTGGTGTCCCCTTGCCGACTTTACAATGGGACCCACCAAGTCCATTGCAATGCGGTCAAAAGGTACCTCTATGATGGGGAGCGAAACCAACGGGCTGCGGAAATGCGACACTGGGGCGCTAAGCTGACATGTGGGGCACGACTCGCAGTAATTTTTTATGTCAGCATAAATCGCAGGCCAAAAAAACCTCTGGAGGACTCTCTCCTGTGTTTTATCTGTCCCCAAGTGGCCCCCAAGGACATGATTATGGGCCATGTCGAGTACCTGACGCAGATACGACTTAGGCACCAGAAGCTGTTCCACAACCTCATCATTAATCTTAGTGACTCTATAGTAGAGATCATTAGTCACAGAAAAATGCGGAAACTTTTTCTCAGCTTCTGGTTCCTGAGGTACCCCATTCATAACAGTGACCTGCTCTCTAGCATTTTTGAGAGTGGGGTCCTGTAATTGTGCAGTACCAAAATTATCCCTAGACACCTCTAAGTCTGGAACATTCTGCTCAGTGGGAGGAGACTCTTCCTCACCAGCCAGGACCTGCAAAGGAAAAGCATCATATTCCTCCTGTACATTTTTATCATTTACCGTGGGTAATGCAATAGACTTAGGGGTCTCCTCACTCCTTTCAGGGGATTGTTGTTTTCCCCATAGAGCCCAGAACAATGGAAAATCACGCCCCAATATCACATTATGCATAAGGTTTTTAACCACACCCACTTCATATTGTACAGTGCCTAGTTCAGTCCCGACATTAGCCAGTACTATAGGGTAAACCTTTGTATCACCATGTATGCACACAACGCTCATATGTCTTTTTGGCACAAAGTCCCCAGCCACCAGGCTGGCATGCACCAAGGTGACAAGGCTTCCTGAGTCCAGCAACGCCTTAACAGGGAAGTCATTGACCGTAATGTTGCAGACTTGTGGTTCAGTCTCTAGTCCAGGAACTGCAACACATGACGGCTCCGCAAATAGCGACTGACGCCGGCTAGCGTCACATTCCATGGGCTCAGTGGTAAGAGGGCAATGGGCAGACACATGTCCCGTCTCATGGCATCTCCAGCACTGGATAGGGCCTGGTCTCCTTGGCAGGGAGTCCTTTTTAGGGCCACTTAGCCACCGGGGACCATCACCAGTCTTTTGCCCCTGAGACACCTCCTGAGCGCTCTTCCCTCTATCAGCACCCCTCCACACTCCCCCAATAGATGGAAGTCTCTTACCAGATGATGGCACAGATCTGGCACTCCGGGGAGGTGACGGTGCTGCAGGAACATCACGGAGGTAGTCCTCGGTCGCCTGGAACCTCTCCACAAGGCTGACGAGTTCGTCGGCACTCCTAGGGTCACCTTGTCCTACCCAGCGTTGTAGATCAGCAGGAAGGGCACGGAGGTAGCGATCCATCACGACCCTCTCTAGGATCTGGGCAGGAGTAGAGGTGTCTGGCTCCAACCACTTTCTTGCCAAATGGATCAGGTCGTACATCTGGGACCTCGCTGATTTGTCCAGACTGTAGCTCCAGTTGCGGACCCTCCGGGCACGGACAGCAGCAGTAACTCCTAGTCGGGCAAGTATCTCTGCTCTTAGCCGAGGATAGTCTTTGACCTCTTGCTCACTGAGGTCATAATAGGCCTTTTGAGGTTCGCCTGTTAAATAGGGCGCAATCACTTCTGCCCACTCAGTGGAGGGTAACTTCTCTCGCTCAGCCACCCGCTCAAAGACAGTTAAGTAGGCCTCAATATCATCATCAGCAGTCATCTTTTGCAGCGCTCGCTGCACGGCTCTTTTCACAGACAAGGTCTCTGGCGCGGCTGCGGCCACCAGCTGGGGATTAGCACCTGCAGACGCCTCCTGCTTTGCGATTAGGTGCTCAATAAGTTTCTGTTGTTGAGCCATCGCTTGCTGATGTGCAGCCATTGTCTGTTCATGGCGCAGGTTAGCGGCTGCCTGATCCTGTTTAGCGGCTGCCTGAGCCTGTTGTTGTGCGGCCAATGCCTGTTGTTGCTGCAAACTCACTTGTATTAACTGCTTCATCATCTCCTCCATGTTGCTTGGCTGCTTTTGGAGTGAAGCAGCAGCCTTCACCCAGGACATACGCAGCTGTAGCCAAGTTGATGCACACCGTTGCCCCTAGCAACCGTTTTGCCCGCTCCGCAGCACCAATTGTAGGGATCTTCCCGGGGGATGGTGTGTTTGGACACAGTTCAGACAGCAAACTTGGACTTATAAAAACAGCTGGGTGTTTATTAGCTGCATAAACAGTCCTCAACAGAAATGTAGCAATACCATGCTTTTCAGAACAAAACAAAACAAAAAGGTCCTTGCCCGTCTGGGCACTTACTAACACAGGTCTCCTATCTGACTCTTCAGTAGGCAGTATCACAGGGTATGAATAGGCCCCAGTGGCGGCAGTATTCGTTGCTCCCAGGAGATACAGCATGCAAGCTGTTCACCCCTGGCTGAGAGCAATCCCTTTCAGACTGACCAGAGCTTTTGCCTTCTCAGGCTGATTGGGATCAGAGCTCACCTGATCCCAAAACCCACACTGGATCGAGGGGAAGGGAATGGCAGGTCCCACTACCAACCTACCCACCATTCCAGTAAATCCGGCCCGGAAAATTTAAAGAACAACTCAGCAGCATATCACTGCTGAGTGACAGGTCTCTTCCAGATTTACCATCTCCCCATAAGCAGTAGTCTGGGTGAGATGTACATCCCCTCGAGCACTTTTCCTGTGACATGTCCACACAGTCAGTATTGTGGTCCTCATATTGCAACCAAAACCAGGAGTGGATTAAAAACACAGAAAGGATCTGTTCACACAATGTTGAAATTGAGTGGATGGCCGCCATATAACAGTAAATAACTGCCATTATTTCAATATAACAGCCGTTCTAAAATAACAGCAAATATTTGCCATTAAATGGCAGCTATCCACTCAATTTCAACATTGTGTGAACAGAGCCTTTCTGTGTTTTCAATCCACTCCTGGTTTTGGTTGCAATATGAGGACCACAATACTGACTGAAATATACGTAGTGTGAACCCAGCCTTAACCTGTGCCACCTGCCATGACACATCTGCCTGGACCCAACTCTGTTACTTGGCCTCCAGCTTCCTGATCCCACCTGCACCAGCCACTACCTACACTGGAACCTAGAACCCTTTAGCAGACATCATCCACCTTTCACATACGGTAGTGGCATATAGATTGAATACCTAGATGGTACTGGTCCAAAGTCAATCCGGTTGGGTAGCACAGCGGACCCACACCTGTTATAACCTGAGCTGGAACTTTCCACTGCCAGAGAGGAAGCAGCTACATTTGCATTCTAGATACAGCTGTGCTGCACACAGCACATACTCTGAAATATTGTTTTTGTTTTTTTTGTTCTCTTCAAATCATAAAAGCAAACCTCAAACTTGGCGAATCGAATCTCCTCATAAATCCAATTTGCCAGAGAAATCATAAAACATTTGGTGAACTGAAAGAGATTGTGCGAATGTTCATATAAACCAGCACTTTCTTCTTATACGTTCCAAATCAACAGTTGTAACAGTTTTTAAAGAGAAAAAAAAACAGAACACTAAATATTGGAGATCCTAATCCACATTGGAGTTAAAGGGGTATTTTCATATGTTGCTGCCCATTGTGAGACTAAAAATTAATTACATACTTGTTTACTCTCCTTCCATCAGTTCTGAGCTGCTTCTTTCTGCTGAAGACACAAAAATCTGTGTGTGAGCTTTTCTCTCTGTCTCCTCCCCCCTCCCTTCCGAGACGGCTGATGTAAACAGGTCCCTGGCAGTCTTTATCTGCAACTTTGTTTCTTCTTTGCTATATTGGAGGGTTAATCTGAGGTCATTGCTGATGAACTCACTGTAATTATACTTCCTGGCATTACAAAATGCAGATAAAGCCAGTCAGGGACTTGTTTACATCAGTCGTCTCAGAAGGGAGGGGGAAATGGAAAGAAAAGCTCACACAATTTTTTTTATCTTCAGCAGAAAGCAACAGCTTAGAACTGGGAGAAGAAGACTAAATACAGTATATAATAACAAGTATAGAAGAAATTGTTAGTCTCACCATGAGCAGCAACATATGAAAAGCAACGTTTGAGTGAAATATACCTTTAAAGCGACTCTGTACCCACAATCTGACCCCCCCAAACCACTTGTTCCTTCGGATAGCTGCTTTTAATCCAAGATCTGTCCTGCGGTCCGTTCAGCAGGGGATGCAGTTATTGTCATAAAAACAACTTTTAATCCTGCAGCTCTGTGTCTATCGGCAGGGGCTTACATTTGTATATGCATTAGGCTGGCACACCCTCTCTGTCCTTCCTCCCCACCCTCCTCATAATAGCCCCGTAGCCTCTTCGTCACTCAATTAAAGGGATATTGCGGTATTAATTTTTTTTTTATATATAGCTGGGCTTAGGGTATAAATGATAAAAAGAATAGTCATCCGTACACACCTTTGTCCAAAAATTGCTGCTCGTTCCATCACTGCCCCCACTTCTCACAGTTTCCAGGGCAAGATGCTGGAGCAGGACCTCCGATCAGCCAATCACTGGCCGCTGCAGGTACCTATTTAGTATCTAAGGTTGGTTGGTTTTTAAAGGAGTTATCCAGTGAATTTTTTTCCCTTCAAATCAACTGGTTTCAGAAAGTTATATAGATTTACTTATATTTAAAAATCTCCCCATACTTATCAGCTGCTGTATGTCCTGCAGGAAATGTCTTCTTTTTAGTGTGACACAGTGCTCTCTGCAGACATCTCTGGGCGTGACAGGAACTGCCCAGAGAAGGAGAGGTTTTCTATGGGGATTTGCTACTGCTCTGGACATTTCCTGTCTCCGACAGAGGTGGCAGCAGAGAGCACTGTGTCAGACGTAAAAGAAAACAACATTTCCTGCAGGACAGACAGCAGCTGATAAGTATGGGAAGACATGAGATTTTTAAATAGAAGTGAATTACAAATCTATATAACTTTCTGACACCAGTTGATTTGAAAGAAAAAGATTTCTACTGGATAAACCCTTTAAGTTCCCAACCAATGCCTGCAAACAGGTCAGAGCGGACCCTCAGTCTCTTGACAGGTGTGGGTTGCAGAGGTAACGTGGATATATAATGAATGTACATATAAAAATACTCTGTTAACATGCAATATTTTTTTTACTTTCTATATTTGACCTTTTAGACTGGTAACCCCCTCACCACTAGGGGAGCATAAAGTCTTCTGTATATTACAAAGCATTCTCAGCAAGGTGAACTGTATCTGACTTCTCATTACAGAACCACCTTGTAGTTCATATCCCTCCAGTTTGGACCAGTATTCTACACTATCTGCCAGATCGGGAATCTCAGCTATTGTTAGCAATTGGCTTCTATAATTAGAAGGGCCCTCATCTCCCTCAGTGTTTGGATGCTATTTCTGATCTGTAGTTTATGCTATGTGCCATCAGAATTATAGAACATTGCTATTCTTGCTACAAACATTCCTAAAATACTAAATAACCGCCATTGCTTCAGTGCCAAATACCTTACCCTGGAACCTTAAAGGGGTACTCCGGCAAATCCCCAGTAATTGAAACACATTACAAAGCTATATAACTTTGTAATATGCTTCAATCACTTATGTGCCCCACTTCCTTATTTTTCCTCCCTCAATCCCCCATCAGAAAGTGAAGTAAACTCATTCTTACCTAATGACTGTTGACCCCAGGCTGCTCTGTGGCAGCCATTTTGTGACAATGACATCATCAAGAGGGAGGCGGGTCTAAGCCCTGTTAGCGAGCTTCCCTTTGTCAGAGTACACAGGTTGCTCAGCTCTGATTGGCTGAACAAGATGTAAGCCATCTAACAGTTTTACAGTCAATTAGACATCGCAGGAGACAAAGTGCATCATGGGAAAGCCCAAACCAGGAAGTGAAGAAAAAATGACACCAACTGGAGCTTCATTTTGTTTTTTTTTTAATCAGCCCCAGAGTTTTCCTTTAACATACTAAATGTAGAAAATTATTCAGAAATGTCTGCAGTACCATCTATGTCACTCCTTTATGGTGCGTTCACACCTACAGGATCTGCAGCTGATTTTCTGCAGCAGATTTCATTTAAATAACTGAACACAGCATCAAATCTGCTGCAGATCCTGTAGGTGTGAACGCACCCTTAAACTAAAAGGAAGTATACAAGCCAAATATTATCAATATGTTGCTAATTCCGATCAATGTCTCATTTGAATACACCACTTCAGTTATGTAAGATATATTTCCCTGTTTACTGGCTAACAGGAGGTTTTCTATTGGAGCAACACATGCAAAACAACGTCAGTGCAGCCCAAACATATAGTTATAGTACATAAAGGTAAATTGTAACATGTTACTCTCTGGAGAGTTATGTCAGGTGGTTAGCACTGATGTCAGGGGTCCGCAGTTCTAATCTGACCAAGGACACCATCTGCCAGGAGTTTGTATGTTCTCCTTGTAGTCTTTTAAACTCTAAGGCCATGTTCACACTTTGTAAAACACAGGCCGTTTTGTGACCCGACCAGGTCACAGAACTACCGGTGTATAAGATCATCGAGATCAGGAATGAAATAAATTAATAGTTCGTCCGATTACACATGCGGCGATACCAAATATATTTATTTATTTTTATTTATAAAATGGGGAAAGTGGGGTGATTCAAACTTTTATAAGTGGAGGGGATTTTTTTATTAATATTTTTTTTTTTTACACACCTACTAGAAGTCCCCCTGGGGTTAGGGTTATTCCCCTTCCACTTCTAGTATGACTGCTCTGATCTCTCATTAAGATCTATGCAGTGTAGATACACTGCATAGATCCATGAGATAGGCATTCTATTGCTTTCAGCTGCTGCAGCCGAAAACAATAGAATGTCGAGCCAGGATTAGCGCCATTATGCCGCAGACCCTGGTTGGTGAGGATGCGGGGAGGCGATCTCCCCCACTAGACACCAGGGAAGGGGAAAAGCTGCATTTAAAAGTCTTATTAGGGTGCACGGCAATCGTACTGTGCCCGCTAATTGCCGCAGTCCCAGGCTGCATATAGCACCCGGGATCACGACGGTTTAGAGCGGGGTCGCCACTTTGAACAGCAGCCCCCCTCTGAACTCCCCCACTCGCATGAGGACGTACAGTTACGCCCTCATGCGGGAAGGGGTTAATACTATATGTAGACACAGGGGGCACTATTACTGTATGGGGGCACAGCAGGGGGCATTATTACCATATATTACAATTAATACATGTAAAATTTACAACGATGTAAAGTGCTGCGGAATCAGTTGGCGCTATACAAATACCAGCAATATTACTGAATGGGGGCACAAGGGACATTATTACTGAACAAAAGTACATGGGGGCATTACTACTGAATGGATGCAAAAAGGGGCATTATTATTGAATGGAGGTACTGAGGAGCACTATTACTGTATGGGGTAACGGGGTATTATTACTCTATGGAGGCACAGGGTATTATAACTGTATGGGGGTAATATTACTGTATGGGGGCACAGGGTATTATTACTGTATGGGGGTATTATTACTGTATGGGGTCATGGGGGTATTATTACTGTATGGGGGACATGGGGGTATTATTACTGTATGGAGACGCGAGGGTATTTTTACTGTATGGGGGCATGGGGTATTATTACTGTATAGGGGATATGGGGGTATTATTACTGTATGGGGGACATGGGGGTATTTTTACTGTATGGGGCCATGGGGATATTATTACTGTATGGGGGCATGGGGTATTATTACTGTATGGGGGACATGGGGGTATTATTACTGTATGGGGGACATGGGGGTATTATTACTGTATGGGGGACATGGGGGTATTATTACTGTATGGGGGGCACAGGGGTATTTTTACTGTATGGGGACATGGAGATATTATTACTGTATGGGGGACATGGGGGTATTTTTACTGTATTGGGACATGGGGATATTATTACTGTATGGGGGACATGGGGGTATTTTTCCATGCACATACACACACAGCTCTGCTCCATGCACATACACACACAGCTCTGCTCCATGCACATACACACACAGCTCTGTTCCATGCACATACACACACAGCTCTGCTCCATGCACATACACACACAGCTCTGCTCCATGCACATACACACACAGCTCTGCTCCATGCACATACACACACAGCTCTGCTCCATGAACATACACACAGCTCTGCTCCATGCAAATACACCCATAGCTCTGCTTCATACACATACACCGACAGCTCTGCTCCATGCACATACACCCACAGCTCTGCTCCATGCACATACACCCACAGCTCTGCTCCATGCACATACACCCACAGCTCTGCTCCATGCACATACACACACAGCTCTGCTCCATGCACATACACACACAGCTCTGCTCCATGTACATACACACCGTTCTGCTCCATGTATACACACACAGCTCTGCTCCATGTACATACACACACAGCTCTGCTCCATGTACATACACCCAGCTCTGCTCCATGCACATACACACAGCTCTGCTCCATGCACATACACACAGCTCTGCTCCATGCACATACACACAGCTCTGCTCCATGCACATACACACAGCTCTGCTCCATGCACATACACCCACAGCTCTGCTCCATGCACATACACCCACAGCTCTGCTCCATGCACATACACACAGCTCTGCTCCATGTATACACACAGCTCTGCTCCATGTACATACACACACAGCTCTGCTCCATGTATACACACACAGCTCTGCTCCATGTACATACACACACAGCTCTGCTCCATGTACATACACACACAGCTCTGCTCCATGTACATACACACACAGCTCTGCTCCATGCACATACACCTACAGCTCTGCTCCATGCACATACACACAGCTCTGCTCCATGTACATACACACAGCTCTGCTCCATGTACATACACACAGCTCTGCTCCATGTACATACACACAGCTCTGCTCCATGTACATACACACAGCTCTGCTCCATGCACATACACACACAGCTCTGCTCCATATACATACACACAGCTCTGCTCCATGCACATACACACAGCTCTGCTCCATGTATACACACACAGCTCTGCTCCATGCGCATACACACAGCTCTGCTCCATGCACATACACACAGCTCTGCTCTATGTACATACACACAGCTCTGCTCCATGCACATACACACAGCTCTGCTCTATGTACATACACACAGCTCTGCTCCATGCACATACACACAGCTCTGCTCCATGTACATACACACACAGCTCTGCTCCATGCACATACACACACAGCTCTGCTCCATGTATACACACACAGCTCTCAGGGGCGGATTAACTTTACCATAGGCCCCGGGCTGTTCACCAAGCCTGGGCCCCCCAACCCACTGTAACTATGGCGGCACTAGCCTGGCGTTCATAGTACAGGATAGATAATGTCATGATGTCCTGATTTATGCAAAATTGCCATTAAAAAAACTGTGATTTTTTGCAAATCATGGCGGAAGTGTAGCCAGGAGACAGTACACCACTGAAAGTATAAGTCTTTTTGGGTGGTCATGGGCCCCCCAGGAGCTGAGGGCCCCGGGCTGCCGCCCGGAACGCCCCTGTTACAATCCACTACTGACAGCTCTGCTCCATGCACATACACACACAGCTCTGCTCCATGTACATACACCCACAGCTCTGCTCCATGCACATACACACAGCTCTGCTCTATGTACATACACACAGCTCTGCTCCATGCACATACACACAGCTCTGCTCCATGTACATACACACACAGCTCTGCTCCATGTATACACACACAGCTCTGCTCCATGCGCATACACACAGCTCTGCTCCATGCACATACACACAGCTCTGCTCTATGTACATACACACAGCTCTGCTCCATATACACACACACAGCTCTGCTCCATGCACATACACCCACAGCTCTGCTCCATATACACACACACAGCTCTGCTCCATGCACATACACACAGCTCTGCTCCATGCACATACACACACAGCTCTGCTCCATATACATACACACAGCTCTGCTCCATGCACTTACACCCACAGCTCTGCTCCATGCACATACACCCACAGCTCTGCTCCATGTATACACACACACAGCTCTGCTCCATGCACATACACACAGCTCTGCTGCATGCACATACACCCACAGCTCTGCTCCATGCACATACACCCACAGCTCTGCTCCATGCACATACACACAGCTCTGCTCCATGCACATACACACAGCTCTGCTGGCGGGATCCGATACACAGGCTATCACCCACTATGCTATTTCCCTGCTATAACATCACACTCCGCTCTGCGCTCTCGAGCTGACACTTCCACACCAGCGCAACTTTCCGCCTGACTCCTCCCAGGCATGTGACTGGTCACATGGCCCTGACGTCATCAAAGGTCCTTTAGCTGCCCAGGATCTAGCATCTACCGAGAGTTCAGGCAGGGAAGAAGAAAAAAAACCAGCCAGGCGCTGGGCGGTCCCCATTATCCGCGGCTGCAGCAGTGAGGCGCTCCGGAGTTTCACTTTGTCCGCTCCGCTCCCCCGGCACCAATGTGCTGACCTGGACCTACAGCCCCGCACCTCTCCGGACCTGGGACTGGGATTGCAGCTGTAACCCCGCGGCCGGCCTGGGAGGAAGGAGAGAGAGAGAGAGAGAGACATTAAATATTCAGGCGGCTGGAGAAGACGAGCGACATGAACAGCAACATCATGTACGCCAGCAGGAAGAGGCGCAAACCCGTGCAGAAGACGTGAGTGCGACATGTCACTGATCCGGGCCTGACACCGTGCGGAGCCGCTGCGGCTTCTAGCTGCGGCTGTTGTGTAATGGCTATGGGGAGGCTTGTTTACATGGCTGTCAGTGTGCACAGGGCTGAGGGAGGGGGCACGGCACTTGGCACTGACAGGGGTGCTGCATGTTATCTGTCTGCGGGACTACCACTCCTATCAGGCTGGGACTTGTAGTTCTGCAGCCACAGGTTGGAGAACCCTTCATTGTCTCCATCCATGGCTCTCCATACAGCTGTCAGGGCATGCTGGGAGTTGTAGTCCTGCAACAGCTGGACAGCCACAGGTTTGGAGAGTGCTCCATGCAGAACATGCTGGGAGTTGTAGTCCTGCAACAGCTGGACAGCCACAGGTTGGAGAGCGCTCATTAGAAACAATGAACTCCATCCATGGCTCTCCAGATGTGGCAGAACATGCTGGGAGTTGTAGTCCTGCAACGGCTGCAGATTCTTAGGGTGTAGAAAACTGACGTAAAGCAATAATCCCCCAACCCACGGCACTCCAGTAAGCTGCCAGGACATGCTGGGAGTAGTAGTCCTGCAGGTGAGGCACACATCAATGGTCTAAGGTAGTAATCTCCAACCCAAGGCTCTCCTGAAGGTTGTCAGAGCATGCTGGGAGTTGTAGTTATGCTGATCCAGAACATTGTGGCGTCTGATCCCATAGATTGTAGATGACAGTGATAAGCGGCGCCCCATGCACGTGCGGCTGCTGCCGGAGATGTGACCTATTTCACGTTTTTCACATCTGCATTGGGATGCTGAGGCTTTGGCTGCAGCCTGACCTGTTATGTAATGGGTTGCTGGGTGGCCTTAATAAAAAAATAAAAAAATTGCTGGGAGTTATAGTTCCACTGCTGGGTTGGAGAACACTAAAGCAATAGTCTTTGACTTGTGATTTTCCAGAATACTGATTGGCGCATGCTGGGAGTTGTAGTTCTGCGGCAGCTAGAGAACCACATATTGGAGACTCTAATACAAAAGTCTCCAACCCATCGTTTTAGATAACAATAAGGGCATGCTGGGGGTAGTAGTTCTGCCCCAGGTTGGGGGCCAGTGCTGTAGTCACGCTATGTCCCTTACTGACATTTTCAGCATTTTGTCTGCTGTTTTTCTAAGCCTGCTCCACCCCTTATTGTTTGCAGCCACCTTTTTTTTCCCTCTCCCTGTTGTACTCCAGTTTTTCCACCTTATTCCCTTACAATACACGCTGCCTTTATACTATATATTATTTAGCGTCACGTCCGCAGCAACGTTCAGTCCGACAGGACGTCGCTGTATTAGCTAAAAGTTGGTGACCTATTTGGAGGTTTGGGCTCTTGGCTATCTCTTGTGGTCAGTCGTCCTCCTCCGTGCCACGCTGATAGAGGAGTAGCCGCTACACAATGGATCCCTGAGAGGAGCAGGGGCGTAGCTGCTGGGGGGCATGTGCCAGGGTGGGTGCCAACAAGCCATTGCCTTGACCGGGCTCTCTAGATACTAACTACAACATTGCCTAGAGATTGGCCGCAACGGATAGTGATGTTTGGATGTAGCCTTTATGCTGCATATGGGGTGTGTGTGTGTGTAATATATATATATATATATATATATATATATATATATATATATATATAATATATATTATATATATATATATATATATATATATATATATATATATAATATATATTATATATATATATATATATATAATATATATTATATATTATGTATATATATATATATATATATATATATATATATATATATATATATATAAAATTTTTGTTTTTATTATTATATTTTTTGTGTGGTTTTCTTGAGCATTTCTCCGACTTTAAGATGAGTCATGTAAATATCAGACCAACGACACAAAGTTCCGTAGTGTACACGCATATTTTGTCTATGGTCGGGAGATTGCATCCATTCCAGTCTCAGATTTCTCACAACCAAAGCATGGAAGCAAAACCCGCTCCTTCCCCTCTGACACAAAACATTGCAGGAAATGGATGCAGCGGGGACGTCTTTCCTTGTTAAAAAATTATACTAAAGCGCAGTGGTTTATGTCATGAAATACAGACGTTTGGGGGTCGTTGCTGTTGCATTGTGGGAAATTCCAAATTTTAGAATTTGGGAGAGACAAACAGGCGAGGTCTCGGGGAAGAGACAAAACTTTAGGAGCGAGGGGCCTCCTCTCTGCTATTCCGTGCCACTGCTGCAGACGGTGGTGGGAGCGCTGCTTGTTGGGACCTGTAGGATGATACTACTTGGGCTGTTTGTCATCCTAACATTAGGGATGGTGTGTCGTTTTATGGGAGGTGGAGGGGGGGGGCTGACGGGAAACGTGACAAATCCCCCTTCATTCTCCTACATCACTGGAAGTAACAGAGGCAGGAGCCGAGCGCTGAGATGGTGTAAGGCACCGTCCTGCCCCCCACCACTGCAGCCTTATGGCTTTTAAGATATTGCAAAACTACAACTCCCATCATGATTGGTCCAACACACCGGTGTAAGGAGTATTATACACCTAGATGATGGTGATGAAACATAACAAGTATTTGTCTACAGATGTAAATATTTAGCCAAATTTCCCAAATAATGACATTACTAGTAGGATATATTCACACACCGCATATACGCTGCTGTTTTCTATTATACTAGAAGAAAAAAAAATGGTATAAATAAATAGATGAACGCATCCTAAAACAGCAGTGTATATGCATGTGAACTTACCCCTATAGGGATTGGATGTGATCTGATAATGGTACAAGAGAAAAAAAATCACATTCAGAACACGGTGCTTAGAAATCTGCAACAAATAAACCCACATGTGAACGGCTGCCTACAGTTCAGTCAGGGTATTGGATCCGACCAGACTAGCTTCTTCTCTGTTAGAATATGTTCTCGTTCAGGGGTAGGGAACCATGGTTTTAGCTTTGGCTGTGCAAGCATGATGGGAGTTGTAGTCTTGCAACAACTAGAGAGCCTCGGTTCTACTACTACAGTACTGCTGTATTTTCCCATTAGCTGTCGTTTTTCTATCTTCTGGAACACAGACTACCACTGATGATGATTGTTTTATCTGGTTTTTGTGTGTATGTATTCTGATAGATTACATATGGATATTTTTTATCTTTAATTTTTCTTGCTTGAACTGTTAAACTATTGCATCTATGTTTTTTTGTTTTTTTTTTTCCTTCTAACCTGCGGCTGGCTCTGACGCTGCTGTAGATTATAAAGCAGCGATTTTAGGTTGGGTGTGGGGTCACACTGTTTTCCATTTGGATCCACGCTGCTATCATCATCATCATCATCATCATCATCTCACATACACTGCTCTGTGTGTATTTGCTTGATACATTATAATGATTGTAGCATCTGCTTTTTGCTCCAGGCAGCGAGGGGGTTAATGGTGACTTAGTGGTATGTTACAATGCAGCAAGGGTGGGCTCCATGCCAAATCATATGTCAGAGGACAGTGGGAAGACCTTTGGTCTTTATTTAGAAAGATCTTCAGCCTTTAGAGCCTTAAAGCAACAATGACTCTTATACATTGTATCCTGCACTAAGCACAGGAGCTTTTCACAGGCTTCAGACCCGGCGTCTATAGTGCCTTTTCCTGAGTTCCTGCACTCCATTTATTCAGTGCCTTGACATTGAACATGACATGAACTTGCTTGATGCCGAGAGCCCCCCCCCCCCCCTTATAGAATGAGAGGCTTTGCTTTGTGGCTGGCTAGTCAAGGGTGTGGGCAGCAGCCGAGCTTCCACATAGGAGATACGTGCTGTTTGATAGTTATGCACGCACATGACTATTGCTTCTTCATGGTGGCGTAACTGGGAAATCTAATCGTCGCGCTGCTTACGGTATATAGATGCATAGTTCTCGCCGCCATTGAATGTCTCCATTCTTTTCTGATGTGAAGTTTTATGTACTTGTTGCAGGAACTGCGCGGTGAAGAGGCTTTATATTACGGATGGAACGAGTTAAAGGGGAATAAACGCCATAATGGTGTATAATTTATGTTTAACTGAGAGTGATTCAGTTCACACCCCTATCCGGGATGAATTATAGATGAGGTTTATATGTTGTGCCGACAGTTTACAATCATTGCAGAGAGATGTGTGCGGCGGCAGCGCTCCGCTCCCTCTCATACAGGGTTTCGTGTGACTACAAATGTAGGTGGCCAAATCACATTATCCCCGTTAATTGGTTAAACGGTGTCACCTCTGTGGACTCTCTAAAACTGTCCAGCTTAGTATTGGGTTAGAGGTTTCCAGCTTTACAGGTTAGGAATAACCCCCCCCCCCTTCTCTCCCACTATCCTATTTGCCACAACACTTATGGTGAAGATGATGATGATCCCCGTCTATGTGCTGTTTTCATTGGAAGCAACTGTTTTATTACATACGCCGTATTATTATAAGTGACAGGCGTGTTGTTTTGTTGGAGAGCCTTATAATTTTTATAACACCCTAATATGCATTGTAAAACTCACCTTTTATAGTTTTAAAGGGGTTTTCCGTAGTGCCAGTTTGTATATGTTTGTTTTACTGTATAGTAAACAATTTGCCTTAATTTTAATATGTTAACATTTTTTCCAGGATATCTAACTGTTCTATAGGAGCCTTACAGCCGGGTGTGATCATGTAGGACAATGTAATGTCACGGGACTATAATGTTTACTGATGATGTCACACTAGATGAAGTGTTATTGGATATGGCTACATACGACTAGGGTTCTATAGGTTGGTTAATGCCATAGTTCACTATAAGGACACAGGTGAATGATTGTGTAAATAAGCTTTAACCCTTCAGGCTGCGTCTTGTGTCTTTTGTTGTGATTGGTTATTTCATTGAGATACATGGGAATACATCAATTAAAATAGGCTTCATTCATACTGTGGGGGGTTTTCTTTTTCTTCCTTTTACAGTGTGTTTTTTTTTTTTTTTTAGTTCATGTTTTAACTTTAACAGTTTACATTTTTCTGTCTTGAAGACATTTAGCCTTTTTTTTTTTTTTTTTCTTGTCTCTTCACCAGAACCAAAAACATAAGAGCAGAAAATTCTTCCTCCGTGTTTGTGGCCAGTTATTGGCTAAATACTACAGATTTAGAGTACGTGCACACTATTCACTATGGAATTTCCGCAGAGGCTCCAAGTGGATTCTGCCGGATGGCGTCCGCTTGAAGTTCCGCCCGTTTCATAGGCTCACTGATATTTTCTGGCGAATTTCGCTGTCTGCCCAAAGAATTGACATGCTAATTCTTTGGGTGCACTGTGGAATTCATTGACAAATATTGAGTCTATGGAACGTGCGGAATTTCAAGCGGAATCCACTTAAAGTCTTTGCTGAAATTCTGTAATGTGTACGTACCCTAAGGCTATATTGATTTCCATTCTTAGGTCTGTAGTTTCAGCCCCCCCCCCCCCCCCCCCCAAAAAAAAAAAAAATAAAAATAAAATAAATTTAAAAATAATGTCATTTGGTTTGTTTTTGGCATTATTCTTTAAGGGCCAAAAGTGTGAAAAATGTTCCAAATGAGAACAGAACATCAGGGGGGAGATTTATCAAAGGGTGTAAAGTTTAGACTGGTGCAAACTGGCCACAGCAACCAATCACAGCTCAGCGTCCAGCTCTGGTGAAAGGAAAGCTGAGCTGTGATTGGTTGCTGTGGGTAGTTTGCACCAGTCTAAATTTTACACCCTTTGATAAATCTCCCCCCTGATGTTTTGGGCCCATATATGGCTAAAGAAAAGGACCCTACACCGCTGTAAAATGTTAAATTGATTTCAACAGCCCTCAATAAAAAAAATAAATAAATAAAAATATCATTACACACACACAAGCCCATTTTGGGACGTTTTCTAAACCGTAAAACCTAGAAGTACTGGACAACAAAGACTGAAAATATCATTATAAAATAGTAAAAATTCAGATCAGCGAACCGGCGGAGGTTCGGGTTCGTATGAACCTGAACTCTCGGCTTCTGACTGCCGCTGTCTGCCCGCTCCGTGGAGAGGGTGGATACAGCCGGAGGACCGCCTGGAAAAAACTGGGATACAGCCATAGCCATAGCCTGTATCCCAGTTCTCCAGGCGGTCCTCCGTCTGTATCCATCCTCTCCACGGAGCGGGCAGACAGCGGCAGTCAGAAGCCGAGAGTTCAGGTTCATACGAACCCGAACCTCGGCAGGTTCGCTCATCTCTAGTAAAACTCTAAATGCTGATGTTAATTTTTAAAACTTAATTAACAAAAGTGTCTTGTGAACCGTCCGGCAGTTTTGCTCTACTGTATATGATGAAATCTACCAGACATGTTTCACGATTTGTTGGGCAGACTAGACTGTTTCATCACCGGAAGATTTACTTTATGGTGTTCATTTACAGACTGGAAAGCAGCTTGAAAGACTCAATTGTGCTTTCCTTGCAAAAACTTGGTGTGGCTACCTCAGAGCAGTGCTCTCCAGCTGTTGTAAAACTACACCTCTCATCATGCCTTGATTTAAATGGGCACTGTCACTACAAATAACCTTTGTCATGTCATCAGTCACGTGAT
This sequence comes from Dendropsophus ebraccatus, assembly GCF_027789765.1. Taxonomy (NCBI): domain Eukaryota; kingdom Metazoa; phylum Chordata; class Amphibia; order Anura; family Hylidae; genus Dendropsophus; species Dendropsophus ebraccatus. The sequence continues at coordinate 177,090,042 of NC_091455.1, forward strand.
CGTGTGTCATGCGTCAGTGTCATGATAGCCGCACTCTTATTCCAGTTTTTATTCTTCATGATCTAGTGTGATGATTGGTTGATGTGGGCAGCACTGATACGTTTTGCATGAAGGCTTTTCACTTAAAGGGGCACTCTAAATCTTTCAAATGGTGTCTGGCTGCTGCAAAACGCCTTAATACCGGCTGCTCCAACGACAGCGTATTCCCCGCTATTACTTGACCACCGCCAGTGACGTCATCTTGTCACTGTCATTTTTTTACTTTAATGCTTTGCTTACTCCCATCCTGCACTGCGCCACAAAGTGTCCATTAGTGTCCCTTGTGCCGTGAGGAGTCAGATTGTTGTAAAGCCCCTATACCTTTAGGTTAGGACTACATGGTGTCATGTAAGTTGCGTGACCAAAATAATTGACTTGTCTGTGACTTTATCATAGTTGCAGAGAGATGGTTAGAGGGTCATAGTTACACATGACTTGCATTTAGGCCATTGGTGGCAAAGTCAGGTGCAATTTGTGACCTGCGACTAATAAGCCATCAGAGATGGATTATTTGCGACTGTCACATAAGTCACGCTATGTTACAACCTGGCACCATTCACTATCATTGTGTACAAAACAGCATCCTTCATGTGAAGTGAGCAAAGTTACCATGTAGCCCCGTCTTTGTTCGCTTTAGGGCCATTTAGAATGGATCTAGGCTGTGGTGGTGGCGACACTGATGCAGAAGAAGAACATGAAATACAGGGAGATCTACACAGTATATATTGGTGCACGCCACATCTTATCTCAGCAATGGTGATGGTTGGAAAACCCCTTTAACAACCTGTAAATAAAAAATACCTATGTAATGGTTGCTCCTTCAGGACTGGAGGAAGATGCTGTGTGTAAAGGGTGTGTGCAGAGCTGAGGAACAACACAGGCGGCTGAAGATAAAATATGACTAATTCAAATGAATTATTCATGGTATCTTCATATCTCCAACAGACGCATGTTGGTAGGCAATAGTTTTATATGTGCAGTAAAAACTATTTGCAGAGACCACCAAAAAATTACATTGAGAACTTTGGGGGGGGGGGGGGTCTTAACAAAGAAGGTGATGAGTATTCTTAGTACAAGAGCAAGTCAAGGTATCGTATTCGCCGGGCAGCTCTGGGATAGGTGGGAAGGGGCTTTAAAGCGACTCTGTACCCACAATCTGACCCCCCAAACCACTTGAACCTTCAAATAGCTGCTTTTAATCCAAGATCTGTCCTGGCGTCCGCTCGGCAGGTGATGCAGTTATTGTCCTAAAAAACAACTTTTAAACTTGCAGCCCTTTGTCAACTGGCCGTGGCCTAGAGTGTGTATGCATTAGGCTGGCACAACCTCTCTGTCCCTCCTCCCTGCCCTCTTCATCATTAGGAATGCTCCAGGCAGATTGTCTCCTATTCATCAGTTGTGTGAATACCGCACATGGGCTGGATCGTAAAGGCATCTGTGCAGTATTTACTGCAGAGGAATAGGAAAAATCCTACAAGTGGCATTCCTAATGATGAGGAGGGTGGGGAGGAGGGACAGAGGGGTGGTGCATAGTTAGGGCACATATACTCTAGGCCACAGCTGTTTGGCACAGGGATGTAAGTTTAAAAGTTGTTTTTTAGTTCAGTAACTACATTACCTGTCGAACGGACCCCGGGACAGATCTTGGAGTAAAAGCAGCTATCCGAAGGTACAAGCAGTTTGGGGTGGGACAGATTGTGGGTACAGAGTCGCTTTAAATACTTTAAATACTCAAATGAAAAAAATCCGCTGTGAGTATGTAAACCCATAGAAAATGACAGTACCGGGAATATTTGCGGAACTCGCAGCGTGAATTCCACTGTGATCCGGTACGTGTGAAGGTGCCCTAAGTCTACATTTAGTCTAGTGGTAAGAAAAGGGTATCGGGCTGTGTTCACACAGTGCAGGTTTAGTTTTGATGAACTCATTTAGAGACCTGGAAGTTCACCAACCAAAACAGGAAAAAAGTTATCAATGTAACAAAACCAGACCTTAGCAATGAAGTAGGAGACAGCACGTCCAAGGATAAAGTTGAAAAAACGTATTTAATGACACACCAGTGCGCGACGTTTCGGCTGATTAAGCCTTTCTCAGCCGAAACGTCGCGCACTGGTGTGTCATTAAATACGTTTTTTCAACTGTATCCTTGGACGTGCTGTCTCCTGCTTCATTGCTGGATTTTTCACCACCCTGGGCCAGGGTGGAGAGACGGGCACCCACTTCTACCATATTGGGTTTGTGCTGTTGTACAATTTTCTTGTTTCTGGTAAAACCAGACCTTAGATACTGCTGTGAATGATGTGATGTTATATGCAAGGGGTTTCACTGTTGTAGCAGGGATATTCAGGGACAGACATGTAGGGATTCCCATCCACCCGCCCACGTATAGTGGTATGAGGCTTCATCTCTATGCTTGAGTTGCTGTAAATCCACCCATTCAGGACAAAGTAACATAACTTCCTGATGCCATCATCTTCCTTTGTGGAGCCGGCTTCCATCCAGTAGGATTGCACCCCCCCTCCACCAGGCCCAGCTCACATTACATTCATAGTATAGGCTTGTTTCCCTTTAATCCATCTCTAACGTGTCTCTGCTTTCTTGGGTCTATTTTTTGTTCTTTAATGTGTTAATCCTTGTTTCTGCCTAGATAATAAGACCTTTTGAGGGATGGAAAAAAAAAATCATGTTGCTTCTTGCCCAGTAGATCCGTAACTTGCCCTAATTTGCTTGGGTGCAATTTAGAGCCGGGAACAGTTTCATTAGTCTTTTAAGAATGTTCTGTGTATTTAGGGATATTTGCAGCATTGTCTATAGAGGTGGAATAGTGACAGTATTCCTCAGCAGGATAGAACAAGTGCCACCATATCGATCAGAGCCGAAGACTTGGATAGGGTCTCTTACAATCAATAGAATTATACACAATATCATAGTGTCCATGTGATTTATGTTATCACATAGTAGGAATGGATAACAAGAACATTTAAAAGGTTTTCATCCATTTTGGATGGCAGCATCTTAAAGACGATCCCTTTTCATGGGTTGTGTATAAATGTTTTATATGGTTGTCCTTTACTGACAATTACAACAGATTCTATAGCACGCTGTCAGAGCATGGAGGTCATTATATGGCAGTACTGAGCAGTGTAGCTGTGGATTCAGTATAACAGTAGGGGGAACATCAGCGTCTGTGCTGCTTTCTTTCTCCGCAGTTGCTCTTTCCTCCTCTTCATAGACCTCTGTAACCTGATTTCCTTGAGCAATTCATCTAGTCCTTGCCAAAAACACATTTTACTAGTAACTTGATTGACCACCAGGTACATCCTCTTTAATCTGAACCAACGGATCGAATGGCGCTGTCATGGGTAAGCCGGTGCTGCGGTTTTTCAGGCCGCGGCCCGGTTTCCGTGCATGGCGCCGTTCTATGCACCAGAATCGACCGGTGCTCAAGCACTGGAAGCCGGCCTGCCCACCCTCAGTGGGAGGGAATTCCCTCCCCTGTATGACGCGGCTCCATTCATTCTAAGGGAGCCGCGTCATAGAGGGGAGGGAATTCCCTCCCACTGAGGGCGGGCAGGCCGGCTTCCAGTGCTTGAGCACCGGCCGATTCTGGTGCATAGAACGGCGCCATGCACGGAAACCGGGCCGCGGTCTTAAAAACCGCAGCACCGGCTTCCCCGTGACGGTGCAGTTCGATCCGTCGGTTCAGATTAAAGAGGATGTACCTAGTGGTACATCCTCTTTAATAGTGCATGAGGCAGAGGGGGCAGGAGGTGGTCATACACCTTCAATACCTGATTAGTTATCCCTCCCATCTTCCCTATGTCCAGGAAAGTTCAATACGGCCTATATCTATTGACTTTGGTAGAGTTTTAGGAGAGCCCCTTGACAGCCGAAATTTAAAGTGTTAAGGGGACCTGAAAGGGGTACTCCAGTGGGAAAAAGTGTTTTCAAATTAACTGGTGTCTGAAAGTTATGTACATATCTGAATTCTTTCTATTTAAAAAAAAAAAAAAAAAAAAAAAGTCCTCAGTACTTATAAACTGCTATATATCCTGCAGGAAGTGGTGTATTCTTTCCAGTCTGACACTGTGCTCTCTATTTCCATCCCTGTCAGTTTCAGGAACTTGCAGAGCAGTAGGGGTTTTCTATAAGGATCTGCTCTGGACAGTTCCTGTCAGGGACAGCAGTGGTAGCAGAGAGCACATATATTACTTCCTGGAGGACATGCAGCAGCTGATAAGTACTAGAAGACTTGAGAATTTTAAATAGAATTAATTCAAAATTATGTGTAGCTTTCTAACACCAGTTGATTTTGAAAACATATTTATTCACTGACGTACCACTTTAAGACAAGTTTGATAAGTAGAGAGAGGAGTTTTTGTGAAAGATATATTACTAGAGATGAGCGAACCTCGAGCTAAACTTGGATAAAGCTCTAAGGTTGTCTGGAAAACATGGATACAGCCAATGACTATATCCATGTTTTCCACATAGCCTTAGGGCTTTATCCAACTTCAGCAGCCACCGCTAATCAAATGCCGAACAATTTGATTTGGATGGACTCGAGCATGCTCCAGGTTCGCTCATCTCTAATTACAAACTCTATTATCGTTACTTGTACTTTTGTATTTGCACTTTAAGAAAATATAAACAATGGTTATGTGCATTAAATGAGACAATCTTGCTGGAGTATTCCCAACTGGCAAAGTTATTTCCCCCCCCCCCCCCCACAATCCCCAGCGGGCAGACCCCCATGTACTCCATAGTTTACGTGGCTATCTCTGGCAGGATCCGCCTGCATGTGCCAATTTAGCCCACAGTAGCCTTTTTATGTTTTTTTTTTTTTTGACCAAAAATTGCTGTCAAAGACCCTGTTACCCTGAAGAAGCAGTCTAGACTTCTTTAGTAAAAGCACCTGCACCGAAAAGTACACTAAGGCCTTACTTACACACCCTGTAAATATGGGTGCAACGCAACAGTGTTGACGGCATTATGATTTATTATGATGCCGGGAGTTCAGAAACTTTAAATGTTTGTGCTGCTGCACTGTAAAACTAAAGGGGGAATTATGATGGCGCTCAAGCAGTGCAGAGGGCAAATAGTTGTATAATATATGTTGCACAAAAACTATGTGAATATTTGTCTTTTGCGCCATAGAAACGGGGAGTGAATGGGGCCGTGGCCGCTGTATGCCCTGCATTTACAACAGAAAGAACCTTGAACTTAGTTATATGGCTATTTATTAATGGGACTTAGTCTATTTTTCAGGTCTATGGGGGAGATTTATCGAATATGGTGTAAAGTGAAACTGGCTAAGTTGCCCCTAGCAACCAATCAGATTCCACCTTTCATTTTCCAAAGAGTCTGTGAGTAATGAAAAGTGGAATCTGATTGGTTGCTAGGGGCAACTGAGCCAATTTCATGTTTGATAAATCTGTCCTCTATGTCCCCAAACTCCGAGTGTGACCATGGTCTAAAACAAGGATGGGGAACCTTTGGCCCTCCAGCTGTTGCAAAACTACAATTCCCTTTGGCTGTTTAGGCATGATGAGAATTGTAGTTTTGCAACAGCTGGAGGGCCCAAGGTTCCCCATCCATGGTCTAAAAGCTTATACTTGTAGTATAATGACTGAAGTGCTAATCTGGATGGTTAGTCCCATTGTCCTGTGGCTCCATGGTTACCTGTAGAGATGAGCGAACCTGGAGCATGCTCGAGTCCATCCAAACCCGATCGTTCAGCATTTGATTAGCGGTGGCTGCTGAAGTTGGATAAAGCCCTAAGGCTATGTGGAAAACATGGATATAGTCATTGGCTGTATCCATGTTTTCCAGACAACCTTAGGGCTTCATCCAAGTTCAGCAGCCCCAGCTAATCAAATGCTGATCGTTCGGGTTCGGATCGACTCGAACGCGGTTCGCTCATCTATAGTTAGGACATATCTGTCTGCACAGAGGTTGTAAAATGTTTGTCTTTACTATGTGTACAAAATGGACAAAATGTCAGTTTTAAGCCAAATCTAGAGCCGTCCTGGCATGATGGGAGTTGTAGTTTTGCAATAGCTGTAGGGCCGCAGTTTGACCCCAACTTCGAGACTCTAGTATCAGAAGTATTACCAAATCCATCCGAAATAAACTCAGTTGTGAGGTGTATTGTTGTGCTGAAGCCCGTGGAATCGGCATGGTATGTTCATGTTGTTCCCATCTTTGTGATTACATGAATTCATCTGAAGGCCGATCAGGGCGCATCCCTTGAAGATTATATAACATGAATAGCATTGTGAGCAGTGGTCCGGTCTCCATCCTCATCTGTATTGTGCCGTCTAGTGAGTTACCAGCTCGCTGTAGCCTGCGTACAAGTCTTCCATGTCTGTTCTGTCAGTCACTAGCTGGGCGCCACTTGTATGAGGTGGATCCTCACTGCGTCTTCATCTCTCTCCAGTGCTGGTTGGCACTGTCATTTATAAACTAGTACACACTTGCAGAAGAGCCTTGTGAAGCCCCAGCTCATACTGCTCCTCCGCGGTGAGTTCTCTTCATTTCTTCATGCTGTACTTGCTGTGTGGAATGATACATCATCTATGTACTGTAAAACTAACTATGATATAAAGTGCCCATAACACGGCTCTATGGATGTCTGTGTACTCTCGGGATGTCGAGGCGATTTCCTTTTGTGTTTCGTTCAATAGGACTCCATGAAAGCTAATGTAAAGATCTGTACGCAAAGGTTTTTTCCTAATCCGGAATGCCTGCCTTGGTTTACAATTTCTTTTTTGTTATATTCTTTTTAATGTTTTCTTTTTTTTCTTGTTTTCTTGACTATTATATGTAGCAATTTTTATTAAACTTTTTAAAATTTAGTGGGATTTTGTCTTAAGTTTTTTTTTAAACAAAGTACAGTAATAACTTTTGCAGATTGTTTTATGGGATGCCATTTTTTTTAACACATTTTTTTGAAAAATCTGTATATAAGTAATATCTCTAATGCTTACAAAGTCTTGGTTTTCCAGTTTTGCTTTTAAACGAAGCTCTAACTTTGGATCCACCTTGATGTATCTGCCAAGCTTGGCAAATCCCAGGAGTCAGGTAGCCAATGAGTCTAGACATTTGCAGCAGGTCTCTATATTTTGTTTTCTATAGTTAACCCATTAATTCCTGAATACATTATACTTGCTATATGTTTGAAAATTACTTTGTTGACCAAAGTTACTTCTACATGGATTTAACCACCTTGCCCCTCCTTCCGACTAGGAACATGGCAATGACTGTGTGTCACTATCTCTCACTGTATGACCATGTGTTTTCTACAGAATACAAACCTTGGTGTTTAGATCCTCTGGTCCCAATGTATGACTCCAATTTGGCAGCAATACAGAGCGAATTGGCTATTTTTACACTTGCACCGTGACTTTTGTTGATAAGAGAAGCTTTAGTGCTCTACAATGGATATGACGGAGCCCATTGACTTAAAATGGGGTGTATTGTGTTCAATTGGCTGTCTTGTTGTTTTTATGGGAAAATAGCACTGCCTGCATCACTGTTATTCCCATCCTATATTGCTGGAAATGCGATGGAGGCTCTGTTTCAAGTAAGATGTGAACATAGCCGCAAGTAAGAGTGGAGAGTCGCAACCAGAATCCATTGATATAAATGTACATCTACAGGTCTGCTCACATATTGATCTTATTTAGAGCTCTGTACATTTTATAGGAAGCATAGTACTGCATAAAGCGCCGTCCTTCCTGGCCGATATGACTGAGCTTCTACTTGCCAGTGACCATTGTATTGTTTTACATCATTATGCGACATTAATATAAATACGGTGATCGTTTTAGGCATCACAGGGGGAAAAGTCTAGGAAATGGTAATATTTATTTAGCACCATTGCATGCCGAGGACCCATGGTAGTGGTTGCTTGGTTAGTTTTTGTGCGTCTTTTAGAACTTTTACTTGCAGCCATCCTAACCAGACTCGAGCATGCTCAAGTTGCATTCATCTCTAATCGTTCGGCATTTGAATACGGGTGGCTGAAGAAGTTGGATGCAGCCCTAGGGAGCCTATATCCTATGGCTGTATCCATGTTTTCCAGGCAGCCTTATGGCTGGATCCAATCTATTCAACTACCGGTAATCAAATGCTAAACGATCAGACCTGAGCACACTGAAGTTGTGCTCATCTCTAAACCTAACCACATGGATACCTGTATATTTTTTAATCTTTGGACATGGCTACCTTTTGAAAGCTTTGAACGTCGGATCTCAAAGTTGTGTACGGTTGTGTCACATTTGGTTAGAAGTTGTTAGCCCCAGCGTGAGATGGTTTCGGTATTCCCAGGGCTGGATGTCACTCGGCGGAGCGGATGTATTCTGTTCTGTAGTTACGTGCAGCTTGCATGTGTGCCGGAGAAGGGGGGAGACTTATTTCATAGTTTGTTCAGAATCATTTCTTTAATCAGACAAGTGCGCCAGGATTCATTTAGGCCATTTAATTGAGCCCTTCAAAAAATAAAGGAAAAGGCCTTTGCGCTCCTAGAACTGCACTTCAAAGGCCAGAAATAACTGCATTGGCCGCGGTTTGTTCTTATCAGTAGGCCTTTTCATCTCTCATTATGTTTTCGCTTGGTTGACTCTTGCTCTCGGTAGCCAGTTTTGACTGTCCTTAAAGTACTTCTGGATGAAAAAAGTGACTAAAGCAAACTGTGTACAGAATAAATTGGGCCATGTAATTGAGGGCACAGTTTGTTCTATAGAGTGTGGACGATTAGCACCAACCATGTACCCGTCTGGGAGACGAGACGAGTCTGTCACAACTCATCACATTAGAGTAGGCACAAGCTATTTCTTGCTGGCAGGTTCCAAACATTTAGATTTTGTTGCCTTTTTTTTTCTAATTTTTTTTTTCCCCCCTTTGGAATAACTAATTTACTATTTATTTTAATGGTCTTATAGTGGACTTGATGGGAATATGGAAATATATATTTCACTTCACACATTTTCTTGGTCATATTTTTTATAGGTTAAGGTAAGACTTAAAAGGGTATATAGAAGAGAAGTCTGTTTATTTTTTTTTTATTTATTATTTTTTTTCCCCTCACATCTATGAGGACTGTAATATCAGACGCACCCTCGCGCTTCCTGTATTGTATGAATGGACGCTTCAACAGTGTGTGTGTGTTAGTTATGGTGGCTGCTGTGAACATTAGTTACAAAAATGGCCATCACCCCTTACAGTATCTAGGACAGGGGTGTCAAACTGGTGGCCCTCCAGCTGTTGCAAAATTACAGTTCCCATCATGGCTGAACAGCCAAAGCTTTGGTTGTCCAGGCATGATGGGAAATTTAAGGAGACTCTGTACCCACAATCTGTCCCCCTCAAACCACCTGTACCTTTAGATAGCTGCTTTTTATCCAAGATCTGTCCTGCGGTCCGTTCGGCAGAGGATGCAGTTATTATCCTAAAAACAACTTTTAATCCTCAAGCGCTGTGTCTAATGGCCGGGGCTTACATTTGTATATGCATTAGGCTGGGACCACCTCTTCGTCCTTCCTCCCCACTCTCCTCATCATTAGGATTGCTCCAGGAACATTTACTGCTGTTTGAGCTTTGCACAGGTGTATTAACGATCCAGCCTATGTTCATTATACACACAGGTGGGGACTATGAAGCAATCTGCCTGGAGCATTCCTAATGATGAGGAGGGTGGGGAGGAAGGACAGAGAGGGTGTGCCAGCCTAATGCATATACAAATGTAAGCCCCGGCCGTTAGACACAGCGCTGCAGGATTAAAAGTTGTTTTTATGACAATAACTGCATCCCCTGCCGAACGGACCCCAGGACAGATCTTGGATTAAAAGCAGCTATCTGAAGGTACAAGTGGTTTGGGGGGTCAGATTGTGGGTACAGAGTCGCTTTAAGTTTGCAAGAGCTGGAGGGCCACCAGTTTGAAACCCATGATCTAGGAAGAGTCCTCCCCCTCCCCTGTAGTTTGGGGAGGGATGGGGGACATGCATGCAGAGCCTTGTCTGTGTATTCATCACTTTATTGATTCCGTGAGGTTTGTTTGTGTTTTGTTTTTTTAATGGCTACTGAAAATAGAAACTGATTAAAAAAAAAAACAGAAAAACTGATGCAAAGTGACATAAGTTTATGCATCAGTTGTGCAATCAGTTTGCATCAAAAAATACAAAAAGAACAAGAAGATGGTGTAAACACCTCCTGTCATGCAGCCAAAGTGAGCTATGTGTGGAAAGGCTTTACACGCTAAACTTATTCCCAATGATTATGCAACATGATCGTTCACTCCGCGATACACAGAAATTGATTTATTGGGTTTAGTGATGCAAACGACATTAGTCTCATGGCTGAGCAGGCATGGGAGAAATATGAATGTAGATGGGTATGGGGGATTTCAATGACCTTTTTTTATTTTATTTTTTTTTTGGGATCACACTTTTGGTGTAGGTGAGCATGTATGAGTGCTTGAGTCTTTGGATTTTACCGCGTATAAAAAGAGTCTGCTTTTAGGGTTGTGGGGAATACATACTTGTGCACAAGGCTGTTGGATTGGTGACCCAAGCGTCACATATAATAACAAATTCACTGCAATTGAATGGTAACATAAGGCTTTTTGTTGCTGCTGGGAAAACTAACTTCAAACTCCACACTTTAAAGTTGTGTGCACACTCAGGTTTTTGGTCCTTCACCCTCGAAAAGGTTATTTTTCATGTACAAATGCCTGAAATTTTTCGAAAATTTAACATATATATATATATATATATATATATATATATATATATTATATATATATATACACATATACACATATACACTCACCGGCCACTTTATTAGGTTCTAATCAGCCAATCACTTGGCGGCAACTCAGTGCATGTAGACATGGTCAAGACAATCTCCTTCAGTTCAAACCGAGCATCAGTATGGGGAAGAAAGGTGATTTGCGTGCCTTTGAGCGTGGCATGGTTGTTGGTGCCAGAAGGGCTGGTCTGAGTAGTTCAGAAACTGCTGATCTACTGGGATTTTCACGCACAACCATCTCTAGGGTTTACAGAGAATGGTCCGAAAAAGAAAAAACATCCAGTGAGCGGCAGTTCTGTGGGCGGAAATGCCTTGTTGATGCCAGAGGTCAGAGGAGAATGGGCAGACTGGTTCGAGCTGATAGAAAGGCAACAGTGACTCAAATAGCCAACCGTTACAACCAAGGTAGGCAGAAGAGCATCTCTGAACGCACAGTACGTCGAACTTTGTGGCAGATGGGCTACAGCAGCAGAAGACCACACCGGGTGCCACTCCTTTCAGCTAAGAACAGGAAACTGAGGCTACAATTTGCACAAGCTCATCGAAATTGGACAGTAGAAGATTGGAAAAACGTTGCCTGGTCTGATGAGTCTCGATTTCTGCTGCGACATTCGGATGGTAGGGTCAGAATTTGGCGTCAACAACATGAAAGCATGGATCCATCCTGCCTTGTATCAACGGTTCAGGCTGGTGGTGGTGGTGTCATGGTGTGGGGAATATTTTCTTGGCACTCTTTGGGCCCCTTGGTACCAATTGAGCATCATTGCAATGCCACAGCCTACCTGAGTATTGTTGCTGACCATGTCCATCCCTTTATGACCACAATGTACCCAACATCTGATGGCTACTTTCAGCAGGATAATGCGCCATGTCATAAAGCTAGAATCATCTCAGACTGGTTTCTTGAACATGACCATGAGTTCACTGTACTCAAATGGCCTCCACAGTCACCAGATCTCAATCCAATAGAGCATCTTTGGGATGTGGTGGAACGGGAGATTCGCATCATGGATGTGCAGCCGACAAATCTGCGGCAAACTGTGTGATGCCATCATGTCAATATGGACCAAAATCTCTGAGGAATGCTTCCAACACCTTGTATCTATGCCACCAAGAATTGAGGCACTTCTGAGAGGCAAAAGGGGGTCCAACCCGTTACTAGCATGGTGTACCTAATAAAGTGGCCGGTGAGTGTATATGTATATATATCTATATATCTATATATATATAATATTTTATTTTTATTTTTGGGACAATAATTAATAAAATAAAAATCCAACAAAAGTGTTAGGCGCTGTAGACAGCAAGAAAGTAAAACTCTATTGAATGGGATTTTTATTTTATTTTTATATATATATATATATATATATATATATATATATATATATTTAATTGGTCGGAACTCAGTACCAAAATAAAGTGTCACTGTCGTTATAACTTTCAAAATGTAAATCAACAGTAATTTGTAAAACAAAGCTATACTTACCAGAAATCCAGGTCCAGTCTCCTGAAGGCAGATTTTTAGTCCTGTGTTCTTTTAAAAAAAACAAAAAAAAAAAACTAAACACATAAAATCTGACCAGTACTGATAGTCACGGCTCAATGTGTCCATCAGTCACATGACTGCCCTCTTTGTGAGCACAGATGACCTGGGGAAAACTGGACTTCCTGTGTTTAGTCAGAACACAGGAAGTGCCGTGTTTTCCATGATAAAAATGAAATGACTGTAAACTGCCAACGTGCTTTATGTCACGTCACAACAGTGGCACTTTAATAAAACCAGACAGACCCCATTAAAGTCAGTGGCATCCATTGGTGTGCATTTTGCAGCAGACGGTCTGGCTTGGTTTCTATACGCTTAATAAGGCCTCTTTCACGGATTAAAAAATCCACAGCAAATCTGCGCTGAAATCCTCATCAGGTCCTAAATGCGTGAACTTATTATATAGTGTTTTTGTTGCATAGAATTACCCATCAGCTTAGCTCCAATCTCTTTATTATACAGTACATGTTATAAGAGCAAGAAAATTAGGAATTTTATTATCGATAAGTGCAATTCATTCTACACTTGGTGACACATTTTTTTATCTGTGATAGGTCTGGTTATATTCTCTTTAGTGCCATGTATTATGGTATTGTGTACTGTGTTGCCTTCTGATACCAGTATGGCTCGTGCGGTAATTTATACTGCTGTACACTTGTGGTTTTCATGTTGCTATATGGCTTGTCTTTAGGGACTGTGCATTCTCTTGTCAAGGGACCGCTCTCTGCCATGGTGTAACAGTTGCTAAGTTTCCTCCAATTATATAGCATGTATACTTTCTGAAGTCCAAAGTCTACAGTAGAAATTATTTACATATAGATGCTTGTAGGCATGCTTGTTTCTATATGTGTACTATTCATTTAAAAAAAACTTTTTTCATAAGTGTTTTATTACCATGAGACGCATGTTTATAACCTTATAATTATCGTATGTGCTAAGATGGACAGCTCTGATTGAACTAGTATTACAGTACAGTAGAACAAGCTGGAGGAAGGGAGATCTCTTTACTGTAAGAGCTGGGAGACCGTTAGAGGAAGTGATCATGGTAAACAGGATCCTAAATACATTTTTTAAAGTGTACTTGGAATCACAACTTGGAATTGGAATTTTTTATTTTTATTTCAAAGATAAGAAAAATTGTCTCTTGCCTTATGGGGTTTTTTGCCTTCTGGGTGAACCTTACAAAAAAGAACTCAATTGGATTGGTTTGTAGTTTTTAAGAGTAAATAGTATTTTAGGGTCTCTTAGATTCTCCTCTTCTGGACCTAATAGTCTGATATCTATCAAATATGATCTTTTAAAGAGGTTATCAGCGTGTAAAAATGTTATACTTACCTCTCGTCGCTCCCACGGTGTTCTTAGGTGGCCTCTCTGGTGGGATAGTACCATGGCCATTGACTGTCACTATCACTCCCGAGACAAGTTAATCTCGGAAGTAACGGAGCTGCATTCAGCAGGGCACCGGAGAAGCCACATTGGGACACCGGGAGAGCGTAGAGAGGTAAGTATAAGAGGTATATTATGTTTACCAAGAGTCCGGCAATATATAAAAACTTTTTAAATGCTGGATAACCCCTTTAAAGTTTACTTTTATACAGAAGAATTAAACCAGAGCATTGGTATGGCTTTAAAGAAGTAGTCCACTGCAGTAAAGTACACTATACATCAGGTGCGGAGAGTGTTGTAAAACACACCCAAGGGATCCAGATGTCCTGATCAGCAAGATTTTATTTTATAGTCTCTACTCGAGACAAAGTATGCATTTTGTGGTCTAAGAACCCCTTTTGTCAAGTTACAAGAGTTTCTTGTAACTTGACAAAGGGGTTCCTGGACTTGCAAATGTATAGATTGTCTGGACGCTGTGAAACAAAATCTTGCAGGTATATAGACATCTGTTTCACTCTTTTATGAAGCTCTGTGCCTGGAGTATACCCCACTTTTCTGCAGTAAAATACTGCTTGGATCTGTACTAGTTCCGATATATTACTGGCATTCATACCTGATGCTGTTTGGAGTACCAGAGCAGTACGAGCATGAAATTAAAAAAATAAAAATAAAATAATAAAACATGTAGTCTTTCAGCTGTAATTGTAAGTTGTACCTTCACACTGATGCACTGTTGTCTGTGGCCCTTTTGCCAGTAATGACATCACTCCTTTTACATAGGGGCATAGCTGTAGCATTGCCTTATGAACAGCTTAAAGCGAGTACCCACAATCTGCCCCCACAAACCACTTGTACCTTTGGATAGCTGCTTTTAATTAATATTATATTTGGACAGTTATTGTCCTAAAAAAATACTTTTAAACCTGTAGCCCTGTGCCAAACGGCCATGGCCTAGAGTGTCTGTGCATTAGACTTGCACCAGCCCTCCATCCCTCCTCCTCACCCTCCTCCTCACCCTCCTCAGCATTAGGAATGCCCCAGGCAGGTATTCTCCTATTCATCACCTGTAAGAACACGGCACATGGGCTGGATCGTTAAGGCACCTGTGCAGTTTTCAGACAAGTGATGAATAAAAAAAATCCTGGCCAGGGGTATTCCTAATGATGAAGAGGGTGGGGAGGAGGGACAGAGAGGCGGTGCAAGCCTGGGCACAGACACTCTAGGCCATGCCAATTTGACACAGGGCTGCAAGTTTAAAAGTATTTTTTTAGAACAATAACTGCATCACCTGCCGAACGGACCCCAGGACAGATCTTGGATTAAAAGCTGCTATCTAATGGTACAGGCGGTTATGAGGGGGCAGCTTTCATGCTGACCATAACAAATCGGAATATTGTAGAAAGCTGATATGAGGTCAGGGCGAGGCTGACTGCTTAGGTCTGTAGCTGTTTCAGGCTTTATTGTTGTCAGGAATATAGTGGTATACGATGGAGAGAAGGGAGGTTATAGCGCCACTCCTGAAAGGAATTACAGCATGACATGATTTGATATAAAGCTATTAACCATACATTAGCAATACAGAAACTGACACTCTTTTATTTTTTACCATCTTTTGTTGACAGCTTGACTTGTCAAAACCTCAATCATTGACACCTAGTTCTAAAATTATACCTCTACCCATGTAAACTAATCCTTTACTGCCTGTGAGTAGATCTATGACTCTCGGTTATGTATCTGAGCCAGGTTCTGCAAAGCTGAACTTCCAGAATTGCAGGTTACTATCTGAGCTATGATATCTGCTATGGCAAACCTCTATATAGTGCAAAGTGGGCCTCAGGTTGGAGAACCAGGTTGTACAAATCTGTACAGCGTCCATTGCCTACTATGGGCCCCCATACTGTGCCTTTTTTTTTTTTTTAATGGAATCACATAAGTATTTCTCATGAGCGTCTAGATAATGTATATGCCATATTACTGAGAAGCTTAAGTAGTATGAGGAGACTAATCATAACTACAATAATGATAAAATCCTCACTATCAGAAGACTGGGAAACCATGTGGACAGCTGGTATGTAAAAGTGCCCATATACCATCTGTAGCTGTCAGACGAAGGTTAGTTCAGTTTACACCTATCTCTCCCAATCCGTCTATACATATGAACATTCACCTTGGGGAGGTAAGCTGCTGCCAGCAGATCCAGTGGTGGGTTATGTCCGGAAAAAAACAAAGTTATGCATTGACATCCAACATGCATAATCCTTCTCTCACCCCAAAGTTCCTAGTTTTAAAGAATACCTTATGTTTTTAAAAAGGCTTTTGACATGTCCTAGATGGGTGATAAAGTTTTCATGGTTAACGGTCTTAAGGGCCTCTTACATGGGTCGATTATTAGCCGGATTGTCGCTAGAGACGCTCCTGTGGTTGATAATCGGCCCACGTAAAAATGATGGCGATCGGCTTTACCGACCGCACATGTTCCTGTAAGCAGGGGTTTGTGCACCC
Organism: Dendropsophus ebraccatus; assembly: GCF_027789765.1. Classification (NCBI taxonomy): domain Eukaryota; kingdom Metazoa; phylum Chordata; class Amphibia; order Anura; family Hylidae; genus Dendropsophus; species Dendropsophus ebraccatus. The sequence goes on from NC_091455.1 coordinate 177,106,321, forward strand.
GATAAAGAGAAACTGACAGCACGGATATGTATATATCCATGCTGTCAGTTTCCAGATCATAAGCAGTGTATATTTACCAGCCATGCAGCTTGTGATCCACTATCTGGTTCTCTGGACCTCCGGACACTGCTGTAATTTCAGGCCGCTGCCTCCTCTGGAATGATTGAGTCGAAGGAGGCGGAGCCTGAAGATACAGCTGGCGCCAGATACTGGATCATAAGCAGCCTGGACGGCAAGTATAGACTCTAGTGATCTGGAAACTGGCAGCACAGGTATATGTATATCATTGCTGTCAGATTCCCAAGCTGCACAAACGATACATAGATCATTCGTGCAGCCTGGCCCCTTTATATTTTGGGCCCTGTGAAAGCAATGCAAACCAGCGCTGATCTTGCTGGTCGGCGCTCATGTGAACGCACACGGCTGACAAATCTTCATGTCTAAAAGAACCCTTAGTGTTCAGACCCCAAGGAATCACGAGAACAACCTGGAAGGAATACAGGCACCTGCACACATCTCTCCCTGCTCTGTCTGTAAGACCAGGACTAATATGTGTCATTATGACATTATGAGTCTATCCTGTCATGTGATACAGAGTCGGAAGAGAACGTACCTAAGTGTGGACTCCTTCCGGCTCCTGGTAAGTCGCGGTGTGAACTCTCAGACCCTGACCGATCCAAACTTCTGATATGACATATGAAAAGTATAACATGACAGCGCCCATTTAACTTTGCTGAAAATGTCCATCACAATGTGGTAAAGTAGAGCTAAAATCTCGGGCTTGCGGTCTTCTAGTTTTGGGGTATATGTTTCTAAGGCTTTCCGAGGCCTTGCAGTGTATCTGTTGTTGGGTAATGTGCAGCACATTTCACGGCTCTGTGGTTGCTACTTCCCTTCGCCCACATGAAATAGAGTAAAGTTCTTCTCTATCTGGTGGGATTGGTTGCCAGGCGAGGGTATTTCTGGAGCTGTCGCTTTGCTTGTTAAAAATTTATTAAAACATATTTTATATAGTGTATTTTTTCACAGTTTTTTTTTTTTTTTGTCTTGACTAAATAAATTCCCTAACTGCAGATCTGGAGAGCTGCTGTCGTCTTTGTGTAGCTGGAAATTCCCCCATTTTCGTGGAAGTCCCTTGGAGGACGTTATTTTACAAACATAAATGAGGACATGAATAACTAATCTTTGTTCAAACACCATATTGCTGTGTCATTGCTCACAAGCGTGTGAGAGGAGGATTGCAGCATATACCATAGGCCTCAGTACTGGAAGGAGTTCTGTCCTAGTTCACTTTAAATAGTAAAAATATGGTGGCTTTTTGATGGTGTTTTATAGTGTCTATAATACTGCCCCTATAGGCTCTCCACCACTTTCCCCCTGCAAATCTCTATGTGGCTTCATAGTGCATAGACGTATAACAATACTGCTCATTGTCGGCAGAAAAAGACCACCTGGTCCATCTAGTCTGCCCTTTAGGATACATACTGTATGTTTTATCCCAGGCAGGTTTAAATTATTAAATGTTTAAATTATTGTAGATTTACCAACCACATCTGCTGGAAGTTTGTTTCAAGCATCTACTACTCTTTCAGTAAAGTTATATTTTCTTATGTTACTTTTGATCTTTCCCCCAACTAACCTGTCACTGTGTCCTCTTGTTCTTAAGTTCAGTTTAGGATATTGCGTAATAATATGAAAATGTGCCTGAACCTTTCTAAATACTGGTAATTTAAAGGGGTTATCCAAAACAGTCCCCAAACTGGAGACAAGTGGTGCTGTTTCCGAAAGAAAGTGGCCATATTTTTTCGAATCCTGGATAACCCCTTCCAATGACAAGCATATTTAGATTAAAGGAAAACTACCCATTCTGGTTCCCCCGCAGCACAGTGTCACAGGCTTTAGGTCTCTGGTTTCCTGTTTCATCACTACCCACTGAGCCAGTCAGTGACTGCAGAGCTGTCCTGCCTCAGTCACTGATTGGCCGAGCAGGCATTTATGAGTCCGGGTCGTGACGTCCTAGCATTGGTAGCTACAGGAGGCCAGCGAGGGACTGTGAGCGGTGACTCTTTGCTGTGAGGGCACAGGGACAGGTAAGTATCGCTGCTTTATTATGTTGCAGATGCTCATTGGTCAACTGATTGGGGCCGTTTTGGCCTGTCAAAAAAATCATTGAGCATTTGAGGCACCTCTCCCCATGTAATAGTGGTCATGTGGCTGACAGTTGTTTGCCGTATTACTGATCGTTTCTGCCATCCTTTCCATCCAACGGCCAAGCTATGTAAAGACTGTAAATGAGATCAGCATGTCTAATGGGGTCCTAAGGAAGCCCAGCTATCCAGTGCTTGTATCTCACCTTGGGTTTGGACATTGGCAATAATGAAGCGTTTCTGTAAGAGGAGTAGACGGGTCTTTCTTGATTTCTTAGTAACTTGATCTATGTGAATTAGAAACCTACTATGACTTATAGCATTGTACCTTTACAGTTTTTATTTATATATATTTTTTTTCTTATACAGAGCGAAGCAAACGCCACCTGAAGGGGTTAAGTCCAACCCATCGAAGAGGCACAGAGACCGTCTGAATACAGAACTAGACAGACTGGCCAGCCTTCTGCCCTTCCCACAGGAAATCATATCTAAGCTTGACAAGCTTTCTGTGCTCCGGCTCAGTGTCAGCTATCTCAGGGCCAAGGGTTTTTTTGAAGGTAAGATATGAATATGCTGTTTCATTTTACGGGGAATTTCCTTACTGATCAGAATATTGAAAGTCTTCACGGCCCTTGTTGTGGACTTTGTGATCATTATGTTACAATTTAGATTGATTCACTGTTTCCTGTGCATGTGCTTTAGCTATATAGCTTGAGTTTAAGAAAAGAGGAATGATGGCATGCTGGGAGTTGTAGTTGTGACGTTGGAGAGCACAGATGCCAAACTTGGGGCCCTTCAGCTGTTGTAAAACTATAATTCCCATCATGCTTTGGCTGTCCGGGCATTATGGGAATTGTAGTTTTGCAACAGCTGGAGAGTTGCAAGCTTGACGCCCATGACATAGAGCTTGGGTCTTCAAGCTGCGGCCCTCCAGCTGTTGCAATCCTACATTTCCCATCATGCCTGGACGGCCAAATCCAAAGCTTTAGCTGTCCGGGCCTGATGGGAAATGTGGTTTTATGGGCCACAGTTTGCTGACCCATGCCGTAGACTAACAGGTTGGAGGCCTCTGACGGCAGCTTTCATTATTAAACCTGTTATTTGCTGATGGAATCTTTATACCTGACTGGTTGCCGTCTTGTGGGTTTACTGAACAAATTGTTACTTGACGATTAATTTAAAAATGAAAACAAACATTGGTTTATGGTGTTATGTTTGCATCTATGGGTGTATGAATCCTTTCTAATAGGGAATTTTGGATATTTCACAATTGTCTTATCTGGAAGTTTCTTATCAGACTAAACCTGCCTTAAAGATCAGGTTCAGCTTCTTTAAAGGGATTCTCTGGAGAAAAAAAGTAGTTTTTAAATCAACTGGTGTCAGAAAGTTTTATACAGATTTTGTAACTTTTATCTAAAAATCTTGTCTTCCGGTACTCATCAGCTGCTGTCTGTCCTGCGGGAAGTGGAGTTTTCTTTCCAGTACGACACAATTCTCGATGCCGCCACTTCCGTACATGACAGGAACTGTTGAGAGAAGTAGCAATTCCCCATAGAAAACCTCCTACTCTTCAGACTAGAAAGAAGTGCTCCTTTAATGGTTTAACAATGTAATGGGTTTCACTTGAATGTATTACATGCACATTTTTTAATGGAAAAAACGCATGCAATTGTGTGTCATCTGTTTGGATCCATTTTCAGTTGACTTCCATTATTAAAAAGAAACGGATGCCTTTTTTTAAGCGTACAGAGAAGTAGTGTTGACACTACTTTTCTGTATGTTAAAAAAAAAACGCATCAGTTTCAATCCTTTTTTTTAATAATGGAAGTCAATGAAGAACTGATCCAAACAGGTGACACACTTTTGCATCTGTTTTTTTTTTGTTTTTTTTTTTGCATTAAACGTATACGTTAAACAGATTGCTAAAACGCAGTGTGAACCAAGCCTTACTAGAAAAATTTTGCGGGACCTAACAGGAAATTGGAAAACTGAACAGAATCATGTGCGAATGGTTTTTTATCACTTTACTATGATTTGTATTTCAGCTGTGCGGCATCTGCTACAGCCTACCCCTAGACTGTGCTTCTACATCAGCAGCTTTGTTGTGTTTCTTTGTTTACTTTACGTTATTGTTAAAGTATCTGCTGTCGTCCGCAGTATTGCATCTTACTCGTGCATTGCTTGTCGCTGCAGTTGTAGCTCAATAGTTAAACTTCGTAGCACTGCAGGAAGTTTTAATGTCGCCAAAGGCTATGTTCCCACACATTATTCTGGCCTACTTTCTGTGCTGTAAAAAAAAAAAAACAGCTGAGGAAACTGCATAAGGACATATCCTGAGACTGCATGTGATTTTTTTTTTTTTTTTTTTTTTTTTTTTTTTTGTAGGCCAGGTTCACACGTCTGTAATTTTTGTTTACCCATTTATTTGTATGACCCCATTCACACACCCATTGGAATTACGGGGCCATGATCTGTGCTAAAAAAAACAACAAAGGCCAGCTCTAGTACGACACTTATAAATGCACATCTGTCCATAACTGTGCGTTTGTGGCTACGGAGAGCCCTACGGATGTGTGAACGAGGCCTGATCATAGTGCTAGGTAGGGGTTAATAGCCCCTTCACAAGCTTACCATCAGATGTGTAACCTTCTGCTTGTGAGCTGCTCGTTTTGCATTTCTCATAAATGCAAATCTGTAATAAGTGTTTACAGATCGCCTCAAGTACTCTGCATTTCCATCCCCTAAAGCACAGAACTGTCCGTCATGTAGAAGGAGGAGGAGGAGGAGGAGGAAGCAATTGGCAACAGGGTATGGAAATCATGGACGTTTGAAGTGAAGGGGCTTTATAGTGAACCTGTCATCTGAAGATTGAGTACCAAAGTGCTGATGGTGTTACATAGTTCTTGGAGACAGGATACATAGATTACCTTTCTGTGACTGCAATGTGCTAAACAAATGCTTTTTTATGCTGCAGTGATGTGTCAAAGTGGCGTGGCCCAGACAGATCAGGGCTTTAAACTTCCTTAGCCACTCCTCTTTGACACTTTGATGCAACATCAAATTGTGTTTTAAATTTTTTTTTTTTTTGTACTTTACAAAGCGAAATAAAAGGTAATACATGTATCCTTTCCCTAAGAACAATGTAAGAGTGTTGGCACTTTGGTACTCCTTTTCCAGGTGACAGGGTCACTTTAACCCTTACTGTTGTTAGTTACATTATGTAAAACCGTCTGATTCCCTTTGAAATGTCTACTGTAAGGTAATTTTATTAAGGTCATATTCTATACCAGGGGTAGGGAACCTTGGCTCTCCAGCTGTTGCAGAAGTACAACTCCCATCATGTCTGGACATCCAAAGCTAAAGCTTTGGCTGTCCATGCATGATGGGAGTTGTAGTTTTGCAAACAGCTATAGAGCCAAGGTTCCCTACCCCGTTCTATAGTGCAATTTTACATTCCGTATAGCTTATGTATGTTAGGTATGCGAATAGGAAGGACAACATACCTTATGTAATAGGAAGTATCCTTGAAGGAACTGGAAGGCATTACCCTACGTCACATGTATTTAACGCAGTGTACTTATGTTAAGTATCCTTATGCTTCCCTTGCTTTGGTGTCTCCTGTGAGAAAATTAGGATTGTATATAAATACAGATAATAGTAATAAAACTATGGCTGGTGCTATGAGTAAGGTATAATTACTGAAACACGTTGAGTACTCTGGAGTGTGCTCTTTTGCTGTTCTGAGCTGTTTTACTGTGGATTATTAAAGAACCTTCCGGGACTTTCACAATGTCCTTTGTGCTGGATGTTTCTCTTAGTATTAAAGCTGTGAAGGATAGAAGGTAAATGGTATCCCTATTCTCTTTACTTCACTTCTTAATAATACACCACATTGTACAATATACATTGTAGATTTTAAAAGGAGTAGTTGTTTGCAGCATGTGGACTACTTCTTCAGATGAAGATAGTGGAGGGGACTTGTCAAGGCAAAGAGAAAGGGAAGCCATTTCAAGCAGACCCTCATGCAGCGACGATAAAGGGAAAATAAAAGCTATGGCTACTGGAATGTGTTGGTTAAAATAACAAAGAAAAATAGCTTGATCTATAAATGGGCGCTGTCACTTTGTCTCTAGGACATGTCATTTATTTTTTTTATTTTTTCTTTAAGTTATGGTTTGGATGTTTAAACCCTGATTGTTTAGAACAAGCCTGGAGAAGCTCTTGGCTAAAGGTCTCCATACACCTTTTATATCAGTCAGCCTGAAGACCACAGATGTCTGTGAAGGTAGGGCTTGGACGTCATGAAAAATCCTGTCTGACCTCTTTGTTCTGGGAGAGATAAGCCGCAGCCAGAGATCTCCCCATAGGGAACACAGGAATGCTCGGCCGTGACAAATGTTCCTGTGTATGGGGAGGACGGAGGCCGCGCAGGGGAGATAACTGAAGGGGTATGGCCACCGTAAGCAATTTCTTTTCCCGCCTCACTCCCCTTTCCATCTTGCTGCAGAAGAAGTCTATGGGTCTGTCTTCTACAGAGAAGCGCTCATCCCATCGCCTCTCCTGAGTGCTGGATCAAAATTGACTGATCAAAATTAGGACACTCCATAGTGACAGTGTGCACAATCCCAGCACCTGGCAATGTTCAGAATTTCCATAGATGAACAGAATGATGGCCACGCGTGGGATTTGCCAATCCATTCCTTTGGGGGACAGTTGTCCTCTGTTCTCAGGATTGGAGGGTGGGGGGAACTCCCCATCAACTAGCTAGTTCTTCAAACATTTATTCACTTAACACACGTTACAAAGTTATACAACTATGTAATGTGTGTTATTTAAGTGAATGGCCCCCTTCCCAGTGTTCCCCCCCCCCCCCCCCACCCCGGAAATGTTGGTGCATTATACTTACTGAATTGCTGTCGACCCAGCTCCAGCCGTCCCTCATTCCGGCCCCCCTCTGCCGCGTCATCAGCTGCTCAGCCGCGATTGGCTGAGCATATTCCGGTCAACAGCAATTCAGTTCGTATACTGCAGCACAAATCCGGGGTGGGGGGGACACAGGAAAGGGGGCCATTCACTTATATAACATAATTACAAAGTTGTATAACTTTGTAATGTGTGTTGTTTAGTGAATAAATGTTAAACGCCGCACTACCCCTTTAACTTTCTGCTTTGATGTGGGCCCCTTACCCCACCCCCCAAGCTAGCTGCATCACTTTGAACACTAGAAGTAAGTTACATTTGCATAGTCAGCATATCCTCTGTAGGCGGCTCACAGTAACATGGAACTGGGTGGACACTGTACTCGTACTTAGAGCTATAGAAATGTTGTAACATCCTGTAATCTGGACGGAGTATGCAGAGTTTTAAATGGAGCTATTATGTATGGGATCCCTACAGAAAAGCCCTTATAGGAGGCGGCCGATAGCCCTTAGAGGAGGCGGCCGATAGCCCTTAGAGGAGGCGGCCTTAGAGGAGGCGGCCGATAGCCCTATAAGAGCCAGGAGGCACCTTTTGGCACTTTTCGGGGTTTGATGGGAATCTCCTATAAATAAATGCTATACATTACCCCTAAGTATAATCCTTTCCCCCATAATTGCTGCCATGTTATGTAAGGGTCTGTGTATGGGGATCCACTGAGTAAAATGTTTAATTTGTCAGTCGGAGCGCACTGCTTGGATGACTGCCTCTATTTATTGCTAAAACCGTAGCTGGAGTTAAGATGAAGCAGTCTGTGAATAACAGGATGCGAACAGGGGGTGTGTGAATTCCTGAGGAAAGTAAAATATAAATGTGCAATCATATCATCTGGCTTGGAAGGAAGCGGACTTTTCTGCCAGTAACAATAGATATCTTTAAAAGAAAAACATTAATCCGAGTTGAAATAAGTTGAAGGCCGTTATTTAACTACCTATTATTTGCATCGGCGGTGTTGGTGATGTTCTTTAATGGATTGCGATCACTACCGTCTATATTCTGTATGCTTTCATAGAAGGGAATGATGCCGGCTGTGTCTCCTTACCTAAGTAAAAAGTGATAGCAGAGGGGGAAGAGTCATCTGGCATTGTACCATTGCCGGTGCAACCACGTCTCGGCTGCGGATTTGTAATGCAGATATATAGACTGAAAATCCTTATTGCAGTACAGCACAGTACTGGAAATCTAAGCTGTTATAGCCGCACCTCCTGTAGACATACCTTCTGTAGGTAGGCTTTGCAGACTGGTTGTACAATCTCTTGCAGGGAGACAGAAAAAGCAGCAAGTGGGGGAGAGAAGTGCTCCACTGTGCGCTTCTCCCAGCTCATTCAAGTGATCGGTGGGGGGTCTGAACACCCAGCCCTTGATTGATTGATTGATTGATTGATACTTTTGACATATGTCAAGCTTCAGCAAGACAGCAGTGCCAAGTGGATTCCTTAATACATTTTTTAAAGGGGTTCTCAATTTTGGGTAATCTCTACTAGTAAGCTAGTAATCTGTCTTTCTGCAGCACCTCCAGAGGTGAAATGAAGCATTACATCAGCAGGTTGTCTGTGTAGTGCAGGACAGGTCCTCCAGAAAGAGATGCTCTTTATAGCCACTCTACACCTTGGTCTTGCAGAAGACATTTTATTTGTATGAATAGGGGTTTTCCAGACTTGACAACCCCTATAAGACCTAGGTGGAACATTATTAATAAAAGGCATTGTTCTACAACTTCTTAGCAGTTAGACACTACCTGTAGAGAGTGCCACTAAATCCCAGTGTGTACCACCACAAAGCATCCTGGTCCAGCTTCTATGAAATATATATATTATGTGTCACCCATAAGTTCAATGTTTATAAATGCTCCTAGACCGTTCCTTCTAACAATAGACGTATTGTTGGAACAACTCCGGGTACCAGCTGCAGACTGTCCCCTAGATTTACATGCTTGCCTTGGTTGTTTCAGTGACATTGACATCACTGCAATAGATGTCAGCACTGGAGAATTGCTCTCTGTTCCATGGGCGCCGCTCATATGCAGCTGTTGACATCTCTGCAGTTACATGTATAAAACGCACAACTCGCCTTTTGTTTCCCGGCTCCAAATCAGCAAACTTGCTAAGCCTATGTGTCGTCTGTGCATACAGTGAATATTATTTGTCTGGTAATGTCCGTACAGAATCAGAAGCCAAGTCACAGGGAAGGACTTGCAAGTAACAATTTTCTAGCCTTCAACTTTCTCCATTTTCATTTGGTAGCAGCTGCCTCTTAGCCAGAGCCTCCAGAGGATACATGACCTGGTTTTCTTTCTCCTGCTGAGAGCTATGAAACAGACTGGTGGCGTTTCGGAGACTTTGAAGTACAGTCCAAATATTTATCAATGAAAGCTTCATTTCTGAGCGCCGCTCTTTAGGTCCGTATGAAGCGGAAGAAATTTGCAGTCATAACTTGACATTGTTTGACAATATTTAGAATTTTTTTTATTATTATTTGGTGAATCAAACTGTGTTCACGTCTGAAAATTGTCTACATTTGCAGGATCCATTGATTTTCAATGGACCGGACGTAGTCTGGTAGTGACTGCATTGAGTCTATTAATTTCAGTAAAAATTTTTGCAAGACTCAAAAAGCGTAGAACAATAATGTGAACATCATACTGTGCATTGTTTAAACTAAAACCTATAGATTATACCCGTGTTGCACAGCCATCTCAGTACCAAATGTAAGGCAGTGAATAAGACCTGGTAGGGATTTCTATACCTTTGACCTGGTAGTGACGAGGCTTCTCCTCTAAGGAAATGAAGAGTGAAGTATAGGCATGATCATATTATGTTGTTCACATTGTCCAGTAGTTTTGCCTGCGTTGGGCTTGTGAAGTCATCGAGCTGCTTTAATCCGTGGAAGCAATTTACGGCATGAGTCATAATAATCTCAGGAGGTCATCACATCTCCAGCCTTTACAGGATCTAACATAAAATGAGTTAGTCCAATGTAAGTATCGGATGTTTTCATTCTGGTTGCCATGGCTATGCCCAAGGTCATATATATGTGTGTACATATAAGTACCAAAGCTCCTGTAGCCTATTTTACTTATAATAAGGTCCAAAACGGATTCCATCTGTTGTGGGTTTTTTTTTTGTTTTTTTGTTTTTTTTAGTAAGTTTGGACACAAGTTTTATTTTTTTTGGCATTTAGCTTATTCTTCAAAACCTTGCAGGAAACACAGCGAGATTATGTGATGACCAAATGTAGCAAAAAATAAAATAAAAATTAAAGGACATGTTCCACAAGATTTAAAAAATCAGAGGCAGGCTGGGGGTGTTGGAGTATAATAAAGAAAGTATACTTACCCATCCCCATGCCCCGTAGCACTGCCTTACTGATATCTCCCCGCCTGCAGCAGCTCCTGCTGCTGCATCATCATTTATCCCCAATCGGTGACTGCGGAGGGACATCGCTACAGTCCCTGAGTGGCTTAAAGGGCGATCCATCAGCGGAGCTGTAACGTTTCAGGGTCTGGGTAAGTGACATACCTAGATGCAAAAATGGCGTGATGTGGCTGCCACGGACAGAAAAGAGCAGTGCTACAGAGGCACCCGAATGGGTAAGTGTATTTTTTTTTTCATTTCAGTGATTTTTTTACATTTCATGTGAATTCTCCTTTAAGTATTGTTTGTTTTGCATTCTTTAAAGTAGATGCTTATGCCCATTCCTGAATATGTGCGAGTAAGCATACAGGCTCGTAGACCTTCTATAAAACTTGTTTCCTGATGCGCTGACAAAGCCGGGAGTGGACACACTTAGAGTTCATTTACACAGATTATCTGACAGACTATCTGCCAAAGATTTGAAGCCAAAGCCAGGAGTGTAAATCTTAGGCTTTCCTTTATGACCTGATCACTGTTTATAGTCTGTTCCTGGCTTTGGCTTCAAATCTTTGGCAGATAGTCTGTCAGATAATCTTTCTGTGTAAATGGACCCTTACTGTGCCATTTTTGTTTTGAGATCAATAAGAGTCTGAATGCCCAGACACCAACCAGTCTTTTTTTTATTTATTTGAAATAACTATGCCCATTTACCTTTAGTGACTTTAAGCCTCTAATAAATATGTCCTTGGTAAACAGTGCTAAGCCAGCAGATCCTAATATTACTGAACTGTCCTAAGGTTAGGTCTAGCTCGTATAGACTCTCCTGAGCAGGTGATATGGAGATGTCTGCTGCATAAACTCACTGAAGCATTTATTGATCTCTAAACTTAGGGGCTTTTAATAGGCGATTTGTCAGGCTGTTGACCTAGTTAACGTTATCCTGTACAACACATGTAGCATTGCTTTTCCTTTGGGGAACCTCATGAGATTTTACGTACAGCTTTTAGGCTGGATGATCTTCATTTCTGCCGAATTCAGAAGCCGGCGCACCCACATGTTCTGTGCTGCCACTATTCAATGAATAGCAGCCCCAGAAAACTGACATGTCAGTTTTTCGTGCGGCTGGATGGAATCCCGGCCGGAGCATATACTATGTGCGTCCGCTCCGGCCAGGATTCCATTCATAAAAATGCAGCGTATGTTTTGCATAAATCCTGGCCGTTGTTGCAAACGGATACTTACCCCTTCTAGCCAAGTCCCGCTCCTGGAGACTGTCCTGGGACGGAAATATCCTTGTCGGAAGCCCGGCGCGCACTCTGCAGAGGTGAGTCCAAAGCCCATAGAGAATGACTGACTGCTCCATTTATTCTCTTTGGGCATCAGACTCCTCTATGCAGCGCACGCGCCGGGCTTCCAACAAGGATATTTCTGTCCCGGGACCGTCTCCAGGAGCGTGACTTGGTGAGATGGGGTAAGTATCCAGGGCTCTAGCGGGTCGGGCGGCTCGGGGGTGACATGTTTCCTTTAAGGTATTTTGGCACAGGAGTTGAAGAAATGTTGAAAGTTGATGCCCTTCATTTCTAAAAGTGAGGGTGGACCGCCATTTATCTTTGTGAGGTCTAGGCTTTTTTTTTTATTTTCAAAGCCATAACGATTTTGGACCTACCCTGCCTTCTCATAAAAGCATTAACAGGCAACACAATCCCATAAATGACCTTTCAAGAACACACATGTACCATATGTGCTTGTATAAAGTGATGACCTAATCTTTACTCTTTACCATCTTCCACCTCCCAATTTCACTAAAGATCTTAATCAAAACTCCCCTGAAAAACTAGAAAGCATAACAAAAAATAACATTGTTACTGTGCATTCTTACTTTTTTTTTTTTTTATCATAATTTAACCGATTTTTGTTCGTCGCCACAAAATATTGCATCTATATCCAGAACAAATCATTAGGGGGCAGCCACCAATGTCTCCAGGCTTCATTACCTCTAACTTTCTGTATTGTTGGAAATGGTTCTTGCCTTTCTGGGGTGTCCTTGGTCATCCTCTTATACTTCACTTTACAATATCCCTTACCTGTCCTCCACCCCCCCCCCCCATTCACAATGTAGCCTTCACAAGCATGGCTTCCCCTTGTCCTACTTGTCTAATCCTTTAGGCCAGTGATTTTCAACCTTTTTTGAGCCGCGGCACACTTTTTATACTTAAAAAATCCCGGGGCACACCACCAACCAAAATGGCACAAAATGACACTAAAAGTACATATTATACATATAGTTAATAATATAGATTCTAAATGTATTTATACTCACTCAGTGTGAAACCTGGGCCTGTTTTCTTCTCCCCCCTGTGCTTCTCTCCTGTGCTTCTCTCCACCATACTTCTCCCCCCTGCTTCTCTCCTGTGCTTCTCTTCCCCTGTGCTTCTCTCCTGTGCTTCTCTGCACCATACTTCTCTCCCCCCTGCTTCTCTCCACCAAACTTCTCTCCCCTGTTTCTCCCCCATCCCCATGTTTCTCTCCGCTGTTTCTCTCCCCCATCCCCAGGTTTCTCTCCCCCATTGTTTTCTCCTGTTTCACAGGGGCACCATAGTTTGGGGAACTTTCCCCGCGGCACACTAGTGTGCCATGGCACACTGGTTGAAAATCACTGCTTTAGGCTATGTTCAAAAATATGACTGTAATTTTGAGGTATGACCGTATTTTTTGTGGGTTCCATTGAAGTCAATGAGAAATTCGTCAGCAGTGCACACATCGTATAGAATAACGTCTGTAATTGATTACATGAACATGCTCATTATTTACCCCCTGCTTTTGCAAAATACAGGTGTTTTTTCCCCCCACCTATTTGCACATCGTTTTTCTTTCATTCAAAATTACCACTGTGTGTTAGCTTTTATTTTATTGTGTGAACATGGCCCAATAGTAAAACGTTTTTCAATGTTCAGTGCTTTCTTTGAAGAGACATAGTAGTATATGAAGACTTCTTTTCAGGCAGTTCTTAATGGGGGAAGAGAGCTCTCTATTATAAACACATTGCAGATAGTTTGCGTTAAAATTTATGTAAGAATTCTGAATTATTTTTTTGTCATGTAATTCAGAGGACTGTTCTAATGAGAGACGTCCTAAATACTATGTAAAGCATTAAAGCCAGTATTTTTTCTCTAATTTCAGACGACCTCTATAAACCCATTAGTTCACACTTTTTTTTTTTTTCCTAGCAGACTTTAGAGTTGACTCCCCTGAATCGGCTTTAGAATTCCAGTTGTGATTTTCGGGTTGGACACATGATGAGATGGTTTATGAAACGCCATGGCTTTGTTCAGAAATCCCACAGAATGCGTCGCTGAAGGAGCACTTTGTGCAGTGAACCGGAAGCGCTGATTGTGTCTAGGGATTGCTGTTAAAAGAAGAGATGAGGAATATGGAGTTATTGACCTCGGTGCACAATACTTTTAAATGCTTTACAATCAGCCCTGTGTTCAAGAAGAGACATTCTCATACAGGCATCAGAGAAATCTGAGAGATCTGGGCAAACAGCAATGAGTTGTTTCTTGCTGGCAGTGAGCGGCCTGCACTTCTGTCTGCGGAGAAGTCATTACAAAGAATTCTTTGTTTAACATTCCTCCTTCGCATACTGTAACTGCACGTTGTAGCATGTTGGTGCTCATCACAGGGTTTCATTTGTCTCTAGGACCACTACAATACTAGATCTGCCACTACACCGCGTTTTACAGCTTCTGTCCTTCCCATAAAGAATGGTCTCCTGCCGCTAAGTTGTCCGCCATTAGCTGGATGTGTGACGCTGCTAGTGGGCTTAGTCATCTTTTATCAGCTTCATTTGTGGACCTGTTATTATGGTAAATCTACTCACCCATAGGTTAGTCATGCCTTTAACAGAAATACATGCAAATATCACGTATGAAAAGCAGCCCGACTGTATATTTCATCTAGTCGTGTTTCCTGCCCACTAATCCGCTTTATAGAGGTGCACCACATATGTAAATGCTTTATTCAAAAATGATATATACGAAGCTGTAACATTAAAACCACCTGTTTAATAATGTGTAGGTCTCCCTAGTGGCATGAGAATAGCTCTGCCTCACCAGCATCAAGTCATGGACTCTATAAGACCTTTAAAGGAGTCCTGTGGTATTGGCCACCAAGACATTGGCAGTAGATTGTTCAGGTCCTGGAAAATGTGTGGTGGGATATGAAATGAGAAAAAATAATTTCAGCATGTCCTACAGATTGGCGCTATTGGATTGAGGCCAAGTTGCCACCTTGAGCTTGTTGTTATGTTTTAGCTTTGAGGCTCTGCCATTTGGGCATACTGTGCCATGAATGGGTTTTCTTGTTCTGCAACAATGTTCAGGTAGGTGATACATAAACATCTATATGAATAGATTTCCCAGCAGGACATTGCCTAGAGCATCACTCTGCTTTTGTCACCTTGCCTTCTGCCCTTAGGGCCCTATTCCACCGGACGATTATCGTTTGCATAATCGTTAACGATTAACGATCTCAAACGACCGCTATTGCGAAAGACCTGAAAACGTTCGGTCATTTCCATGGAACAATAATCGTTACTTATGATCGTAATTGCGATCGTTTCTCTTCGCTATTTATTCGCTATTGCGTTCGTATCTATTGCGAACGACCGAACGATGTCTTATTCAATGCGAACGATTTGCGAACGAGCAACGATAAAAATAGGTCCAGGTCTTATAAAGCGATCAACGATTTCTCGTTCGGTCGTTAATCGTTAACTGCATTTCAACCGAACGATTATCGTTCAGATTCGAACGATTTAACGATAATCTGAACGATAATCGTCCGGTGGAATAGGGCCCTTAGAGTTGGCCACTTTCTTCCATTGCACAATGGTCCAGATGGATTGTCATTGGCTTTTGGTAGGTGCGTTCGGTGGTGTACAACACCGCTGTCAAACTTGTGGCCCCCAACTTGTTGAAAAACTGCAACTTCCATCATGCATGGACAGCCAAAGCTTTAGCTGTTTAGGCATAATGGGCATTGATAGTTTTCAACAGTTGAAAAGAACCCTAAGCAGTCCGGGAAAACATGGATCCAGCCTGTGGTTGTATCCTTGTTCTCCAGACAGCCTTAGGGTTCTTTTCAACTGATAAACGATTATCTCTTAAATTCGAACGTTTTAACGTTTTTTTGCATGATGATTTTCCCGTGTGATAGGGCCCTTAGGGCTACATCCAATTTCTTTGGCCACCGATAATCAAACGCCGGATGAACCCCAGCGTGGTCCGGATTCCCTAATCCTTAGGGTGGTATTACACAGGCCGATGGGGGCCCGATAATACCTGTAAATGAGCAACGATCTTAAACAAGTTGCTGCAGGCACATCGTTACCGATGTCCTTGCAGCCCTTGCTTAACTTTATACAATACCTATCCACGTTCCAGGGCTGCTGCTGCCGTCTTCTTCTCCACGGGTCCTGCGCGCTCTAACTTCAGAGTGGCCTGTCAGCTGGCAGGCCGCTCAGCCTATCAGACCGGGACCGCCGCGGCCCGCGGCCTGTCACCTGACAGGCCACTCTGAAGCTAGAGCACACAGCACGCAGGGAGAAGAAGCCCGCAGCAGCAGCCCTGGAACGTGGATAGGTAATGTATATCGTCAGTCGCCGGCCGCACACTGATATTACATGTAGCGGTGCGTGGTCGCCGCCCGGCGAAAATAGGTCCAAACCTATATCAACGATCAGCCAATGATCGTTGTCATCGGCTGATTGTTGTATTTATTACATGGAGTGATAATCGGCCGATCCGGCCGATTATCGTTCCATGTAATAGTACCCTTACACTTGTCCATTTCCCACCTCCTAACATACAACCCTCAAGAACTGACTTCTCATTTTTTGAATAATATATCTCCGACCTAGGCGAGTTAATGGCGACGTAATTTTATTCACTTCATTTGTTAGTATATATATTTATTTGTGTGTATGTATATAATAAATATATTGCACTAGCCTGTAGGTCATCCGCAGTAATATATATACTGTATATGACAGGGCACAGCTGAGGTCATACACATATCAGATGCTTTAGGTAGTGAATGTGTAAATGGATTGCAGTGAAAATGGAATGACACCATTTTTATTTTTTTTTAAAACCTTACTTGAAGTCTCCATTTGGTCATGAAGACCTTGCTAAACGTAATCATTACTGTGTCCTTATTATGGATTAACCTTGGGTTTTTGCATCGTGTCATGTTTTTTTTTTTTTTTTTTTCTTGTTCATCCAGAAAAAGTGGATGAGCAGACAAAAATCTCGATTGGCTAGGCATCCTAGCTAAAACAGAAATTTGGATTAAAGTATCACCTTAATATTGCAAGGCTTTGATGTAAAATAATGAAAAGAGGCATTGAGAAAGATACCCTGTATTTCACAGCGGCCCCTTGTAAGTCGTGCTTAGACTTCTTCTTTGAAGGGACACTCATTATGGCTTCCTGTGTATAAGTTTAGCTTGATGATGGAGAAGTGTTGCCATTTTCTCTTTTGAGGTTTGTGGAAAGATGTTGTTTTCTTTAGCTATAAATGTGCTGGGAGGAGGATTTGCTGAAAATCAATCGCCCTATGTGCCTCAGTACCCATCACCACAAAAGTGACTGTTTGAAGGGGCAGTTGACTTTTTTTTCCCTTCTCATCTGTTATTTTTAGACAGTTGTCCATTTTGTACTCTTATTCTATTTCCTTGCCATTTAATATAGGGGCAGCTATCTACGTGGACTGCTGCACTGCATTCAGAGCCATCCTTTACAGTACACATGGACCATAGAAAACTGCGGGGGGGTTAAAGGGTGGGGTCACATATCCACAGCGGAAAGAAAATTAATATAGAAAAACAAAAAGAAAACTATATAGGAAAACAAAAGAGCATGATAAACTATAAAGCTAAATAAAATGTTGTACAATAATAATATAAAAAGTAATATGAATGGATAAAGCGAATCTGTACCCACAATCTTACCCCCCCCCCCCCCCCCCAAACCGCTTGTACCATTAGGTAGCTGCTTTTAATCAAAGATCTGTCCTCGGGTCCGTTTGGCAGGTGATGCAGTTATTGTCCTAAAAAAATACTTTAAAACTTGAAGCCCGTGCCAAACCGGAGTATCTGTGCCCTAACTTTGCACACCCTCTCTGTCATTATGAATGCTCCAGGCAGATTGCCTCCTATTCCCCACCTGTGGCAGCCCGGCACATGGGCTGGATCATTAAGCAGCTGTGCAATGTTCAGCATGGAGAAAATGTTCCAGTGGCATTCCTAATGATGAAGAGGGTGGGGAGGAGGGACGGAGGGGTGGTGCAAAGTTAGGGCACAGATACTCCCGTTTGGCACAGGGCTTCAAGTTTAAAAGTATTTTATTAGGACAATAACTGCATCACCTGCCGAACAGACCACAGGACAGATCTTGGATTAAAAGCAGCTATCCGAAGGTACAAGTGGTTTGGGGGGGTCAGATTGTGGGTACAGTCGCTTTAAATAAACATTTTAATATGATATAGCAGCCATTAATAATAAAGATTGATCCTACTGATCCCTTAAAGCATGAAAAATAGCTTGGAACAACCACTTAACAGGGAATTTTTTTTTTTTAATGAAAGCTTGTTCCCATCACCCCCATTTATTTCTATGTTGAATTCAGTTATGACGTATTATGATTTTCACCAGTTGTTAGTGTTGTATAGAAAATATAGTAATAAACACAAATGATCCTTGTATATTGTAATTATCCTGGGTAATATCCGCCCTTGAACACTATTATGTATTTTTACTTGCTTAGAAATTAACGCTGACTAATTTTTTAACTATCTCTTTATAGCAATTGGGATTGTTTTGCTGACGCGCTGCTCAGTGCTTTCCATAGGATGAGGTTAGGTTCTCCTCCTGTTTAGCCTCAAAAGGGCTTTAGTTACAGGCAAAAAAGTCAGCCTTTTATTCCATATGGGTCATGGAGTGGCCCTTTTTCTAATACCATTTTCTCAGTTGTGTTTGTGGTTATTTTTTTTATATTTTATTTTTTTTTTTGCAGCAAGAGCTATAGACCAAAATATGTTTTTTTTGTTGGAAGTTTAGACTTTTTTTGGGCCACCTAAAAAAATCAGGTCGATCAGACCAATTATTTTAAATGTATTTCTATCTTCAATGTTCAATTTGTACGATTCCATTGAAAAACAAATTTATATAATTTAGAAGGGGGGGTGTCACAATTATGAAAACAAAGTTTTGCTTTGTTAACACCCTCTTATAACTGGGCATGTGGTTGTGTTCAGAATTAGCCAATCACTTTAAGGGTGTGTGCACACTACGGAATCCGCGCGTATGACCTGTGGATTCCGTCGCTCGTACCCGCACGCGGCGGTGCACATTCCGCTGAAAGAATTGACTTGTCAGTTCTTTCGGCGGAATTCGAAATTCACCCGTGCATTGAATAGTGTCTATGGCACGGGTGGATATTTGCTGTTATCTTAAAACAACGGCTGTTGTATTGAAATATTGGCAGTTACTTACCATTATATGGCGGCCATCCACTCAATTTCAACATTGTGTGAACAGATCCTTTCTGTGATTTTAATCCACTCCTGGTTTTGGTTGCCATGAGGACCTGACATGAAGACCAAATGCTGCCTGAAATATACTGTGTGTGTGAACCCAGCCTAAGACTGTGTACCCACATTTGCGATGTTGGCCTGTATTCACACAATGTAATTTTGCTGCCATGTTTTTTGGACAGCTGTGATTTTGTGGTGATGCTATTATGGCAGTGATTATCAAAATTCTTTTTCCCCCAAAAATTCCCCTTGATGAAAAATTACATTGTGTGAACATAGCCTTGTGTTTCTATGATTAAAGCCTAAATGATTGTATGCTCTGCGTTTTGACTGCCTGGGCTTTGCTATGTGATTAGCATTACCAGGTATAATCAAATTGTTTAGAATAAGAAAAACATCTGCAATGAAGCCTGGTAGTGTTAAAGCCCAAACAGGTAATTCAGACATTTGGGGCCATTTTGTAGCCATAAACAAATGAGGGGGCAGGGAACAGCAAAAGAAAAAAGCGTCTGAAAAAAAACTGCATGGGAACAGATCCTCATGCAAAAAAAATGGCTGAAATTACAGACCAAAAGACTAAATAGTAGCATAGCTGTAATTGAAAATGTAAGACTAGATTCAATAAAACGCATAGATAGATAGATAGATAGAAACAAGATAGTCCACGGCACTCAGAGTTAACTGTGTAAAAAGGTTCAGTGATGTATTAAGTCTTCATAACACAGCACGCCAAACAAGACACGACTTTTCGGTAAGCTCACACTACCATTTTCAGATAGATAGAAGCATACTTACAACAATAGACTCAATAATAAAACTGTATGCAATAAGCCCCTAAACTCCTCTTATTGGGGGCTGCAAGCAGAGACAGTGTTTTATCATTTACCTCTGTGCAGGAACCAGGGAGTATTCAGGCAGCTTGACCCAAATTTATCACCTATTTCATATAACCAATCCCAGCATGTTGTATTTAATTTAGAATTATATTGTCATTTGTTGTGGGTTTTTTTTTTCTTCTTTTTACATTTGTACTATAGCAAGGAGTGGATAGAAAATAGAGCATTTTTTTATGTTGCAAGCGAACATATTCTTCCAGTAGGATTAATAATAAAAAAATCATATGGAATGTGCCAAGGGTTTTTGGACATGTACCTGCAGCCTAAAATCTGCCTAGTGTTGCTTTTTTACAATAAAGCAGTACATTGTCTCCATGTATTCTATGATGTTTAGCCAAATGCGCGGCTTCTGATCCCTCCTCCATCTCTAGTGGCATATCACAGTTGTTTTTTCCCTGTATTTTGCACATTTGGTTCTTGGTGTTCTCTGAGCAGGCAGCGGTGCTTTAACTATATGTAACAAAGGAAATGCCATAAGTCATAAAGTCATTTGCCAACACCTATAAAACATGGACTCATAAAGGCAACATCCGTTACAATAACAGGAACTCATTAGGATAGAGCTTCAGCAGGACAAGTAGATACAAGATATATTATGGAGTGTTCCATAACACTGAGATCATATGGATCATTTTGTGGCTTCTAAGTATGTTCTAAGGTGACAGAACAAGGAAATATTGGAATAATTTTTTTTATTTTTATTTTTTTTAAATCTAAACTATTTAAAGAGAACTCATCATGTTAAAAATGCCATCCAATCTGCGGGCAGCATGATATAAAGCAGGAGGAGAGCTCAGCAGATTAATATACAGTTTTATGGAAAAAGTTTCAAGCTAGGCCAAGTAGTCAAATGGGAGGTCCTGCTCAGTGATGGCTATCTCTGTGTAATCAGTGACAAGAGAGCTGTCAGTGAAGGGGTAGGACCGCCCACGTGACAACTTGGCCCAGAATGAGCAGAGGTTTATATGATTGAACTACAAGTTTTCATGGAATTATTACCACAAAATTCTACATCAATCTACTTCATTTTTTCTGCTCTATTACAATGCTGGTGAAGTGGAAGCATTCTCATGAAGACAGATTCCCTACTATGTGTTCTCCTGCCATATATACAATTTTTTTCTTCTTTTTTAGAATTTTAAACATTTTGTAAAATTGCATTCGTGAGCATTGCAATGTCAAAAACAAACCTCATGTGAACATGGACTAAGGCAGATGCTTGAGGATTAGCCAAACAGAGCTTTATTATAGCCGTGACCTCTGACATTACAGATGTCATAACTCATAGCGTACCATCCAGGGTTCACCTCTTCCTGGTTCTTGTCACTCCTCCTGTAATGTGAACCGTCACGGGCTCCACTAGAACTATGTCTCACTTCCCGGAGTCAGCGTTACCTTTATGACACTGCCGCTCGTCTCGCTCTGATGTCACATGACCTTAAAATGAGTGGAAGCATAAAGCAGCTCGTAAAAATGTCAGTGCATTACTTAACATATGTGGGTTTATGTTTTTGTAAAGACTATAAATATGGTAGATGTTATTACAACCCGTCTTCTAAAGTGTGGAGCAATGACTGTTTCCTAATAGAAGGGAAGATCCCCTTGTGGTTTAGTGCATAAACCCTCAGATACATGTGCTATAAACCTGATTGGGAGCTATGAGTGTCTATTACATAGATTTTACAAGCAGTGAATAGAAGCCAAATTTCCGATTTATACAGGAGTATGGTATTCTGGGATTTATCCGTTCACACGTTTTATATTGGTCACAATGAATTCACACCTGGTACAGGCTTACAGGTGACTGACGACTTTCAGGTTTTACAATTCCCCTTTAAATGATACTCACTTTTTCATTTTTTTTTAAGGGAGCGGCCATTTACTCGTCTTTTGAAGCCGAAATAGAAAAAGGAAGCGTATTAAAGGTCTATATAAAGAACGGAAAGCAGCAATGCTATATGTTCCTTTATAACCTTGGCAAGGTTAGCTACTGCATATAATGTAGGTCGAGTGAGTTCAGTGGAGTAGAAAAGCACATTTATTATTTATAGGACACAACCAATGCATACTCTAATGTTAGAAAGGATTTTTTACAGAATTCCTGATTCAGAGAACTGTCTAGCTGCCTCCCTTCTTTTTTTTTTTTTTTTAATTCCTTTAGAACATAAAATTGTCCTTTTAATGTGGAGGTGTCTATAGAGTATAAGATTTCCCAAGGTCAGATGAAACGTCAAATGTGATTCTGATTCAATGTGGGCAAGCAGGACATTTTATATAATTCCTTTACATTTACAATTGATCACTGGCAGGTGATCAACAATACAATCTTCCAATAACATATACCCATAATACAACTCGTACACCACCCATTCCCTGAAATCCAAAAGGAAATAAATAGGTCCCGAGATTCGATAAAAATTCAATATTTTCCTTTAAATTACGAAGCTTCACATGAAGTTTAGCTTGAAAGCTGATCAATTAGTTTTTGGACAACTATAAGTAGCAGAGTTGAATTTATTTTTTAGGATCTATTAGTAGACATTCTGGGATCTAAAGGAACCACTATGTAACATACATCTTTTAAACATAAAGGAACATATTACAAGAACATTTTAGGATATCTCTGTCATAATGGGAACAGAAAGCTTCTAAATCATTTGGGAAGACTATGGGTGTTCCATTTTCCAGTCTTAAAGGGGTTATCCAGCGCTACAAAAACATGGCCACTTCCTTCCAGAGACAACACTGCTCTTGTCTCCAGTTCAGGTTTGCAATTAAGCTCTATTCACTTCAATGGAACAGACTTACAAAACCCCACCCAAAGTGGAGACAAGAGTGGGGCTGTCTCTAGAAGAAACTGGCCATGTTTTTTTAGCGCTGGACTGTGTGATCCTTTGGTTATAAAATACCAGTTCTTGGTACTCCTCTGAGGTCCTCAGCCCATAATAAACTGGAACAATTCTGGAAATTGTAGACACAGCCCCACAACTTATTAGCTATGTATATAATATAATTTGTCTAGAATTAGAATTGCATATATTGGCATGTAAATATCTTACATATATTGTAGCATATTGGTACAGAAATAACTTCAGAAATGATTTGCATAGAAAAAGAATGAGAAAGGAAGAAAACATGGAATGAGTGAAGTATAAGGCTATGTTCACACTACATATATTTCAGTCAGTATATTTCATTCAGTATTGCAACTAAAACCAGGAGTGGGTTAAAAACAGAAAGGATCTGTTCACACAATGTTGAAATTGAGTGGATGGCCGCCATATAACAGTAAATAACTTCCATTATTTCAATATAACAGCCGTTGTTTTAAAATAACAGCAAATATTTGCCATTAAATGGCGGCCATCCACTCAATTTCAACATTGTGTGAACAGAGCCTTTCTGTGTTTTTAATCCACTCCTGGTTTTGGTTGCAATATGAGGACCACAATACTGACTGAAATATACGTAGTGTGAACCCAGCCTAACAAGGGATAAATACAGGGGTATGGAGGAAAGCTGCCTCTGCCGCCAGTAACCCTTTTATAATATGGCTTACACGTAAACAGCCTTTCTTTTTCTCATTGTGTAAACTTCAATCTAATGAACTCTAGTTACAGACTTTTTATGTTTATTTTGGCCTTAGACTGTATAAAGTTTTTCAGTGCATTAATTCAGAGATAAACCGCATATATGCCAAGGATTGGTTGAGGAATGTGGTTTACGACTATTTGGCCTCGCTTATGGTATTAGTGTTATTCATTGTCTGCCCGGTAACTGCAAATAACAACAAAACAACATGTTATAATGACATATTGTAATTTATACACAGGAGGTACTGTGTTCAGGACATGCAATACTGGCATAACAGGACAGCCCAGAGTTTCCGGATCTTTAGTCTACTACTCATACAGTGTATGACTGACAAACAGAAGGGACCAAGCATCAAAGTACTTGCAGTGCAAACAGTGGAAAAACAAACATTTAGGTTCAAGTCACTTTTATTTAGCAAAAATGACTGTTTTTCTACATGATTTATTGACTGTATTTTGGAAACGGGTAGCTTGTTACTTTACAGGCAAATACTGTAATTGCATTATATACAGCGCTATGCAAATTCAGCAGCGATTTATTGACTGTGCATTGAATCGTACAGTGTTTGAAAAAAGCTCTTACAGATTGTTTTCAAAGGATACTTTTCTGAAAGTATATTATTTTAGTAGGTCTCAGAGATATAGTGAACTTGGTTATTCAGTCCCCCAAGAAAAAAAAACAGGTAATGTAGCCCAAAATATTCGAATGGTGCCTTAATATTTTGCTACATGGTTCTGGAAAGTCCTCAAACTCTGAAGAACTGTTCACTGCTGTGCCAGATCCTGAGCAGGTAGTTCTCCTTATGACAATGGGCACAACAACAGCTGTTGCCCTATGTGAACATACCCTTTAATTGACTAATAAACCAGATACAGGGCATTTATAGCAAATTGTGGGGAATGATAAAAATTCTCACTAGTGTGTACGTCTGCGGTGCTGTATTTGCCTTATATCTTTTAGTACTTGTCTCCGTTGAGTCTACAGAACAAAAACCATGTGATGGGGCATTGATTATCCTCGGGTTATAGAAGCAGTCATCGTTCCTGTTTCTAGTAACCTTGCCTAACCTCATGATCTCAGGGCGTTAGACCAGCTTTCTATTTATGTTACTCCAGTAACCTTGGAACATCACTAAGATAAGAGGGGGGGGGAAGCCTATAAATCGTTCAAACAACTCGTGTTCTCTGGTTCAACTTTTGTGTGGCTTTATCCAAGTTCATTTTACTGGACAATAGGCTATATATATCTTTAAAGTGTTTTTCTACATCCTTTTCTTTTCTCTTTATACAATAAAATGACATGGTGACACATTGCCTATAGTAATTAACAGGGTGTAAATAGTGGAATAACATTAATGTAAGTATGCTATCATCTTTATTATTATTTTACAGGTTTTTAATCCAAACCCCAAGTTTAATAGAAAAGGAAAAGCATAAAGTAATACTTTTGTATCCACCAATGCTCAAAATACTGAACATAAAACTAAACCAAAAACTGCAAAGAGTGCCTTCTAAAGAGGTTCTTCGAGGAGCAGAAACGGTCCTGTCCCTGGCGCCTATTTCCACTCTCTGCTTGTCTTGGAAGTACACCTTGCGAGATGAGAGGGGGGTGATTGCATGTCATGAGCATTGCATGTGGAGAAAACCACGCCTACACCCTATGTCCTATAGCCGCACAATGTTGCGTCCCTCTATTGACTTTTTTCTGTTCCAACTAACAGATGAGTATTTTGCAGAAGGGACTGTTGTCTGTCCAGTCAGGATGTCCTTATAGCATACATGAAACAGTTTTTCTAAACTAGATGGCCCCATGTAGTGAACAGTGCAACTATGCCAGCTGAACATAATCAGGGCAGATTTTCACAGACCATCTTAAATATCCTATTTTTGTAATATTTTATTTACCCTCTAATCTAAAATAAACTTGTTCAGGTAACAGGCTTTCTCTTTAGGGTGCCTTTACACGTAAAGGATCTGCAGTGGATTTCACTCTGCAAGTTCCGCAGCAAAATCCGCTACGATTGCCATTTTCTGTGGCTTTACATACTTGCCGCTGATTTTTCATTCTGCTGCGAGAATGTACAGCCCCTTCCCACTTAACCTGGCAGCTGCCAGGCTAATACGTTACCTGCCCATGCTCCACTTGCTTCTCAGGCTCCTGGTTTCCTGGTTTCCCGATCTGCCAATCAGTGCACTGCCCTGCCACAGCCACTGATTGGCTGACTGGAACTTGGGCAGGAACTTGGGCATGGGCAGGTAACGTATTAGCCTGGCAGCTGCCGGGTTGAGTGGGAAGGGACTGTACATACTTGCTGCGGAATGAAAAATCCGCTGCGAGTATGTAAAGCTATTTAAAATGACAGGACATGGGGTCGCAACAGATTTCACCGAAGAATTCCTGTCTGAAGTAATGGCAACTCCATGTCCCTCTAGATGAATGGAGCGGTGGTCGACCAAGTGCAGTACCATAACCAAAGAAACAAGCGTGGGGTATAAAAAAGTATGCACATCCCAATGTAAAATTGTAATATACTTTATTGAAATAGCAGACTAAAAACAAACTGTATACAGAATGTAAAAACGACCTGAGGAGGGACACAATATCAACCCTACCTGACTAGGCAAGAACACGCTTACATGCCGTGTATTGCCTCCCCCAACCTTCTCCCCTCAATATCAGAAATTTAATGTTGTGTGTTCTTGCCTAGTGAGGTAGGGTTGATGTTGTGCCCCTCCTCAAGTCGTTTTTACATTCTGTATACATTTTGTTTTTAGTCTATTTCACTAAATTTTCTTACAATTTTACATTGGGATGTGCATACTTTTTTATATCTTAGGCTTTTTTCTTTGGTTAGGAATATATAGCTTTTGTAAAATAGTGTATTAGGTGAATATACATGCGTATTACCCAGGGGCGGATTAACTTTACCATAGGCCCCGGGCTGTTCACCAAGCCTGGGCCCCCCCACCCCACTGTAACTATGGCAGCACTAGCCTGGCGTTCATAGTACAGGACAGATAATGTCATGATGTCCTGATATGTGCAAAATTGCCATTAAAAAACTGATTTTTTTGCAAACCATGGCGGAAGTGTAACCAGGAGACAGTACACCACTGAAAGTCTTTTTGGGTGGTCATGGGCCCCCAGGAGCTCAGGGTCCCGGGCTGCCGCCCCTATTATAATCCACTACTGGTATTATCATTTCATTTAGAGCCTATGGAAATGCCTGAGCTAGCCAAGTGCTGTTTGTGTCCTTTGGCAGGGTATAGTCTTTGAATGGGGAAGTGGTACACATGTTCAATTGTAGCTGCATTTACATGGTGGGATATTTGGGTTGGGTTGGGGGAACCAGAAGTCGAAATTATACAGTTAAGCTGCCCACACAGATGACTTAGCTGTCGGACAACTCTGCCATAGCAGGTCAACTAAACATGAATGCGTATGTCAACAGGGTAAGGTGAGCCAGTGCAAGACAATAAACCTTTCCAGTTCTTCTTTACACCAGTGGTAGACATTGGATTGTTCTGCCTGTGTACACAAATTAAGTTCACCAGAAGTCATTGTGTAAATTGTTCTAAAGGTATCCATAAACTAGGCTCTGTGCGCTCTGTTCTGCACATAACTAGTTGTCAGGAAACTAGATCCATAGCCACGTTCAATACATAGCCAGCAATTTCATAACCCAAGTGATGTAAGTGCTGCTAACCCATGTATGTATGCTCCATTTCTCATGAACAATCCCGATTCTCCTTCATTGCATTGCAACAACTCATGTTTCCTATTAGTGCAAAAATTGTGCATTGTATCAGGAGATTGTGAGCTGGTGTCAGGAGATTTTTATTTGTTGGAGAATTCCACATAACCTTTGTTTAACATTGGTCCTCTGATCTGTTTATTAATGGAGTAAGAGGAAGGTTGCGTGCTTTGTCTAGAACACATTTGTACATTTGTTGAACTTTTGACTCTGGAAATTTTATGTTTGCAATGCTAAAAGTCCAATGTGTTTTGGCAGAACGGTCAGAGCTATGCCCAGTGTTAATGTAACCCCCTTTTTCAATAAATGCAAATAGATATTGAGCAACTTTATTACGGGTTCTTCCAGTTTTTCACTTTTTTTTTTTTTTCACTTAAATTTTTTACAGTCTTTACAAGCAGTTGTATATCTTTTGGATACGACACTTGTGATCACCCATGATGATCAGAGCTATTGATCTCAGTATAAACCTGATTCAGGAGTTTTGTAAACATTGTAAAGTTTATTACAGCCGTAATCACTGTACTACCTGTATTATGGAGGCGGAAACTTTCCATACTAGAATTTATGAATTCGAGCTATAAACTATTGTTATACTAATATTTCTATATTTTCCATATATTATATAGTTTCCATAATCTCAGGATATTAGAAATATAACTTCAGCCTGGTTCTTAGAAAGGGAACTCTTACCTGTAATCCAACAGTCTGTAATACATTACACAACAGGCTGCTCCAGATTATGGCACATGTAATTCCAACTGCTGTATTCTTAAAGAGGATATGACAGCAGACACGTTTTATGTTAAAAATAGCCTATAAGTATCTTAAGTGATACACACACACACACACACACACACACACACATTTTTTCATTTTACTATTTATACATTTTAAAATCCTGCAGTTTTCCTTCTGGCCACTAAGCCTAATATAAGCTGACACTTCCTGTTCTGTTAAGATCATCTATATCAGTTAGGGTACCTAGTCACCTTTATTGCTTCCTAGGCATGTTGTATGATTGGGTAGGGGCTGTTCCTGTTATGGCATTGGCCTAGATTTGCCTAGATTTGCTTTATGGTGTCTGGCAAACAATGGGAAGGTGACAGGAGAGAGATCTGTCAATTAAGGCTGGAGGTACGGGGAATCCCCTTAGAAAACCTCACTTGCTCTGGACAGTTCCTTTCTCGGCCAGAGATGTCAGCAGAGAGCACTGTCTGAATTAAAATAAAACAACACTTTCTGCAGGGCATACAGCAGCTGATAAGTGCTGGAAGACTTGAGAGTTTTAAATAGAAGTAAATTACAAATCTATTTAACTTTCTTATGCTGCGTTTACATGTAACGATTATCGTGCGAATTTGCCCGATAACGATCGAATTCAAACGATAATCGTACGTGTAAACGCAGCGAATGATCAAACGACGAGCGAGAAATCGTTCATTTTGATCTTTGAACATGTTCTCAAATCGTTGTTGATCGTTCGCAAAAAATCCGCAGACCGTTCCGTGTGAACAGTCGTTCGCCGATTTAACCAATGTGTTAGATAGGCTTTAGCGAACGCAAAACGAATTTCCATACGATATATCGTACCGTCTAAACGCTGATCGTTATGAAAAACACATCGTTACTTCGACATCGTTAAACGTACGATCGGGCGAATTATCGCTTCGTGTAAACGCAGCATTACACCAGTTGATTTGAAATAAAAAGATTTTCATAGGACAACGCCTTTAAGTAGTATGGCAGTACCCCAGTGATTGGATAGTGCTCGGTAAATTTCCTTACTGCTCTGTGCACGTTCTTGCATCAATAGCGAATAAATGGGAGTTCCCAAGTTATCTTAACTCATGCTAGGTTTGTTCTGCTAATACCAACTCTTTGAGTTCTACGAACATGACGGAACAGCTCAAAAGGGAAATCTGAATTGCAGAGCTGGAGGAAATATCTGTCATTTATATTATATCTTTGCAACGTTTCAGATAATGAGCAGAGTTAAAATCGGAATTCGGAAATGTAAGTTTGCCTTGATAGTTGTGGAGCTTTTGTATTTATGCTGCACATAGACTACATTACAGGAAATGTGGTGGTTTTTTTTGTTTTTTTCCCCCTGAGGAGAGCCAAGTAACCTTTAACCCCTTCACAAATCCATTTCTCTCACTGTGTGAATGTTTACGGTTTCCTCTCGCAGTGCTATGCACCACTTATCTACTATGTTGTTATCTGGGAATATGCATGGAACACACCTTTTGATTTCACTTCCGTATTGACACAGCTACGGGCTGATCCTCTATTATTGTATTATTTCGAGAAATTGTTTAGCGTAACATATTAAATTCAGAATGTTTTAAATATTGCTTTTCAAAGATGTCTATAGCCTTTATGGGTTAGCAGGGTTTAGAAGAGCATGGCTACTTTCTTCCAGGAACAGCACCACTCTTGTCCTAAGTTTTTGTAGATCATTCAGAAAAATATTGAACCATATTGAACCATATTGAGTGTATAGTGCTGTGCAATATATCTCTGCCATATAAGCAAAATAAACTTGTATGTGTGTGTCTTTCTGTGTTTTTCATGCAAAAAAAAATATTATATATTTATCTAACAGATGATAACCCCCATATGACTCTTAAGACCCCATAGGCATAGAATGTACATGTAGCTCACAGACTTTGCAGTGGTTGTATGCAGCTCTAATGTGTTTAGCAATAATTATTTTATAGAATTAACAATGGTTACAATGTGGGTGGGGTTGTGACTGGTTGCATAATTTTTTATTACTGTGTAAAATTATTATCTTTCTTGCTCCTATGTGTTATTACAAAACCAGCTTTGTTGTAGCTGTAGAATTTATTCATAAAGTATCTTCCAATTCCGCTATTTTTCATAAAAATTTCACTTTACTTTATTTCACTTTACTTCTTCAAAATATGATTGTACATATAGTGAGTGAGTCTTAATCTACATCCCCCCACCCCAAACTCACAGGTACATATATATAGCTGCCATAAAGTCCTTTCCTGTTATGGTGCTCAGGTTGGTCCTGATGCCTTCTTTAGAGTAAAACCCCCCACTCATTTGTAATCTGGAGGAGTGGTGTCAATGGGGCGGGGCCTGGAGCCTCTGTGCCCTAGGCCTGCAACACCTCTTGAGTCTTCTTTCCACCCTCCTTATCTTCAGCAACGCCCCTGGACGGGATTGTTTTCTCTGAAGCACTGATTGCTTTGGCACATGCGCACAATTTTAAGTACTTCAGAGGAGAAATCCTACACTGGTGTAGAGGAAGACGCCAGAGGTGTCTAAGGCCTAGGGCCTGGATGTTCTAGGCCCGCCTCATTGACACTGATCCTCCAGATTACAAATGTGTTTTTTACCCCAAAGAAGGCACTTAGATCAATTAAACCCCACAACAGGAAAAGACTTGATGGCAGCTAACCAATGGTAGCTGTAGTTTGGGGAGGTTCTGGTTGGGAACATACAGATTAGACTTTAAAGATAAATATTGAGGTGGAGATTTATCAAACATGGTGTAAAGTGAAACTGTCTCAGTTGCCCCTAGCAACCAATCAGATTCCACCTTTCTGTCTGTGAGTAATGAAAAGTGGAATCTGATTGGTTGCTAGGGGCAACTGAGCCAGTAGCACTTTACACCATGTTTGATAAATCTCCCATGTTTGATAAAGCTTCTAATGAAGCTGCGTCATAGAGGGGAGGGAATTCCCTCCCACTGAGGGCGGGACGGCCAACATCCAGTACTTGAGCACGGCCCGGTACCGCTGGATAGAACTGGGCCATACACGGGAACCAGGCCGCGGTTCGAAAAACGGACCGCGGCATCGGCTTCCCCATTGCGGCGCCGTTATATCGGTCTGTTAAATTCAAGAGGATGTACCTGGTGGTACATCCTCTTTAACACTGATCCACAATCACATGACTAGCGAGCTAGGGATTTTTCAAAGGAACTGATTACTTAATAAATGTCTAAAACATTACGTCCATTATAAAGCCAAATATGAGAAATTACAGCCTCATTTATGATCTATAAAAGAACTGCTTAATTCCCAGCATATTTTATGCAGCGGTTTCCAACATTACAATTTCCTGAGTGGAATATGCTGTTGGAAGCTTGGAGGAAGGCTAAGCTTATCTTTATTCCCCTAAGTCTTAAATAATTTATAGTGTTGATACAACAATATTAAGAGTCTGTCGCTGCTACAGGCCCCGGCTACAAATCTTTTAAGTCTGCCTCATATAATTTTCCAGCTATGTTGGCACACTTCAGTCTTCTATATTTTATAATCTGTGGTTCCAGCTGAAAACAAATGAAAGCAAATTCTATCAAGCAATGGATTTCTGGAGTGAGTAAAAAGCTCTTAACGGGGAGCCTACAACCTGGAGAGACGTGTAGCCTGCACTTTATCCTCATGACAGGGCCCTCTAATTGACACCTGGCTGTCAGGCCTCGAGGGTTATGGGATCTTTCACTTGGTTCTACCGTATAAAAAAGAGAAATCATGCTGTTGAAATCAAATAGATGTCACCCCCCCCCCCCCCCCCCCTTTAATTTAAGGCATTCTCCTGCTAAATGTATTTATTTCTAGTAATGTGGTGTAAGGTGTTGTCCAGGCTTAGGAAAACATGGCTGCTTCCTTCTACTCTGGTCCTTTGTTTGAGTTAGGTTTTTGGAGCTTTGTTCCATGAAGTTAATGGAGCTGAATTGTAAAACCACGCACAACCTGAGGATAGGTGTAGCGCTGTTTTTACAAATAACTTTTGCAAGTGTTTTTTGTAATCCGGGATAACATCTGTAATACAGCAGTTAGATAGAGGCAGCACTTAAAGTGGTATTCTGTGAAAAATTTACTTTATCTTGTAGGAGATCGCGGCGTGGGAGGAAGGGGTGCGACCCCTAAACCCCCTTGGCGATCTCCGTATCAGACCCCGCCGGCTTTGCTATGGGTTGAGCCCTGGGTCAGCACACGTCCTGCGGCTCTATTCATTCCTATGGAGCGACGGGAAGAGCCGAGTACATCGCTCTTCTAGCGTATTCGGCTCTTTCCGTTGCCCCATAGGAATGAATAGAGTCGTGGGCCGCGTGCTCATAACAGAGCTAGTGGGGTCAGATACAGAGGCTGGACGCACCATAATCTCCTACTTTTCCCCTGTCTTGTGGATTCTCCACCCTTGGTTTAAGGGCACAGTTAATTTTATCTGAAGTTTGATCTCAAATTGTTTATAAATAAAAAAAAATGTATATTTTTCCTTGATTTGTTTTTGCTATATTCCCCTCCTGCTGGCTAGAGTTGCTATAAAGTACTAACCATATTGTGACAGGAACAGTATTTCAGTGTGCAGATTTAGAACATATATAAACTATACTATGTGTGATCAGCTGTTTTTGTATTTTTTTTTTTTTTTTTAATCTGTTTATTTTTCAAATGTCTATTAGTACATTTTCATAGTGTGGTAAAATACTTGCCAAAATGCTTAATTTTCTTATAATTTTTTCTCATGTTTATGGTATGGATCCAAAAGTATGTTGGATAGTCTTCAGTTTCAGTGGTTAAGACTGAACAAGTGCCAAAGCCTAGTGGACCAAGCCCACTGTCCATCCCCTTTTCTTAAAGGGGAACTCTGGATAAGAAAAACTTGTTTTCTATTAAAAGTACATTAAAAGTTAAATATATGTGTCTATACAATGTATTACCGTATCTGTACGGTTCTGCCACACTGGTAGCTGATAGAAATCCAGGAAGTGAAAAAAAATGGCCCCTGTGCTAATCCACTACTTGTCTCCTGCTCCTTCTGCTCTCCCCCCTTAGGAGACAAATCTTCCATGCCTCTGTCTCACATTGTGTGTGTGTTTGCTGAGCACAGGCTGGTGATGCAGACAGCGGGGCAGGGTGTGATGTCACAGGAGGCTTGGCTGGATCCTCCAATCCCCTGAGTGATTCGCCATCTCTGACCAGCCAGAAGCAGGTGTTGCACTGATTTCTCTGATTGTGCAGAAGTGTGCAGTGAAATTAGGGCAGTACTGCAGCGTAATTACAAAAATGATGCAGTAACACGAGTATATGATGCTAAACGGCAGAGAGGATCAGAGCCTTATTGTGCGGCTCGACTTCAAACATAACAGATGCTTGATCATAATATGTGCGTGGAAATGGAAAGAAAAAAAAATTCAAAAAGGTTCTTTACTTTATTCCAATATCAGCGTTACAGGTAGAGAATACAGCGTGCTGTGTGGTGTTACAGGTAGAGAATACAGTGTACTGTGTGGTGTTATAGATAGAGAATACAGCGTGCTGTGTGATGTTACAGGTAGAGAATACAGGGTGCTGTGTGGTGTTACAGGTAGAGAATACAGCGTGCTGTGTGGTGTTACAGGTAGTAACAGTGCGCTGTGTGGTGTTACAGGTAGAGAATACAGTGTGCTGTGTGGTGTTACAAGTAGAGAATACAGTGTGCTGTGTGGTGTTACAGGTAGAGAATACAGTGTGCTGTGTAGTGTTACAGGTAGAGAATACAGCATGCTGTGTGGTGTTACAGGTAGTAACAGTGCGCTGTGTGGTGTTACAGGTAGAGAATACAGTGTACTGTGTGGTGTTACAGGTAGAGAATACAGCGTGCTGTGTGGTGTTACAGGTAGAGAATAGTGTGATGTGTGGGTGGGACCACAATGAAATCATAAATTACTGCAAATAATTCAGTAACACAATGAAACTGCAATGTGTGAACACAGCCTAGATGTTCTGCAACAGCTTTGGGCGGGGAATAGGCAGGGTGGAGGACTGTGATGGAACAGCTGAGGGAAAGCATTGCATTCTGGAACCTGTAGTACTGTGTACAACTGATTAAACCAGGAAGTGCAGAAACACAGAACAAACCGCCCCAAACAAATGGATTTTTGGTAGTTTCAAAAATGGTATAGATAGGTAAGTAATGCTTTATGCTTCTGCAGAAGTTTAACTTTTTTAACCTCTACCTGGAGTTCCCCTTTAAATGGTTGATGCGATTTCTAACAGCTTTCCTCCATTCAATAGCCTATGTCATTCTTAGCATTTTTTTGTAAATCACTTCATTTATGAACAATGACTCCTCGCCTTACGCAAAATGCTGTCCACTGCTGGGGCTGTATTGGAGATTGCTGTCCAGACCAGTTGGAGTGGCGTGGTGCTTTTTCTGGATGTACAGTAATACCTCTGTTCTCAAACTTATTGGTTCAGGGGAAGCAGTTTGAGAACCAAGCAGTGTCTTCCCATAGGAAATGTTGTAAATTTGTTTAATTGGTTCCAGCACCCACTAATAATTAACTATAATACCCATTTATTTAATTGGTAAGTGCTTAGTTTAATCACTACGGTACAGTACAGAACAGCACTATACTGTACAGCACATTATACGCAGAAATAGTTCAACAAAACCAGCAATTATAGTACAGTAGTCACTAAAGGCCCTTTTCCACAGCACGATTATAGGCCATTACGACTGATAAACGTCCCGTGGAATAGGAGGCAACGATCAGCCGACATCGTTCATGTCGGCTGATCGTTAAAGTCGTTTGTCTTTCAACATGTTGAAAGACAAACGACTTATATAGCAGCGATCTGCTGCTGTCACACTGTGGCACAGGAGCGGTGGAAGCAGACCGCCGCTAAATCCTATGGGCTGCCCGGACGATCAGCAATCATCCAGGCAGGCCCCCCCCCCCCCCCCCCCCCCCCCCGCAGCTCCCCCCGGACTCACCCTCTCGCTGCTGCCGCGTGGAATAGCGGCAGCAGCGTGCGGGGAACGAGGAGCAAACAAGCGCTGACAGCGCGCGTTTGCTCCTCATTGTCGACCTGTGGAATAGGGCCTTAACTCCTAACTCATCCTTTACTGTATAGTGCCCCCCCATCCCAGCACTGTAATAGATGGGAGATGGTGGTGCACTGACTGTACTACTACTGTACTGTACCTGCACTCCAGCCGTCTTATACAGTTCTTTACTGTATGTAAAGCCTCTCCAGTGCTAAATTGACCAGGTACAACCCACCTTCAGATACCAAGCAAAATTTTAGTTCTGAATTCTACTTTTGGGTAAATTTTTGTTTGAATACCGAACAGTTCAAGGAAGCGTTCAAACAAAGATGTGAGCGACTTCCTTTCCTTCCGTATCAGTCACATATCAGTTTTATATTAGTTCCATAAATATATCTGGGTTATCTGCTTATGCCGCTGATACAAAGATATCTGTGGTGGCGCCATATGCCGCTATTACACAACTGTATTGATGTTATCGGCTTATGTTGCCATGAAACATTAGTATAAGTACAAGTACACTAGTATAAGTACATTACAAAATTACAAAAATAAAATTTGTTGTGTCAATAGCTTGAAGTGTCTATTTTGTTTTCACTCTTCGGAGCTGTAAGCGGCTTTCACACCTTATTTATGGTGTATTTTACACCAATCTTCAACTTCCCCCAATTTCTATCCACTGTGTTTTACACCAGTTTTCACTTTCACAAAAAGCTTTTCACTGTTTTTATACATATCCTGTGAATCGAGTCCTTTCACATAACAAGGTCAGTTGTGGATGTAACTTTAGGAGCGGCTCATGTTAGGGGAAACCTATTGTAGGCATTTTGTTCACTTGCGTCTATCACCTATAAAACAGAGACGTCTTTCTTACTTAATGAGCCAAACTAATCATTTATGAGCCGCTTTGATCTTCTAAGACCTTGTGAAGTTGTCAATAGTCACAGTCAAGTGACACATATAATTAATAAAATATGAGGTTCAGTAAGGCTAAATACATTAACTGGGTTTTCCCCCATCTACCGTGTGTTGCCAGGTTTCCTGAGCTTTTCCGTATGTATAGCAGTTCCTTTTAATAGGCTCCTCCAGCTCCATTACATTCTTTTACAGACAGCTGACAATGGTATAAAGAATCGAGAAGAGGAAAACTGGCCACACACATAAGATAATGGAGCTTTTAGACAGAGAGCTTTATCTGACAGATTTTTGAAGCCAAAGCAAGGAATGGATTTGAAAAGAGGTGAAATCTCAGTCTTTCCTTTATGACCTGTTCTCTGTTTATAGTCTGTTTCTGGCTTTGGCTTCAAAAATCTGTCAGCATAAGTCAGCCGTCTCTTCTGATACTTATATACACACACACACACACACACACACACACACACACACACACACACACACACACACGCACGCACGTTGGACTAGATGATTGTCTGGTTTGGCCAACACATATCTAATGTGCATGGTTAACTTTATACTCTCCTTAGCAGTATTGTGCCACCCTTAGGATGGGCTCACACTACGGAATCCGCGCGGATAAGTTCCGTTGCTTGTACCCGTTTGCGTCGGCGTGCATGTTCATCCATGCCACAGACCCCATTCTATTGCTGGGCCGATTTCGCCGTCCGCCGAATGAATTGACGTGTCAATTCTTTTGTCGGATGGCGAAATCGGCCCAACCATAGAATCGTGTCTATGGCACAGGCAGAGATGCGTGCCAGTACGAGCGACGGAATCTGCCGGAACTTATCAGTGCGGATTCAGTAGTGTGAACCCACCCTTATACTAGGCACCACCAGGCTCTGGTGGTGATGGGGCATGTTGATATGTGACCTGCAGGCTATCACTGGCTTCAACCTTAGGTACACTTTAAGCCACAATCGCGGCAGTACCCAGTCATGAAGCAGGCTGACCCAATCAATGTGAAATTCCTTCTACCGCCTTAAGTTTAGGTATCCATGGTTATGACCATGCTGAGTCGGTATTGCACATGTCCCACATTGCGCTGCTGTTCTCACAGCGTCTCTTCGCACTGAAGAATGAACATGTTCATTCTTCAGCGCGGACAGAACAGGAGCCGGCGCCTCCATTCGGAATTCCGCTAGTTTTGTTCACTGTGAACCCGGCCTTATAAATAGATTATAGGTTATTCCCTTATCACATTGTTTCCTTATATTTCCCTATGATTCCTTATCTAATAAGCTTATTATAAATCTCCTAGATGTGATTTAATATTATTTGGTTGGGTAACCAAATATTCTGATGGTTTTATGCGGTAGATTTGCGCTATTTAAGAATTTCTCAGATTATATAATACTGTATCTTATTACAATATATATGAACAACAACACCCATGATTCTTCATCTGCTTTACTTGTATCGTTGTTCCTTTTTACTTCATTTGTGGCTAAACAGGGTGAGCAGTTGGCTATGGCTTAGTTTTTGCACTTACATCTTTATATGATAGACCTTTTATGAGTGATCGGGTGGATATTTATATACTTCATTACTATTCAAGAAGTTGCTTATAAGTTATTCTCGGTGTCCCCCAACCAGTTGTTCTCCAGATGTAAGCAATCGTAGGTATAAAAAGTTTATGTAAATGGTCAATCTGATTAAATTTGGACTTGATCATAATGTTAATGTTTTATTTTGTTTTTTATATTTGTGGCAGTTGCACTACAAAATTCCAAGAAAGATGGCAATGGAATCAGCGACAATCGAAGGCCAATTAAGATGGGAGAGGACTTGCGTTTACTGGAAGGAGAACTTCTGTTACAGGTATGGGAAACAGTGATCCATTTAGAGCAATTGTCTAGTAAATAGTTTCACCCACTTGGTGGTGATGGTTCTGAAATGGCTACATTCGGAAACAAAGATGGTTTCAAAATGAAGAGAGTAGAATACATTATCAATAGGAAGATGCTGTTTCTATGTAGAAAAAAAAGTCTTCAATCAACCGGTGTCAAAAGGTTATACAGATTTGTAAACTACTAAATCTAAAAATGTAAAATTACTTTAAATAATAATTTTTTTTAAATCCAGTACTTATTAGCTGCTGTATGTCCTGCAGGAAGTGTTGTATTCTTTCCAGTCTGACAAAGTGCTCTCTGATGCCACCTCTGGCCATGTCAGGAGAGGTTTTCTGTGTGGATTTTCTCCTGTTCTGGACAGCAGCTGATAAGTACTAGAACTGGTACTTCTTTTGTTGTGTTCTATTCCCTTTGTATCTTTATCTACTGTTAGTCAGTCATGTTTTTGACCTTTTTAATACATCATACATTTATCCATATAAATCCTTATCAAAGAAAACACCAGCAAGACATGTCTTACCACATCTTTACTTGGAGAGGAGTAAAAAAGACAAAAAAAAAGCCTTTACATACCTGTCTGCTCTCAATCAAAGCTCTGATTTTTTTTTTTTTTTTTTTTTTAAATTACTCCCATGATGCCCCTGAGCATTTGCTGCAGGCTCAGATGTTCAGTGGACATCATTGGAGCTTTTCCACTGGTGGAATTTTGGAGCAATGGCACATAGATGGGGGAAGACAGGTCACCTTTGTCCTCCTTTTCCCTGCCCCTCAAAAAATTTACAAAACAATTGAAACCCCTTAATGTCTCATTGCTGTGAGGTTTCCATCCCACCATGGAGCTTTTCTTCATACTAGTATAATGTTTTTCCCCCTCCCATTGTGCTATTCTGTTTCTTTACTACATCCTGAGCAAACAACACTTAAGTGTGTAGGTTATTTTTTTTATATAGTAGTCAAGGCTCATATTTGGCAAAAAATGAAATTAAGACGGGAACAATGGATTGTATGGGTCCCTTTAGACTTCTCCAATGAGCCACTCTGGTACATGTTTCAACAATTATGAGTTGTATGTCATTAAAATATATGGTTTATGGGTACATTTTCTTGTGATGGCCACA
The DNA here is from genome assembly GCF_027789765.1 of Dendropsophus ebraccatus. Classification (NCBI taxonomy): domain Eukaryota; kingdom Metazoa; phylum Chordata; class Amphibia; order Anura; family Hylidae; genus Dendropsophus; species Dendropsophus ebraccatus. The sequence continues at coordinate 177,145,364 of NC_091455.1, forward strand.
TCAAAGAGTAGGCTTTCCTTTTATGAAGTTCAAGAAAGCCGTTGCCCGTCCTCTCCTACCCGTGTAGATTCGCTCAGTATGGTCGCACTGTATCAAAGACTTTCAAGTAATTAAGGAGATTGCAGTTTATATTTGTCCTTGACGCAGCACACATTAGTTTTAACTTTTTTTTTTTCCAATGACTTCTTCATGGAAGTGGTTACAATAAGCAGCTTATTGTAAGTAAATTGGCATATTTAACAGGGTCATGTGCCCCTGGGCAAGTTTAAAATGAAGAAGATTGCTGCTTTCTAAGTGGCTGCCGAGTTTTCCGAAGCTTTATGGGAAAACAAGACTATATAGATCATAGACTCTGTGGTCATTAAGTGGTCTGGCTGTCATAGACACTGAGGGGTTTTAAAGGTCTTCTGGATGGAGACTACATTTACAAGATGTCTGCTCTTTTGCAGACTGTGATTTTGATGCTAACTAAAACAATCAAAAAATGTATTTCTGCAGCTTAACGTTTGAAGCAAACCATCAGATACACAAAAAGAAAATCCATGTCACTACTAATGGGAATTCGGGATCAACAAAGTTCTAGAACAATGGTATCCATTCACGTATCCATGTAACTACATCCTCAGAGCATTTTAGTTAAATATGTGGAAAAAGTTAATCCTTCAAACAAAAACATAAAAACTATTGCAAAGTTTCAGCCCATGCAGAGTTTTTTGCTAAAGATGTACACCTTTTTATATGGAGAGATAAGCTTTTTATCACTTGGTTAATTTAAATTCCTTGTGGATGCAGTTACATGCAGGGGCGGACACAGACTACATAGGGCCCCTGTGCAGAAAACTTGCCTGGGCCTTCTCAGCAAACCATGCCACCACATTCCTGGCTGCCCCCCATCCCTACACTACCCATCCTGGCTGCCCCTTATCCCCACACACAATACTCCAACCGGCCCCCGCAGTGGTCCTCCAGGTCATCAGGATGCTGCGATCGCCAATGTATGACCGTCAGGTGACGTCACTGGTGCACGCGTCCCAAGACAGGGCAGGAGAGTGTCACCACTGCTCACATATCCAATAGACGATTGTGGTATGTGGGGCAGGGCCGCAGCTGTTGGCATCTTGGTGCTGGTCGGCCACAAGTGGCAGGGATGGACAAAACATATCACCTATGCGGGCTAGGTTGAGGCTCAGAGTCCGAGCCTGAATGTCCCCTCTGTTTGCCTGTGCCCCTGTGCAGGGGAATCGGCTGCACAAGTGATATGTCTGCCACTGGTTACATGTTTTACAAAAATAATAAATTGGTGCACTGTTCACCTATTGTTTTGGTCTTTCGCTGGGGTGTATGTTGTGAGAATCCCCAACATATTCTTCTAAGCTGCAGCTTATCCCACTTTAAAGGGGTTGTCCAGGGAGCTGGCCAAGATTACTGAAGGCCTTCTGCTTCCCAGTGCTCACTAAGGGCGGGTTCACACTACGGAATTCTCGCGGACAATGTCGGCGGAATTCCGTCAGCTGTTCGCCCGCACATCTGGGCGCCTTTCCGCCGGCTCCAGTGTCATGTCACTTCTTTTAGCGGATCGCAGAATACGCCGGCCCATAGAATGGTGTCTATGGAGCCGGCGGAAAAGCGTGTGCCCGTGCGGGCGAACAGCTGACGGAATTCCGCGGACATTGTCCGCGAGAATTCCGTAGTGTGAACCCGCCCTTAGAGATCCCAGGTCCTAAAAGTGAGTGCCAGGGAGCATAAAGCTTCAGCCATCTTCTGTGCCCTGGACAACATAGACTCACAGATTGTTGGCAGAAAAAGACCTCTGGGTCCATCTAGTCTGACCTTTTTAATATTTCCATTCTTATCTTAGGATAGATATATGTTTATCCCAGGCAGGTTTAAATTCTGTTATTGTAGATTTAACAACCACCTCTGCTGGAAGTTTGTTCCAAGCATCTACTACTCTTTCAGTAAAGTAATATTTTCTCACGTTGCTTCAGTTTTTTCCCCACAACTAACCTCTGTCTGTGTCTCCTTGTTCTTCAGTTCAGCTTTTTATTAAAAACACTTCACCTGTCCCCTATTTCGCCTTTTAACATATTTAAAGGTATCTATTGTGCCCCCATTGCCTTTCTTTCCTCCAGACTATACAGGTTCAAATCCTTGAAGGGAAACAAGCAGCAGTTTGACGGCTCTAACCTGCTGGTATGTCCCAGCTGCGCATGGGGCGCTTCATCCTCTGTGCCATTTCTGTGCAGTTTGTAGTTAGATTCATAGACTAATAAGGCGGTTTGGTCCAGTGGGGGTGGGATTACCACCCCCATAGTACTGATCTAGACCGTCCCGCTGATGTTCAGTAGAAGGGGTAGGCCGGTCGGGGGTACCCACCCCCAGTACGCCAAAATGCTTTATTAACCTACGGATTTAACTACAAAGTGCATTGACAAAGCACCAAGGCTGAAAATAAGAAACGTACCCTAATCCTCAGCGCCTCGTGCACAATCAAGACATATCAGCATGTTAGATTCGCCTAACCTGCTGATAGTTTCCTTTTAAGTCTTTCCTGATATCTTTTATGCCTCACGCTGTCCAGCCCCTTTAAAAGATGCCTTCTTCTAAAAGGAAGCCCTTGTGAATCTCTGATTGAAGTCTATATGATTACATCATTGGAGCTTTTCCGGAGAAGACATTTGGTCATCTCCTTTTCCTTTGTAAGCTCCCTCCAGAATGGTAGCACTCGTAACAGCCACCCAACACACGTTGTAATGCAAAATGCCTCTCAAGTGTCCGTCTGCACTACCAAACCCTCAAACAAGCTCACGAGAGAACAGGCAACCTCTTAGGGTATGTGCACATAGACATATTCTGCCCCGTGTGCTGCACTGCACCGCGGCCTTCTGTTCTGTGCAGTTGAAGTCAATGGGAGCCTTAGAATGATGCGGTGCAGCACTGCACACAGGCGTGGAATATGATACCGCATGGTTTTTATATGGAAATTGGCAAGATTTCTGCACCAAAAAACTGTATGGACATGCCCTTACTGCTTCATGTTGCATTAATGTATCTGTAGGGATCTATGACAAATGCCTTACATTCACTCTTCTCTCACCCATAAGTTTATTTTGTATCCATTTAATAACTATGCATTTTTATGCCATTGTGTAGTCTACTGCCCTTTTCTGTACACCGGGTGGAGGCCAGAGGGCAGTGTTTTCACCTCTCTGACAATGTACTTCTCAATGCTATGGGCAGCAAAGACCACCTCAGGTCTCCATAGACTTCTGTAACACTTTCTGACCCCAGTTTCATACCGCAGTTTGTTTCTGTTGGATTTTCTATTCTTACCCATATGTAAATGTGGCCGAAGTTTAAGACGTGTAATAAACATAGAACAGACAATCTAGAAAGCGTCTCTTGTTTTTGTGGCCATGGTTAAATGTGTCGGTATCCATAGTAGTGATAAATATTTGTAGCAGGTCTTTTCCCACAATGCAGCGGTCTCTGGTTTGTGGTTGGGCACCTCTTTTGTTCTTTTTCCAGTCATTTGAGGAATGTGTCCCATTAACTAGGATCCATGGATGTTTCGTCTTAAAATGACTGTATTCTCAATTCATGAAAATTGTGTCAGACACACTTAAAAAAGCATGAACATTGGCCACGCTTGGAGACCGTTTCCCGTGCATGAAAAACTTAACATTTAGGTACTTTTAATCGATTTTCTAGTTTCACACTGAAATCCTCCACAGTCATCTCTAAAGACTAATAGAAATGACCATTGTTCTAGTGGTATGGATTACATACAAGTGTATTATATGGAACAAGTGCTACAGTATATAGCACCAGTGAGAGCTTCTATATGCTCACATGACCTGCTCTTTCATCTTTTCTGCATCTAGATGCTGATGCTTTCATATACAATATATTGTATTTTCTGGCTTATAAGATGACTTTTTAACCCGAAAAATCATCTTAGAAGTGTGAGGTCGTCTTATATGCAGGGCCGCATCCACTTTGTATGGGGCGACCAGTATAAAAAACAAACAGTTAACTCACCTGGGGCCTGTTCCCGGCAGCCGCGCGTCTCCTGGCCTGGATCTCCGAAGCTCTCCCGAGCAGCCGAGTTTCTCATCGGAGAAGCTCTGCTGCCGTGAGATCTTCGGGAGAATGACAGAGGCTCTGGAAGTCCCCGAAGCCTCTGTCATTCTCTCAGCTCTCCCGGCAGCCAAGTGTCTCCGAGCTTCTCCGACGAGACGCTCGGCTGCTCGGAAGAGCTTCGGGGATCCCCGGTGCAGTCAGTGTTTGTCCCACTGCCTGCGCCGTGAATGGGCTAGAAGATGCGCGGATGCCAGGAACGGGCCCCAGGTGAGTTAACTTTTTTAATTTAGCTGCGGTTAACCCCTGCCTGACCGCAGCAGGGCTGCAGTCAGGCAGGGGTTAACATTTTCTAGAGTATAAGGCGAACCCTGACAATCATCTTAAAAGTTACGGTTCGTCTTATACGCTGGAAAATACGGTAATAGTAACATAATGTAATGTATTGTGTATTGTACCAGCCCAACAGCTTGTACCATCAGATAGCTGCTTTTAATCCATGACCTGTCCTGGGGTCCGTTTGGCAGGTGATGCAGTTATTGTCCTAAAAAACAACTTTTAAACTTGCAGCCCTGTGTCAAATTGGCGTGGCCTAGTGTCTGTGCCCTAGGCCTGCGACGCCTTCCCACCCTCTTCACCATTAGGAATGCCACTGGGTAGGATTTTCTAGGGCACAGATATTCTAGCCAATTTGACACAGGGCTGCAAGTTTAAAAGTTGTTTTTTAGGACAATAACTGCATCACCTGCCAAACAGACCCCAGGACAGATCTTGAATTAAAAGCAGCTATCTGACGGTACAAGTGGTTTGGGGGGGGGTCAGATTGTGGGTACAGAGTCACTTTAAAGCGATACTGTCACTAAATAAACCTTAGATATGTCGCATAGACATGCCAAACAGTAGTCCCAACGTATAAAATCAAGGAAGTCCAAAAGCACCCAAAATAGGGCAAGAAACGTCAACGCTTTATTGCATTATCCAGTTTTTTGGTTTTCGTACTACTTTAGGTGCTGTTGGACTTCCTTGATTCTTTATGTCGTACAGACATGTAACAAAGTTAAGGTTATTTGGGGCTCTGTGCTTGGACCCCATCCACTTGTTAGATATATCATAGTCAAAGCCTCGACTGTGGGCTTCACTCCTCAGATCTACGCTCTATCCTAACTGCAGGATACAGTTTCCATAGACCTGCAATGGAGCTCATCACCTGCAGTCACTTGAATTATGTGCGCAGCAGCTATATCCATCTGAGGGGGTCTCCCCATTGAGACTCCAGTCAATACGTTTTTTTGATGTGTCTGTGCATTGGAAGCTCCAGCGGGCAGCTGATTGTTGGCCTGAAGTCTGGAAACCCCTTTAATAATATGTTATTAATTTCTATTCTTACTTGCTCCTGCAAACCTTTCCCTTTGTCTTTATTGTCTTATATTCTGAAATGGATGATGTTTTATGTCTAGACATAAGCACTTCTGTAATTGTTGCTTCATGCTGGGGAATCTTAACTACCTTGGCAAATGATTATATTCTGTTCACTGAAGCTATAGACGTAGTTACAGTACATTCTGATCAGCTATTTAATTTCCCAAACAGCCCAGCTCCAAGTTACAAAGTAAAAGGCAACCCTTTATACAAGCTGTACGTCTGTTTAGCAGTGTAGCCTATTCTCTATCTGGCAGAACAGCCACCATCGGGTTGGAGTCAATTTTCCTTATTTAAAAGGGAAAAATTATGGCCAGACTTAAAATCTGGCAATCGGCATAAGTCCCCAGATCAACAATCCTGTGCCAGTAATCTAGTCTGCGGCCTGTAATAGGTCTAGTAGTCTAGACTACAACCTGTAAAATATTGTGTGGATGGCCGCCATTTAAATTACAGCTGCTATTTCAAAACAAAGGCCGCTATTTGCCATTAAAGACCAATAAAGAAACAACTGAACCTCTGACATATTATAATAATGATATGTAAATTTTATTGTTAAAATTACAAACAAATGACGAAATAACAAAATACATACACAATGAACCATGGCTGACAAAAAATGTTAAAAACGGAAAACATACAATGAGGGGGCTGCTGCAGGTGGACACAAGTAAATAAATAAGTAGTTAAATAAATAGTTAAATAAATAAATAAGTGAATAAATAAATAAATGGTAGGCTAAAAGTGCTGAATATAATACCAAGAGAACTATGCGTGGATAATATATGTTGGATAGACTAAAAAAGTGCAATAATTAATGCATAAATCTCAATAAGTACAAAGGATTACTAGATATCCTACCATAAACAATAAGAATCAGAATCAAGGTGTCCACCGGCGGCCCCCACCCCAACGCACGTTTCGGCGTAGCCTTTTTCAAGGGGTACCTATCTGCTGGAGGGTCACACTATAAATACCTAAAATGCCACTAGGAGGACCAATCACCCACCTGCCCCGCATGTGTGGTGAATTGCATGGAATCGATGCGAATACCGCTTCCGGGTGCGACAGACGTCCGCGCAAACGGCGCGATATGATGACGTCGTCCATATAGCCGGTCACATGACACGCTAGTCACACGTGACACCTACATGACGCGAACACGCGCCGGTCACATGCACAACGTGGCGACGTCCGAACATGGTGAATCACATGATATGCAGATCACATGTGATGCCCGTGTGACGCGGACGTGCGCCGGTCACGTGGTAAAAGTACACAGCGTGCCCGCGCGCATGCGCGTCACACCGGCAGAAAGAAGAATATAGTCTGCTGCCATCTACAGACAAAGCAGACACATAGCAAGTGGAGAATAATACAATATAATAGCCAGTATATGGACACAAGAATCAATGGGCCATCTATGTTTAAACATGTTAAAGGATATACAGACAAATGGACAAATGGACAAGTGCAAAAAGAAAAAGAAGGAAAAAATGTATAAAGGAAAATATATATAGCTGAAGAGTAGTAATAGAAAATAATACAAAGATTAAATACATAAATAAATAATAATAAAAATAGTTGAGGAAAAGATAAAAATAAATATAAATAAAAATAATAAATAAAATATGAGAAATATAAAATCAATAAATAATCAAGAGAATATATATTAGAAAACATATAAAGAAATAAACAAAAAATAAAAAAATAGAAAAATATAAAATAAAAAATAAATAATAATAAATAAAAAATAAAAAATATATATATGTATATGTGCAAAAAGAGACAATGAATGAGTGAATAAATAAATATATGAATGAATATTATTAAATATTAATTAAATATTAGTACATAAGTACATCACCACCCAAATACCCAATGCTAATATAAGTAAATAAATAAATGAATAAATAAACATAAAGTGCGAATATGTAATATAAGAAGAATTAAATATACATAAAACATAAAACATAGACACAACCTCGCTGGCCATAATATATATAGTGCACGTACACACAAAACATATATACACAAAAAATAATAATAATCAATGAGAATAGCTGATGAAAAATAGTTAAGAAATAATTATAAGAAGAAAAAGAAAAAGAAAGAAAGAGAAAAAATATATATAAAAATATATAAAAATAATGAATATGTAAAGAATATATGAATATATAAAAAAAGAAGAATATATAAAATTTAAAAATAAAAAAATGAAAAATAATAATGGAAAAAGTAAGGTAGTGAACCTGATAAAGAGAGAGAAGCATGATTGTGAACCAGAATCTGTAAGTGCCAAATAAACATACAATGACAACAAGTAAACAGCATAACAGATGAGATGATAATCAGTGATCAAGTGCCAAAAAGGTAGAAGATACATACTGTACAAAAAAGTGATAAGTGATGAAGATAATGAGTGATAAAGTGCAAGTGCAAAAAAGTGCAACACGCGTGTACTACAAAATATAACACACCTTCTGATAAAGCGATGAAATAACATCACGTATCAGAGGAGTGATGTGAAAACCGTGTATACAAAATATGTAATAAAAAAGGTGCATCACAAAATGCAATGGGTGTAAAAAAATTAGTAAACACAAAACAGTTTAGATACAACGAAAATATCTGTATATGTATGTCGTCCTATATACGACCAGCGAGGCCCCAAATGAAAAAATGTACACAATATGATTATACAACAAAGACAAGAAAAATAGACGACCCAAAACATGTTAGCAAAAAAAGGTGGTTTGACAAAAAGCAACAATAATGTAGAAAATCACAACCGTAGAATGAGCGTCCACAATGGTCAGGTTATACAAAGGTGTAACGGTACTTAAGAGAAGTCCATGTAGGAATATCGCAGCAGATGTATCCCATAGTATAGAGGAGTCAAGGGGCGATGTGATGGACGGACGAAGCATGGCAGAGACGAAAGGACTCACAAGCGGCAGATGTAACCAAATGTTTACATGACAAAATCTAGAAAAATCACAAAATTATAAATTAATAAAAATAAAATGAAATAACAAAACACAATACAAATGTAACTATTAAAATTAAAAACAAGACCCACTCCCGGGCGCAGCGGTCAGAGAAAAGGTGCATAACTCAAAATTTCGTTCAAGCCATTGGGAAAAACAGTCCTGAGTTTCCAAATCCATCGACTCTCACATTGGGCGAGGCGTTTTGCGTAATTGCCTCCTCTCAGTCCCATTTGTATTCTGTCAATGCCTCTTACTTTGAAACCCGTGGGGTCGCAACCATGAAAGCGCCAAAAATGTTTTGCCACGGGTTTCAAGCCCTCTGGACTCTCCATGTCTGAAGCTCGTGAGATATCCCTCACATGTTCTCGGACTCTCGTCTTTAACTCCCTAGTCGTAAGTCCGACATAAATTTTGTCACAGGGACATGTTGCATAATATACCACCATCTTAGTTGAACACGTTATATGTTGTGTGATCTTGTAATTACGTTCACCTGAACTATCCAAAAATTCGGTTGCCCTCTCCATGTTAGGACAGGCAATACAGTTGCCACAGGGAAAAAAACCCCATTGAGGACCCTTGGACCCAAAAATCTTACCTGGAGGTTTTGCTTGATGTTCGCTCTTGACTAGGATGTCCCTAAGGCTCCTAGCTCTACGTGCAGTAATTGCTGGTTGAGGGGGTAAGTAGACACGAAGTGTAGGATCTGCAAGTAGAATAGGCCAATGTTTAGCCAGACAGTACCTCATTCGCTCCCATTGACAATGATAGTTGGTAAAAAATCTCACCACTGTATCCGATGATTGATGACTGGCTGGTGATAGAAGTGTGTGTCGAGGGGTATTTTTGGCCCGTACATATGCTCGTTTTAAAGATCGATGACTATATCCACGATTCAGGAAGCGCTCCTTCAATTCTTTTGCTTGTCTCTCGAAGTCCTCAGTGGAGGAGCAGATTCGTCTTATACGGAGATATTGCCCCACTGGAATGGCTCTGATCGTGGAAGAGGGGTGTGAAGATGAGGCATGCAGATATGAATTCGCTGCAGTTTTCTTCCGGAACACATCAGTCTGTATGTACCCATTAGTGTCTCTGCGGACAGTAACATCCAAAAAGTCAACGGAATCATGACTATGTGTGTATGTGATTTTGATGTTACGGTTATTATTGTTCAGATCTTGAATGAACGAATGTAGTTGATCCGCACGCCCTGCCAGATCATGAAAATGTCGTCGATGTAGCGCGCCCAAAAAAGGACGCGGTCCATCGACGGCAGTCCATGATCTGACAGGAACAGGTCCCTCTCCCACAACCCCAGGAACAAATTTGCATACGAGGGCGCACAAGACGCCCCCATAGCAGTGCCCTGGAGCTGTAGGTAGAGGGACCCCAAAAATGTAAAGAAATTGTGGGTAAGTGTGAACTGAAGTAGTTGACTTACCAAATTACCCATCCGTCTTTCGATGGAACTGCTCTCCAAGAAGAACTCCACAGCGGCTATGCCGTCTTCATGTCTTATACTTGTGTAGAGAGACTCTACGTCACATGTAACCATCAGCATGTTGTCCTCCAATTGGATCCCTTCTATTTTACAAAGGAAATCAGATGAGTCCCTAACGTATGATGGCAAATACTCCACAATTGGTTTGAGCAGATGATCTATATACTTACTCACATTTTCAGTGAAACTGTTGTTCCCCGAAATTATCGGTCTTCCCGGCGGTTTTGTTATACTTTTGTGCACCTTCGGAAGAAGGTATAGTGTAGGAATGGTGGGGTTCTGGACTGTTAAAGCAGCATGAAGGTCCTTGGAGATAATCCCCTCATCCTCCGCCTGAGAGAGAATCTCTTCTAGGCTGCAAGTATAAGACAGCAACGGGTTAAAAGTCAATTTGCGATAACACGTATTGTCACGTAACTGGCGAAAGGCTTCAGCTTCGTACATATGTTTGGGCCATATGACAGTGTTACCGCCCTTGTCGGCTGGCTTGAACGTAACATCGTCCATTGATCTAAGTTTTCGTATACTGGTTCGTTGATCATGAGACAGATTATCATGCTGAATACTGGTTGGAATTTGTGATAGTTCTTGCTATTTCAAAACAAAGGCCGCTATTTGCCATTATATGTCGGCCATCTACTAAATTTCAACACTTTGTGTTTTTAATCCATTCCTGGTTTTGGTTGAAAAACTGACCAAAATACTGAGCAAAAATACTGTGTGGGAACATAGCCTAAGGGGTGCCTTTACACACACAGATAATTGACCAATTTACCTGACAGATTTTTGAAGCCAAAGCCAGGAATGGATTTGAAAAGAGAGGAAACCCCAGTCTTTACTTTATGACCTGTTTATAGTCTGTCCCTGGGTTTGGCTTTAAAAATCTTTCAGATAAATTGGTCATTAATCTATGTGTGTAAACGCATCCTAAGACAGCTGGTAGATCAAGCAGACACATGGTACCTTTTATTTATCCGTCTGTGCTTCCACAATGTAGACAATTAAGTCAGTATCGGTCACTGCACAAAATTGGGATTTTTAACATGTTGAAAGACCACGATCAACCGACATTGTGCATGTCTGCTGATGGTGGGCTTTCTACATGCGCTATTACGACAAACTATTATTGGCCAGTATTTAGCTAAGGGTCCATTTACACAGAAAGATTATCCGACAGATTATCTGACAAAGATTTGAAGCCAAAGCAAGGAATGGATTTGAAAAGAGGAGAAATCTCTGGCTTTCCTTTATGACCTGATCTGTTTATAACCTGTTTCTTACTTTGGCTTCAAATCTTTGGCAGATAATCTGTCGGATAATCTTTCTGTGTAAATGGACCCTAAGTAAGGCCGATAGTGGTTTAATGTAATCGGGCCTTCAGACCTAGTGCTGTAGAATTACATTATGCAGGGCATCACGCCAATTTCAGGTGCTCTGTCTCTATTGGTATTTCAGTGCAAATTAAAGTTGCACTAAAGTAGTTTTTCATAAACCTTTTAGGGTGGGTTCAGACGTAACGGAATCGCAGTGGATTTTACGCTGCGAGTTTGCAGTGAAATCAGCTTTGATTCCCCCTCCTGTCAGTTCCAATAGGATTACATCCTTGCAGTGGAATTCTCATCCTGCTGCAAGTAAGTGAGCAGCCCGGTGCATATATTACCCGGTTTTGTGGTTCCTAGAGTCCTGACATCCCGCTCAGCCAATTAGTGCGCTGTCCCGCCACAGCACACTGATTGGCCGAGCGGGATGTCAGGACGTTTGGATCCACAGAACAAGCTGGGGTGCGGACAGGGTAATATATGAACCGGTTAAGGGGGCTGCCGCTAACTTATTTGCAGCAGGATTACAATTTCGCTGGGAGTATGTAACCCTATTGGAACTCACGGGAGGGGGAATCGCAGCGGATTTCGCAGCAAACTCGCAGCCTGAAAACCGCCGTGATTCTGTTATGTGTGAACCCACCCTTAGAGCTACACTTTTGCAAGTGCGTTCCTTGTGTAAGTTTTATATGAATATTTATTATATATTTTTTTTTCTCCATTTCTACTTACCCTCATCCTGCTTTTGGCATCTCAAAGACTAAGCCGCGATTCATGTATTTGTTGTTGTATAGTCCGGACACAATGTACAGTCATATACAGACTAATTGTAGATTATGTTTTCCTTTCTGCTTTGTATAAAGAAGAAATTGGATCGCGAAACAGCTTCATTTATTTTGGCTTTTGTTAATTCCTTTTACTGGAAGTTGATCTGTACAAGTACATGCGCTGCCAGAATTTACATGTTTTGTTTGTTATCAACAAGGCATAGGCCATGTTGATTGTACGAGCAGATAAATGCACTTTCTGTGAGTTATCACAGAAGGAGGCGTTTTGTCTGCTTGTTTACTGAGCGATGGTCCCATCCAAATCAGATTTTTGTCATTTTGCTGTTAATTAGGCAAATGAGACTTTTAGTAGCTTCACCTTTTTTTTTTTTTTTAGACATTGGTATATAATTTTACCTGATGTAACACTAGTTATATTCATACATATTTTTGTCCGCAGTAGAAATATACAGCATATAATCTCTCTGATTTGTGCCTACACTCAAACCCAAATTTTATCCTACCTGACCTTAACCATGAACCTAAGAACCTTTTGCCCCTGTGGCCACAGCTGCCTGAGAGCCCTTTTATAAGGACTTATCCCTGTGGCTGATCCTTGAGATCCAGCCCACATTTACTGAACTTTTAGACTGCTCAATTAATCAATGAACCATGCGTCTCTAGTGGTCGCTTAATTGTCCTTGCAGCCATTCAAAGGGAATCTGTCACTAGGTTTACGCTGCTTTAAATGAAGACAGCATTAACTAGTGACAGGTCTATTACTTCTATATTTCTGTTCAGCCGTTCTCCTAATATGCAGGAGAATAAGATTCTTGCCACACCCCCAACCCCCACCCTATCAGCTGGTGGGTGGAGTTTTCTGCTTCTCATGAATGTCCAGGACTACTGGGCTCATGCACATAATGGAGAGGACTACTTATTGTCCATGTTATTCAGGAGGATATCTTTGGATCAGCTGCACAGAACAATGTAAGTGATACATCATTCTGTCAAAGGGAATGTACCATCAGGCCTGGGCTGAAGCACTAGAGGCGGGCCGACTCACCCCCAGTGGGAGGAACCCCCCACCCCTCTTTGACGTGGCTCCAATAGAATCAATGGAGCCATATGATAGAGGGGCGGGGGTTTCCTCCCACTGGGGGTGAGTCGGCCCGCCTCCAGTGCTTTAGCCCAGGTCTGATGGTACATTCCCTTTAAGCTTCTCGGTCACTAGTTTATGCTACCCTTAGACAGGACAGCATAAACCTGCTGTGATAGTCTCTTTAAACATCATGATCACCTGTGCATCCCGTGTTTTATACAACAGATGCAATCAGCTGACAAACAACCATTTCTTGTTCATATTACATGGGCCAATTGTCGGCAACGAGCGCTACTACGAGCGCTTATTTAAGCAATATTCAGCCCATGTGGAATTTGTTGTTTTTGAGCACATATGTGCCTAGAATGGTTTCCACTTTCCTTTAGTTCCATCTGATAAATAAATGCTCGATTCAAAATGGTTAAAATGTGAAAGGTCTCTTCTTCTTGCAAAAAGTTATATAAATATTTTTTTGTCAAAGTAAATTTTTCTTTTAGGAATCACATTTGAATTTTTCACATTTTTGTTCTATCGATGTTCCTATGTTCTTTATGATTCTTTAAACCTGGAAAAGGCATTGTGTCAAGACAATATCTTATTACATGGAAAAGGCTCAGCATAAGTCTATAAAACCCATACCTTTATGTTGTGAAACATAAAAGTCAAGTTTTTAATCCATGAAGTAAATGTGATAGAACATTCCAATAAATGTAAGGGGTTTATTGACCTTTTCCACATGACAAGTCCTTTTCTCATGAAGCCTACGAGTGGTCCAGACATTTGATACTGTTGTGGAGATGGAAAATTTATATTGGTTGAATACTTTTAGTACCTAGATTTATTGATGCTATTAGATGCTTTATAATGTAAGAGATCTTATTGTTCTCCATTTTCCTCTTTCAGGCCCTTAATGGATTTGTCCTGGTTATTGCCTCAGATGGACTTGTCTTTTTCGCTTCATCCACTATTCAGGATTATCTTGGATTTCAGCAAGTATGTATTTCTCTACCATAAGTATTAAGAACATAGGAAACTATCAGCATCTAACCTTCTGACATGCCTCTATTGCACACAGAGTGCTGAGGATGAAGGTAATTTTCTTAACTTGATCCTCAGCGCTATTTTGGGGATTTTATAAGCTAATGGGTCTTTTTGTGCACTGGGGACAGGGCTACCGCTCACAGTGCACTGATCCGCCCCTCCCAGCCAGTCCCTCCTAAAGAATATTGTGGTGGCGCTCTGTTAACATTCGTTAGAATGGGCGGGACGGCCAGGGTGGATTAATACAGGATGGAACCCCTACACACAGTGCATCAAAATGTTCCATTAGCATATCCCGAAATATCCCAAAAATGCCACTGGGCGTCAAGGTAAGTAAATTACCTTCATCCTCGGTGCCCTGTGCACTGCTGCTAACATGCTGATAGTTTCCCTTTAATTAATTACTTAGTATTATTAAAACATAAATATGGTGCCTTTTCCCCCCTACTTTTGGGGTTGTCTCATAAATATAACATCTGTCAATTTCCAGTATATGGACATCATAAGTTGGTATGTGACATCTAAAAGTAAAAACCTCTTCAGATGCGGCTTACCTATATAGTACATGCTTGGCTATTTAGTGGGCTGGCCAGTAGTCTTGAGCGGAGAGCCAAACCCGAACAGTTTGGCCTTTCCGCCCAACACTACTGGCCAGTATGTAATACTACATTACAAACAGATGACCAGCCAGTGCTTCCTCCGCTAGGGACAGATGATCTACCGGACTATCTGGAGATATGTTGCTAGAATCATACAACACCCTTAGGTGGTTAAAAATCTAATTGACATTTTTGCCAAGTTTGTATATTTATTAGAATGTTGAGAGAGCCAAAGTTTAGTAAGCATGGCCAGCTTAGAATTTTATACAGAATTGCCTTGTGTGAAAACACTTTGCAGCCTAAGGCCCCGTTCCCACTGAGCGCGGACAGGGCAGGAGCGCGCGCCTCCCATAGACTCCCATTATGAGTGGGAGGCTAACGGCTAACTGGTATAACCAGTAAGAGGGACATTGTGATCCCGCTGTATAGAGCTCCAGTGAGACCACATCTAGAATACTGTGTCCGGTTCTGGAGACCTCACCTACAAAAAGAACAAATCCAAAGATGGTGGAGGGTGTCAGGCATAAAACATATCAGGAAAAACTTAGGGATTTAAATCTGTATAGTCTGGAGGAAAGAAGAGAAAGGTGGACATTACAAAAACCTTTAAGTATGTTAAAGGACTAAATAGAGTTCAAATGGGAAGTGTTTTTAGAAACGAAAAAAAAAAAAACTTGGAAATAAGAGGACACAGTGAGCGGCTAGTTGGGGAAAGATCAGAAGCAACAGGAAAAAATATTAATTTACTGAAACAGTAGTAGATGCTTGGAACAAACTTCCAGCAGATGTGGTAAGTAAATCTACAATATTAGAATTTAAACATGCCTGGGATAAACCTACATCTATCCTTAGATGATAAGAAGGGAAATACTAAAAGGGCAGACTAGATGGACCAAGTGGTCTTTTTCTGCCAACAATCTTCTATGTTTAAAGGATGGTTCATGGTTTCCTGTGACTTTTTTTTTAAGATCTATATACCCTGATGTGAAAAGGGATTGTCTAGATAGGAAAAACCCCTTTTAAATCAACTAAGTATGAAGGCATCTAGAACACATAATTCATGAAATCATGAGAATTAGTTGCTTTTTTCTGGCCTGATATTTATAGTTGGACTTTCCTTTGTTTTGCTGGCAGACCTGCGATTATAGGGTTAAAATGCTTCGTGCCCTATTATTCTTCCGGCTGCAAGGTCCAAGGCTTGCCGGAAAAAAAAAATAATTTGCGTGTGAAGTTCTAATTAAATACTATGACTTTGATTACTTTGGTATTTCCTTAGTATCAGCTGGCACAGATGATGCTTTCACAAGCCAAACACAACAGATTATTTGCTGGTTTTGTTTCTATTATATAAAAACGGTGTCGGCAGAACAAAAGGGATTGAAATGTTATACTGTGTGGAGAGTACCGATCCCATTTAAAGACCTCAGAACTAAAGCTCCAATCTAAAAGAATTATTCACTAGCCGAGATGTAAGGGAAAAACGTGATCTGTTTATTAAAGTGGAATCTATTTTATTATTTCTCGTGGTATAAAACAACAGACAGAAGTTATTATAGAAGATGAGTTCTGACCAAAATCTACTAATAAAGTAGAATACGGAGAAAAAAACCAACATTTAGTGATTTATAAATACAAAGTCTTTTTCAGTTATTAGGATTTTGGTGTTTATGTTGTGATGGTTATTTAATGTTAACAATAGGCAGTGCAGCCTTGTTGGCTGTCACCTTTAAATGGGCTTTTTAGAAATGGACATCTTGGGATTTAATACCACATTCACACCTCCGCTCCTCCCTGCTGTGTTCACCGCACCATAAAGATAAAACCTGTAGTGGGCTGATATATTACGATGGTCAAACTTTATTATGCACAGCGCGTTTCTAGCCCCCACCAGCTCAACACAAGCTGCAGGGGAGGGAGGAGTGGTAAGACGATGCACAGTAGGGGACATTGAATATGGGGGGACGGAGGGTACATAGGCCAACTACAGATGGGAGAGGAAGGTATACAGTTTGGGGACTACCTGGATAGGGAGGAGGTGTACAGTACAGGGGAACAACTACAGGGGGGAGGAAGATATACAGTATAGGGATTACCTACAGAGGGAGGGGGTATACAGTACAGGGAAGCAACTACGGGAGGAAGGTATACAGTATGGGGAAACAACTACAGAGGGGGGAGGAAGGTATATAGTTTGGGGGTCTTTACTGCAGATGGGGGATGTAAACAGTATGGGGGACCTACTACAGAGGGGGGAGGAAGGTATAGAGTATGGGGACCTTGCTACAGAGGGGAGATGTTTACAGTATGCGGGAACAACTACATAAGGGTGAGAGGGTGTACAATACTAGGCCTAACAACAGTAGGTCTAATAAATACCATTTAGAGTTGAGCTACAGTATACCACATTTTTCTGAAAATAAGACCTACCCCAAAAATAAGCTGCAGCCCATTTTTTTTTAAATAAAAAAAGAATATAAGACCTTGCCTTATTTTCAGAGAAACATGGCACAGAGATGGATTTCTAAATTCCTGAAGTTGCAAAAATACCTGTTGATATTAAGGAAAAAATAAATAATCTTTTCTTTATTCTTTTCTATATTCATCCAATTGTAGTGACTTCATCCAGGCTCTGAACAGGGTTAGCTGGCTCATTGTAATTGTTATTGTAAAATATATATATTTTTTTATTTTTACATCACTTTTTTTTCTTTTAAGTTGAACCAAGACTTAGCTGCATCCAATAAAGTTTTATATCCAAGTATTAGCTCACGCTAAATAAACCACCACATAAGAGTTCCCTGTCAGCTCTCACCTCTTTCCATATGTTTGCTCAGTGTTCTACAGTTGCAGTTGCCATAATAATAATATGTCTACATGGAACACCCCTAAACATGCAGCACTATTTGGCTTTAACAGGGGGAGGAGCTTTACATGATTGTTTTAAGCAATTTACAATATAACTGGTAGAAAAAAATGGTTTTATAGAACCTCTTTATACCATTTACCAAACTGTAAAGAGAAAAACTGTAAATGAATCATCTCTGTCTTGGAATTCTACAAATCAGCTGATTGGAAACCCCTAATATTTCGGGGGTGGCAGTATCCATCTAGGGCAGAGATTGGGAAACTTTGGCTCTCCAGCTGTTGCAAAACTACAATTCCCATCATGCCTGGACAGCCGAAGCTTTAGCGGGACTGCCCGGGTGATCGCTAAATCATCTGGGCAGCAGATAGCAGCGGTCTGCTGCCGCTGCTCCTGTGGCGGGGAGCGATGGCCGCAGATCGCTGCCTTATGAGTCGTTTGTCTTTCAACATGTTAAAAGACAAACGGCCTGCCTACATTGTTAATGTCGGCTGATCGTTGTGTTCTCTTACACAAGACTATTATCGGCCGTAACTATTTTGTGTAATGTAACTTTTTGTGTAATAGGGCCTTAAGTGCAGACTCACTGAAGACTGGTTCTATAGTGTAAAGTTTTCAGAAATGTAAGGGTAATAGTAGAAAGAATTGGTAATTCAAAATTTTCCCTTAACATTGCACAATTTTTTTTCTTCTTTATTTTGCCCTCTATAAAGCTATTTGACAACTTTTTAAAAAGTTTGCGATTTTAATAACGTTTGTTTTGAATTATTTAAATTGGCGCGTATCTTGCTGAAATGATGATATGTTGTACTACCCTGTAACCACTCCAGCCCATGACAACAAGAGATGCGAGTGTGCACAACACATGATTGTTACGCTTATATAATACTCCTGTGCACAATGATCAGAGAACAAAACTATAAAATGTCTTTCTGTTTTTTCACCAGTCTGATGTGATTCACCAAAGTGTTTTTGAGCTGATTCATACAGAAGATCGGCCTGAATTTCAGCGTCAGTTGCACTGGGCTTTAGACCCTGCCCAACCTTCAGAGACTCAGAGGTCCCCAGGTAAAGTATTCCTCCAACTTGTGGAATGTGATCACTGCTGTAATTCTTGAGGATACGTTCACACTTACCGGATCCGCAGCTGCTTATCTGCTGCGGATCCTGTAGGTGTGAACGCACCCTAAAGGGGTTATCCAGTGCTACAAAAACATGGCCACTTTCTTCCAGAGACAGCCCCACTCTTGTCTCCAGCTTGGGTGGGTTTTTGCTGCTCAGTTTCATTGAAGTGAATGGAGCATAATTGCAAACCGCACCTGAACTGGAGACAAGAGTCGTGTTGTCTCTGAAAGAAAGTGGCCATGTTTTTGTAGCACTGGATAAGCCCTTTAACATGTTTGTGTCTATGGGGTGTAGTTGGTGTCTATGTAGAACTAGCAGATCAGTGTAAATGATCTTAAAGTGTATTTTTATATATACAGTGTGTATATATATATATATATATATATATATATATATATATATATATATATATATATATATATATAAATAAATAAAATAAGAGCAATGATGAACATAAAGTAAGTTTTCATCTTACAAATTCAATTTAAAATGAAGCAAGCTTGGCTTTTCCAGCATAATCCGGTGTGGATGCTATTTTTATGACAGTCGCTGAAAGTCTACATGGTAATTGTGGTTAATTACATGCAGCAAAGCCGGACTCAAGCCCCGCCCTTTATGTAATCTCTTAATTTGGTAATTAGACACTTGCATAGGATGACATCATACGGGCAGTTAATGGATAATTGTTTGCGGCCTATTTCTCCTATGGGTTTTATGTGTCTTCCGTTGTTTAAAAATGTGAAGAGAGACACAAACATTAGAAAAACACAGTGCTTATCCTGTAGTCCTGATCATGCTGCATTATGGGAATACCAAACCTTCCAATAAACAGGAGAAATTGTCTCCAGATTCTGTCTACAGAACAAGCCCTATGTTCAGTTCCAATTCCAAAGCAATTGTAGAAAATGACCCATTGTTTATATCATGCAGTTGTGAGCCTAATAAGAGGCTGCAATTTCATGTTCTGTAAGGAAAACTTTTAATCTCAACTTTTGGTATCACCTTATGCAAGGAAAAAACTCAACATTAATATGTAAATAAAATAAGATTGCACCATTCACAATGGGTTATGGTCACGGCTCACCTCCTTCCCTCTGTGCACAATGAACTTTGCACAGGTCACAAAGTATGCTTGCAAAACTTTTTCATAGATGTTATCGGGTCCCCTCTTGTCTGTTTATTCCTATGTCAATGTAGAAGCTGTAAAGCCTCTACACTGATCAATGATCTCTGGGAGACCAGCCAAAGATAACGCTGTTGGTTGCCAGCTAAAGGCCTAAAGTGCAGTAAAATCCTAAGTGCATTGCTCCCTGGGAAATATGAAAATGCAAAAAAGAGCTAGTGGAGCCTCATTTAGCGCTTTAGCCGGCAGCTGACAGTGTTCTCTTTGGCTGGTCTCCCTGAGATTGGTGACCTGTTTCTCTTATGGCTCTACAAGGCATTGCTCCCACCTAGCCAGAATCCTGCTCCACGCTGATGAGGGGTAACATTCCAAAACAGCTGTCTGTGGATCGATATCTGGCCTTGGTTTTTCCCTTGTCATTACATTGACTTGTAGGGCCATTTAATATGGTGGTTTTGGTGGTTTCCCTACAGGAGCCACCCCTTGGCTAGTCCTGTGTTTTGAGACTCCTACATGAGGCTCCACGGGCTCTTCTTTTTGCATATTAATAAAAGAACATGGTATCTAGCTCTTATCTGTAAGAATAAATATATCCCCTCTGAAGTATCTTGGAAGA
Organism: Dendropsophus ebraccatus; assembly: GCF_027789765.1. NCBI lineage: Eukaryota > Metazoa > Chordata > Amphibia > Anura > Hylidae > Dendropsophus > Dendropsophus ebraccatus. The sequence goes on from NC_091455.1 coordinate 177,165,912, forward strand.
GGTCAAAAGGAGATCAGTCTCTTTGTTTTCTTTTCACTTTGCCTTGCAGACAGTTTTTGGGGTGGGGCTTAGCTAAACAGGAGGAGCTTAACGTTTAGGTCTCTTATTACAGACAAAGCCGGGTGGGGGGGGGCACGGGATTGTAAAGGAGAACAGAGGGAAATTACTAATCTACTGGGACGCTAGAAGAATTTTATATCCATGAATGATTTATATTTTTGTATCTGTTTTGGTTGAGTGTCTTTTTATGTTCCTTTTAAATGGTAAATATTTACTGTGCCAGAATGTCCTAACAAAGCTCTGAATACACTTCTCACCCTCTAAGAATTTGCTCAAGAAGAATTGATTGAAGTGTGAAGAGAGTATTCCTTAGTGGTTATATTCCTGTATGACAAGCACAGATTTATCCTCCTGCCTTCTTAGTACAGGTTGTTCATGTGTCTTGGCTCATACTGATAGTCCATTTGTTTAGTCTGCTTGTGCCTCAGTATACAATAACAGATTTGCTTCACCTCTCACACCTGCTGTGCTTAATATTGAACACATTTTCCTTCTCATGTTACGGCAAGAAGTCATGAACTTGGTCAGATTTTTGTGAACCTGTGTGGTTACGTAAACACAAGCTTCGTGGCTCACATGTAATGTATTTAGCACTAGTAGTCATATTATATTTATTACCATTGCTTTCAGTGATCTGTTTCACAATCCAAAATATGTAATCTTCACTGTTAAAGGGTGCTTACCCATATTTTTTAGAAGAATGGACCCAACTAGAGAGTTATCAATTAAAATAAAGGATAATAAAACTCCTTTCAAGATGGAGAACTGACAAGAAGTATTGCAAAAGATGTTGGTTGTTCCCTATCAATTGGGTGTATGACATTGGTACACCTATAACATGGCAGAAGAAGATAAGTTTACAGTGGGGACGATTGGATAAAGGTCATATTCAATGACCAATCAAAATTGTCCAAAGATATAATGCTGGAACTTTTGTTCTAATGAAATATATATATGAACATGTCACCTAAAAAATAAAAATTCTTAAAAAAAAAATCTTGGTTAATATTTGGGTGTACACGTCAAGTTAAGGACCAGGAGAGAGTACAGTGTTTATGTCCGCAGTTAATAGACAGATAAACATATAAATATGGACTAGAAATAAAGTAAGTTTATTATGTGCGGAAAGATAATAACCAGACTATAGATCAGTTTAGCAAAAGGCTTATATATAGTCAAGGAGGGTGCCCTGTTAGGCCCTCCCTATCATAACTGGAGATGGCGGGGTTAGGCATCCCTATGCTGGGAGATGTCACTTAGTGTAGGGTCAGAATGAGGTAGAAGAAGAAATGGAGTCTGCCACCCATATTGTGTACACAAGTGTATGTTGGGGGTATTGGGCATCGATATCTGCCTAGGTTCAATACCTATCAGTGATATGACTGGGCAGTTGGTATCACATGCCGATCACGGGAGATGTGTCAGTGCTGATGTCAGTCGGTGTGTGGTGAGAGCATGCGATGAGCGGCCTGGACGCCAGTAATGTTTTAAGATTTGTCTACCACGTCAGTCATTTTTTGGAGATTTACCTTTCTTTATCTTGCAAGATGCATGGGGGACCATAGTGTCATCATGTCTGTCGGTATATCTCTCCCTATAAGATTTATCACACTGATGGAGCCTCTTTGTTACTTTTGGTGTATTCTTGGATTCTATGGTTGTAGTGAAGTCTGGAGGAACCTTTGAGAAATCTCCTGGAGCCAGATGGATTTTATTAGTGACTAGACAACAATAAAAACAATTCATAAAGTTACTGCCAGTAATACATCTCTATGGCAGTACTTTAGTATCCATAAAACAGCCTAACCCCCGCACCCCCTACATTGCTACTGACTGGAACTTAGATCATGATATTGATCTGATTTGAACTGAGGGGGGGGGGGGAGTTTATGGCTTTATCATAGCCCTCTAAACCAGGACCTGGGTTGTATCTTGGTAAGATTGCTCGCTGTATTTCTATTTTCCAGGCAGTCCTGCCGTCAGCATCCATCTTTTCCAGCCACCAGGAGACAAATGCTGAGCATTCAGGGTGTTGTGAACCTGAATTTACTGTAAATTCGCTCATCTCTATTCCTAATGGTTCTTGGTTCTGTGGCAGAAAGCATAATGCTATGAGGTTGCACTTGTGTTTTTGCATTGCACCACTTATCTCATTTCTGTTAATGGTACCCAGCAGCGTTTAGAAGAATAATATTTAATAATATTTTTTCCCAATATAAATACAGCGTCATAGATAGAGACTATAACTATATGAACAATTAGGTCAATGGACGCAGCCAAATTAAAACCTACATAACTATATATTTATGGCCATGTACTTGAGCCTTTAGATTTAGTTGTATGTACCGAGCTTTCGGTCTACACAGAGTGTAATGTTTTACACTAGAGGTGTGCTTCAGTGCCTTCGGGTGTCTATGGAAAAGCTGAACACAGCCTTGTGTTTTTCATCGATTAGTAAAGGTTGCAGGCGGTAATGTTACTATATTATCCTGGAATTTAGTCAGCACTACAAGGAATAAATATTTTTCCTGGGTGGTGACTGTTTATAGCTGCTGAATGTCAGATAATTGTGCGGTGAGCCAGCGTGGGCGTTATTTGATCTCCGAAAATATATAATTTGCTAAGCCAATTTTACTGAACTTTAGAAAATGGTAAATATTTATTCCCCCTGGAAACTTTTTCTGCAACTTTTTCTGTTTCACACAGATATATATGTGTATATGTGTGTGTTTATTTTTTTGAGAGGTGTGTGAGTGTTCAGTGATTTCAGTATAGGCCACTAGTTTTTCAGAACGGAGAGCAGTATCTGATATGATGAGTAGTGTTGAGCAGAGAGGCCATAGGCTGTATCCATGCTTTCCTGGACTCCCTTGGGCTGCATGGAGGCAAATTCAGAGCATTCCAGTTTGGAGAACGTTGCTGATCCCGAACAGTTTAGCCTCTCCATTCAACACAAATGATGAATGGTTCCTTTTCAGACACTAATGTCTCACCTGTGGTCGGAATCCATGCCAAATTTAAGAATTTTAGTTTGTTTAGTTGAATCCAGTGTATAAAAAAAACACAAAAAGGAGTCCATTATTTTGCTGAAAATTTGCTGGACATTTACTGCAGAGACTTTTTAAGCAGCATCCATGTTGACCATTTAGAGGGTCAAGCTAATAACATCCACAGGATAACTGATGGGTATCTTGTCAGGGCAACTCTATTGACATCGATAGAGGAAAGTCCATTAGCAAATGTGGTCTCAGCCAGGATGCCACCTGAAGATGGGTCTAACCCCTTTAGTTATACACTGGCTTTAAGGGTGTAACCAATCAAAATACAACTCCAGTTGGTCAACTTTAAGACATTGCTTTTGATTTGCTAATTTTCATTCCATTCTTTACATAAATGACTAGTTGTCACCATGAGCACATCCTTATCTTAGTCCAACAGACAGGTTACATAAGGCTAAGGCTACCAATTTCTGTACTTTTGCTAATCATCCATGTTGGCAGGCACTCAGTCGCCATCTTCTTATCTTCCTTCTACATACTTTTACACAAATTCACACTTAGAAATTTAAACACAATGCAGTCTGCAACTCAGTCCATAACTATAGGGGTTTTAGTTCACATTGTAGGACTGACTATTTGCACTTTGAGCAGACTTCATTGACTTCAGATGTGAACATAACATTAACGTTTTTGTTGTTTTGTTTTTTTAATGGGGGAAAAAAATTACTTAACCCATTGTTTCCCAACTCCAGTCCTCAAGGACCACCAAGTTGTCTTTTCAGTGTATTACTTCCCTTTCCATTGTAGCAAGACCATGTAAATTTAGAGGAAATATAAGAAATGTTTTGCGGAATTTATTGAATCTTCCTACTTTTTCCCACAGAAGGCAATGAATTTGCAATGGTATCATCCTGCTACAAACCTGAACAACTTCCGCCCGAGAATTCCTCTTTTATGGAAAGAAATTTTGTCTGTAGATTGCGATGTCTACTGGATAACTCCTCTGGATTTTTGGTATGTGATATATGTCATGTATATGTGGAATATCGGGGGAAACCTATAGTATTATTAACTTTTATGTTTGCTTATCCATTCTAAAACCTTATACCTGTGAAGTTTCCTTTTACTATCTTGATGATAGAAGTCACATCCCTGGGCCCTCTGGAGATTTGTTTGGTTTCTATAAAACCCATATCGCATAAACCCACAGTGAGCAGCTCCGAAATGCATCAAGTATAGGGGAACTGGTCACTGTGTTTGGGTTGCAGCATTTAGTGTGCAGTGAGTTACATTTACCTTGAATATTGACTTCACATTGCTATGAATCTCTGAATGTGGGAACAATATAAAACACCCAATAAAACAAATTATTTGGCTATGCCATCACTTTTATGATTACTGGGAGTCCAACCTCTGGGACCCCTTAATCATGAGCAGGAAGGGATTATAGCATTGCATCCTGTTACATTGAGGCCACATTCATGTGATGACGAACCATTGTGCCAAAGTGGGCCCATAGCCACACCAGTGCTGTGTTCCTGCTATTCTTAGTCGGTCACCAGTGATAAAGTGATGGCATACCCTAGTAGTACGCTATCACGTTATGCAATGAAAATACCCTTTTAATACATGCAAATGGAATGCATACATCTCACATGGTTCTTGTTCTATTTCAGGCCATGAATTTTCAAGGGCGTCTGAAGTTTCTTCATGGACAGAATAAGAAAGGAAAAGATGGATCCATAATACCCCCTCAGCTTGCACTCTTTGCCCTGGCTACTCCGTTACAGTCTCCTTCCATCTTGGAAATCCGAACCAAAAACTTCATCTTCAGAACGAAGCACAAACTAGACTTCACACCTATAGGATGTGATGCAAAGTAAGAGCAAGGCACATGTTCTCTAGTTTAGTTGGTGCTAGATAAAAATGTAGTGTATTTCAGTTACACCCTAGAATACATGTTTTAGATTAGAAACAAGGTAGTTTTCTGTCTGCCCGTATCAACCACAATAACCACCTTCAGTCTTGTTTCAGTATGATTTGGCTTATTATAATAATTCATCTCTCTCCACAGAGGAAGCATAGTGCTGGGATACACAGAGGCGGAGCTGTGCATTAGAGGAACTGGATATCAGTTTATACATGCTGCAGACATGCTGTACTGTGCAGAGAATCATGTCCGAAGTAAGTCCTAGCAAGCGTTACTTTCCTTATATTGTAAGGTGAGGTACGTCTTTAACTGTTTAGGCGCAGTACTCACTAGTATACCTTAGGGCTTCTGTATCTATGTTTGCTATATTTGCTCGTTGTAACTACACAAAGTGATTGCAACCATCTATTTATTTCCGCTGTACAGTGTTATCTTACAGACAGACATTTTATATATATATATATATATATATATATATATATATATATATATATATAATTATTTTATTATAATTTTATTATTATAATTAATTAATTTATTTATTTATTATGAGTGTGTTCTTATTTTTCTGTTCTTGTATGCCATACTAAGAAAAAGAAAAAGTCAGAGAAAGTGGTGAAGTAGTTGGCAAGGTAGGCGGCAGTCCGGTCAGCCTTGCTTAGGACTGTGTGAATGCAGACGGCTGGTTGATATAATGACAGCTAAGCGCTTTATCAGGGTGGGGATGTGAAGTGTGTTCAGAGAGATAATACTGAACTAAAAATATTAGTCAGTTTAAGGTGAGTGTAATACTCTCTTGCCTTTGGACCTGTTGTCTTGGGTTAAGGCTAATGGTAGTCAATATAAAGATATGACAACAAGTAGGGTCCCTTTGTCCTTGATAAATTGTTCTTTACTCTTAAAATACAGTGATCAAGACTGGAGAGAGTGGCATGACAGTTTTCAGACTTCTTTCTAAAGATAGTGGATGGATTTGGGTTCAAGCAAATGCACGGCTTGTTTATAAGAATGGAAGACCCGATTACATCATTGCAACACAAAGACCTCTTACGTAAGTTATTCTTCTATGCGGTACTTTATGTTCAGATGTTATGTTGCTTTATGAAGAGTCTACTTTACAGGCTATCATAAGATCCATTCAAGGAAACCCTGGTATTAGACATGAAGAAGAAGTGGGGATCAGCTTTGCAGTGTTTTTGATATTTTGCTGCATGTGATCATAGTAGTGAGTCATTTTTTCTAGGGCTCCGTTCTCATCATACAGGAGCCTTATATATAAGACATATACAGTGTCTACAAGTAGTATTCAACCCCCTGCAGATTTAGCAGGTTTGATAAGTTGCAAATAAGTTAGAGCCTTCAAACTTCAAACAAGAGCAGGATTTATTAACAGATGCATAGATATTACAAACCAAAAAGTTACGTTGCTCAGTTAAATTATAATAAATTTTAAACATACAAGTGTGGGTCAATTATTATTCAACCCCTAGGTTTAATATTTTGTGAAAAAACCCTTGTTTGCAATTACAGTTAATAATCGACTTCTATAAGACCTGGAGTTATCTTGGCCCACTCCTCCATGCAGATCTTCTCCAAGTTATCTAGGTTCTTTGGGTGTCTCATGTGGACTTTAATCTTGAGCTCCTTCTACAAGTTTTCGATTGGGTTAAGGTCAAGAGACTGACTAGGCCACTGCAACACCGTGATTTTTTCCCTCTTGAACCAGGCGTTGGTTTTCTTGGCTGTGTGCTTTGGGTTGTTGTCTTGTTGGAAGATGAAATGACGACCCATCTTAAGATCCTTGATGGAGGAGCGGAGTTTCTTGGCCAAGATCTCCAGATAGGCCGTGCTATCCATCTTCCCATGGATGCGGACCAGATGGCCAGGCCCCTTGGCTGAGAAGCAGTCCCACAGCACGATGCTGCCACCACCATGCTTGACTGTAGGGATGGTATACTTGGGGTTGTAGGCAGTGCCATCCAGTCCCCAAACGTCACGGGTGTGGTTGGCACCAAAGATCTTGGTCTCATCAGACCAGAGAACCTTGAACCAGTCTGTCTCAGAGTCCTCCAAGTGATCATGAGCAAACTGTAGACGAGCCTTGACATGACGCTTTGAAAGTAAAGGTACCTTACGGGCTCGTCTGGAACGGAGACCATTGCGGTGGAGTACGTTACTTATGGTATTGACTGAAACCAATGTCCCCACTGCCATGAGATCCTCCCGGAACTCCTGCCTTGTTGTCCTTGGGTCAGTCTTGACTCTTCGGACAAGCTTAGCCTCGGCATGGAAGGAAACTTTCAAAGGCTGTCCAGGCCGTGGAAGGCTTACAGTAGTTCCATAAGCCTTCCACTTCCGGATGATGCTCCCAACAGTGGAGACAGATTGGCCCAACTCCTTGGAAAGGGTTTTGTACCCCTTGCCAGCTTTGTGACCCTTCACGATCTTGTCTCCGATGGCCTTGGAATGCTCCTTTTGTCTTTCCCATGTTGACCATGTATGAGTGCTGTTCACAAGTTTGGGGAGGGTTTTAACCCCTTAAGGTCAAAGCCTATTTTCGTTTTTGCGCTTTTGCTTATTCCATTTTAAGTTAAAGCGCTTAAAAGTCCATAGCGCTTGCATTTTTTCACCTAGAGACGTATATGAGCGCTTATTTTTTGCGAAACCAATTGTACTTTGCAATGACAGGCATTATTTTTCCATAACATATGCTGCGAAACCGGAAAAAAATCATTTGCGCTGTCAAATTGAAAAAAAAAAACGAATTTGTTTTGATTTCGTGGAGTTTTGCATTTACGCCGTCCGTCCTATGGTAAAACTGACTTGTTATGCATGTTCCTCAAGTCGTTACGATTACTATGATATATAACATGTATAACTTATATTGTATCGGATGGCCTGTAAAAAATTCAAACCATTGTTAACAAATATACGTTCCTTAAAATCGCTCCATTCCCAGGCTTATAACGCTTTTATCCTTTGGTCTATGGGGCTGTGTGAGGTGTCAGTTTTTGTGCCATGATGTGTTCTTTCTATCGGTACCTTGATTGCGCATATACGACTTTTTGATCGTTTTTTATTACATTTTTTCTGGATTTGATGCGACCAAAAATGCGCAATTTTGCACTTTGGAATTTTTTGCGCTGACGCAGTTTACCGTGCGAGATCAGAAATGTGATTAATTAATAGTTCGGGCGATTACGCGCGCGGCGATACTAAATATGTTTATTTATTTATTCATTAATTTATATTTATAAAATGGGAAAAGGGGGGTGATTTGGACTTTTATTAGGGGAGGGGATTTTTTATTAATAAAAACACTTTTTTACTTTTTTTTTTTACTGTAACTAGAAGCCCCCCTGGGGGACTTGTATATAGACAGCACTGATCTCTCATAGAGATCAATGCTGTGTATATACACAGCAAAGATCGATTAGATCGGTCATAGATTACTATGGCCTGCTGCAGGCCATAGCAATCTATTGCCGAGTCGGGATCAGCGTCATTCCGACGCTGAGGCCCGGCACGGGCAGAAGAACGGATCTCCCCCCCGCGATCGCATCGCGGGGGGGAGATCCGTCCCACTAGACACCAGGGACGTGCGGCGCAGTGCCTCTAAATGCAGCTGTCAGGTTTGACAGCTGCACCTAGAGGCTTAATTAGCCGGTGCAGCAACGGGACCCGCGCCGGCTAATAGAGGCGCTGCACGTGTCAGCCGGGATCAGCGCCGTTCAGAGCGGGGTCCCGGCGGGACCCCGCTCTGAACACCCCGAGCGGCACCATGACGTATCAGATACGTCATGGGTCGCTAAGGGGTTAAATAGTCAGAAAAGGCGGGAAAAACAGATAATTAATCCAAACATGTGAAGCTCATTGTTCTTTGTGCCTGAACTACTTCTTAATACTTTAGGGGAACCAAACAGAATTCTGCTGGTTTGAGGGGTTGAATAATAATTGACCCTCTGAATAAACTTTTCTCAATTTTAAAAAACAATAAACAAAGAAATGACATTCTTTTTTGCTGCAGAGCATTTCACACTTCCAGGCTGATCTACAGTCCAAATGTCACAATGCCAAGTTAATTCCGAATGTGTAAACCTGCTAAATCTGCAGGGGGTTGAATACTATTTGTAGGCACTGTATGTATATGAGCAGATTTCAGTACCATAGCATGTCAATTTTGGTGCTGAAAACTATTGCTTGCCCCACTGCTCAAAGTCATTGCAGCCATTTGTTACGTTTAAGTGAATGCAGAATGCTCACAAGGAGCTGGTAAGCAATATCGTCAATATGGATTAGTCTAAATATTGATAACGCTTATTGATTGGCCTCTTTTTCTAGCTTTAGAGCAGAAATCTCCTAGCTTTCTCTGCTGGCACTCTGACATGTAGATACTCTGAAGGCTGAGGACCCTATTACACGGGATGATTATTGTGCGAAAACATATTATATAGTCCACGATCTTTTGTGTGTCGTTGACAACATCTTTTAAGCTGACTATGAAATCATCGCTAATCGTTCCCTAGTCATTTGATAAATGTGCACATCATTCATACTTTTGCTGATATGAGAAGGAGTTAAAGATCTAACTCACACCTATCATTCTGTGTGTTATGGTGAATGATTTCAGTTTGTTTGAGATAGTTTATCGTTATCGTCTAATGGACCATTACACTTTCCCGGCAGTATGGGATCTCGGCTAAGCTTGGGGTGTGTCTCTTAAAGCTTTTTGGCTGTTACCAATTTCAATCAGCAGATGTGTAAATGCAGCTCTGGAATATAATCTAGGTAATAAATCATGTTCCTAAGTAATGTAGTTACAAAGTCATTGATCTTTTTGTACAGTTTATATCTATATATAAACTGTAAAGCGGTGGTCATATGCTTTAGATTACCCGTTAACATTCTGAGGTCGGTGACGCATATTACCTAACATATAGATTATTAGATTATTTTTTTCTTCCTTTGCCAAGTACAAGATTTCCATTTCTTTAGATTTCCTCGACTTGTTTGCATTTGTACATTTTACATATCCAAAGCGCATTATGCCTAAAAATGAAAGAATTCAGAATAGGAATGGAGGATCTATATCTGGGCAGCCACATAAAATAACTAAGAAATAACTAGCCTTGTGGCTTTTTTTTTCCTCGTCTTAATCCACTTTGATTTCTCAATATGTCTTTTGTTTGTTTTTACTCGTAGAGAGGAGGAAGGAGCAGAGCACTTAAGAAAGCGGAGTGCACAGCTGCCTTTCATTTTTGCAACCGGCGAGGCGGTTTTGTATGAGTCCTCATTTCCCTTCCAAGGTCCAATGGGCCCCTCACAAAATAAACCTAAAGGTTCCTCAAGTAAAGGGCCCACTGCCAAAGCAACTGTAAGTGAAGCACCTGTCAATCCTGCCTCCCTCCTGGGTGCCATGCTGAGGCAGGATGAAAGCGTGTACATTTGCCCTCCAGCTTCAAACACCTTTTCTTTCGAAGGCTTTTACAAAGATAGAAGTGAACTGAGCAATAACTTTTGGCAAGACACTCAGGTACCTGTGGCAAATAATATGAAGCAAGAGGAAGGAGCTTTTTCCCAGGTAAAAAGCGCAATGCAGTCTTCAGAGCGCACAGACGTTTTGCCAGAGGTTAAAAACAATGAGCTTTACAATATCATGAGAAGTCTTGGCATCGACTTAGACGATTTGGAGTTGATACAGCAAGACGAAGAATTCTTTAGAAATGAGTTTGAATATTCCGATATTGGGGATATTGATGTAGCAGATGAAATTCTCACTTATGTGCAGGATTCCCTAAACCGGAAACCAGACTGTATGTATATGAACTCGCACCCACAAATGGCTTGTGTGCAGGACTCCGGCAAAGTGACCCAAGAGAGCTTGGAAACACCACAGATGCTTCAGCAGCAGCCAAACCAAATGATGCCGCAACAGCTGTGCCAGAAAATGAAGCACATGCAGGTCAATGGCTTGCTGACAAACTGGAACCCTGTGAGCGGGGTGCCTCTCGCTTACCAAGAGCAGCAGCCGACTGAGCAATATGTACCTAGCCTCAATAACGTGGCTCAGGAGTTTTATAAATCTGAACTCAGCAGTGCTCCATATACTTGCAAACAGGAATATATGCCTTACCAAGAATCATTGCCTGCGGTGCCACTGCCTTCTAACCTTACACAGATGGACTTTGATCTGGGAAATGTGGAACAGTCGATGTACAACTCTTCCTCAAACTTGGATGGGTTTATGGAATGTCTCCAACAGACTCCTTCTGAGCTCCAAGAGTGTAGCCTGAATGCTCAGAGCATTATGACTTCCCAGCCCTGCTATTCTGGTGCAGTGTCCATGTATCAGTGCCTCCCGGAACCTCAGCCATCCTGTCTGAATCAAATGCAATATAATGCTGTGATGTCCGGTCAGCAACAGATGATAAACAAAGTAAGCATAAAAACACTCGTAGGGTAGGTTCACGCTGCGTTTTTGCTGTCCCTTCAACGGATCAGTTTTTAAATGGTTATGCAAAAAGAAAATTTTGTTTAGTGATTTTTTTTTTCTTTTTAAATAATGGAAGTCAATAGATAAATAGATCCAAACAGATGCACATAATTGCATCTGTTTCTTCATCTGTTTTTTTTTTTTTTTTTTTTTTTCATTAAGTGGGTACCTAAGACCAAAAACACAGTATGAACCTACCGTTACATGTAAACGAGTGTTACCATGTATGTACTTGTATATGTTATATATGCTTTTGTATGCAGTTCTCTTTTAAAGGGACTGCCTGGATTACAAATCCTTTGTGTAATTTTCTATTACAGCAGTTACAGGGTGCCTTTTAGGCTGGTTTCGCATATGTATGGCAATCTGGAATCACCCTTTATGGCAGGGATGGGGAACCTGTGGCCCTCCAGCTGTGGCAATTCTATAATTCCCATCATGCCTGGACTACAAAAGCTTTAGCTTAGTTCTGTAACAGCTGGAGGGCCGACTGTTCTACATCCCTGCTTTATGAGAACACCGGATGTAACAAGATGGAACTTTTGTATCCAATGCCGCATAGGGTGAAATGGGGCAAAGCACCAAACCTATGGACAATCTGGCATGGTTGCCCTCTTACCATGCCAGACTAGATGGACCCTGTGGTCTTTTTCTGCCGACAATCTTCTATGTTTTGCCAAATCAAAAAATGCTGCATACGGATCTGGTGCCTGTACGCAAGATGGTAGCTATACTGAATCGCCAGACATATGTAAACCTGAAGTTACTCTAAAGGATTCAACATGTCTGTGCATAGCGCTATTAGTCTATACTGTGTAAAGCGTCATTTAACCTTTGGTTGGATTGTGGGGTAATTAAACTTTTCCTGTAGATTCCCCACATTTTACAGGTAATCACTAGGGAGCATTTACAATGGGCTAAATGCCTTCAGTTTTTCTTCAGAAGATGAGACAGAGAAGGCTGAAACATAATAAGTTTGGCAGAAGAGTTTATTCTAGTTTTCAAAGTAGCCAAATAATTGGATATATCAGATTGGTAAAACAACGGTATAAAGAAAAGGCATTTAACTACATGGCTGTGTAAACCTGCAAGGGAATGTAAAAAGCTTCCATCACAATGTATTAACACAAACAAATTTGTAATGAAATGAGATGTTAAAGGGGTACTCCAGTGTATGTGTATTTTCAGTGTACGGCCGGGGAGGTGGTGGATATAGAAGCCACCGGTCACTTACCTCCCCAGCGTCGGGTCCTGGATTGCGCCACCCTGTTTTCCCGTCCGGCTTCCGCTTCCTGGTCTAAACTGCGGCTTGAGACGTGGCGTCGCAATTCGGGACCCGGCGCTGGGAAGGTAAGTGACCGGTGGCTTCTATATCCACCCCCTCCCCGGCCATACACATAGCCTGGAGTACCCCTTTAATACACTCTACACATTCAGAGATTGTCTCTTTTATGACAACTCTGGACGTTGATTTAATTTGAATGAATAATGCAATTTGAGGAGAAATTGAAGGTGACAATGCTTTTCAGCTTGATATGACGCAGGAACATCATCTTAGCAGGCTTCCCATGATCAACATTTATAATCCATATAAATCCATTTGTAATACATCTTCGATTTCTGGGGACTGCACAAATCACAGGGCAGGACGCTCTACTCACTGGTTTCCCGAAGATCCTACTCTTGTACGTCACAGACTGTAATGAAGCAAAAAAGTCAGATTTGATTGACAGCCGGGGAGGGATGCCCTCTGCTGCTCTCTCTCCCCAGCTGGATCTTGGGATCACAGTGAGTCTCAGCAGTGAGACCTTCTACGATCAGTAAGCTATGACATTTCAGAAGGTAGTACAAACGACACAAATCTTTATTGTAGATTTCATGAGAGGCATGTAACAACTAAATGATCCATCTTTGACACCATGTCGTGGCAAACTAACACATTTTGAGATTGTACAACCTTTTTTTTTTTAAATAATAAAGATAAGGGAAAGCTTCATTCTGCCTCCCTGTAATCTCAGAAAAATAACTTTCCAAACTGGCCCGAGATTGATCATGAGTGCAAGAATTTCCATTACATAATTATTAGTGTATGACTTCGGACTAATCCGTTTTTTTTGTGTGGTTTTTTCCAGCAGTTTCAAAATGGTTTTGGTGGAGGAAATGTGAACAAAACATATACAGCACCTATGGATGTGGCGAACAGCACCCAGACTGCCGCCCTTCTACCTTCACATCATCACCGTCATCTTCCTACAAATTCCAAAATGTATCCTGACTTGCCGTCAAGTGGATTCTTGTAAATGTGAGGATAGCAGCCTCTGTGCACACTATGACGTGTGTCCATGTCGGCCTGTTGTAAACAAAGACTTGATGCTGAAAATGCTTTAAAAGCCACCTTACATCCTAAAGAGTTTATTTGGGCTATTTGCACTTGGTAGACCACCTACGGCTTGCGTATTGGATTGGGCTGGCCAGGCCACATCCTGATGTAGAGAGAGCTTATTTTGGAGAAAAGGAAAAGCTTTGGTTTTCCCACCTTATTAAAAGAACTTATAATTTTCCGTGGAATTTTAAGGCAATGTATTTTTGCAATACAGTTGTGAAATATATAACAACCTAGGATAAATAACAAGATAAGGCAAGCATTTTATTGCCCCCCCCCCATTGAAGTTTCCCCCCTTTAGAGCACTTATGCCCCCTTTAAAATACTAATGGTATGGTTTTACCATTTTATAAAAAGAGAGCGTTTTCTTACCTTAATAATTTTATGCCTTTTTTTAAAAATGAAAAAAAAAAAAAAAAAAAAAAAAAAAAAAAAGTCACCTATTGAAAGCACTTACTCTTAAAGTGGCAGTTCCATTCACTGTGTCTTGACCACTTTGCACTGTCTGATAGACTGGATAAATTAGAATGTGTCACTTTATTGCCTATATCTGTTTTTTTAGGTGATATTATTAACAGATGGTGAATCCCAAAGTAGTTGTGATGTATTATTCCACCACTGGAATTTAATTTGGACAATCTGCTGGATATTTTCATTCGGGACCTTCGAGTCATCCAGTTGTGTGATGTAGTTATAGATTCAATGCACCTTTTTTTGGCTGTACTTATTTAGAACCTCCCTTCATCACAGACCTTGATGAAAGGCCCATAAAGCACAATGCTGAGATTGATGTTTATAGAACAAGTTCTGGTAGACGCCCCAAGAGAAGAGTACTCGTGTGTTACCCGTCCATTTTTATCTGCCTCTAATTGACACCCATTAACTGGACCCTTATATTCCCAGTGTACTAGTATCGTTCACATTCTCAATTTTGCAGAATAGTTATCTTTTTCCAGTTGCTTGTTAAAAACTTGACCCAGGGACAATAGAAACGCCATGCTTACATGTAAAAATAATAGTATGCATATATTTCATGTAGTTATATGGAGGTTAACAATTTTTGCCCATATTGACTTGTATGCGAGAAAACGACCACACAGTCAAACATAGTATATTCGAAATAGCCACATGCTATCGTGCAGGTAGGTTTGATATACACACATGATGTATACCGTGATAGTCCCGTCTGTCAAACAGATGAGTAGTTTTTAAGGTCTTATTAGTGGTACCGCCACTTTAATATACAGAGAATTATGCAAGACTTTTATTAACAAATTTCACTCTTGAAAACTGTTAATATGGGTTAAAGTAATTATGCATTTAAGTCAATCGTAGGAAAGGTACAATAAGGTTCTGTTCACATTGGCATCATCATTGTGTCCCTTTATAATGGAGCCATGGCCTAAACTGTTGTGATCAAAATGGACCCCATAAAAGTAATGCTATAGATTGGGCAATGCTTGCCATCAAATGTACCAGAATCCTTGCTGTAGAGAAACTATAAAATGCAAATGTGAGCAGCACCAAAGGACAAAATGTTAAAAAAACAAACCAATTTCCTTCGCGATAGACATTGCACGTCTCCGTGAAAGACGCATAATCTTCTAACAAAGACTTAGGTCATTTATACAAGATATAGGGACAGTTTCCCCTCCCATTAGAAGACAATCACTTTCTACAAGTTTGTACAGTGTAAATTTCTCTCACTATTAGTTTTCAATATCAAATTTATTATTTTAAATTAAAATGTCATATGGTTATTAATCTGTTTATTTTGTTGTCTAATAGCACTCTATAGACCGCCAACTGTAGGATTTAGAGTGCACTATACTTAAGTAAAAAATTTAGTATAGAACGTCTAACAATGCTTCTCCCAAGGATAGAGCACATTTTAACTTTTAACAAGAACGGCACTGAGGGTGAAAGTAAGAAACTTGCCTCCCCCCTCAACGACTCTAGTGCTATAAGGACATATCAGCAGGTTAGATTAATCTTTCCCTTTAAGTCATTGAGTACTTACTAATTGTCTTCACTATATCCAGGTAGTAACAGTAAGTCATGGCAGCATAATCATTAATATTTTTTTACTTCTCTTGACACTTTAAAAGTGGCAAGAAAAATGGGTAGAGCTTAGTATTAGAAATGAGCGAACCGACTGAGGTTTGGGTTCGTATGAACCTGAACTCTCGGCTTCTGATTCCCGCTGTCTGCCCGCTCCGTGGAGAGGGTGGATACAACCTGAGCGCCGCCTAGAAAACTGGGATACAGCCTATGGCTATGGCTGTATTCCAGTATTCCAGGAGGTCCTGGAACAGATGCATCCTAATTTCTCATATTACTCTTCCAACCTTATGTTAAAGTGACACTGTCACCCCCTTTGTGCATTCTGACATCTCTACACAGGTGTAAAGGGTAAATTTAGCATTTTTCACACCTTTTTTCGTATCATACGTCATGGTGCTTGTTCAAGTAAAAAGTGTCCTTTTATCAACTGCAGATTGTATTAAGTGGGCGTAACCTTGCAGCATTAGTACCACTTAGCCCCGCCCACAAGGGCACAGTTGGCACCGTTCCCTTGACATCCATTGGTTGGTCGACGTAAAGGGGGTGGGGTCTAGACCTTTCGGCCAGCCTGTTCCAATGGCTGACGAGGGGGCGGGACCAACTTTGGCATTGTGGGTGGGGCTAAGTGGCGCTAATGCTGCGAGGCCCCGCCCACTTAACAAAATCTGCAGTTGATAAAAGATGACTTTTTACTTGAACAAGCACCATGACGTATGATATAAAATAAGGTATGAAAACCGCTAAATTTACCCCTGTGTAGAGATGTCAGAATGCAAAAAGGAGGTGACTGTGTCACTTTAAAGACTAAAAGAAACGTAAGTCTTAAAGCGCCCTCATTTTGCTTTCTGTCCATTCAATTCAGGTTTTCCCAGACTTGCAGAGGTAGTTTAATATTTGTAAACCCATCTAATTTCTGTGATGGAAACAATACAGACTTCCTCTCTGATAGAATAAATATTGGCGTACCCCTAGCCTGATAAAATGAACCCCGTTTTGGATTCCTATCTATTAGGCAAAGTGGAAAACGTGTACAAAGAGCATGTCTCTCACAGCTGTGCATGAGATAGACAGCCCATTGATTTGCATGTAATGCCTAATTTCCCCTGTGGTGGCGCTGCAGGGAAAATTGAACACTAGCTGCCATATTGCCCAGCACTTTACAGCTACTTCTTCAAACAGTAAGCATTGTTCATCCTCCTATTTGTCCATCAAACCACATTTTATATAAGCAGGTTTCAGATACCGATTTGCCATAAGGAGAGCAATGTTTTGTAATATATGAATCTTGTACTCCTTGTGAGGCTGGGAAGCCAATGTTGCATTGATATAGTGAAAGTCTTTCCAAGCACTAGGAAAAAAAACCCTGTGCCTTACCTTGTTTTTTTTCTTATTTTATTTTATATAAATATATATATATATATCTATATATGACTCTATGCAATGTTTTTCATGTCAACCTGTCCAGTCACCGAGGATGGCATCTGCATTAGGGTTTGTTTGTTTGTATAGTAGAAAATGAAACAGTATTGAGATTTTTTTTTCTTAGCTTAGAGTGTAATGAATGAAAGTAAATGCTTTGTGTTATGTTTTTTGGGGTATTTTTTTTTTATTAAAAGAAGATAAAAAAAAAAAAAAATCAGCAGTTGAGTTTATGCATTATTAAGATACGGAAACCCTCACTAACTTTGCACTTGATGGAGTCCATGCTTGCTTGGAATGAAGGATTCCTTGGTTGCATATAGTATGCATTATCTTCCAAGCTTCAGTTATATTGTATTTGCAGCACTGTTCATTTTTGTCTGTTATGAGAGCGTCACTATGGTGGACGATACTCTGTCCTCAGCCTGTTACACTAAAATGCCCAAATGCAGGACTATTTAACAGATTTAGAATAAAAAAATCTCTTCTAGCTGTTATACTTACCGCTTGCATTTGACTTATTTTACCATATGCAAACCACAGTGATTGCTAGCACAAGAAAGGTCTTAAAACAAACAAAAACATCATACTACAAATCCGAGTCCTGAACAAAAATCCAAAAAAAAAAAAAAAAAAATCACCGTGAAGGCTGCTTTGTAGCATAACCAGTGTGCGCATTGTTACATGTTATTATACCTGCTGAATTATATCCTTTTTATTTCTAAATAAGATGTAAAGTGTATACACAACTATATGTTCATATATCGTCGCCTTTTGTGATCTCAAGACTTGCCCTACACATTTTTTTTGTTCCAGTCTTGTCGAACACAAAAGTTTCAAAGTCTAATTTTTAAAGGAAAACTTCTTTGTATTTTTTTTTTTTTTTTTTTTAAATCTCAAAGGCTTCTTTAAATTGTAGATGCATCAATACTGGGTGCAACAATGTTTGAAATAATAATAAAAAAAAATGTATATGTTAAAGTGATGACATTGTGTGTGCCGTGTAACTTATATGTAATGAACAAAAAAAGCAGCTTTCTATGTAAGAATCTTATAATACTGAAAGTTTATTTGCCAATGTATGGCAGAAGAAAATCCTTCAAATTGTGTTCTGTGTAATTCAAAATGAAGCAGAAAACAATGGAAAAAAAATG
Organism: Dendropsophus ebraccatus; assembly: GCF_027789765.1. NCBI lineage: Eukaryota > Metazoa > Chordata > Amphibia > Anura > Hylidae > Dendropsophus > Dendropsophus ebraccatus. The sequence goes on from NC_091455.1 coordinate 177,184,414, forward strand.
TCACATTTGTGTTTTTGTTTTTTTATATTGTTTAATAAAAAGACAATCGTATGGACTGGAATTGGTTGGCACGATGTCGGAGTTATTCTACACACGTCAAAAACATGACGTGCAGAAGCGTTTGTGGAAAATCTTAATGGCTGGTTTTTCTATGCTCCATACTAATAATACTACAGGTCTTACTAGGCAAAGAGAGACTGTGAAATCCCTAAAAGACCATTTCTTTGAGTAGACCATTTCCTGTCCCTTATCCAAACTGTCCCTCTACCCATTGCAAAAAAACAATTCCCATCATGCATCAGGAATATTATAGAAATTGTAGTTTTGCAACAGGTGGAGGGCCAATAGTTTACTACCCCTAGACTAAGGGAATAGAGGTACAGTGGCCCAACAACCATTCTATGCAGAGGACTATGAATCTCTCATGCCAGGGTATGGACTCTTCCTTCAGTCCATGTGGCGCTCTCCCACCCATAGCATGGCATGATAAAACCGTGCTGGACACATTCCCTACTCCATCCAAGGGTGAGTGTTAAGGCCAAAGACAAAAAGGAGAAGAGTATTAGGAAAAACGGTACAACTGAAAGAAGCTCTAGTACCCTGTTGGCGCCTCTAGCCTGTGTCCCCCTCCATCATCCTCTCTAGCAGCCACAGCCTGCACAGCTCTGGGAGTCGGGTTGTGACATCACCATGTTATCCAGGAAGTGAAGCCTTGATGCAGTAGTAAGTGCAGGGAAAAAAGCACTTTATAAGTATTTCCCGTAATAAGTGTATATTGGTAATTTGTATAACTTTTGGGGGGGCAATACAATACTTTAATAAAAAAAATTTCCCTGGACTTTTCCTTTAAGGCTGTGGCGTTTAGTCTGTTGTTTTTAGGGCATGTCCTTGCAGGGACCCCCTAATAATGTAATAGTGCCAGTACGTTAAATGCTACAGCTACCACACCCACCGCCTCCCCTCTGTTAGAATACGTACCACCGGAAAACAGGACAGGACCAGAAAGATTGAGCCCGCAGTTTCTACGAGCCTGGACCAAACCATGTTGCACCACCAGCACCAAATGCCCCCCTTACCACTAGAGGGACTGGTCATGCACACTGGGCGCTGAGAACATGCTGCCAGCATTTGGTGTGACCCTCTAAAAAAATTTTTGGGGGTGAGAGCCTGCATAAACTGTGTTCTTGTTCTCCCTCAGCAGCAGGCTCTGTTTCAACACGCCTAGGCCCATGGCTTCTTCCCACATCCTCCTCATCGTCCCTTTTTACTAGTTTTTTCCATGTTTTCTGTTTTCAGGTTACACACAGTATACAACGGTGTATACTCAGTGAGCATGCACTGTGACACTGGTTAGACTGTAAAAAACTAAACTAACAATGTGCTGGAGTATGATTCACAATATAGAACTATAGATGGTATGTTGGAGTGAAGGGATTACTGATGCATTGGCTTTGCAATGTGCTATGTCACCAGAAAGGAAGGGGTTACGCTAAACACTGAACTACTGTTGCAGCTAAGATGAAGGGAATGCCTTGATTTACCTTTCAGGTGTTCTGATCTCTTGTGAGAAGACAATTGAGCTTACAGGTCTTTTACCTGCACATAGCACTAGTTAAGCCCTGCCCCCTTCCTTTGTTCTGCATTGCTGTATCTGTTACTAGAGATGGACTAAGCCTAACAACAGCCAGTGAACAGCAGATTTCAGAAAAGGGATACACCTAGTGGCTTTCAGCAAATTTATCAGGGAAATTTCTACCAGCCAAATCTGTGTGTGTAGACTTACTGTTACAGTATGGTTTTCTTGTGGCAATTTCTAACAGTGTATAATTTTATTAACATAATTTTTTATAATTTTCCACATTTACAGTATTCTGTTTCTTTGCATCAGCTACTCACAAATTTACAGCTAGAACATTGGTAAAATAATGGGTATATAACAACCAAACAACACATTCATTACTATATAGTGCATCCATCTCAATTGTTCTGCAAGCGCTTGCCAAGAATCAAATTGTATAAATCCTCTAGAACCCTGAGCCATTTGTTTTTCCAATTTACAGACCTCCCATATCGCAAATGTCTGGCAGGGCTATGCTAGTGTCTTGTACTGTTATTACTTGGCTACATTACTCATTAGCCTAGTAAGCCGAGCGTAAACATTATTATTAGTGAATGTTAATAGTTAAAGCTGGATTCACTTTGTACGTCATTTATAGAAACCAAAGGGATCTATGTTAATGCATCTATTTCTAGCCAAGCAAATCAATCAGGTTTGAACATTATAAAGCAAAAAACAACAGTTTTGTTAACAGAACCCCCCCAATACAACTAATTAACCCACCATACAACTAATGTACCCACTATACAACTAATGAACCCACAATACAGTGGGTGACAGTGGTGACACAGCCATGGGCTCTCAAGTCTTATGCATATGAGAAGTGAAGGCTAGTCCATCTGGTCTGATCCCACAGAAGAGCTATTTAAAGGGAAACTATTAGCAGATTAGAAGAATCCGAGAAGCAGAAGCAGATTGGTTAGTGTGTCCATACTGAACAATGGGCCTACTATGAACATGTGAGGATTAGGAATAGACTATGGAGCAAGGGAAGAAGGCGGCAGAATCTGATGATTCACTTTTTCTTTTAGATTATATGGATAGCCTGGTCCATTGCATTGTGCTTAGCTCAGGAAGGGATCTGACCAAGATGTACTAAAAGATGAGCCTGTATATGCCTATGGAGGAAACTGGGGGCAGGGCATGGTCACATGTTCCTCCATGTCAGCCATCTTATGGACAGACTCGCCACAGAGCAGGACAGCACAGCCTGGGGAGGGTAGTCTAATTTTAGTTCTATGAGGTACACAGGGAGCTACTGTCAGTATATACAGTGAGCACAGTTACTAATATTGTATACTGAACTATTTCATTATAAAGTGGCCTTCAACAACTTTCATATATATATTCTTCAGCCGATGGTAATCAAATGCAACATGCTCCGACTCCAGGTGCGCTCATCCATAGCATGGGTCTCCAAACTGCGGCCCTCCAGCTCATGTGAAACTACAACTCCCATCATGCTTGGACAGCTAAAGCTTTGGATGATCTATAGCAGCGTTTCTCAAACTGTGAGGCGCGCCTCACTGATGAGGCGCAGCTCACAGTCTGGTGAGGCGCAGGGTCCCTGTCTGTGGCCGACATCGGCACACAGCAGGGACTCCAGGATTTGTCACCAGCGTTAAGCTGTGCGGCGCACGGCCGCTGAGCTGACAGGGAGGCCCCACACACTTCCTCCAGCCACCCTCTCAGCCCCCTAGTGGCGCCGCCATTTCTTTTTAATCTGGTGCACTGAGGCTCCATACAGCCTCAGCGCACCGCTGCTCCTGATTGGCCCGCCCACCTGTCCATCACCGCCGTAGCCGAGCTCTCCCCCTGGGTTCCGAGGAACGTACAGTGACAGGAGGATGGAAGCCGGATGTCCGTCTCCAAGCCAGTATTGTGGTAAACGGCGCTGGGGGACATCACATGTGCAAACCAGGGGAAGGGGTCAGGGGACATGTGTGTGGGAAAACAAGGGGAGGGGGATGTGTGTGGAAAAAGGAGAGAGGGGAACATATGGAAAACAAGGGAAGGGGGGATGTGTGGGGAAAAAGGAGAGAGGGGGACATATGGAAAACAAGGGGAGGGGGGATGTGTGTGGAAAACAAGGAGAGGTGGACATAGGGATAACAAGGGGAGGGGGGATGTGTGTGGAAAACAAGGAGAGGTGGACATAGGGAAAACAAGGAGAGGGGGGATGTGTGTGGAAAACAAGGAGAGGTGGACATAGGGAAAACAAGGAGAGGGGGATGTGTGGAAAAAGGGGAGAGGGGGACATATGGAAAACAGGGGGAAAGGGGGAGGGGCAGATGGGGATGAGGGGCAGGTAATGTCGTGTGTGTGGGGGGGTCAGGTGGGGTAGTTTGTGTGTAGAGGGGTCAGGTTAATTGCAGGCAGAGGGGGGAACTTAACTGAGGGATACAGCACGTGTGTTATTACTATGTAGGGGGGCACAGCACTGGACATTATTACTATATGGGGGGTACAGCAGTAAGCATTATTACTATATGGGGACACAACAGGAGGCCTTATTAGTGTATGAGGGTCACAGTCGGGACATTATTACTATATGGGGAAAAGCAGGGGATCTTACCCACAGGGGGAAACCCACATATCTAATCTGGGGGATTTAACTGTTTGCGGGGCACTACAGGGAAATTAACTATTTGTAGGTCACTAGTGGGGTTATTAACTGTTTGTCGGGCTCTAGTGGGGGAATTAACTATTTGTAAGGCACTATTGAAGGTATTAACTACTATAGGGGAGCTATTATGTGAATACCTACTACTTTGACAGTGCCAGGAACACTGCACATCACTCTGACAGTGTCAGGAATGCCAAATGTACAGAAATGGGGAAAGGAGGGGAGAGGGAGCTACCACAGGAAGAGGAGGGTAAGAGTAGAATCATACTAATGTGTGTGTGTGTGTGTGTGTGTGTGTGTTATGGAGAAAGAAATGCTGCACTGTGGGGCTGGTATACAGGTGGACCAGTATGTGGTAATGGGTTACTGCAGGTGGAGCAGTATGTATTTTCTGCACTGTGTTGGTGGTTTACTAAAGGTGAAGCAACATTTATTTCTGCTCTTTGGTGTTGTCTTTAAGCTGCTCTGGGATATTATGTGCACTACATAGCGGTATCTGGCGCTTCATAGCTGTATATGTTTGTTGGTGAGGCCCGAGCATCAACATGGATTGCTGGGTGAGGCCCGAGAACAAAAAGTTTGAGAAGCACTGATCTATAGTATCAATACAATAAAGTTTATGACAACCTGTGGCTAGGAGGATGGGATATATGCGACGCTTGTAGTACTGCAGCAACTGGTGAGCCACAGCCTGTGCATATCTGTGCTGAAATAATGGAATGTAAATGTAATCTTTAGGCCCTATACACTTTGTAACTTTCCATTCTGGTTTTACTGGATTTTACAGCTAAAATCTTAGGAGGAAATAAAATTGAAGTTAGGGTTGATTTTCTTCTTTTCTGACTTCATCATTGAGTTATTTACCGATATTATTAGCTAAAAGCAAGTGGGTGAACTGTCTACAGTAACACAATGTTTGTGAGTGACCTGAGGTTTTTTTTTTCATGAAATAAGTAGCAGTTGAAGGGAAGGGATCAGGGAAGCTGGCCGTTCTCCAAAGCAAACACGGGAGAGCTGAAGACTACAGCGCTAAGCTGCTCTCCTTTTGTTACTAAAGCCAAACTCAGTGGGATGTTATGTAAGCATTGAATTGCTGGCATTTACTCAGTGCCATGTTTTTTCCCCTCTGTACCAGGCACATCGCACTTGTTTGAAGGCAAAAGAAAGCGTTGTTATTAAATAGGGAAGAAAAACTTTAAAGCCCCCACTATTTATCTCAAGAATAAGGAATAAAAATGAGGCAACTGACCCTGGATAGTGACATATAAATGCAATGTTGTTGAGTTAAAGTATCTGAGATCTCCATTATAAAACAAGCTTCATGTTTCATACATAACTTGTACCTGCAATATTTGCTCAGTTTTTTCTAATATTGATCCTCTATGCATATTCTCATCCAATCCTCTCTGGAAATAATGCTGCAATACAATGTGCATCTAAATATAATACTGCAACACACTGTGCCTCCTAACAATACTCACCTGTCCCAGTTCTGTTCCAGTTCTGTTCTCTTCTGGCCAGGCCTTGGCGCTGTCGAACAATGCAGGAAATGCAATTGGCAATTACCCCCTTAAAGGGGTACTCTAGCAAAAAAAAAAATTAAATCAACTGGTGCCAGAAAGTGCTAGAAATTTGTAATTTACTTCTATTAAAAAATCTCAGGTCTTCCAGTACCAGCTGCTGTATGTCCTGCAGGAAGTGGTGAAATCATTCCAGTCTGGAGAGCAGGTTTTCTATGGGGACTTGCTACTGCTCTCTACAGTTCCTGACATGAACAAAGGTGTCAGCAGAGAGCACTGTGTAAGCTTGAAAATAATATACCACTTCTTGCAGGACATATAGCAGCTGATAAGTACTGGAAGACTGGAGATTTTGTATTAGAAGTAAATTGCAAATTTCTGGCACTTTCTGAAACCAGTTAATTTGAAAGATTTTTTTTTCCGATGGAGTACTCCTTTAACAGGCTGTTTAAAAATAGGTTTCCCAAAGTATAGTTCTCCTTTAAATGCTATTACACACATGTGGATGAATGGAAAGCTGTTTTCCCAGGTATTAGTTATACCTTTTTGTGGCTGGACAGAATACTCCCATGCTGAGTATTACAGGAGCTTGGCTGTGTCATGACAGTTGTGTTTCCACTAAGAACAGAGAATCCCCTGATCCTTGTAGTTTAACCTCAAATTGTGACCATGGCATCTAAGTGGCTTGCGGGATATTTGTAACCCCCACCTGCACCCCTTTGATCACATTATGCTGGCAGATAATACACCACATTACCGTATTTATATACGATAAAATGAGTTTCTCAAGTTGAGCAGCTCAAGTTGCTCTGTGAAGTCAAAAATAAAGTTTAACAAAATATCAAATAATCCACCGTCTCAAAAAGTAATAAAATATTCATTTTCATCTTACAAAATTATTATATAAAACATAAAAAAAAAAACTTTTCTGGTATTGCCCCATCTGTAACAACTTGAACTATAAAGCCATATAATTATTTATCCCACATGGTGAACGCTGTAAAAAAATAAATCTAAAGACTTTGCCAGAATTATTAGATCTTGTTACTCTGCCTCCAAAGAACACGACAGAAAGATCAATAAGTCATAGGTTCCTGAAAATGGCACCAGTAAAAACTAAGGCTGCATTCACATGTCTATAGATTTGTCGACCTATGGATGGTGAATGCATGCAATGGATTCTTTCTCCGCCCAGCATCATGTATCAATATCATGACGGCGGCGGGGAAACTCTTTGAATTGCCACAGCACTGTAAATGACAGAGCTGCGCAGCTGTGTCAGTACAGTACTCCAAGACTTTCCCGCTGCCGGCATAATATTGATACATCATGCCGGGTGGGGAAAGAATCCATTGCATGCATTCACCATCCATAGGTCGGCAAATCTATGGACATGTGAATGCAGCCTCTGGTTTTCAACAAAACACAAGCCCCTGCACATCTCTCAACAACAGAATATAGAAAAGTTAGAGGTCTCGTCATTTGGTAGCACAATTCTTTTTTTTTTTTAAGAAAAACAGGCATAGTAATCATTGTTTTTGTTCCATTATTCTAAATAAAATTTAAGGCATCTGTTATTAAGCCGTTTTTGAGCAATTTACATCAACTGCATAATTTTTTTTAATTTTTACGCTTGGAGGGGCGTGTTGGGGTGTGGTTTAAGTTAGTTACTTTCTAAAGTCAGATTTATCATGTGCAATTTTTTATTTTGTGTGTCTAGTCAGTCCCTGCCGTAGTTTTTTAGCCAATTTTTGAAGCCAAAGAAACCGCTAAAGAAAAAAATTGACAAGCACAAAATGTGCTAATTCATCAAGGCCTGTGCAACTAATGATAAATTTTGAGTAAGGTCTGTGAGTTTTTTTACGCAGCAAATGATCATTAGGCCAAAGTGTTTCTATAGTGTTAAAGTGGGAAGAACACAAAAAGAGAAAAAACATAAACATTTGGTATCTTTCTGATTATGCCATCCCAGAGAACACATGGATAACAGGTATAGACAGGTAGCCATAGATAGCAAAAGAAACCCCCAAAATTCTTCAAATATATTAATGCAAAAAAACAAGGACAGAGCATGTAGGACCCCTAAATAATGGCGACGGGGAATTAATAACTGGGGATCAGGAGAAAGCTGAGTTACTTAATGGCTTCTTCAGTTCTGTATATACAAAAGAAGAGGATGGAGCTGTTGTGGGTGGGGCCAGTACTGAGGTGGGTGGGGCCAGTGCTGCTAACACATGTAATGTACTGAACTGGTTTACTATAGATATGGTCCAAGATAAATTAAATAAACTCAATGTAACCAAAGCTCCAGGGCCTGATGGATTACACCCCAGAGTTCTTTAATTTTAATTTAATTTCTCTACCCTTGTATGAAATATTCCATGATTCTTTGCTTACTGGTGTTGTGCCGAGGGACTGGCGTAAGGCAAATGTAGTGCCGATCTTCAAAAAGGGCTCTCGAACTTCCCCAGGTAACTATAGACCTGTAAGCTTAACGTCCATTGTGGGGAAACTATTTGAGGGGCTTATAAGGGACTACATCCAGGAATATGTAGTGGCTAATAGTATTATAAGTGATAACCAGCATGGTTTTACTAAGGACAGAAGCTGTCAAACCAACCTGATATGTTTCTATGAAGAGGTAAGTAGAAGCCTGGATGGCGGCGCGGCTGTGGATATCGTGTACCTGGATTTTGCAAAAGCGTTTGACACAGTTCCTCATGGACGTCTGATGGGTAAGTTAAAGTCTATCGGTTTGGAAAATTTAATGTGTAACTGGATTGAAAACTGGCTTAAAAATTGTACCCAGAGAGTGGTGGTCAATGATTTCTACTCCGAATGGTCCCCGGTAATAAGTGGTGTACCCCAAGGGTCAGTACTGGGCCCTCTTCTGTTTAACTTGTTTATTAATGATATTGAGAATGAAATTAACAGCAATGTTTCTATCTTTGCAGATGACACCAAGCTTTGTAGTACAGTACAGTCTATGGAGGATGTGCAGATGTTACAGGATGACTTAGACACACTGAGTGTTTGGGCGTCCACTTGGCAAATGAGGTTCAATGTGGATAAATGTAAGGTTATGCACCTGGGTACTAATAACCCGCATGCATCATATGTCCTGGGGGGAGTTACTCTGGGAGAGTCGCTGATAGAGAAGGATCTGGGTGTACTTGTAGATAATAGACTACAGAACAGCACACAATGTCAGTCAGCGGCTTCTAAAGCCAGCAGGATATTGTCATGCATTAAAACAGGCATGGACTCACGGGACAGGGATATAATATTACCGCTTTATAAAGCCTTGGTGCGGCCTCATCTGGAGTATGCTGTCCAGTTTTGGAACCCGATTCATAAAAAGGATGTTCTAGAGCTGGAGAGGGTACAAAGACGGGCAACTAAACTAATAAGGGGAATGGAGCATCTTAGTTATGAGGAGAGATGAAAAGAATTACATTTGTTTAGTCTGGAGAAGAGACGTTTAAGGGGAGATATGATTAATTTATTTAAATATATAAATGGCCCCTACAAGAAATATGGTGAAAAGATGTTCCAGGTAAAACCTCCTCAAAGGACAAGAGGGCATTGCCTCCGCCTGGAGAAAAAAAGGTTCAATCTCCGGAGGCGACAAGCCTTCTTTACCATGAGAACTGTGAATCTGTGGAACAGTCTACCACAGGATCTGGTCACAGCAACAACAGTAGAGGGCTTCAAAACAGGGCTAGACAAGTTCTTAGACCAAAATAATATAAATGCATATGTATAGAACCTATCACCCCTCCCCCTTCCCTGTATCCATCCCCTCCTTGGTTGAACTTGATGGACATACGTCTTTTTTCAACCGTATTAACTATGTAACTATATGTTACCCCACATCAACTGGCCTAAATTTTAAATACATAAAAAACCATAACACATTCTATTTGTTTCCATAAATCCCACAAAAAAACTGTGAAAAAATTTAAACACTTAAATATATGAACCCTGAAATTGGTAACCTATATGGTTTACATTGTAAAACTCTACATTATTGTTAAATTTGCACTTCATTTGCATTAGCTTCTATTCACTGTACTTCACACTAATAAACCACAGTCTCTGAGAGTAACTTAAGGAATTTAACTTTTTGCCTCAAGAACACACATTTTTATCCGGCATTCCAGCATGGTGTAGTTGTATGAGGCCTTTTTCTTTACAGCTTGTGCTTTCTCTAGGTAGCATTTTAGGTGTATGTTTTACATGAAGACAGTTCTTGGTAAGACAGAACATCATGCAACCTTTCACAGCATGGGTACAGCTGCATTACACATCACTATAGAACTGGCTCAAGTATACTAAATAATGGCATAATAACCATGCCATTCTCCCCTAACCTTGCTCACCCTTCGGGGCTAGTGCTGAACGATCCTGCTTCCACTTCCAATATGGACTCCTCTCGGCAGTGACAGCCCGCTTAGCCAATCATTGGCCACAACACAGTTCCATCTCACTCAATGATTGGTTTAGTGGGCTGTCACTGTTGAGAGGAGTCTGTCTCTCTTTCTGGGGGAGTGGGGTGAGGTAAGAATGGCATGTTTCTTATGTTGTATGGAAGGGCAGCAATATATAAAAAAAATTCTATGGCTTGAATATCCTTGTGTGATAAATTTATTGTAAATATTACTACAGTTATGGGTAGTTTATCTGAAATTATTGTCTGGACCAACATATCTGTATTATTATTATTATTATTATTATTATTATTATTATTATTATTATTATTATTTCCCATTTTCATCTTGTATTAATATTTTACTTACTGAATTTTTTACAGTAATGTTCTAATGTGTTTAAACTATAAAAATAGCTAGTCATTAAGGCATACCTGATCTTGCGGGCACATTTACTTTCCATATAGGGTCATAATATGTCACTATATAGGAATGCTAATGTTAGTGGGGTTGATTACAAAAAATAATAATAATAATTACAGTCAAAAAGTCCAAGTATTGTTATAACAGCTTTTGTTTACATACATATTTCATTCCAGATTATATGGTATTTTTATTGCAAATATTGCCCAGTATATTAAAATGCTGTTCTCCGTTGTGTAAGCAGCTTAATACGAATAGAACTTGACTGAAAATAAACATAAATCATCACTTTTTTCTTCCTCTTGCCTTTGATGATGATATATATGTCTCCGGATACAGATTCTGCCTTCAGGTCAAAAATTAGAAACTATTCTTGGAAATTCTCAAGACGAGACATGCCACACCTGAAACAGCGAGAGCGCTGTAATTTCTACCAGAATGTCTAAGTATAGACACGAAAAAAACTCATTCTGTAGCTCAGGAAACAACGGTCAACTCATATTTACACAATAAGAAGCGCTTAATGTTACACATAGAAGACACTTCTGTGCCCCGAAAACATGAATTGTTCGGACAAGTTCACCCACAACAGAAATCGAGATGTTCTTACATTGAGTTATTCTTTATTCTAGTAATCTTGTCTTTCAATAACAGAAACACTAAGAACAACTTAAAAACGTTGGGAATACAGTGCATTTACCAGGAGCAATGAAGATCCTCTACTTAGTCCAGGCCAGTTCTTCTAATCCATTTACAATCTACAAGATCACCCTGCAAATCCACAGCAGAAATCCACAGCTCAGCCTCAGATTTTTAACATGGATTATCTTGTAATCCATGTAGGATTTTTCACATACAAATTCCATTGTGCAAAAATACCCTATGGGACTAGCGGGAGTAAGTCTCAGTAATTCCCATAGATATCAGTGGTGTGACCACCCTACCTACATTTGGCTGTGATTTAAAGTGCTGTGGCTCTGGGTCCTGTGGTAGATTGGGGCCCCACCAGCCTTCATTGTCACTTTAAAAAAACTTTTGAAATGCCAATTTTGCTTGTTATAAAATCCACCATGTTCAGCAAGTATTGAAAAGAGCAGAGAAGAACGTAGCCATGTCCCTCGTCCATCTTATTCTATTACTTGGGCATCTATACATTCAGACCCGACTAATCGAAAAAAAAAAAAAATTCTTTGTCATGTCAAAGGTTTCTTGAAGTAACAGTGAGACTTTAATCCAGTCCTACATTCTGCACTAGAATTGCCTCCAGAAATGCTTAAAGCTCTTCACCAACTCTGATCTGATCTCGGCTGCGTTCCAAAGACAAAAGAAAGAACTCTGTCTTTTCACTTTTGTAAATATATCGTATAGCTGAAACTAACAAAACACCTCAGCATTGGGTCGTGTAAGTTTTGCAAGATCGAAGTGTTTGTGTGATGAACATGGTGCAAATCTCCAGAGACAGTCCTTAAGGTCCTATTACACAAAGTGATTATCGGCCGTTATGGCTTATAATTGCTTGGTGTAATAGAAGGCAACGATCAGCCGACATCAACGATGTCAGCTGATTGTTGTATGTCGTTACCTTTCAACATGTTGAAAGACAAACGACTAAGGTAGCAATGATCTGCTGCCGTAGCTCCGAGTAACAGGAACGGTGGCAGCAGACTGCTGCTATTTCCTATGGGCTCGCCAGTCACTCTAAAGATCGTCTGGGGACACCCCTCACGCTGCTGGCCGCGGCCCCCCTGCACTTGCTCGCTGTCGGTGTGATAGTGCCGACAGCGAGCAGGAAACGAGGAGCAAGCGAGTGCTTACTCAACAGGCCCGCACTCGTTTGTTCCTGGACATTGCCCCATGTAATAGGGGCTTTAGGTCTTATTCCAATTTTATAGAAAACACAAGATGCCCAAACACAATGTGATCCTCTAATATGCATGGCGCCAAATATGGCATACTCTTATGATGCAAAAATATTGGGTTGCTATAAGAATCCTTGATGGGTTTTTTTTTTACTGTCTCCATGGCTATTTTACAGATTTTGCTGTAAAAAAATGTAAAAACATAATTTTTTACTTTTGCATAATCCATACCAAAACCAGAAGTAAACCTCAAAAATGCTTTACATTTTCTTTGGATGAAAATTTTTAAAATTTATAGTAAGTGTGGCTGTATCCTACTTACATGATAAACTTTGTTATCATTGCACACACAACTCATCAATAAGGCCAAATTAGGTGAGGTAAGTTGAGCCTCTTGCCTCATGCAGCGCTGACACAGGATTACAGGGGACGTCGATTTAACTTTCAGACCCTGCAATCCTGCACATCACTGCATACAGATCTGTGATTTTACATTGTGGTTCTGTTGTGGGTTTTTTTGGTTGAGAATAATACAACAAATAATAAAAAGTACAGTGATCCCAGTGAGCCACAGATCTGTGTACAGGGTTGTACAGTACAATCATCACATGACTGCAGGTCATCAAGAATGTGGAGTTGTATGACTGCAGAGGAAGATGACGGACAAGTAAGGTGTGTGCATATACGAGGTGTTTATGTATAGCTATCATAATATAGCTTTTTCCTGTACAGCTGCATTAAAGCTTTTATTATAAACATAGGGATATGTGACCAAACATATATGGTTCCTACCATTATTATATCACTGCCTGCTGATTAGTAACAAACTAGATGGCTGCCTCACTTTTCATTAACAATACACCTACCATTTACTGTGTTTAATGTTAAGAAGTTGTCTATTAACCCCTTAAGGTCAATGCCAATTTTCATTTTTGAGCTTTTGCTTTTTCCACTTTATGTTTAAAAGGCCATAGCACTTGCATTTTTTTCACCTAGAAACCCACATGAGCCCTTATTTTTTGCGTTACTAATTGTACTTTGCAATGACAGGCTGAATTTTTGCATAAAGTACACTGCGGAACCAGAAAAAAATTAATTGTGTGGTGAAATAGAAAAAAAAAAACATATTTATTTTTTTTGGAGGGTATTTGTTTTTACGCCATTCACCCTGGGGTAAAACTGACCTGTTATGCATGTTCCCCAAGTCGTTACGATTAAAACGATATATAACATGTACAGTATAACTTTTCTTTTATCTGACGGCTTGCAAAAAATTCAAACCATTGTTAACAAATATACGTTCCTTAAAATCGCTCCCTTCCCAGGCTTATAGCGCTTTTATCCTTTGGTCTATGGGGCTGTGGGAGGTGTCATTTTTTGCGCCATGATGTTTAATTTCTATCTGTACCTTGATTGCGCATATACGACTTTTTGATCACTTTTTATTACATTTTTTTCTGGATTTGATGCGACCAAAAATGCGCAATTTTGCACTTTTGGAATTTTTTGGCGCTGACGCCATTTACCGTGCGAGATCAGGAATGTGATAAATTAATAGTTCGGGTGATTACACACGCCGCATTAGCAAACATGTTTATTTATTTGTTTATTTATTTTTATTAATAAAATGGGAAAAGGGGGATGATTTGGACTTTTATTAGGGGAGGGGATTTTTTTTATTAATAAAAACACTTTTTTTTTTTTACATTAACTGTAAGCGCCGGCTAATAGAGGCTCTGCCCGGCTGCAGATTGCAGACGGGAGCAGCGCCGTTCAGAGCGGGGTCCTGGCGGGACCCCTCTCTGAACACCCCCCACGGCACCATGACGTACCAGGTACGTCATGGGTCGCTAAAGGGTTAAACAATAGTCATGGTGGCTCCCTAACTGACGCTCTTAAGAGTTAGAGAATACCTGTCATTAAAGAAGATGTCCCTGTGACATGCCAAAGTTTTGAAAGGTCCCACATACAGTATAATACCTACATTATTATCTTATTGCCATCATACAGTGATTACATATTGCCTCATACTGCTACTAAACCAAACAGAAAGACATTACCAATAATACCACTACACAATGCCTAAATGATACCATCACATCATGACCACAAATACTACCCAAACAGACCCAGTGACATCCAGAGACTCACTTCTCTAATCAAAGGCTTTCACTTTTCCTTTTTCTCTCCATCCAGCCAAGGCCACCTTGAAGTCTTGTCCTGAATATGAATCCTTTTTCCACAATCTGCCAGAGAATCTGCCATTTTAGGGTCCTTGCTCCAGCACATATAGTAGTTAGGTCCTATGTGCCCATATATAGTAGTTAGCCCCCTCTGTGCCCCCATATGGTTTTACGCCCCCTATTATAGTTAGGTATGCTCTGTGCCCCTATATAGTAGTAAGATCCCTATATAGTACAGGCCCCTTTGTGCAGTCCGCAAATAGTATAGATCCCTCTGTGAAGTCCCCATATAGTAAAGGGCCCAATATGCACTACCTATATAGTAAAGGCACTGTGCCTATATAGGGGGGACATTTTAAAGCCAGGGGCAAAAAACTAAAATTAGAATTAGAATGTTCATTATTTTGACAAGAGCTCAATATAACAAAACCAAATTATATACAAGTAGTAGTATAACATCATTGTAATAGAGATTTGCCTACCACCACAATACAGCACTGCTTATACATGAAAGCACAATCTATTGTGACATTTCAGACAGTATATAAAAAGACAGGGCATTATCACAATAGAGAAAAGATTTGTGACGACATCAGAATAAATCACAATGAAATACGGTGACAGAACCAGGACAATCACTATTTTGACATCAGCACAATAGAACAGTATAAGAATGAAGACAAACACTACTGTGACATAATAAACCAAGAACACTTTACTGGTTCTATATGCCAATCAGATGAAATAGTTCTGAGGTCCCACCCTCAAGCTATGCAGAACATAGACATAACTACTATTAACTGCAGGGGAAAAACATTGTTGTTGTAATAAATATAATCTTCAATGAAGCTAAATAGATTATTTGTAAATTGGCCCATAACAAAAAGAACCCACTGGCAAGTGTTTGGATCCATTCGACCCCCTTCACACATCAGGAAAATCTCTCCAGATTTCTTATCAGGAATTGGCCAGGGACACTATTCAGGATTTTTCCTAAAGGGTGTCTGTTCTTCTGGAAAATTGAAATTCTGAACGCTTTCCTGATGCGTATCTGGAAATCATCTGGAATTCCGGATGCTACAGTACATTTTTTTAAATTCCTGACCAGGAAATCCTGAAGACACCCCCATTTGTTTCCTGAACATAAATATTGATTACTGTCAGGTAATCCTGGTGGTTTCCTGAGGCGTCCTGATCAGGATTTCCTGACAGTAAAAATTAACATGGACGTTTAGGACCCAGTTCTGTGTCAGAGCCTATATCCACAAGAAGATTTACAAGTGGGCATGTCCAATTCTATGGGGTAGGCATAATAATAAACACCGACATCACCATAGAATGCAACTAATTAAAATCACAATAGAATACAACTAATTTAAATCCTGTTTTTGACATCATCAAATTAGAACACAGCATATAAATAATGACAATATTGTAATTACATTAAAATAGAAGGTTTAACACGATTGTGGCATAAACAACTAAATACAGCCTAAGGCTATGTTCACACTACGTATATTTGAGGCTGTATTTGGTCCTCATGTCTGGTCCTCATAGCAACCAAAACAAGGAGTGGATTGAAAACACAGAAAGGCTATGTCCACATAATGTTGTCATTAAGTGGATGGCCGCCTTTTAATGGCAAATATTTGCTGTTATTTTAAAACAACGACTGTTGTATTGAAATAATGGCAGTTATTTACCATTATATGACGGCCATCCACTCAATTTCAACATTGTGTGAACAGAGCCTTTCTGTGTTTTTAATCCACTCCTGGTTTTGGTTGCTATGAGGACCTGACATGAGGACCAAATACAGCCTCAAGTATGGGCTGCAACAGTTTGCCATTACAAAGAATGCATTGCATGTACAACTTCTGCAGTCAGACCCCCCCCCCCCCCCCCACACACACACACACACATTTCTGTAACACACCAGGGGAAACTATGTAGGCTTCCTGTATATATGTGCACAAACCCTAAAAGACTACAAAAGTCTCTGAAAAGGATGGATGATAAGACAATGGGGACGATTTATCAAACATGGTGTAAAGTGAAACTGGCTCAGTTGCCCCTAGCAACCAATCAGATTCCACCTTTCATTTTCCAAAGAGTCTGTGAGGAGTGAAAAGTGGAATCTGATTGGTTGCTAGGGGCTAGGGGGTTTCACTTTACACCATGGGGGAGATTTATCAAACTGGTGTAAAGTAGAATTGTCTTAGTTGCCCCTAGCAACCAATCAGATTCCCCCTTTCATTTTTCAAAGCATCTATGAGGAATGAAAGGTAGAGTCAGACAATTCTAGTTTACATTAAATCTCGCCGAATGTGTCCAAAGGGTGTTACCTCTGTAAAAATACATATATATAGATAAAGGTGCAGGTTATTCCAGCTTATAGTATACTGTTGGTCCAAAATGCCCATAATATATCGGTCCAAGCCAATGCAGTGTATGACTAAACAGAATGCTGTGCTCTGGGAAAGGAAATATTGAACTGCTGCCAAAAGTGGATGTACATTATTTTTTTTTTGTGAAAAATTACATGAGGAAAAGGCCAATAGTGACCTCAACATCTATGTGGTTAGAGAGAGGGGGCGCCTCAGAGTTTGCCATTGCATGGACTAATAGTGTGCCTGTTCTTAGTATCTCAGTTCTTAGTTATCCAAAGGTATTAGGGCCATTGTAAAAATGTCCCAAACCAAACTTTCCATAAAATTGGCTGATCTTTTAAAAAGTTTACTTAAGGGTCTGTTCACACGTACAGACTCGCTGCGTAAATCTCGCACAGAACTCGCATGAAAGTAGCTGCGTTTTTTGTGGTGTTGAACTTGCCTGTGAAAATCATGTGAAAATCAAAACTCGCATATAAAAATCGCACCAAACACGCAGCGAGAATACACATACATTGACTTGATAGCAATCAGTATCGCTGTGAATTTACTGTATGTGCGAGAAACTCACAGCGATAAATACGCAGCGAGTCTGTATGTGTGAATAGACCCTAAAGTGTACCTGTCGCAAAACCCAAATCAAAGTAGATGTGAAATAAAGCAATTTACTTTTTTTTTTTCTTTTTCTTTTTTTAGTTTTCATTGAAAACACAGCACTTCCTCGGTTCTGGCTCTTTTTTTTTCTTTTCCAAAGAGCCTAAGCAAAGGAAGTCACATGTTTCCCACGTCATCTGCTGACTCACAGAGAAGCTGCCTTCAGGAGACTGGACCTGGATTTCTAATAAGTATAGCTTTGTTAAGCGTAATAACTAAAAAAAAAAATAAATGCAAATAAATTTCACATCCACAGAAACACTTTAATACTAATATTATACAATAATAATAATAATAATAATAATAATAATAATAATAATAATAATGTCTTAGTAATAATCTGTACAATAAGATTGGCATATTAAAGGGGTAGTGCGACGCTAAACAATTATTCACCAAATAACACACATTACAAAGTTTACAACTTTGTAATGTATGTCATGTTAGTGAATCGCCCCCTTCCCCGTGTTTCCCCCCACCCACACCAGACCCGGAAGTGTAGTGCTCTATACATACCTGCTTCTAGCCAACCCCCGTCCACCATCTTGTACCATGACGGCATCTTCGGCCAGCCAGCCAAGCCGCTCCGACCGTCCCTAGTGCCGGCAGCCCTCTGCCGCGTCATCAGCTGCTCAGCCGCGATCGGCTGAGCACAGTTATGCTTAGCCAATCGCGGCTGAGTAGCTGATGACGGTCGTAGCGGTTCGGCCGGCTGAAGATGACGTCATGGCACAAGATGGCGGACGGGGGTTGGCTAGAGGCAGGTATGTATAGAGCACTACACTTCCGGATACACGTGCGGGGGTGGGGGAAAACACGGGGAAGGGGGCGATTCACTAACATAACATACATTACAAAGTTGTATAACTTTGTAATGTGTGTTATTTAGTGAATAATTGTTTAGCGTCGCACTACCCCTTTAAGTTTAAACTTCATATTAAGGGTCTGTCCGCACGTACAGACTCGCAGCATAAATCTTGCTGCGAGTCTGTCAGGTCCTGGCAGTTCCCTGTCACTACACACTCGCAGCTGTCTGAAAGACTGCTGCGAGTATATAATTCTGCTGCCCCCTTAACCCCTTCGGCTGTGTGTATACATTACCCCTCCTTGCTGCACGGAGTCCCAGCGTACTGCTCTCCCGCCCAGCCAATCAGTGTGTTGCCCAGCCGCAGCCACTGATTGGCTGGGCGGGAGAGCAGTTCGCTGGGACCCCGTGCAGCAAGGAGAGGTAATGTATACACGCAGCAGAGCTTTCAGACAGCTGCGAGTATGTAGTGACAGGGAACTGCCAGGACCTGACAGACTCGCAGCGAGGTTTATGCTGCGAGTCTGTACGTGTAGACAAACCCTAAAGGGGAACTCCAGCAAAAATATTTTTCTTTCAATTCAACTGGTGTCAGAAAGTTAAACAGATTTGAAATGTACTTCTATTTAAAAATCGTAAGTCTTCCAATACTTATCAGCTGCTGTATGTACTGCAGGAAGTGGTGTATTCTTTTCAGTCTGACACAGTGCTCTCTGCTGCTACCCCTGTCTAAGACAGGAACTGTGCAGAACAGTAGAGGTTCTCTATGGGGATTTACTACTGCTCTGGACAGTTCCTGTCTGAGACAGAGGTGGCAGCTGAGAACACTGTGTCACGCTGGAAAGAATTCAACACTTCCCCCAGGACATACAGCAGCTGATAAGTACTGAATGACTGGAAATTTATAAAATCAAGTCATTTACAAATGAATATAACTTTCTGTCACCAAAAATTCACTTGAGTACCCTTTAAAATGTAAAAAAAAAAAAAATGTGCGAAATTGCTTTTTTTTTTATTGTGCAAGAGTAGTAAAACATTCAATATAATAATAAGGGTAAACAGTGCAAAATTAAAATAGTCATTGTGCAGGTGGCTCATAAATCATATTGGTCCAGAAAGCTTGGGATATGTTAACCTGGTCATCCTGGTGTTTTTTATGTTAAAAATTATGGGGGGGCATTGCCAGGACTGCAGAGGGAGGCAACTATTCCTGTGGAGGCTGGATCTTTTTCTGGTTTCTCATACAGGTGAGGCCAGGCCCACCAGGATGATGTGATGTGTTGTCAGCAAGATGGTGCCAGCTGCCAATGACACAGAAGATCCAGGCCTTTGAATCCTGGACGTCTGATCATAGCACAGTACCAAAAGTGAACGAAATCCCTCAAATGTATGCAAGATAACTGTTGCCACTACATAATGAAACATAACCCCTTTAAAAATAAAATTTCAATTCCTCTTAAAGACTTAATAAAGAAAAAAACGAAAAAAAAAAAAAAAAAAGGGCAACAAAAAACACTAAAATGTGGTAAACAGCAAAATAGGAGCTGTTCATAAGGGGTTAAGGCATGGCCCAAAATCCACTTATCTTCTCAGTGTCAACGGAATGCAATAAAATCAGTGTAGCTCCATATCTGTGCTACAATAAAAAACATGTGTTTTTTTTCCTCAAGAGGCGATTTAATATCCAAGATTTAAAAGGAATTTATTCAGTGTTTATAGATTAATAATCTTAAATGTCAGATCTGGTTCTTGGCATTAAAAGGGTTTATATCGGTTCGGCTTCTTGCTGGTTTAAATTATTCCAGTTTTATTATCTAATATGACTATGGTTTGGCTCTCCATACATGAAAGATTTTTTTTATGAAATATGAAATACACTGTACGTCATGTTGCTGAAGTGGGTTACTTAACAGGGCTGTCCGGGAAACATTTTTCCTGTAAACCTAGAGCTTTACCCTGACCTTTTCTTCAAACGGAATGCAATGGAGATACAGGATGCAGAAACGATGATTGAGAGATATTACTGCATATAATATTATGCATATTTTATCATTGACTTCAATAACCAAGAATACTTGGTTACCTTAAAGGGAACGACTACTGTGCAGTTCCCTGAGGCTACAGTGGTACATTGGGGAAAAAGTTTTATTCCAACAGGTGAGGTCGGTAGAGGGACGACAACTAGTCATCTGGGCGGGGAGCTGTCCGTGACTAGTCATGGCTTTCTGTCTGTCAGCGAGCAGTGCGGGAATGACTGACAGGCAGAAAGGCCACTAATGAGTTTCTAGTCACGGATAGCTCCCTGCCCAGATGACTAGTTGCTGCCCATCTACCGGCCTTGCGGGCCAGAATAAAACTCCTTTTTCCCCAATGTAAAGCTACTGCTGCAGCTGGTAGCCTATGGCTAGGGTATTATTGGTGTATTTGCCCACTAGAGGACTCTCTGTTTTATTTAAATGTGTATTGTCTCTATGAGCACAGCTGAAGGAAATGGGTTAACCTGGTTACTGTTTGTTCACCGTTCTATCCAATCACAGGTGCCTCACACAGCTGTCCACCAACTACAGTTCTTCTCTTTCTCTCTCCTAATGGGACTTAGCCTTAGTTTTCCCCTATAAAAGGATGGTTAGTTCCTGGTGGGAGGTCTTCAGTTGGTAGATGGTGGTTGGAGAAAAAGCCAAGAGAGAGAGAGAGACCCCAGACAAAGCTAAAGATTCTTCTCATGCAAGAAACCTATCTTAGTATGTAGTACTAAACCCTCAGGAGGGGTAACCATTCTCTAGGGTACACCTTGTCCATGCCAGGGGTTATCCAGTGCTACAAAAACATGGCCACTTTCATTCAGAGACAGCACCACTCTTGTCTCCAGCTCAGGTGTAGTTTGCAATTAAGCTCCATTTATTTCAATGGAACTGAGCAGCAAAACCCCACCCAAACTGGAGACAAGATTGGGGCTGTCTCTGGAAGAAAGTCGCCATGTTTTTGTAGCGCTGGATAACCCCTTTAAGTATTCTCAGGACAGTTACCACAACAAAGAACTGATCCCTAGTAAGACAAAGAGAAGAAAGCTGAAGTATTTTACTGAATAACGCACGGATCTCCTTGAAGGTCTCATAAAGTCTGCTACACCCAGCAGTAAAGGCATTGACCTCGTACTACCCAAACTGGCATTTGCTGAACTGATTGGGCAGAAGATGGTCAGATAGTGAAGTATCTTAACGTGGGTATGAGTTTTCTTCTACACTCTGCACCTGCTGACTTTGCAACTGTTAGCTTGTATTGCACTGAAGCTTTTCAAGTAAAAGTCATCTGTGGTTAAGTGCTGAACTTATTTTTGTGTCACCACAACTGCACCTACACTTAGACTTGGGCTACCCTTTTTCAAGAACAGTGCCCGTGTGTCCGGGGTTGGGTCATACCACTCCTGGTCACCGTGAGAAGTGCCCAAGTTAACCCAAGCCCACCTTGCTGTACCACCACCACAAAGCACCCCAAGCCACAGCATTGGGACTATCCACTACCCACGCCGGTGGTCTGACCTGCTGTCCTCTAGCTGCAGAACTCCAGCTTCCCCATCCTGGAGCAGAATAAAGGGCAAAACCTATAAGGCACTTAAACTCCCCCACCCCTCCTGGTGTGGCCCAATGCCAAACGGATTTAATAACGGTCCACGTCTGCTTCCCGCTCCACACTATGTATTCAAATACTTATATAACCAGGCCTATACCTAGAGATTAGTGACAGCTTTCTCCTCACTCAATACAATAACTACAGGTAGTTTAGCTTTACGCTATATGGATTGCCAAGATGCCATCTCTCTAGTGTTAAACTGTGAGAAAACCTTCAGGCATCATGGTTTACAGGCTTTTACCCGTCTTCCTGTTATGGTCCTTTTACACGGAGCGATAATTCGCCCAATCGATCGCTGATGTTTTTTTTATAACAATCAGCGTTTAGACAGAACGATAGATCGTTTGAAAAAATCGTTATTGCAATCGTTTTAAGATCGCTTAAGCCCATCCCACACATAGGGTAAATTAATGAAAGACTGTTTACACAAAGCGATCTGCGAATTTTTTGCGAACAACCAACGACGATTTGAGAACTTGTTGAAAGATCAAAATGAACGATTTCTCGCTCGTCGTTTGATCTCTTGCTGTGTTTATACGATCCGATTATCGCTCGAATGCGATCGTTATTGCAAAAATTCAAACGATAATCGTTCCGTATAAAAGCACCATTACTTTTGCCATTAGATCTGCTAGCTACTAATGAATTTTTTGCAGGAGAGCTCATAGAGGGCATATAACCCATCTGTCATTGCACTAATGAACCAAAAGATGATTGATTCATTTCACTGACACAGACTTCCAACAAAGAGCAAGAGGACCATAGCCCCCCATAGCTCATAAACAGATTTGTCAATTAAAAGGAATGGAATGCATTGATTTTTTATTTATTAGATAGATACCCAAACATTTTTTTTCTAATATGTTTTTATTTTTCTTATTTTTTTCTTTTTTGTACCTTTTTATAGAGAAGCCATCTTGTCGGAATTGTTTTTAAGAGCATTTAAACATATGCCTTACAACAAGCCCCATAGACATGAGCTGTGCCATTGGCATAAAAGGAAATGGGTTACTGGGCATGCTCTATGACCTTTGCAGATGTCATTTCACAGTTAGGGGGAGTCTGAGGTGTGAGCTGCATCTATTATCCTTATTATCTAACACCTTTCATTGTAATGCTGTACAACTCTCTCATTTTCATCTCAATAAAACACAAAGGGGGAGATTTATCAAACTGGTGTAAAGTAGAATTGGCTCAGTTGCCCCTAGCAACCAATCAGATTCCACCTTTCATTCCTCACAGATTCTTTAAAAAATGAAAGGTGGAATCTGATTGGTTGCTAGGGGCAACTAAGACAATTCTACTTTACACCAGTTTGATAAATCTCCCCCAAAGTCTCAGCTTAGTTTTAGGCTTTAGTGGAGAAAATTGAAACAGCCGGAGTGTGGACCCGTAAGGCAGCGTGGTTTTCCTCTGTTGAAATCAATTTGAAAGCTAATTATCTACTCATGGTACATTTGTTTTTGTGTATTTTGGTGCCAAAAATCACCAAGAAAGTAATTCTTTTGCAAAAAAATACATGAATATAGAAGCAGATTTTTTTTAGGTGGTAATCTACAGAGGTAGCTAGATTTTTGTCCATTTGGTCATGTTTCTCACACAGCATTTTGTAGCAGATTTTCTTTCAGTTTTTTTTTCCCCCCAAAACCAGAAGTGCATTTAGTAGTATACCTCCTTCCTTAATATTTTTCATTCCTTTTGAATCCACTTCTGGATTTAGAGCAAAAAGACAAAACAAAACAAAAACTATATGAAAACATTTCCAGAAGAAATAGTGCATGAAACCCCCTACCATTAATTAATAACCTAAATTGGTGGCTGAATTATACAGTAAAATCTGATGTGGAACTTATTTCAGCCCCAACCCTAGCTACTAGTTAGTGATACCCAATATACTGGGACTATGCTGAAACGGAGATATTCATATAATAGTAATGCAATTAATTTAGAAAAACTGAAAAAAAGTAAAGGGAACGTGTCACCTAAATTTTCCTTTACTTTTACTGATTAGAGTCAGATACAATTTTTTTTTCTTTTTTTCTAATCTGTTTTTATTTTCTGTATGTAATATTTTTATTTTCCTTTTTGTACATTGTTATGGGGGCTTCCATCTTGCCTGGGCATTTAGTAACATGCTTTACAGCAAGCCTTTTAGACATAGAAAATAGACAGACTGTCTCCTTTAGATGAATGTGAAACATTACTGAGCATGCTCTATGACCTTTGAAAAGGCCACTCCATAAGGAGCTGCTATTGTCTCCTCTATCTACTGGTGTCACATGTTGCTGCAATGCTGTACAGATCACTTTACAGCAGCCTCCTCTTATCACCATAGACAGATCAGAAAGTCTCAGCTTAGTTTTAGCCCCAGTGGTAAGAATGAAAACTGCAGGAGTTCAGGATTATTTTATAATAAAGATAGAAGAATAGAAAATTAGAAAAAAAAATCAATTATTCTTAAAAATTATGTTTAACATAAAAACATTATTTAAACAACAAGTCATTTTCTGATGACACATTCCCTTTAAATTCTTCTACTTCAGAATACTATTTTGCAATTTTAATCCAGGCCTGGATATGAAAAGATCATTGACAGATATCTATGATACTTTTGATATATTTCTGCATTGTGATAACGTCATTCGCCTTTGCTGCAGCTGCCTGGCACTGGAGACTATAAATAATTTCTGTTTATTCGGTTTTCATTAATATAAATCACAGGTTGTCTGTAGTCTCATTGAATCAGAATCTTAATGTGCATCTCATCCAGATGATGCAAAATACAAGCTCCATGACTGCCGCCTAGTCACACAATCCTTCATGCAATCCCTAATGAAGACATAAGGTAATGTTTGAAAGATTCACAATAGAGGAGAAATCTTGGAATAAAAAGCCATCATACATTTTGCTTAAACAATGACCACTACTTGCAAAACTTATGGGGAACGTTTTAATTCAGTTTACACTCTAAAAGATCTGAAGGAGTGGACAAGGCAAGATCGTATGAGAATAGAAAACATCCCATGGGTAACGTTTAGTCATGGATTGAATCTACAGTTACTACCGGTGGAAGCCTATGCTCAGATGTCTTCTGAAGTATCAATCTGTAAAGAATTTACAAAACTTTCCATCATCTCCTACAATTTGTCATTGCCACCCATGAGGATATCAACAAAAAAGCAAGAGCTTTTTTGGGTACATGCATACTGTATTGATCCAGATAATTGTTGATCATCTGTTGAGTAGAGATGATTGAACAGCGCTGATGTTCAGGTTTGTACGAACTCGAACCATCGGTATTTGACTCCCGCAGTCTTCCCGTTCCGTGGGGAAGGTGGAGACAGCCTGAGTCCCGTCTGAAAAACAGGGATACAGCATGGGCCATAGGTTGTATTCCTGTTTTTTAGACGGGACTTGAGCTGTCTCCACCTTCCCCACGGAACGGGAAAACTGCAATAGTCAAACGTCGAAAGTTCGAGTTCGTACGAACCTCAACATCAGCGCTGTTCAATCATCTCTACTTTTGAGTCAGTATTAGATAAGCTTAATAACACATACTTATGTGCTCTCTATTGGGGTTGAAAATCCTACCTGAACTGTGGGTCTAACTCGAACTAGGGATCAACTCCCGATCAGCTATAAATGATATTTTTGAATAATAATATTTGATTTAAATAATAATAAAAATAAATAAATAAAAGTGTGTGTAATTCACTGTATGTTTTCACACTGATAGCAGCCACAACAGATATAGTCATATAATGATGGATAATGTTTTAGAGGTAGTTCAGTAAAAAAAACTTTTTAAAACTCTTTCAAATCAACTGGTGCCAAAAAGTGACAGAGATTTGTATTTTACTTCTATTAAAAAATATTAAGTCTTCCAGTACTGATCAGCTGCTGTATCTCCTGCAGGAAGTGGTGTTTTCTTTCAAGTCTGACACAGTGCTCTCTGCTGCCATCTCTGTCCATGCCAGGAACTGTCCAGAGCAGAAGCAAATCCCCATAGAAATCCTCTACTGCTCTCCAGTATGGAAAAAATACAAAACTTCCTGCAGGACATACAGCAGGTAAGTACTGGAAGATTTTTTTAATAGAAGTAAAAAAAAAAGATTATAATACAACCAAATTTGTGCAGGCAGGTTTTCCCCTATTTATCTATGCCAAGCACGTACCCAACCCCAATGTGTGTATCACATACAAGATTCTTTTTTAGGGGGCCATACACAGTTCCCTGTGGTGAATGTACTTGAGACATTATTCGTGGTCAGGTACATCACAATTCCCTAGTGTGTAGAATGTGCGCAGGACAAGATTGTGATGCTCAATCTACATAGCACTAAATCCAGCCGCAAGCCCACAATGAGTTCAGTGACTATAGAAGAGTCCTTGCTCAGCTATTCCCTCTTCTGACCAGACAAATTTCCCACAGAATATGAACAGGATTTTAGATATGATCCCCCTGGATACCTTCTAAATGCCACATGGTGCCGTGATCACCGCGATCCGATCCAGATCTAACTTTAGCAACTGGCTGCAGATGACTAACAAAGCCAGGACTTGTCACCTTCATCTCAAAAACATCTCCAGAATCCGCCCATTTCTCACCACTGACACCGCTCAGACTCTGACTGTCGCCCTGATCCACACCCGTCTTGACTACTGTAACTCCCTACTAATCGGTCTTCCTTTCTCTAAGCTCTCCCCTCTCCAGTCTATCCTGAATGCAGCAGCCAGACTACTCTTCCTCTCCAGCTGTTATACTGATGTCTTTCCCCTGTGCACTGCACTGGTTACCAATTAAATATAGTACACAGTTCAAACTTTTCACCCTCACGCATAAAGCTCTCAACAACTCTGCCCCTCCATACATCTCCTCCCTCATCTCCACCTACCATCCTTCCCGTGCTCTGCGTCCTGCTAATGATCTAACACTAACCTCTTCTATAATCAAAACCTCCCACTCCCGCCTCCAAGACTTCTCTCGTGCTGCACCAGTCCTCTGGAACTCCCTACCCAAAGAGCTCAGACTAATTTCCGATACCCCCAGTTTCAAGTGTGCCCTTAAGGCTCATCTCTTCAGGTGTGCTTACAACATCTCCCTCTGCTATCCCTTCTGCATCCTCTCTATAACCTCTTCGGTGCCATCTATACTGTACTTGCTGCCCCAGCTCAGAAAATGGCGTGTGACTGGCTCGCCCAATCACCTATAGGCACTTTGAGATTCTATGTACAATGACTGGAACATTGACAAACAAAGCACTTGTTGCCTCTCGTGTCACCCCCAGTCATCCTAGTCTGTACGCTCTCGAGAGCAGGTCTCTAATTCTATATTTTAATTTATTCATTGTATAATTTAATATAAAGATAACCTGTAATGTATTTATATATTTACATAACATCAGCAGAATCTGTTGTCGCTATACAAATAAATATTATTATTATTATTATTATTCCCTTCCCCATGTCCTCCCCCCCCCCCCCCCCCCGACTGTGGACCAGGAAGTGTTATACAGTATACCCAGTTGTCTTCTGTTATGCTCAGCCAATGGTGGCTGAGCAGCTGATGACGTGCTGGAGGGGGGCTGGCATGGGGGAGGGCTGGAGCAGTCAGGCCGGCCTCCTGAAGATGATGTGATTGTCCCAAGATGGCAGCCGGGGTTGACAGTGATTATACTGTATCACACTTCCGGGTCCACAGTCGGGGGGGGGGGGGGACATGGGGAAGGGGCCGTTCACTTAAATAACACCTATTACAATGTTGTGTAACTTTGCTTTTGATTATTGCAGTATTATTCCATCACATTCTAGACTGACTGGAAGTTTGATTGGAGGTTCCCTTAAAAACCAGGTGGGCCACCCGAACTGCGTAAGTTTTTCACAATTTTTGAAACCTGGTGTTCCTGGTGACTAGTAAGATTTCTCCAGCTAATTTGCAGAATTCTCCGGCTATTTTTAGCAAAGCTCAAGTTCATCAAAAATGCATTTACAGCTGTGTCAACACGGCAAACATCTGACATTAAATCCAGATGTTTAACTCGCCTTACATATTGCTTCATGGTGAAGGATTGAATCTTTAGGGAGATACGTATACCGTACTTTGTTCAGAACTGAACTACATCATAAGTTCAGTTGTACTCGTGTTTACTTTAATAATGACACATGAATCATTTGCTTTTGTTTCTGTTTTGTCAGCATCATGACCGTATTACAAGAAAACAGGCGTCTAGTTTTCATCTTTACAGTTAACTAATGGAAATACAGCTCGGTCCATTTCCTTCGATAATTCTTTCTGTATTTCAGATGACGTTTCAAATTTGTTTATTCTTCTTGTCTTCAAAGAACACCACATGGCTTTTTATTAACTTTGATGTCATATCCCCCATGTCACTAAATCATCAACATACTAGTCGTATTCTGTGTCGCACAAATGTTTAGTTCTTTTTAATAAACATCTCCAGATTCTTAAAGTGAATTTGTGGTCATTAAAGGACAAGTACCATGAAAAACTTTTTACCAGTAATTGAAGCACATTAGAAAGTTATATAACTCTGTAATATGCTTCAATCACCTATCTGCCTCCCCTCCCTGTCTTTTCCCCCCTCCACCCCCCACCAGGAAGTGTCCTGACTCACACAGACCTGATTACTGTCGTCACCGTCACCAGGCAGCTCCTTCTTGTGAGGATGAGTCATCAGCAGGGGGGCTGCTCTAGCTCCTGTTACACCAGCCTCCCCTCCCCTCCTTGTCAGGTGTCTCTGCTTGCTCAGCTTATCTTCTCTAGTGACATGACTCCTTCACTGAGTCCACGGCAGCAGGAGAGAGGGTATGAGGGGAGGGGGGAGCTGCCTATGTGCCGGAGTCAGTCTGAGGGAAGATAAGCATGACATGTGACAAGTGATGGCTTGCAGTTGTTCAGCCAATGGGAGCTGAGCAAGCTGTCACCTGATAAGGCAGGGGAGGGGGGAGGCTAGTGTAACAGGAGAAGGAGCTGAGAGAAGAGCTTGGTGACAGTGACGACAGTAATCAGGTCTGTGTGAGTCAGGACACTTCCTGGTGGGGGGTGGAGGGGGGAAAAGGCAGGGAAGGGAGGCAGATAGGTGATTGAAGCATATTACAGAGTTATATAACTTTGTAATGTGCTTCAATTACTGGGAAAAAGTTTTTCATGGCACTTGTCCTTTAAATACTCAAGCTTCTTTATTTATTATGTAGCACTAGCAACCAAAAAAAAGGAATTTTGTGATACATTTGAATATGAGAAGTTAGATAACAATTTGTACTTTAGGACTGAATAGTTTGACACTAGAGGAGAAGAGGAGAAGTTTCAGTCTTATTTTAAAGGGCCCTTTACATGGGTGGTTATTGGCCAGGAGCATTGCTAGAAACATTCCTGCAGCCGATAATCGGCAAATGTAAAAGTGACACCGATCAGCTGTAATACAGCTTCTATAATCTCCAGAGGAAATAATAAATACCCTTCAAAAATCTAGCACCGATAACAAGAAAGGTAACCAGGCCTCTCTGATCTCATATTCTATCAATAAACCATCACAACAGCATGTGGCAGATAGTTCCATAGTCCCACTGCTCTTACAGTAAAGAATAACTGTCCGTGATTATATTGAAACTTTCTTTCTTCTACAGTACATGTATACATGTACAGGATGCACCCTTGTGTTTATGATGCACTGCACAGCAAACTACCAGGGCAGCATGCAAAACAGCTTATGGCTATGTTCACACAACGTATTTATTCAGTTAATACCGGCCATTGTTGCAGATTGCAACACCAGTCATTATTAATCGAATAAATACATTACATGTACTTCTATGGAATCCCGGCCGGAGTGTATATACTCTGTATACACTCCATCCAGGATTCCTTGCAGCCGCACTGAAAACTGACATGAGCAGACAATGTAAAGTGCGGCTGCAGCCGCACTTTGCATTGTCTGCTATGGTTAACTGGAATATATGTATATATATATATATATATATATACAGTGGTGCCTTGGATTACGAGCATAATTCGTTCCGGGACCGCGCTTGTAATCCAAATCCACTCTTATACCAAAGCAAATTTTCCCATAAGAAGTCATAGAAATGTAGACAATTGGTTGCACACCCCAAAGATAATGATTTATTATTCTGAATAAGATGTAAAACAGATGAAACAAACCTTCAGAAATAGCAGAATATGTGATATTATAAGTTACTGTACAGTAATGGAGAGGATGGGAAACATAAGGGCGGACAGAGACTGCAGGGAGCAGGAAGGAATGAGCAGGACAGATGTGGGCACATACATGCAGCGCTCTCTGTCCGGGGAGAGAGGGGTTACAGCTATGGAGAGATTACCTCCACAGTCCTGTCCCCTGATGTAAGCCTCAGCCTGAAGTGGATCCGCTATGATCTGGAAGGTGAGGGAGACTTTCTTGGTCAGAGTACAGAACTGTAGACCCCGCTATGCAGACCATGCCCCTCCCTAACTTTCCCTACCACCCAGTACTGGGAGCTCTTAAACCAAAGCAATGCTCTTAAACCAAGTCACAATTTTGAAAAAATGTGAGCTCTTAAACCAAAACGCTCTTAAACCAAGTTACTCTTAAACCAAAGTACCACTGTATGTATGTATATATATATATATATATATATATATATATATAAAAATATAGGAAGAGGCGGCACTCCAATTTTACTGAATAAAAAGTGGTTTAGTTTATTCACCCAACATGCAACGTTTCAATCTCCTCAATGGGATCTTTGTCACGCAAGGTTGATTGCTTGACAAAGATCCCATTGAGGAGATTGAAACGTTGCATGTTGGGTGAATAAACTAAACCACTTTTTATTCACTAAAATTGGAGTGCCGCCTTTTCCTATATTATGCTAGATTGCTGTCGGGACCTGGGTCTGGGACCGTGAGGCTGCGCACCCTACCCGAGCCTTTGAGCCGCACAGTGCCGTTCTGCAAACAGTTATCTGTATATATATATATATATATATATATATATATATATATATATATATATTTATATATTTATATATATTTATATATGACTTGCATTGACTTCTGGCAATTCTGTAAGCCGCTTTCTTTAGAAGCAGACTACAGAGTGGCCAGCAGTTTGAGCTTGTATTTTACGGCTGCAAGGAAACTAGAGTTACCCTTTAGAGGAACCTTATTTGAATGTTCTCTCTGGATCCTGATAGCCAGTACTACTGAGATTTTTTATACCTCGTAGGGTTTATGGTGTCCTATAGTCCTAGAAGATATTCAGCAGTAATTTCAAACACTAGACACTGTGAAAACGGGTACAGTTACCCTCCATTCCAGAGGGATCTGAGGTTGACCCAGCAATCCCACATGACCTTCCTGGTTTTGCACTGTACTGACAGCAGGGGATGGGAAAAAGCAGATTGACAGCAGTCACCCCTGTCACTGCTCACATCTGGCTTCAGTCATAATCAAAATTTTCTAAAGCGGATTTAGGGGGAATCCCTTTAAGATATTCTTTGGCTTTAATAAAAATGAACCTGTTATTTCTTACCTAGAATTGTTTCATTATCCAGTAATCTCACTAGTGGTTCCTAGCCTGGATTCCCCATCAGTTATTTGGTTGTAGACATAATATTTATTTGTACATTTAAAAAAACTTTTTTTTTTCCTTATTAAATATTACATATTTGTTGAGCATATTATAATAGTTTGGCTTAGCTGTCATTTATCAAAAGATTTGTAAAGAGGGTATCAGCTAGATTCTCTGACAATCTCTGGCATTAATTAGGGAATAGAACATCCCCGCTAGGAGCGTTTAAGTGTCTGATTAATTCTGTCTATTCTCCGTTATCATAAAAAGTATATAAGAAAACATATGACTTAAGGGTAAACACATGGACCTTTACATGGTTTCCATTACAGTAGGGTCTAGTTTAGTAAAATGAACCAGATGCTCACCTAAGGACATACGTTTGTATTTACTGCTCCATTAATTTCTGAATAGTTGAAATATCATCCTATGATATGTATCAGGATGAGATATGATCGGCCGTCGGATGTGCTAACAAAGTGGCCATTCACGTATGTGCATTGTGTGAGGAGTAATCCAGGATGATTGAAGTAGAAATAGAATGAATTGGTGTTACCTATAGCCGGGCTATAAAGTGATTTTGGCCATGACTGTGACCGTGACCAAACAGTTGCAAGAAATCCATCCATCCATGTAATATGTAATATGACCCTACTCAGCGTTCAGGGTGATTTTTTGTTGCATGGCCCAATAGACATGTAGGCCCAGCCATGCATTTTTTTTTCAATTTTCCTATTGCATTAATATGTTAGCAAAGACAGCAGTATATGATAAAGACAATAGAGAAGTTTTACCAATAGTCTCATGTCTGAGTCTACAATAGCACAATATGGTACGTAGACACAGGAAACAAAAACAAAGACAGAGCGCATCATAGGATGAAATCGTTCGATATAGTGCAAGGTAGGGTGATAACAAGAAACCTGTTCACCTTTTGGGGTTGTGGAAACCTGAGCCACAACACCCAACCTTGCATATAAAATGGTCTATACAACACCACCTGATTCTAAAATTTCGCCCACACGGATCTAGTCCCAAGTACCCCTTTGGGTTTGGTGTCAAATGGATACAATGTGGAAAGAAACAATTATCTGGAAATTGTGCTCCAATGATCAGAGTATCAGGTAGCCAAAACTATGTAACGTGTTTCGGGGCTAGAGTGGCCCTTCCTCAGACAATACTGGCGTTCTTCATACTGCTTCCTTGACCCTGCTGTTCCGTTCGGCCAAAAAATGAGCAAATTTGAAATTTGATATTTTTTCAAATATTAATATTTATGGAGTGAAATAGATCTAAATTGGAACAAAAATAAACTGTATAAAAGAAGAATGGGAATTTTTTTTTGAGGAATTGGGAAAATCACTGGTTAGCCCATATATTGAACAAAGAAAAGTAACACCCAGAGGTGATGGAGCTGCAGCCATTGTCCACAGGATCCAACAGCATGCTGAAGAAAGTGAACCAAGGGCTTCCACTAGCACTGCGACGATGGCCACGGCCTCCACCAGCAGTGCAACCAGCCTATAACGGGAATGATGCGCCTTCTTTCCAACATCAAGTAATCACAAATCAAATGTCATATGTTGCAAAGTGCAAAGTACTTGTACATGCAAAAGACATGTAAATTATACTTGTGACAAATGCAAATAGTAAATTTAGCACCTTGAACCTTATTTCACATTTTATATAGAAATTAGACTTATATAGAAATTAGAATTAGACTAGACCTTTTATTTATTTATAATTTTTTTTTAATAAAATATATTTACATACAGTTTGATGTTATACTTTACAGTTTTATAAAGACTTTTTTTTGTGCAAATGTGCAATATGCATGAATAATGCAATAAGGCCATCTAACATTTTTTTGACCCCAAAAAATATATAAATTCAGTTTTTTTAATTTCATTTTTCATTTGTTTATAAACAGCCATGTTCACATACAGTATATGGCTATGTTCACACTGTGTATGATTCCGGCCGCATTTCGTACGCCGCCGTACATGTGCGGCTGAAACTACGGGCATGGGAAAAATCGACATGCGTCCGGATACGTACGAACCGCGAACATACGCCCGTAGTAGAGTTATGCTTCCCTAGCTTGTTTCGAAGCGATCTGAGGCAGGTCATTTACTTGGAAATCTTCGCCCAGCCCAGTAAACCACACAGAACCTTTCGGATCGAAAAATCAAGTTAAATTTGGCTGAAATAAGTACTCCGTACGGGACCGCATGGAAATCCACGGCCGTGAGTTGGAACATTTCCGTCCTCAAACAATGGTCTTGTTAATTTTTCACGGCGCCGTATACGATCCGCCCGTAAGTTCATACATAGTGTGCATTGTGCGGGCGTATATCGTATACTTTCAAGCGAACGCATCAACCTCAAAACTACAGGCGTATATTCGCGGTTTGCACTACGGCCGGAATCATACGCAGTGTGAACATAGCCTTATAATGCAAAAGATATTCAAATAAAACACTAGTTAGTTAAAAATCCAGACCTTAATAGGCCCGGTTAAAATGACCAAAACATTATATGTGTATAGTAGAACCCAACAGAACAGCAGGGATAAATGTTAATTAAAATTTATTTACATAGTTTTCTCTATCCAATACTCTGGTCAGTTGTGGCATCTATCAGTGGTTGATACATTACTAAATGTCACTCTTTTTGATGGTGATTGGAACCCCATAGCCAGCTTTCTCAATACATCACTTTATACTAATATTCCTGTAATATAATATTGAGTGAAACATCTGTTTTTGTTTCTTGCTTTCGTTTTATGACCATTGCCCATCTCATGTACTTATATGTTTCAAACAGCCAGTGATATTATGTGTCTGCATCTGAGAGTAAATCCAGATGAGTGTTGAGTGTTTGGGGCGGATATGTAAAGTTATCCTTCACATTGCAGAAGAAGTAAATGACTTCAGGTCGTTGATATAGTTGATTTATCGAGAGATAACTTACTTGTCATTAGTGCTTTAAAACAGTTTATAATGATAATGTACAGTGCTGTTCACCTATACTATAACCAGCTACTGGGATTTGAAAATTGAGATGCTTGGTTTCCAATTTCTCTTAACAAAAAATAATTATGCTATATTATAACAAATCGGTTTAAAATGTGAAATCTAGATAGTCAAAGAAGACAAGTCTACATTTAAAGGGGTACTCCAGGAAAAATAAATTGTTTTCAAATCAACTGGTATTAGTAAATTATACAGATTTGTAAATTACTTCTTTTTTTTTAAAAAAAATCTCAAGTCTTCCAGTACTTATCAGCTGCTGTATGTCCTACAGGAAGTAGTCTTTTCTTTCCAGTCTGAAGAAAACTCTGTGCAGAATTTGGTGCTCGTCCCCGTACACTCCCACTTCCCTCTCCACCAGCTCCATAGACTCCATTATATGCTCTGGTGGATTTCGCTGTGCGCCCAATGAATTGAGGTGGCAGTTCCACCTGATTTAATCAGTATGAAAATACCCTAAGGCTGCTTTCACATATGGCAGTTTCAACCCAGAACAAGAATTGGATCCAGTAGAGGTATAAGTCCTTCCTTTATAGTTCCCATTTTGAATCCACTTCTAGCTGTGTCTCAAGAGCTGCAGTGGTAGTTTTCCAAACAATGGCCGTGTGTGATAGCGGCCTAGGACAATTTTATAATTTTCCTGAATAATGGAGATTAAATTAACTAGCTTAATAGAAAGATTGAAGCTATGTACGTACATCAAAGCATAAACCCCAAAATGTATGATAAACGTTCAATGACATCAGATGAAGTATAAAGAAATATTCTAAAAATGTTCCAAGAAGTTTCCCTTCCATCTGTAAAGGAAAGATCTTTCTTGAACAATCTTTTGTCCAACTGTAATGTTCAGCTGATGAATGATCACTTGGAATCATCCACTTTAATAAAAAAAAAAGGGGGGTATAGGCAATCAAAGCTCAGCTTTCATTTCACCAAAGCCTAGTAATATATGAAAGCTGAGCTGTGATTGCCTAACCCTAAGGGGCCTATTACACAAACTGATTATCAACCAAGAAATGTTCCTGCGGCTGACAATTGGCCCATGTACAAGTGACAGCGATCAGCTGAAGACGGGGGGACAATGTCCGCTCCTCGGCTGATCGTGTCTTTAGAGCACGCTTCAAAATTTATCGTTATTTGTCGCCCCCGTGTAAACAGGGGATAATGATACAGGCAAACTGACAGTACAGATATGCCTATATCCGTGCTGTCAGTTTCCAGATCAAAAAGCAGTACATACTTACCTAGTGCGCTCCTGCTGTGATCCGGCTTCCTGTTCTCCTGCTCTCCTGTCCACCCCTCTATCTTCAGACTTCTACACATGTTTCGTGTTAGCTTGCCTCCTCAGGGAAGCAAAATAATCCAGCAAAAAATTTTAAGAAAAATTTGCACACCCCTAAAAATAATCAGTCAGGAGTAACCTTCTCTACATGATGTCCAGATGTCTAGATATCAGTATTTCAGTTTCCCTCCCATGTGGTCATCTGCTAATTGGAAACAGAATGAAGGTTGACTTGTGACCCTATTATACAGTGGACACAATGAAAGGATAGCTTGAGGTGGTAGGGTAAAAGACAAGAAGGATATGTGGTGAGATGCAAAGTTTTTAGGAAATATCTGTTTTCTATTTTACAGTGGACCGCTGTGGTACGTACTTTATACCACTTTGTATGTGAAAACAAATTAAGTAAAATAATATGTACTTGGTTCACAGAGCGTTCTGTTGTTTTCCTCATATTGAGGCAGAATTGGACCTTATGAGTCACTATAGGTTTATGTTAACTCATGTAAGTTTGTGAGTTAAAATAGATTCCTTGTTCCTACCACGAACCTTCTACAAGGGAGCATTTGTTTTGCTGTAAGTAAACTGCAATGGACCTCCATAGAGTTTGCTTCCTTATGATGAAACTGATTACAAAATAATAGATGTAGACAGTATACACTGGAGACAGTTTCATGGCCAGACACTTGAGCCAAGATGTTAAAGGGGTTGCCCCACAAAATGAAGTTATGCCATATTTTCACGATAGGGGATAGCTAACTGGTCACAGTAGGGTTGCAGCGGTTGGGTTTCCCATGATCAGTTAGTTATCCCCTATCCATGGATTGGGCATAACTTGATTTTGTGGAACAAACTCTTTGAGATCTCTCTTGAGGACCCGATTTCCCACTGAGAATGGAGCTGTAGTTACACATATTTAATGCCACTCCATTCATTATCTATGGAAGCCTCCTTTGATCACAGGGGTCCTACTGCTGGGACCACCCACAATCTTGAGAATGGGGACCTGACTTTCCCTGCCGAATGGAGCAATTGTGTGCATACAAAACTGCCTCTCTGATCATTCTTTATGGGAGATGGCTCTTTAATCAGCCTTGACTAATCAAAGCAAGTCCTGTAAGTTGTGAGATACCACCTACAGATGCTTGAACTTATTTAGATCTCTGGAATTTTGGAGGCCAAGTCAACACTCTAAATATTCTGTCATCTTCCTTGTGCATTTTTTGGATCATTTTGGAAGTATGGCAGAGCATCTCATATAAAGAAAAAACGGATTCATCAGACCAGGCCAGCTTCCATTCCTCTATGGTCATATTCTTATGTTCAAATGCCAAGAGCTTTGTCAGTGGGCAGGGGGCAGCTTGGGCATTTTGATGGTTTTGTAGCTTACACAGGTATGTAGCCATAGCGCATAGTCGTGTATATAATTTGGACAGATGTCTAACATTTTAAGAGTTAGCACTTCAATAAAGCTACTAAGATAACATCGAAGCAGGATAATATTTTTGCTAGGAGATCTTATTGTAGCTGTGTCAAGTTTTCATTACTTAGTATATACTTTACTACTATATATGTGGTATCCTACCACGGGTGTTACTATTATATACACCCTTCGTAAAAGCCTGTACTTATTGTACTTATGTGGTGATAAAGGTAGTGATAAATTTTTGCCACTAGATGTAGCTGTTATAGAAGTATGTGTTCAGATGCTGCACTGCTGAAGAGTGTAAAGGGTTATTGTTTGTATGTCATATGGATCTGTGAACCTACGGGAATCTTATTTTCTTTTGTCCTATCACCTCTCTCTTTGCTTCTTCTATTGCACTCTTCACCCACTCACAGCGCACATTAGTTACGCTGAGGAAGGAAGTCACATGGGTAGAGGAAGTGTGAAGGTCTTTCGTGTTGGACATTGTAGAGGAAGGACACAAGCTAGACAGCTATCTGCAGTGACTTCCCCAGGCCCTGACACTCTGCCAGGTCCCCTAGTCGAGTCTGTCTTAGTCAGAACCCGGTATGGGTAGGACACCAGACAGGACACACCTAACAGTTTTCTTCTCAGTAGAGACCCCTTCCAAGAGAGGACAAGTCAGAGATAACTTCAACCCATGCCGTAGACTAGGAGTGTCACAAAGCAGGACAGTATTAACAGACAGCAGTAAGCTAGGAACTGATCTGGATAGAGCAAAGTTGCGCAAAGCCTAGGAACTCTATCTCGCAGCGCGGTTGTCAGCAGGAAATCCTCAGCATTTCGCTCATCCCAGGTAACAAGGTCTGGGCCTTGTGTCACCCCCCTAGGACAAGTCCCCTAAATCTAGAGGGCATAAAGTGGTGCGAAGACCCAAAGGTCAATACACAGGCACAAGGATTTTCTTCTTAAGTATTCTTCTACCTCATCCTCCAACATCCTGGCAGAGCACAGTACTACTTGGGTTGGGACTCTCACAACATCCTCCTCTCTGCTACTCTGCTTCTTGTCTATCACAACACGCTACTCAGTCAGCACGACTATTCTCCTTACTACCTTCCTGTCACAGATCTGGCTGTTGTATTGTCAAGTGTTCCTCCACAAGGATTATCGAGAGTATTTTCAAGTGCTTTATCAAGAGAATCGTATACTGTCAAGTCAAAGCTGCATAACTTGCTGCACCCAAGTATCTCTCAAGTAAAAATGAGCTTATTTATGGTAAAAAGACTTTGGGATTCTTCACCTCACACCAACACAGTGTACGCTATAGTCTTGGGACAATTCCCCTTTCAGTTGGTGGCAGTCCCGATAGTCCGGGAGAGTCATTACACCACACCACATCATCCCAAAGGACCCCGTAGCAACCCAGCAGGACACTGTCCAGAGGGGAAAAGGGTAAAACCGGCCTTACAAAATAAAAGCAGGCGTGCCATCTGACTTACCCTCTGGTCTCTTCCAGGACTATATTAGTGTACCCTACTATATACGCATACTCACCCTACTGTGCAATGCAGAAAGGATGTCTGTGCCCCCTTTATATCCCCCCCACCCCTGAGAAGTTATACAATATAAAATGACTGTAACAATAAAACAATAAAATAAATCAACATACTGTAAATAACAAACTTTTCCCGATTTTGTGAATTTTTTTTGCTGTGTAAAAAAAAAAAAAATGACGCCATGGAAAACAAATAGTATAAATTTATGAAAACGTTCATCATAACTCGACTCTCCCTTGATTTCACATTTTGATTAGATTACTGGTATTATGCTGATTTTAAGTGTACAGTGCGTATTAGAGATCCAGATGGTCGAAATAACAGTTTTACATTGTTTTTGTTTTTTTTTTGCATTCCAAAACTTACTTTCTGATCTTGTTAGATGACATAAAAGTTGAATATCCCAACAACAATCTATTGTCCTCTTTTGCTCTCCAGGGGAGACCAGCACACTGCGCTCTTTTATTTTATTTCTCGGGATATAGGAGCTGTTTGCATTTGTTGCTTCTTTTTCTTGCCATTTATTTATTTCAATAGACCCGTTGCTGCCAAGTTTTATGGAAAAAAATAAAAAACTGAACTCCAAGAAATATCATGTTGCTTCACCACTGGGAGCCAGATGTCACAGTGCTGGCTCCGCACTGGCCCAGGGTCTTAAAAGCACAGCTACATATTGTATGAAGTGAGAAATGAGTCACAGACACTTAACTAGAAAGGCTTCAGCGGTGGCAAACTAAATGGACTCTTTTAAGTTTTCTTCACAATATCAAATGCCGCTTGGCATGGCACAGGCAATAAGGGCTGATGCTGGACTTTGGTTTTCTTTTTTTAAGTGCCATGAAAAGATATTCCAAAACCAGAGCATGCCTAAACATAGAGTCACAGTAACTCTATCTCATCCTCCTAATGCTAATAATAAAACATTGGACTTGGCAAAGGGCTCTGACTTTGTATCCAGACAGACTTGTTGCTTACAGTCAACTAAGCTTGATTTTGTTTAGGTTCTGGGTGGTTTGAAAAAGAGAAACAATTATTTTCTGTATGACAATGCAATGAAAAAATGCAGGCATCAACTGTATTAAAAAAGAACTCCAGTGAAAACGAAAAATCCACTGCGGGCAGGGGGGTGGGTGAACATAATAAAGAATCTATACTTACCCGTCCCCGTGGCCCCACAGTGCTGCATCACCACTCACTAACCCCTGCCGGCCTCCTAAGGCTCCTGCTCCTGCAATATCGGAACCCTTACTCAGGAATGCCCGCACAGCAAGTCAATGACTGGGACACCGCTGCAGGCACTGACTGGTGGAGCAGACACTTCCCGCCAGGTCGTGACAACACCGGAGCCCCCGAAAAAACTGAAGCCCGGAGGGTGAGAGCAAGGTGGTGGCACGATGCTGCAGAGATGCGAGGACAGATAAGTATAGATTCTTTATTATGTTCCTGAACCTCACTGCCTGCACAGGATTTTTCATTTTCACCAGAGTTCTCCTTTAACCATTTTTTTTGGTGGGGTTCACATACATAGATACATACATACATACATACAATATAAGTTTGTAATTTCCATAAATAAAAAGTTATAATGTAATGTCATAAATATAACTTTATCATTTCCTCTTCATATTTCTGGGGCACCATCAGGGTTAAAGTGGTCCCAATGGTGGGCCCCAGACACTGTTGAGGTGTCACCCTGTATCGCTGCTCTCTGGAAGTGATGGTAAGGGCCAGTTCACATTGAGTAAAATCTTCAGAATTCTGTGGCGGAACTCTCTGCTGCAGAATCCTGCCTGCCTCAGTGTGACACTGTTTCTCTATGGGAGCGCTTGCGCACCTCCGCTCTCCGCAGCTATTCGCTCAAAGAATTGACATATCAATTCTTTGAGCGAAGAGCGACAGAAGCAGAGGAACAGTGTCACTCTGAGTCAGGCAGGAATCCACAGCAGAGAGTTCTGCCGCGGAATTCCGCCATTTTTACTCAGTGTAAACTGGCCCTAAGGCATGGTGCACCCCAATGGGAAATAAGTCCAGACAGTCAGGGTTCACAGTAAAAGAGGCACTTTTTTACTGAAGCAATTATAGGTGCAAAACAGTACAGGCAAAGCACTGAGCTGGCTTCTCCAGTCTCCAACTTGTTGCAGAAGAAGGTTATTCATGCTAGGGAAAGGCCTTAAGCTAGCAGATCAGATGGCAATAGTGTGACCCTAAAAATAGACACCTACACATCTCTGTATAAATGGGGACTGTAGACCAACAATGATGGAAGTGAAGAGCCCCATGAATGTTGCAGCCATTGTTTGTGCAGCCCTGGCCAAAATCATTAATCCTTGGCTCATTACACAAGTACTGACCTGCTGTATTGGCACTTGTACAGGGACTGGGGGTATCAGGCCGCACGTTTTCTATCTTTCTAAAAAAAAGAAATGAACCACTATACTGCATCTATTGGCATCAATGGACTGTTTTTAGATGAGCTGGGTCTCTAATACATTATAATGCCCTAGGCTATGTTCACAAAACATGGCAGTTTTAGGGCCAATTCAGATGGAGTAAAACTGGCGGAATTCCTTGGCAGAACTCTCCATAGCAAAATCCCGCCAGCCTCCGTGTCATACTGGCAGTCTATGGAAGGGCTTGCCCGCCTCCTCTCTCCGCGCTTCTCTGCTCAGAAGAATTGACATGTCAATTCTTCCACACGGAGAGAGGAGGCACGAGCCCTCCTGTATGACATGGAGGCTGGCGGGATTCCGCGGTGAAAAGTTCCGTCGCGAAATTCTGCCAGTTTTACTCCGTGTGAACTGGCCCTACTCAATTTGCATAAAGCTGCTGCATTTTGCGCCAAAATATTAGAAAGATGGAAAATGTTCTCCAAGGAGCCTCTAAAACTTCCCCATTCCTACTGTGAAGGTTACAGTTCTTGTTGTTGCTGTCTTCCAGGTAAACTTTAAAGGGGTTATCCGGCGCTACAAAAACATGGCCACTTTTGCACCACTCTTGTCTCCAGATTGGGTGGGGTTTGAAACTCAGTTCCCTTGAAGTAAATCGAACTTAATTGCAAACCACACCTGAAATGGAGACAAGAGTGAGGCAAAAGTGGCCATCTTTGTGTATCACTGGATAAGTCCTTTAACCCTGTTCAAAAAATACCAGGGTTCCTCAGAATCCAGGTTGGTAAACACCGACTTTCTGAAACATATATTTGCACTAAGGATTTAGAAACAAAATTTTCTAGTTTTGTTGTAAAATGTTGCGAAATGACCTTGCCACAGCTATAAATAGTAGACCTTATCAGTAGTCTTACTATAGATAGCCCTGTACATACACATTAGTGTTTCTTTTTGTTAATCATCCTGTCCCAAATCTTTTTGAAAATATTCTTGCTTCTTTCACTTTAATGCTTTCATAACAGCAATCCATCTGGTTTTCATTTAACCTTCCAAAGCACAGAACAATCAAGTTTAATTTGTACCAGGCACAAATCTTAGTTACTAAAACTTACATAAAACATACCATTCCAGCCCGATTCACAATTCTGCCCTTGTTCCACTCTGCCAAGTTTGTCTGTATTTTTGCTAACTTTATTTTTTATATAATATCCAGCTCCCTCTATCTCAGTGTTTGGTTGTAAACAATACTAAAAATAACCAAGTGAGTATAAATACTAAAATATCAATCACATGACCACAATAACAACACAAAACAAATTACATTATAAACCATTTCCCATTCCTGACAGGGTAATTTATTATTGTAAGATTCTGTATGTATACTGCTTAGATATACTTTTGAAGTTATGTGATTGGTTAACGTTACATAAATTTTGCTTTTATTTTAGTGTTTTATTGGACATGGAAATTAGGGAGGAAATATTGAACATGATAAGGCTAATGGAACAGCTGTCTATGGAGCAGAGAATGACTGGCAGGTATCTGGATTGTGATGTCATCAAGTGTGCTGAGGTCACCACACTTAAAAGGGTATTTCAGGAAGGGGGACAAGTCAACTGGTACAATAGAGTAATACAGATTTGTACTTATCAGCTGCAGTCTGTCCTGAAGGAACTTGAGAATTAATTCCAGTCTGACACATTACTCTCTGCTGCCCCCTCTGTCCATGTTGGGAACTGAGCAGACCAGGAGTTGTTTGATTTGGGCATTTGCTACTGCTCTAGACAGTTCCTGCCAGGGACAGAGGTGGCAGCTGAGAGCCTTGTGTCTGACTGGTAAGAATACACCACTTCCTGCAGGGCATACATCAGATGATAAGTACTGGAAGGCTTGAGTTCTTTTTAAATAGAAGTAATTTGCAAAGCTGTATAACTTTATTGCACCAGTTGATTTAAAATTATTTTCTTTGTACCTACAGAACACCCCTTTAAGCCATTGGTCGGCTGCGAGCAGACGCAGTCAGTTGTGCAGAAGGTAATTTTGCAATTCACATTTTTTTTTTTTTTTTTTTACGAACGGCACTTCCTGTTTTCTGACTCTTTTTTTTCTCTGAAGTGTCTAAACACAGGAAGTCCCATTTTTCCCAGGTCATAAAAAAGACATTAATTATTTTATTGATGGA
Source organism: Dendropsophus ebraccatus (assembly GCF_027789765.1). Taxonomy (NCBI): domain Eukaryota; kingdom Metazoa; phylum Chordata; class Amphibia; order Anura; family Hylidae; genus Dendropsophus; species Dendropsophus ebraccatus. The sequence continues at coordinate 177,227,995 of NC_091455.1, forward strand.
CACAATAAGTGTGGCTTTCTGTACTGGGCGGGACTTCATGTGTTTAGTTTTTTTTTTTTTCCAACCAGCACAAGACTAATAATTTGCCTTCTGGAGACTGGACCTGGATTTCTGGTAAGTTCAGCTTTGTTTTACAGCATGGAAACGACAAATAAAAAATAATGAATGTAAATTGTAAATTTGCTTGATATCACATCTATTGTTGATTTGAATTTTGAAAGTTACAGTATAACGACAGGAAAGAAATTTATACGGATCTGTGATCTACATCTATTTAAAAATCTTAAGCCTTCCAGTACTTATCAGCTGCTGTGTGTCCTGCAGGAAGTGGTGTATTATTTCCAGTACAACAATGTGCTCTCTGCTGCCACCACTGTCCATGACAGGTACTGTCCAGGCCAGTAACAAATCCGGTTCCTGTCACTTACAGAGGTGGCAGCAGAGAGCACCGTGTCAGACTGGATAGAATACACCACTTGCTGCAGGACATACAGCAGCTGATAACTACTGGAAGTTTTAAGATTTTTAATAGTAATAAATTACAAATCTATATAACGTTTTCTTTTGCTGATTATCCCTTTAATTTTATTAAGAGCCTGGCTAATTGTGCCTCCTAGAAAAACATGAGAATATGCTGCTTAGTCATTCTGTGCATAAACTAATGGGAGGGAAAAGACCAATGTATTGGGAAATGTGCAATAATGTTTACTATGCAACATCCTTAGAAACAGATTCCTGGTAACTTCCTCTTATAGAGGGATAAGCAACAGTAAAAACAACTTTTTTTTTTTTCTTAAAAAAATGGATGCTAAGAATAAAGGAATTGTTTCCTGCAACAATCCAATTCCCGCTCTCACTATCAATTTTATCTATTAATACTAAAGCAATAGTATGAACATAAGACTTAAAGGGAACCTGTCACCTGGGATGATGGCGCCGAGCCCGACCGACCCCCTGGTTGGAGCCCCGGATACTTACCCTTACTGCAAGTCCCGCTCCTGGACCCGGTCCCGGGACAGAGATATCGCCGTTGGAAGCCGTGCGTGCGCTCAGCAGACTCATCTCAAGTACTTAGCATACCGTGCACGCTCGCCTTCGGGCAGCGATATCTCCGTCCCAAGAAAGTAGAAGGAAATCACAGCTCCAAAAAAACCTGAAGGAGTTAAAATGTCCAAAAATCTTTATTCCAAAGCATATTAAAAAACAACAACCATGTTAAAAACAGCACGTCTACGCGTTTCGGGGACAAGCCCCATAATCATTAATCATGATTATGGGGCTTGTCGCCGAAACACGTAGACGTGCTGTTTTTAACATGGTTGTTGTTTTTTAATATGCTTTGGAATAAAGATTTTTGGACATTTTAACTCCTTCACGTTTTTTTGGAGCTGTGATTTGCTTCTACTGCTCCTTACCAAGAGGGTTGCCGTCAATATTGGGACATATTCACACGGTGAGCTGACCTTGTTCTATATTTTTTTATCTCCGTCCCAAGACCGGGTCCAGGAGCGGGACTTGCAGGAAAGGGTAAGTATCTGGGGCTCCAACCAGGGGTCGGGCGGGCTCGGAGCCATCATCCTGGGTGATAGGTCCTCTTTAAAGCATTTCAGATTGTATTAAAGCAAACATAGATGATTGCAACCCGGAGACCTCCTCCTTAGATAAACATGTGGTGCTATGGACCTGCTTGAGTCAGTAGAATTGCAAGAGTCTTTGTGTTGCAACTCTGACACAGACTTTGAAATGAAATCGTATTACAGTATATCTCTGTAAAACCTACCTAAAGGGCAAAGCTGAAATCATGGCACACATTGGCAATGTGGTCCTGCCTCTGCATATGGGAATCTGGGATGATTTTTTTTATCATGCACATATGTCTCCATATTGTCTTATGTATTATTCTCTTTAGGCAAATAACAAAAAGTAAACATTCAATATTTTCATACCTTTTTTAGTCATAAATGCATTACATTAAACGAGAAGTTCGGCGGATTATAAAAGCTGGCAGCAGGCAGGGGAGAGGGGAAATTGATTACAAATACTTACCTCTCCCCATGCCCACGGTGAGCAGCAGGACCACCGGGCATCGGGATCTCCAGGGGTGATATGTCACAATTAGAGATGAGCGAATAGTGAAATATTTGATAATTCGAAATTCGATTCCAATAGCTCCCGATATTCGTACGAATATACGAATCCCATTATAGTCTATGGGAGAAAAATACTTAGGACCTGGAAATGAAATATTCGACCACTAGGAGGTCACCAAGTGCCCAATGACACCTCAGGAAATGATGCCAACACCTCTGGATTGCATCAGGGACAGCAGGGGAAGCATGCCTGTCTGCATATAACACTAGTGATAAATGAACATCCCAATTTTCCCAAGAATACGCCGAAGGTTCGCAAACAAATTATGAACGTAAGGTAGAAGTGTACGTTTCGGTCTAGCAGTACACACTTGCATATGTATCAGGTCAGGTTCAGTGTAAAATACGTAATAACGAAAATTAACAATAACTACAAATAAGTAGTAGCAAGATAACAGGTATTATCCCACACTCACAGTATACAGCCGTATACCAGATAAATAATTGGTTTTTAAAATAATAAAATTAAAGGGCTAGTCAACACCTTTATAGGACGCAGACTGCGCAAATCAGAAGTAGCAAGATAACAGGTATTATCCCACACTCACAGTAT